>NC_037331.1:31837500-32462500 GCF_002263795.3 Bos taurus
AATATGTAAATAAAATAAAGATCAACTGATCTCAGAGATAACAGCTGTAACATTTTAGTGTATTTCTTTCAAAACATGTACGCACTTATTTCTTATTATATATATAATTAGCAGTCATAACCTAGTGTTGCAGAAGCCTTGTTGTTTTCAGTGTGTCTATTACTAGAAATACTAGAATGAACATCTTTTTTATGTAACTCCGTTTGTTTACATGTTCAATCATTTCCCGAGGTCAGATTCTAGAAATTCTGTTAGAATCAGAAGGTATGAGCATTTGTAAGGCCTTTGACATTTATTGACAATTTTCCTCCCAGAAAAGTTTTACCATGATTTCCATAATGGCAACTTAGAAGAATGTCCTTTTCACCACATCCTTAATAATGATTGTCCATTTTTAATTTTTGCCAATCTGATAAATAAAACATTGTGTCTATTTTAAGTTGTATTTTTATTAAAAAAATTTTTTTTTATCTACTTATTTTTGCCTGTGTTGGGTCTTCATTACTGCACAGGGGCTTTCTCTAATGCAGTGAGTGGGAGTTATCCTCTGGTTGCGGTGCATGGGCTTCTCATTGCAGTGGCTTCTCTTGTTGAAGAGCACATTTTCTGGAACATGCAGGCTTCAGTGGTTGTGGCGTGGAGGCTCAGCGGTTGTGGCGTGGGGGCTCAGTGGTTGTGGCGTGGGGGCTCAGCGGTTGTGGTGTGGGGGCTCAGCGGTTGTGGCCTGGGGGCTCAGCGGTTGTGGCGTGGAGGCTCAGCGGTTGTGGCGTGGGGGCTCAGCGGTTGCAGCTCAAGCGTTCTACATCTTGGACTCAGTTGTTGTGGCACATCAGTTTAGTTGCCCTGTCTTCCCTGACCACCAGGGAAGTCCTAAGTTGTAATTTTAAATTGAACTTTTCAATTTCATTTATATACTGGCTACTTGAGTTATTTTGTGAATTGCTTGTTCATTATCTTTGCCCATGTTAGCTTATTTTTCTTACTGATTTGTAAGAGCTAATTATACATTCTCATTAACTCTTCTGTCATATATATTGCAGTTATGGTATTCCTAGTTTACTGTTTGCCTTTTAATTTTGCTTGTTACAGTTTTTGACATACAGAATTTTTTTATAAGTTCAAATGTATATGGAATCAACTCTCTTTTTCTTTTCTGTATTATTCCTTCCACTCCGTTTATCTTTAGGAAATTTTGCCCCTTCAAATATTAATAATGAACTATATTTTATTCTAATTTTATACTTTATTAAGTAGAGTCTAGTTTTTTAATTCTTTCCTTATGATTATGAAATTTTTCTAATGATCAAGATTAGCATATTTTCCTATCTAGCACCTCTCATTTTACTATACTATCAAAAGTATTGGTATTTAAAGATTCCAATTGATTCCTCACTTCAGGTTTTACAGACATTTCACCAGAGGAGTTGAGACTTGAATACCATAACTTCTTAACCAGCAATAACTTACAGAGTTATGTAAGTTTGTTTCCTATTCATCTAACTAACAGATTAGCTGTTAATTATTGTCTTCTCTATAGTGGCTCACTTGTGTGTTGGCAAAGTGGATGAGGTCTATTTTTTTTTTTTTTTTTCAGAAAACTATATTCTAAATTATTTTCTTTACAATTGGTTGGTTATCTAAAGTGATGAGAGTATACTTTGACTATAGTAACTACCAATGCTTTTATTTTTATTACCAATTATTCAGCAATCAGTCCCAGAAATCATACCCTTTCATCATTTGACAGACATTTATGGTGCATCTCGTACATGCAGACACCATGATGAATGCTAGAAAAACAAATAAATGCAGTGTTGGGTGCAGATTAGCCTTCTCATGTATCAAGTATCAAAAAATTGAGAAACTGGGTGAGAATAAGTTTAGTGCTTAAAGGAAATGACATAAACTCTGTATTTTCTATTGTCTACTGTCAGTATCATATCAACCAGTACACATGTTTGTCTCCCATCCAAATATAACTATTAATAACTCTGTGCTGCCAGGTACTTGGGATCTTAACTAGGTTATACAAGGAGCTGGAGAATAGGGAAAGGGAAAGGGGTCTACAGCAGGAGTGTCTGGCAAGTAGGGGTAGGTCAATGAAAATTTTACAAGTTATGGGCCATAAAAATGTTTTATAATTTTATTGTGACTTTGGAAATAAAGACATGAAGTTGTTGAAGAGCTTACCTTAAACACTCAATACTGACACGTTATTTTTCTGTCATCTTTCTTCAGCTAAATTCTGTCCAGCAGTTGATAAATCAGTGGAGGAACAGGGTGAATGAACTGAAAAGTCTAAATACATCAACTGCAATAGCTTTGGTGAGTATTGGAGAATCTTCTACAAGGAAGTATCTTATCTGTTGCCTTCTTGAAGAATTTCGTTTTGGATTTGTGAAACAAAGCTAAAGAATTATGATACACATTCTCAAGAACCATAATATATTATCATTTAGAGTCAAGGTTCTGGAATTCCTTTCTCTCTGTTCCTTAGTCAGAAAAGCACAGATAATTATGCTTTTCTAAAACTATTCTTAGGATTAGGTTCTTAATTTTGGTAGTACTAGTTTTGAAAATTGGGAAATATTATAAAGAAATTGCTTTGAAAAATTATATGAATGCATATGAATGCATATTTATTTATTTATTGACTTCATTGGGTCTTAGTTTTGGCACATGATATCTCCATTTCAGCACGTAGGCTCTCTGGTTGAGGCATGTAGGCTTATTTGCCTCATGGTGTGTGGGATCTTAGTTACCCAACCAAGGATCGAACCTGCATCCTCTGCATTGGAAGGCAGATTCTTAACCACTGGACCACCAGGGAAGTCACATATAGACTAGTACACACTTTGGTGACTGGAGGACACTTACCATATGTTCCTGTCTTATACAGAAATGCTGTTAGGAGGTATATACGCACTTGTCCCCAAAGATACATGATACTACTGCAGCATATTCATTATCTCTGTTGATAAAGTTTATTTTTCTGCCCCCAAAAAGTGTTCTTAAGAGCATTATTTTTAAATAAAATATTTACATTTGCAATTTAATATTTCCAGTTTCCTAGGTGATTTTTCTTTGTACTTTCTGAAAAAGCTATAAGAGTAGTAGCTGCCTGAACTTAGTGAATGACTGAAAGTCCTAATACCCCACTCCTTAAATATCTGCTTCTAAATGACTAGACTCTTGTGCAAGCTAGTTTCTTCTGCCTTTCAGTTGTTGTCATGCCATTTGAATTCAGTAGGACTTCGGAGAAGGCAATGGCACCCGACTCCAGTACTCTTGCCTGGAAAATCCCATGGATGGAGCAGCCTGGTAGGCTGCAGTCCATGGGGTCACTAAGAGTCGGACACTACTGAGCGACTTCACTTTCACGCATTGGAGGAGGAAATGGCAACCCACTCCAGTGTTCTTGCCTGGAGAATCCCAGGGACGGGGGAGCCTGGTGGGCTGCCGTCTATGGGGTCGCACAGAGTCGGACACAACTGAAGTGACTTAGCAGCAGCAGGACTTCTTGGAAGTATTTTTTCTCTAGATGAGAGGTGGCCCACTATCACCAATGCTAATGTGTAAGGGGTAACTGAGTTCAGAGAACTACGGAGCTTCCTTCAAGATTGGAAGTTCTGTGTTCTTTGACAGTTTCCAGGGGGCCCTTCTGTAATTGAGAATCTTGGATAGCCCACCTACAACTGGCTTACCATGCATCAATTCTTTATGTCCAATTATTCTTTTAATCCATTATATGGATATAATATGATTTGTTTATCCACATTCCTTATATGATCATTTATCACACAAGCTGAGAGAGAGAAGCTAGCCCCTCCCCCCCCAAAAAAACAAAAACTGTATACTATATGATTCTATTTATATGAAACTCCAGAAAAGACAAACCTCATTTCTAGTAATAAAAAGTGGATGAGTGGTTCCCTGGGACCAGAGGTTGGAAGAGGGTTGCCTGGAAATGGACACACGAGAACTTTTATGGGTGATGGAAATATTCTAAATTTTGATTGTAGTGATGGTTATAAATTTATGAAAACCCATTGAAAAACAAATTTCTCAATGGATGCGTCTTATTTTATGTAAACTATACCTCAATAAAGTTGAATTTTAGAAAATGCTGGGGACTTCCCTGGTGGTCCAGTGGCCAAGACTGCATTCCCAATGCAGGCGGCTGGGGTTCTATACCTGGTTGAGGAGCTAGATCCCACATGCCATAACTAAAGGATCCTGAGTGCCACAACTGAGACCCAGTGCAGCCAAATAAATAACTATTTTTTAAAAACAGTGCCAATAGGGTTTTCAAATGAGAGAAATAATATATGCTTGTATTAATGAGGAAGGACTTATTAGAGGTCAGGATTAAGTGAAAAGTTCATTGAAAAGGAGATTAAGATTTCAGTAAGCAGAGATGAAAGATATTTCTACAGCAGAAAATAGCAAGAACATAAAATATTTTAAGGGAATAGGGAATGTTTAATAGAGTTTACTGGTAAGCTTTTAATAATGTAATTGTGAATTAACTTCAAGTCAGGCATTTGAGTAAGTCAACTGGGGTAGCCTCTAAAGGTCCCTTACCTAATATCTAGGTTTCTTGGTTAATGCAGATCAACCTGTAGACACTGAAATCTAGAATTAAAAAGTATTTTTATGATTTTAATATGTGTTTATTGAAGAAATTTAGAAAATGTTTTAAAAGCATAAATAAAATTAAAAACACTCACAATTCATCAGCCAGACCATCACTCTGAACTCCTTGAGAACTCAGGGCCCATTTTTTCTATGCATATTCACTTGTGGGCATTTTTCTATGTTAAGCAATTGAAGACATTTTAAAGTGCACATTTGAAAAATTAAATTTGGCTAAAAGTGTACAGAAAAAGTACTTGAGTTATTCACTTGCCTACCTCTTTTTTAATAGCTGTCCGATTTACAGGATGGAGTGAATCAAGCAACACCTTCATTTGGATTTGGCAATAGGCAAACAGTAACATTTGGGTCACCAGGTAAGTGAAAAGTCATGCAAGACTTGATTGATTTAGAAAAATGGGATTTTATGGGTTTCAAATACAAAGCCTGAAGGTGTCTCTAGTGCCGTGTTAAGTCACCCTTGCAAATTTTACCACCTTCCATAATAGAGCTTCAAAGAATTTGGCTCATCTAGTATTGTGAAATGGTGTTCAGAATGGGCACGTTCTTTGAAAGACCCTATGGCTCGGGTTTTAGATGTGTATTTTAGGAATGGTGTTTCTAGAGTTTCATAGGACTACATAGCTATGGTAACAGTACCTATGAGGACTTTCTTGTTCCTGTACATAACAGCGTAGTTTTGTTTTCAAGTGACAGCTCCAACAAGAGTAGAGGACAAGCTGAAGTGAAAGTCCACTCCCTAATCCCTGAGATTTCTCAAGAGCTACCTTCTTAAGTGAAGGTAAATTAGAGTGCAGATGAGATCAGTGTAGCAGAAAGACAGGCCAACAGGGTTTAGTGAGTTTGTCCTAACTTCTCATTTTCACTTTTCTTCCTTCCAATAAGTTTCTCATCATCTAAACATGGCAGAAATAAGAAAAAGAAAAGGTGGGGGCAAGGTAGTAATATAGCTACATTTTTTGACTAATAGTTTTTTTTTTCTTTTTCTGGTTTTTGTAGGTTTTCCTGTGAATAACAGCAGCAGCAACAGTGCTCAGAATTTTAGTTTTAAACCAAGCCCTGGATTTGCTACAGCCCCTTCTGGAAGCCCTCCTGTGTTTGGGAATACTCCAGCGTTTGGAGCTGTACCCGCTGCCAGTTCTGCCATTGCTGCTGCTACTCCGACTTTTGGCCTTAGGAAACCCGAAATCACATCTGCTGCTTCATTTTCATTTAAAACCCCTGCAGCTTCTGGTTTTGGATCATCTGGATTTTCAGGATTTTCACCTTCTATGGCAGCAAGCCCTGTTGGATCTCCAGTGGCCCCAGCCTTTGGAAGTGGCAGTTCTGTAGCTGGTTTTGGTAGTCCAGGCTCACAGCCTCACACTGCTTTCTCTAAGTCATCCAGTGACACCTTTGGAAACAGCAGCATACCTACTTCTCTCTCATTCTCACTTGGCAGCACCTCAACAGATAATGCATTATTCACACCCAAGGATCAACTAACAGCAGAAGAACTGGAACAGTTTCAATCCAAGAAATTTGCTCTGGGAAAAATTCCATTAAAGCCACCACCTGTGGAATTTCTAAATATTTAAAAGGGCAATTTTAAATACAGAAAAAAACCGGCTTTTAAAATTGTTTTGAGTGGTTCATATGAAAGAGGAAGTATATATATATATATATATAAGTATATATATACACACACACATACACACGTATATGCATATATATTGCATGTATATTTATAAGAAGTATAAATTTTCAATAACATTAGGAGTTCTTAAATTTAACATTTTTCCTTGAGTCTAGCTATTTAAGTAAAACAACAAAAAATAGCAGCAGATTTTTTTCTTTTTTTTTACTGTAATGATGAATGGAACTGAAAAAACTGTTAGGGTGCACTGAATAAAGTATTTTTCTCATTCTGTATCACTTTATACTGTCTTACCATTTAAAATTTTACCTTTAAACTTTTTTTTTTTTAAGGAAAGAGGTAATTTCTAGAACCAGTAGGGAAAAAATGCTAAAGTGTTTAGTCTACCTACTGAATAAACATCAGTAGCATGGTGACTTTCTTTCGTGTACAGAAGATTCTCTTAAAGAGAGAAATATAATTTTTAAAGGGTAAAAGCTTTTATTTTTAGTACCTAAGAAGCATTTTCGCCTCATAATTTTTCCTCCTCAGTTTTGGCCATCTCATGAACCATTTGAGTTTTTGTCAACAGTTTCATACTAGTTTTTATCTTGGCCTAATTTTTATGTAATTCTGTTTTTTCCTCACATTGTCTCATCAAGTGGATGGATTGTAAGAGGACTAGAAATTATGATCTCATGTAGATGAAGAGCATTTGTATATATATATATCCTTTGTAGATGCATAAGACATTTCTGGAAGAATAAGAAACTTGCTAATAATGACTACCTCTGGGAAAAGAATTGGTGTCCAAGTTAGGAGAAATATTTTATATACCATTTTGAACTGTTTGAATATTTTACCAGGTACATGTGGTACTTTGTTTTTTTAATTAAAAGAAGATCACAAAAAATTAGGAAGCTTTTTCCAACTAAACATTATTGACAAGTTTAATGATACTTATGATCAAGCTAGTTTTTCAAGATGCATTTTTGAAAAGCATTTTTTTTTAAACAAGTATTCAAGATGCATCTTTTCTAGGCTTTTTTCTTTTCAAGTAACGGAGAAGTAACTTTATAACTGGAAAAAGGTCATTGAAGAGCAAGTCTAGGCTTTCTTCCACCTCCATTTACGTTATTAAGGTATGCTCATTCCTTTTGGTGTATTTCTTAAAACCTTTTTATAAAATGTTTATTATAACAACTTTGGAAACTTACAACAAGGAAATGAAAATTATCAGTAATCTCTTCCTCCCCCAAGAATAGTGTATATAGAGGGATGAGGACTCACCAGCTGTTTCTAGAGTTTGTATTAGAATTTTCAGATATGTTTGGGTCTCCCTGTGCCCTCAGATTGAAGGAGTATCTTATATATATGGTTGATCCAAACAGCCAGAGACATCATTAGTTGAAGCATATGTGTCAAGAGTTCTGTGTTCCCTTTTCAAACCTCAGAAAATTGTATAACTAGCACTGTGAGAACAGTTTCTTTACACAGATCAGGTATTGAACTGATTTCTAAGTGAAAATCTTACCTATTAAAGATATTTGCTCCACATGATTTTAGCATATATGCAAAGGATTTGGTCCTCAGAGGATCCAGATTCTCTGTTACACTTTTTGAAGAACTTTATGACTCAAACTAAGTTTTGGAACCCCAGCATTCCAACTAAGAGGTGTATGTTTGAAACCATCCTTGGTATAGAGATGGTAAATAGACCCTAAGTTCCTGCTTTGATTTCAAGTTCTTTATAAGGACTTTGCAGTGTTTTTTTTTTTTTCAACTTACAGTTGACTCCTAGAGTTCTCCTACCCTAATGGAATGAACCCTGTATAAAGGTAGATAAAGTTTCAAGACCCTAAAAAGGAGTGGAAGGGAAGAGGCAACCAAAAGGTGCAAGAGCAAGTACTACCATCTAGATTTATTCAATGAGGCAAGAACCAATTCTGACAGAGCTGGTCATATTAAAAGTATACTCCCGAATAAGCACAGACAACGCCATTTCACAGCTTCTTCAACAGCCGCCTCTTTTCCCTAGGACTTAGAGGAAGGGACAGAATTGCATATAAGGTTGATATTACAAGTAAAATTATCTAACTAGCTTGATTATTTGATCACAGAAGGATAGAGGTATAACAGCTGAGAGCTAATTAGAAAGGGAGAGAGAAGCTGATATTAAAACTATTTAAAAGGTATAATATGATTTAGCTACAGAGTATGTATTGTTCAAGTATTGTTCATAAAAGTAAAAGAATCCAATCTGTTGTCCAACAACAGGAAATTGGTTAATCTGGTAGATTCATATATTGGAGTACAGCTTTTTTAAATGACCTGGGTTTTCATTCTGTAGTCAATGGGCAAAAGCTCATTATTTATTATTTTATTATTATTACTCTAATTGCACTGACTGGGACACTCAGTACTGTGTTGAATAGTAGTGGTGAGAGGGGGCATCTTTGCCTTGTTTATGATCTTAAAGGAAAAACTATCTTTCATGATTGAATATGGTATTAGCTGTGGCCTTTTCATGTATGGCTTTTATTATGTTGAGGTAGTTTCCTTATTTTCCCCAGTTTGTTGAGTGTTTTTATCATGAAAAAATTTTTACTTTGTCAAATGTGTTTTTATGCATCAGTTGAGATGATCATATGGGTTTTGTTCTCCATTTTGTTAATGTTGTATATTTATACTGATTGCTTTTGTATGGTGAACCATCTTTGCATTCCAGATACAAATCCCACTTAATCATGTGTGAATACTTTTAATGTGCTGTTGAATTCAGTTCACTAGTATTTTGTTGAGGATTTTTGTATCGTTACTCATCAGGAATATTTGTCTATAGTTTTCTTGTGTCTTTTTTTTCTGGTTTTGGTTTCAGAACAATGCTGGCTTCATACAGTGAGTTTGGGGATGTTCCCTCCTCTTCAATTCTCTGGAAAGATTGGTATTAATTCCTTAATTGTTTGATAAAATCCTTCAGTGAAGTCATCTTGTCCTGGTTGGGCAGTGTTTGATTACTGCTTCAATCTCATTATAGGTCTGTTCAGATTCTTTACTACTTGATGATTTAGTTTTGGTAGTTTGTATGTTTCTAGGAATCAATCCATTTCTTCTAGGTTATCTAATTTGTTGATATTTAATTCTTCACAGTAATCTTTTATAATCCGTTTTTATTTCTGTGACATCAGTCATAATATCCCCTCTTTTGATTCTAATTTAGTTATTAGAATCTTTTAGCTCTTTTTCTTAGTTAATGTAGCTAAGGATTTGCCAATTTTTGTGGTCTTTTTAAAAGACCATGTCTTAGTCTGCTCATGCCACCATAATAAAACACCATAGACAGGGTGGCTTAAAAAACAGACATTTATTTCTCTCAGTTTTGGAGCGTTGAAGTCCATGTCAGGGTGCCAGCATGGTCAGTTCTGGTAAGAACCCTTTTCTTAGCTTGCAGTTGCCTTCTTGGGTACTGCTGCTGCTGCTAAGTCGCTTCAGTCGTGTCCGACTCTGCGACCCCACAGACGGCAGCCCACCAGGCTCCCCCGCCCCTGGGATTCTCCAGACAAGAACACTGGAGTGGGTTGCCATTTCCTTCTCTAATGCATGAAAGTGAAAAGTGAAAGTGAAGTCGCTCAGTCGTGTCAGACTCCTAGCGACCCCATGGACTGCAGCCTACCAGGCTCCTCCGTCCATGGGAGTTTCCAGGCAAGAGTACTGAAGTGGGGTGCCATTGCCTTCTCCATTCTTGGGTACTGAGATGGCCTTTTCTTGGTATATGTGCATGAAGAAATAGATTTCTCTCTCTTCCTCTTCTTACAAGGCTACTAATCCCATCATGAGGTTGCCATCCTCATGACCTAATTTAAACTATCTCTCAAAAGACCCCCACCTCCAAATACCATCACTTTGGTGGTAGGGCATCAACATATGAATTTGGGTAAGGGACACAAACACTCAGTTGGTTTTATTAGTTACTGGTTTTTTTCCACTTTTTCTATTCTCTGTTTCATTTACTCTCCTTTCATCTTTATTATTTCTTCTGCTAAATTTAGTTTTTTTTTTTCAAGGTATAAAATTAGATTATTGATTTGAGATCTTCTTTTTAATGCAAGCATTTATCTCTGTAAACCTCTCTCTTATCACTGCTTTTGCCTAGGTTTTGATGTGTTGTATTTTGTTTTCATTTGTGTCTAAGTATTTTCTAAGTTCCCTTGTAGTTTATTCTTTGACCCATTGGTTGTTTAAGAGTGTGTTGTTTAGTTTTCACATATTTTGTATTTTTACCTTCTGCTGTTGACTTCTAGTTTCACTCCATTGTGGTCAGAGAAGATACTTGGTATGATTTCAGTCTTCTTAAATTTATTAAGACTTGCTTTGTGGCCTAATATGTGGACCGCCTTGCAGAACGACCATGTGTACTTGAGAAGAATTTGCATCCTGCTGTTCTTGGGTGAAGTGCTCAGTATAGGTTTGGTTCAATTATTCTGTAGTGTTAAGTCCTCTGTTTTTTTATGGATCTCTTTGTTCTATCCTTAACTGAAAGTGGAGTATTGAACTATCCTATTGTTACTATGTTTCTGTCTATTTCTCCCTTCAGTTCTGTCAATGTTTGCTTTATATATTTGGGAGTTCTAATGTTAGGTGCATGTACATTATAATTGTTATATCTTCCTGGTGAATTGACCCTGTTACCATTATATAATGTCCTTCTTTGTCTCATATGATAGTTTTGGTTTTAAAGTCTATTTTATCTTAGTATGGCCACTTCTACTCTCTTTGGATTCCTGTTTTCATGGAATATTTTTCCATCCTTTTAGCCTATGTGTATCTTAGATGTATAGCATGCCTCTTGTAGATAACCTATTAGTTGGTTCTTATTTTTTATCCATTCAGCCAATCTGTGTCTTTTAATTAGTATATTTAACCTATTACATATAAAGTAATTACTGACAGGAAAAGACTTAATATTGCCATTTTGTTCATTGTTTTCTGTATATAACTTTTTTGTTCTTTTATTCCTGCTGCCTTATTTTGTGCTTTGCTGAGTTTTTTATTTTTTTTATTTTTTTGTAGTGACACATTTTGATTCCCTTCTCATTTCCCTTTGTGTACATTCTATAATTTCTCTGTGGTTACTGATGTAATTACATCAAGTGTTTTAAAGTTATAGTATATTTTAAACGTAATTTAACTTCAGTCACATAAAAACTATTTCAGTTCTGCCTCACCCACTTTATGTTTTTGAGACAGATTACCTATTTTAATATTGCATGTTTGTTAACATAGATATATAATTACTTTTTATGCTTCTTTTGTTTTTTAAATTCTGTACCAGATTTAAAAGTGATTTATGCACTTACATTCGAACACTACATAATTCTAAATTTATATTTTTACCTTTACGAAGGAGTTTTATGTTTTTGTCTTGTTTTTGTTGCTCTTTATCATACTTCTGTTTTAACTTGAAGGACGCCCTTCAGCCTTTCTTTTTTTTTTCCAGCCAGTTTGTTTTCTGTTGATACCACAATGGTCAGATCTTGACCATGTACTTCCACGGTGGTCACAACCATTCCTTTCGTTGCTGCTGTGTGGTTTTCAAATTCTCCTCATACATGTTGAGCTGGCAATGCATAGCACATATTTTCTTGGGCTGCAGTTCCAGGGGCTTGTGCTTTGTGCCCTTGTAGAATTTCCTGATTCTCTTTCTGAGTCTGGTTAATGGCAGTGAGAACAAAGGCAATAGATCTGCAAACAACTCGAGTCTTAGAGAGTTTGGATGCTGTGCTGCCTGGCAGTTCAGAGACATGCAGCTGGTACAGCTCCACCTTCAGGTCATCCATCTGTTTCAGCAACTTGTCTTTCTAGCCTGAAAGTCTCAAGACTTAATCTTGGCTATGGCTGTACAAGGTTGTTTTTAAAGTACAAAACAGAAGAAAGAAGACGTTTTCTTTACCCAGACATTAGTTTATGTTAAAAATTATTGCAGAAGAAACTCAGGAGGTCAGACTTCAATATTATTCATCAGATTAATATAATTTGATCAAATCAATAATACTCGGCAAATTAATATAACAAAATACCACTTCCTGTCCATTAAATTGGCAAAAATCAGAGTCTTGCAATGATGGTGTTAATGAAGATGTGGTATTTTGGAGACTGTTGTGAGCTGCTGACAGGAGTGTGGATGGGTGCAGGCACTTCAGAGGCAGTTGGACAATATCTAGTAACATTAAAGATGATCATCCACTACAACCTAGAAGTTTTTACTCCTCTGCAAGGCCCTTGCTCCTTGAAGTGTAGTCCTAGGACCAGCAGCATCAACATCATCTGGGAACTTAATACATATGTAGAATTTCAAGCCTCATCCCACTGCTATCAAATCAGAGTCTCCATTTTTGTGAGATTTATGGGAGGATGGTATGCACATGAATATATGAGAAACTACTACACGTGGGAAAAGGAGACTTATAAAACTAAATAGTAGTATTCACAGTAACAAAATATTCGAAACAACCAGAAGTTCATGCACAAGGTAGCAGATACACTTTGGTATACTGTGATACATCTGTGCAACTCGAGTTACACATATACACAGCCAAAAAGCACAGGTGGTATAATACACCCCTGAAAGTACAGAGTGTAAAACAATGCTATATATTGTTTATAAACTTATAAACATAGTAAAGGAATAACAGCCTGAGAAAATGAGCACCAGATTTAGAATAGAGTTTGTCCAGGAAAGAGGGAAAAAAAGAATGAGATTAGAAGGCATATATAGGGAGCATTATACCTGTGATTCTTTAAAAATTTAAACATTTTGACAATAGTAGAATTTTATAGAGTGGGTGATGAGTACATAGCTATCCATTATATTATTTTCTATGTTTTTCCATATACTTTAAATAAATTTACAAATTTTTAAAGATTTAATTTAGAAGAAAGTCTTCTTTCCCACCCTAAATTGTATTATAAAGTAGCTTTTAGATTTCTGAAGTAATCACTATGAATTGGAAAAGACTCTGATGCTGGGAGGGATTGGGGGCAGGAGGAGAAGGGGACAACAGAGGATGAGATGGCTGGATGGCATCACTGACTCAATGGACGTGAGTCTGAGTGAACTCCGGGAGTTGGTGATGGACAGGGAGGCCTGGCGTGCTGCGATTCATGGGGTCACAAAGAGTCGGACACGACTGAGCGAGTGAACTGAACTGAACTGAACTGATGATACTTGTCATTCTAGTACTAAAGTACAAGGAGTACAACTGTTCTAAAGAGCAACCAACTGTGGATGTAGACCATGTTATTTTTGCTGCTAATGAAATCCTGAAAGTAATTAAAATGTTTGTGGAGCAAAATGGAAATCATTTTTTATTTACTTGTTTGGGAAAGAGTATGTGTTTGTCTCTCTACTTATACCTGATGAGGAAGATAATCTAGAATCAATATGATAACCAGTTACCTTAAGGTTCTTTTCTCAACCACATGTTATCAACCAACTGGAAATCTATTCTTATTTACTTGGTCATGTATAATGTAAACAGCATTTAACCCTGTCAGGATTGAAACAGAGAAATAGAGGAATTATAATATTTGTGTGTGTGTGTGTGTATTTGTGTGTGTGTAAACACAGTAAGTATCAAGCTTTTTCATTTGGAAACCTTCTAGTGATTCTATATGACTCACACCTCCCCTACACTAAGAAAAAAAATCAAGAGAAGACATGACTTTACTGGAATTATTCAGAAGCTACTCAACTGAGGGACATTTATATACATAATTCAGTAGAGAAAACAGAGTGCTGTGTAAGAAGAAGTTTGCTTGATTTACAGGAATTGATCATCAATATTAATGACCCACCAAATGCAAGTGTTACATTAAGGATTCAGTCCTAAAATCTATTGAGAAGGTTTAGAAACAGGCTATGAACGATTATCATAAGTTCTAAACAAAGTGTCAAGTTCCTCACCTGGAGCTCATCCTCAAAGATGAATGAGAATCAGTTCAGTTCAATCACTCAGTGGTGTCCTACTCTTTGTGACCCCATGGACTACATATGCCATCCAACCATTTCATCCTGTCATCCCCTTCTCCTCCCGCCTTCAGTCTTCCCCAGCATCAGGGTCTTTTCCAATGAGTCAGTGCTTCACATCAGGTGGCCAAAGTATTGGAGTTTCAGCTTTAGCATCAATCCTTCCTATGAATATTCAAGACTGATTTCCTTTAGGATTGACAGGTTGGATCTCCTTGCAGTCCAAGGGACTCTCAAGAGTCTTATCCAACACCACAGTTCAAAAGCATTAATTCTTTGGTGCTCAGCTTTCTTTATATATAGTCCAACTGTCACATCCATACATGACTACTGGAAAAACCGTAGCTTTGACTAGATGGACCTTTGTTGGTCAAGCAGTGTCTCTGCTTCTTAATATGCTGTCTAGTTTGGTCATAGCTTTTCTTCCAAGGAGCGAGTGTCTTTTAATTTCATGGCTGCAGTGACCATCTGCAGTGATTTTGGAGCTCCCAAAAATAAAGTCTCTCACTGTTTCCCCATCTATTTGCCATAAAGTGATGGGACCAGATACCATCTTAGTTTTCTGAATGTTGAGCTTGAAGCCAACTTTTTCACTCTCCTGTTTCACTTTAATCAAGAGGCTCTTTAGTTCTTCACTTCCTACCATAAGGGTGGTGTCATCTGCATATCTGGAGTTATTGGTATTTCTCCCAGCAGTCTTGATTCCAGCTTGTGCTTCATCCAGCCCAGCATTTTGCATGTAAGTTAAAAAAGCAGGGTGACAATATACAGCCTTGGTGTACTCCTTTCCCAGTTTGGAACCAGTCTGTTCCATGTCCAGTTCTAACTGTTCCTTCTTGACCTGCATACAGATTTCTCAGGAGGTAGGTCAGGTGGTCTGGTATTCCCATCTTTTTCAGAATTTTCTACAATTTGTGATCCACACAGTCAAAGGCTTTGGTGTAGTCAAAAAAGCAAAGGTAGATGTTTTTCTGGAACTCCTTTGCTCTTTTGATGATCTAACGGATGTTGGCAATTTGATCTCTGGTTCCTCTTCCTTTTCTAAAACCAGCTTGAACATCTGGAAGTTCACGGTTCACATACTGTTGAAACCTGGCTTGGAGAATGTTGAACATTACTTTACTAGCTAGTGAGATGAGTGCAATTGTGTGGTAGTTTGAGCATTCTTTGGCATTGCCTTTCTTTGGGATTGGAATGAAAACTGACCTTTTCCAGTCCTGTGGCCACTGCTGAGTTTTCCAAATTTGCTGGCATATTGAGTGCAGCACTTTCACGGCGTCATCTTTTAGGATTTGAAATAGCTCAACTGGAATTCTGTCACGTCCACTAGCTTTGTTCGTAGTGATGCTTCTTAAGGCCCACTTGACTTCACACTCCAGGATGTCTGGCTCTAGGTGAGTGATCACACCATCATGGTTGTCCGGGTCATGAAGATCTTTTTTGTATAGTTCTTCTGTGTATTCTGTGAATGAGAATAGAACCATGCAAATTCAAATGGTAGAAAATGAAAGTGAAAGTTGCTCAGTCATGTCCGACTCTTTGCAACCCCATTGACTATATAGTCCATGGAATTCTCCAGGCCAGAATACTGGAATTGGTAGCTTTTCCATTCTCCAGGGGATCTTCCCAACCCAGGATTGAACCCAGGTCTCCCGCCTTGCAGGCAGATTCTTTACCAGCTCAAATGGTAACATATATGCAAAAGCACAGTGGTGAGTACATCAAAATGCTACAGAGAAGTTAATGAGCCAGGAGTCTGTGGTAACTTCCCAGAGGAAATGAATTTTAATAGTTGTGAGAGGAAAGTGAAATCACAATGGGAAGGAGAAATAGCCAGAGGAGCCAGCTTCTAAAAAAAGAGAAGCTGAGCCTGGCAAGACTATATTAACTTTATGACACAGTTTGAAAAGATTATCTCTTTAAATAAAGAATCTAAACTTTAACTTGGACAGGTTAACTTTCCTAATCATCTTATCTATAGAATAGGTAATATACACCACCTACTCATTGTGTGACCAATAATTAATGTAACATGCTTAGAGAAATTATGTTCAAAAATTCCATTAGTCACTAAAATTATGCTTGTTCACTATAGAGAATTCAGACCACATAGAAATACATAGAATGAAAAGTATACTCCACATTCCCGATAACATTGTCTTTAACACTTTTGTGTACATTTCTTCAATCTTTATTCCTTATACATAGTCTAATATTAACTATTGTTATCAATGCTATAATACTGTTTTGCATCTTTACACTGAACAGAATGTTGCGAAGAAACTTCCGTGTCAGTACATATAGGCTTACCTCACTGGTTTTTTTTTTTTAGATAAGAAGTAGGTTTATCAATATAGGATACTTGTGAAGGATAGAAGCAGGCAGGCAAGAGAGCTCCTCCCCAAGAACTAAGTGGGCTACATTTTTATAACAAAAGGAAAAGTGGGGAGGGAGAGAAAACCACCTTCTTCTGCTTCCTTTGTAAAGCTATTGCAGGAAAATTGGTCCCAAGGGGATGGTCATGTCCCAGGTCTCTGACAAGTTCCTGGGATGGGCCCCCAAGTGAGAATCCTTGGCTTTACACAGGAAATAATTCAAGAGCAAGCCATAGAAAACAAAGCAGAGATGCACATTCCATGGGCAGCATGTGGGCCATCTTAGAAGGCAGGAGCAGCTTACTTCACTGTTTTTAAAGGCTATATAGTGTTCCATTGTGTGTCCATTCCTTAATTTACCTAACCAGGCCCCTATATATGAGCCAACAGTCTTTTACTAGGACATTCTAGAACATACATTTTTGCACTGTGAGAGTATTTTGTAAGAAATAGAAATGCCGAGTTGAAAGTGTGAAAAGTTTTCATTTTAATAGAGTTTGCTAAATTATTCTTTGAAATTTCTTATTGATTTATCCTTCCCCACTTTCCTTCCCACAATATAGGCCCAGAAAACAGAAGACAACCTATTCACATTTCAAAGCATAGTAGATGATGTATTTGTTATCATTGAAAATGCACATTGATAAGAGCCATGAAGACTGGGAGCTTGATCAGCAGTGTTTCTGTAAGTCCCTTCCAGTGAACCCCTGGACCAGTCCAGTATGGACATTGCTTCAGGTCTTACATGCTTTTTTTCATTGAAACAAGAGCTCCATATATATATATATATGTGTGTGTGTGTGTGTGTGTGTGTGTAATATACATGCATAAGCATACATTATCAGATACATTATTGGTATTATTATTTTGAACACACTGATATCTGTTAGATCAATTAACAATAAGAAAAACAATTATTTTACTTCCAAAAACAAAAAAACTGGGAACTTCCTGGATGGTCCAGTAGCTAAGATTCCATGTTCCCTATACAGGTGGCCTGGGTTCCATCCCTGGTCAGGGAACTAGGCCCCACATGCTTCAGCTAAGACCCAGAGCAGACAAATAAATAAATGAATAATATTAAGACATACAGACAAAGAAACAATCCAGAGACCCAGAGAGACAGGATTCCCAACTATTATGAAGATGCCATCTGCCCTGTATACTATTTTTTGTGCTTGACCACAGAAGCTAAATCTCATCAAAATGAAAAAAAAAAAACCAAAAACACTTATTGGCAGGAAGTACCACCTTAGGGAGCTCACTGGTGGGGGCAGAAGTGGACAGAGGTGGCTTTAAGAAACAACTCCAGCTTTCTAACTGACTAAGCAGCTTCTAACTAGCCCAACCTGAGACAGAAATGAGTGAAGGCTGTCAAAGGGTGAGAAAATGAAATTGTCAGGGAGGAGAGAACTATCCCCAAGTGACTGAGGCACCTTCTGGCCTCATGTACTTCCTTGTCTAGCTTAGATCCCAGGGCCCATCAGTCAGTCACTTTTTCTTTATTTTTTTAACATTTTTATTTATGTATTTGACTGTGCCGAGTCTTAGTTGCAGCATGTGGGATCTAGTTCCCTGAACAGGGATCGAACGCTGGCCCCCTGCACTGGGAACTCGGAGTCTTAGCCACTGGACCACCACGGAAGTCCCCAGGCAGTCACTCAAAGATATGTACCTCTTCTGTATCCCCTTCCTCCAGGTGCTTGCGAGGTCAACCTGAACCCCTGGGAGCCTGCCTTCTGTGACCGTCACACCAGCAGACAGCTGCACTGTGAGTCCCGACCTGCGATCTCAGTGACACTGCCCAGGAACCCACACAGTTCCTCTTGGGTGTTGGGCACCTGTTCCCACCTAAGCTGTTCTCCACTGTCCCTTAATCTATCTTCTCTCTGAAGGAGGGATCCCTCCTCATGCTTCACAGAGAGTTTGAAGCCATCCAAGAGGACATCGGTCATTTTCTTCTGCACTCCTAATTCAGTGCTTCACACATGCTATGTGACACCACAGTTATCCACTCCCTTGCTTTCTGAAGTCTCCCAGAAACGTCCCACATGCTGTAGCATCGCCTTGCTTGAGAGGGTGGGGAACAGATGCAAATGCTCTCCATCTTCTCGCCACCACTCCAGCTCTCTACTCCCTGTAACAGCCATGCTTCTCTGAATGTTCGATTCACTTGATCGCTCCCCTCCCCCACCCAGTCTCGCCTCACTCTTCAACCCAGTCTGATTTGCCTCCCACCCACCATTCCTCTGAAACTGATCTTGCTAAGGTCTTAACTACCAGTTAGGCTTCTTCTCAGACTACCTTTACATTTAACAGCATTCCTGCCACAGCTCCCAGACTCTACCTCTTCTTTGAGAGTCAGTGAAGAAAAATGATCCCCAGGATTCCCAACAAAATTCTCACAGCCTCTGATCCTGGATCAGTCACGGAACACACAGGCTCTTCTGATATCCTGGCCAGAGAGTTTCATATGTACATATATGTAACTTTTTAACAGTTACCTAGTATTCCGTTGCATGAATGTGTCATAATGTATTCAACTTCTCCTTTGATGATGGGCATTTAGGTTTTTCTAGCAATTTGCTAACATAAATAATGCCAGGATGCACTTTCTTGTACCTTGACCACCCACATACACTCTCATACTCAAACTATTCTTTCTTCACCAAACTCATCAAGCTCATAACTGCTGAATTGTGATTTTTGTGTTTTTAAGGAACTTTCCATCACACCACCACCGTGTCACATTGTATGTTCCTGTGACCACTTTGAGGAAGGGAAGGGGGGAGGGGACACCGGGGTCTGCAATATCTAGACTTTGTCTTCATTCTCTTCCGTTCACCAAATATAGTCCAGTTGTAAAAAGACATGAGCTCTATGAAGTTTACCCTAAAATTAGAAGAAAGAAAATGTTCGATTTTCTATAGAAGCCCCACTTGCCTTCTCATCTCCCTGGGCCACCTGGGAGTGCAGGAGGGGTACCTTTCTCCTAATCTATTCTTCCTCATAGCCTCTGCTTCCAGCCTGTCAATTCACAAGAACTGTTAAAAACCTTGACATTTCCAATTTCCCTTCTTTTTCCATTGTCTAAGAGCTGCTATGCCCCAAGCCACAGAAAGTTCCTATCACAACCCTCCAGCCTCAAAGAGGTAACATTGCCCCCAGACCAATGCCTGACTTCTTACCCCTTGTCTTGGTCTTCTGCTGGATGGTCCTGGCCTTCCCCACCCATACTGCCTCTGTCCTGCGAATCCATCACTCTGAAGCTGTAAGTCAGCACCTCTGGCTAATTAAATGTGGCATCTCTCAGAGGAATGTCTGAGAGATGTGTTCTTTCTGCTTCTGATGCCTGATATTTTAAAAATAATGTCATTTATAAAAATAATGTCTTTACAAACCTCTCTGGGCTAACTTTGTTTAGAAGTCCTAGAACTCGGCTCTAACAACCTCCAGATCTCCAGGTACTACCTGGTTACACTTTCTGTCCTTCTTTCATTGCTGATAAATAAGCTTTCTCTTCTTTAACTTGCAGAACATTTTTTCCCCATTTTTTTCTCCTGAGCTTCCACATTCTCAGTTCCATGACAACACACCACCAACGCCTTTTCCAGTCCTTAGAACAGAAGTCCTCTTCCTCCTCCTGCCCGCCATGCCCAGCAGGGAGTGAAAACACAGACTGAAACTGTCCCCTCTCCCACCCCTGCTTTTCTCCATCAGCATTCTCAACTCCACAGGAGCGCCCAGGAAAACTCCCAGCCCACTTTGAAATATAGTCTTCCTTCAGGTCACAACATTTGCTGATATTTTATAAATAAAACTTTCTCTTACTGGTACTTGGTAAACTGAATGAACAAGTTGTTGTTTAGTTGCTAAGTTGTGACTGACTCTTTTGTGACCCCCTGGACTGTAGCCGGCCAGGCTCCTCTGTCCATGGGATTCTCTAGACAAGAATACTGGAGTAGACTTCCATTTCCTTCTCCAGGGGAATTTCCTGACCCAGGAATCGAACCTGTGTCTCCTACATTGCCAGGTGGATTCTTTACAACTGAGCCACCAAGGAAGCCCGAATGAAATAAAATATACTCATAAAATATAGAGGGAACTTGTAACTGCCAGCATTCAGTAAACAGTCTGCCTGCAGTGCCGGAGACCCTGGTTTGATTCTTGGGTTGGGAAGATCCCCTGGAGGAGGAAATGGCAACCCACTCCAGTATTCTTCCCTGGAGAATTCCATAGACAGGGGAGCCTGGTAGGCTACCATCGTTGGGGTTGCAAAGAGTCAGACACAGCTGAGCGACTAACCCTTTCTCTTCTCACGTTGTTCTAAAGGGTTTACGAATGCTGCACTATTGGCATTAGTAGATACATCTGCTTTAAAGACTCAGTTTTATCACAAGCTTCAAAATAGAGTCAGGAATGGTGTACAAGTTATGGTCCCTACCTCATGATTTTTTTTGGTTTTCCAAAGCCTAATTTTTTTTTTTTCCCTAGATCTGGGTACATGAGTGATTCTTTATCCTGTGAAGGTAGCATTTTATCTCTGCGTGGGTCCCTAATTCCTATTTATTCACGAAATTTAGAAAAAAGGAGCTCAAGAAGAATGTTATTCAACTTGAAACAAAATTTTTACTGAGAAAATAAGGCTTGAAGCAGAAGAAATCCCAGCTGGCCTATTTCCATTATCTAATTAAGAAGGTAAATCAAGGGAGTTACCATGCTTCCTGAGCTACTAGGGAAGCCCTCCAGTGCAGGGAGCATGGGTCTGATGTCTGGTTGGGGAACTAAGATTCCACATACTGCATAATATGGCCAAAAAAAGGGGGGAGGAGTGGATCAGTATATGATTGTTTGCTGATTTGATTAATTTGGAAAGTGAAAGCGAAGTTGCTCAGTTGTGTCTGATTCTTTGAGACCCCATGGACTGTAGCCTACCAGGCTCCTCCATCCATGGAATTTTCCAGGCAAGAGTACTGGAGTGGGTTGCCATTTCCTTCTCCAGGGTATCTTCCTGACCCAGGGATCAAACCCAGGTCTCTCGCATTGCAGGCAGACACTTTACCTTCTGAGCTACCAGGGAAGCCCCAGATTAATTTGGGGAGTGATCAGTTACATTTATGGTATTCAATGTCTCAGTCTATAATAATGCATGTATGTATATATGGCTCTTTTATTTATTTATTTATTTTATATGGCTCTTTTAAAAGACAGAATCTCTAGTGTCCCCAGTTCTACTGGAACCAACACTTCTATGCTGTCCTATGAGACCCAGGATAGTTTCTCCTGTAGGGGTCCCAGAGTGTGGCATGTCTACCGCTAGAGGTGCCTGAGATGACTTTGGGAGGTATGTGAACACATTTTAAAATTTCAAATGGTTTCCAGTATTTATTTTACAATAGATTACTTTTCTTTAGCTACAGTGGATCATTTTTCTACTGATATTAATATAAAAAAAACATAGTTTGTGAGTCTACAGGTACTATTGCTTAGGATGAGATTAAGGTGTCACTAATAGATACAAAGATAAATATTAAAAGCTACAATAAAAAGCACACGAATATGACAGAAACCAGGAAGGCAGTACAAGGTGACCCAGGTTGAGAAGACCCTGCTGTCTTGTGCTTCCTGAAACACTATGAGTTCAGAAATGTGACACCTGACCCTCATCCATCCTTCTTGCAATATTCCAAACAGCCAAGGTAAGTTAATTTAGTGGCTGGCTCTCTGTGTTCCCCGTTTCCTGCATAGATGGTGCAGCAAAGCAGAATCCACAGACCGAACTAATTGTGCTGCATTTAGGTATCAGAGACGACACCAGGGATTTATATGTTTGGTGGCCATTGATTTCACTTGGGTTTATTTTACTTTTGAGAAAGACGAAGAAGGAGGTAGTAATCTCTTCCCCAGGAGCCCCAAACAGCTGATTCGGGGTCACAAGACTTGCTGGCCTGGAGGCATTTCAATACCACGCTCAGGCCCTCGCAGAGCAAATCCCATGACTCCACGGGACTGCCCACACTCACTGTTGTGCCAGAATGCCCCTGTGAATGATATGCTGGAGTGAGTAGGTCCTGCAAAACTCTTCATATTTTATAGGAATTTTATGGGAAAAAGGTGCTCGATTTTGGTGGATTTAGTTTAGTTTAACAATTGTCATTTATTTATTGAAGTAAAACCTTTTCCAGAAAGGATATGAGATGACTTACAAAAATACACATAATAAGATTAAAACTTTATAAACAAGTAAGTGAGGAAACTAAAGCAAAAGGAAAGTGAGAAAGTGAGAGCAGGAAAAAAAAAATGGAGCCAAGAGTGAGATCTGTCACCAAAATGTATTGAGAACAGGCTCTGCAGTTGCTAACGGTGGTGGTGGAGTGGCCTCTTGGCTTCCTCACAGCAAGACAGTGAATCAGTAACGAGTGATGAGCCCATGGTGACCCTGATTTTTTTTCCTAAAAGGAGAACACAAACAAGCAGCTGCTCAGGTCAAGGCTAAGCATACCATGTGCTGAGATCAGCGGAGTTTCTAGTGGACACGTGATGCCTTCCATAAAATCCCCAGTAACGCCCCTAGGATGCACCACAGTGGCTTCACAGGGCCATTTACTACCAGGTTCTTAAGCAGAGGTGGCCAGTTGATTTTTGATAAATATCTGAAGGCAGTTCAGTAGAGATAGGACAGTCTTTGAACAAATGGTGTTAAAACAATTAGATATTTACATGCAAATGATGAACTTTGATCATCATATAAAAACTATCACATCACATCATATAAAAACTAACTCAAATAGATCACATTTTCATTTTAATTTGATAGCTTTATTGAGGCATAATAAATAGTATATTGCTCATACTTACATGTGCAGTTACATAACTTTGACACACACACACACACACCCCCTAGGAAAAATGGAACAGCTGCTGAGGGAAGGCAGACCATCATCAAAGGTTCAGTTGCAGAGAACAAAGTCCACTCTAACAGAAAAATCTACTCTAGTTTACACAGAAAAACATATTTCAAGGTATTAAAATGACGTATGGGATCGTTACAAGGGCAAACAATATAGGCTCTATACTGAGCTTCTAGGAACAGCTCTCAGTCTCATGACCATAGTTGCCACAGTCAGCAAGCTGCCTCTGACTAAACTAGGAAGCCACCCAAACTTCCGCTGGCCTCAGAGCTGTGCCCCTCATTAGTAAATAGATGGCATGTGTCCTGCCTCTCCTCACATCAGTTCCAAATTCAAGTCTTGCATCTGATTGTAGAAACCTAACTGACATCTCGAAATTTAGCTTCAAGAAAGTCTGGGAAATGCAGTTTTTAGATTTCTAGCTTCTGCAGTATGGGAAGGCACTTTAGAAGGAGCTTGGGATAGACATTGAACAAGCAAATCCACAATATCCATCATGCTGTGAAAGCTGTTGGTTTGAGGGGGAAAATAAGGAGTTCGGTTTTGTACATGATAACTTTAAAGTATCTTTTAGATATACTAGTAGAGATGTATAGTAGGAAGTGGAAGAAAATGCAGCATGAGGTAGTGGTACAAGCACAGATTCTGGGTTTGGGTTCAGTCTGGGTCTTGAACCCAGTCTGCTTGGGTTCATATCATACCTCTACCATTTATTGAGCTTCCCTCATGTAAAGAATCCACCTACAATGCAGGAGACCCTGGTTAGGCTCCTGAGTCGGGAAGATTCCCTGGAGAAGGGATAGGCTCTCACTCCAGTCTTCTTGGGCTTCCCTGGTGGCTTAGACGGTAAAGAATTTGCCTGCAACATGGGAGACCTGGGTTCGATCCCTGGCTTGGGAAGATCCCTTGGAGAAGGGAAAGGCTACCCACTCCAGTATTCTTGCCTGAATAATTCCACGGACAAAGGAGCCTGGCAGGCCACAGTCCTTGGGGTCCCAAAGAGTTGGACACAACTGAGCGACTTTTGCTTACTTATATTAGCTGTGTGACATTGGAAAAATTACTTGACCTCCTGTGCCTCAATTTTATCACCTACAAAGTGGGAGTAGTAATAGCATTTGCCTAAGTAAGGTTGTTATGACAGCCTAAATGAGTTAAGGTTTGTAAAGTATTGTTTAAAACAGTACCTGTCACAGAAAGTGTATGTGTTTGCTAAAGTACTAACTACCATTGTTTTAATTAATAATACATTTGGCCCTCCATATCCATGAATTCTGGGAGATAATGAATTTGTGCTGTTTTAAGCCACTAAGTTGGAGTTGTTATACAGCAGCAGATAACTACAGTGGGCTAAGTATGAAGTGATATTAAGGAATTAATAAGTTAGAACTGTTACAATTTGGAGTTACAAAAAACATTCTTTTTACCCTGGGGTGCTACCTGCCTGCCTCTCCCAGGGAGCCTTAGCCCCGTGTTGGGCCCAATGACGCCACCTGGGTGGTCTGTGCTGACCGAGGCAGCCTAGTCTGTTGCCAAACGTACCTGTTCTGTCCGGCCCCAGGTCCTGGTGGCTTCTACCCTTGCCTGCAAACTCTTAGTTTTGTATGTTCCACTAACCCAGGTAGGGGTGATGGGGGCGGGGCAGGTGGAGGGCAGAGGTGTCAGGCTTCAGCTGCCTCTTAGGGCAGAACACTAACCCAGCTGTGGCAGGCTTACAGTGCTGGCCCCAATAAAAGCAATTTCAACCTTGAAAAAAAGTATTCTTTTTAATAACACATTTGGAAATAAGCAGGAAGTATCTGGGATTTATTTTAAAATAACGGTAAAGAAATAAATAGTTCAAAATACATGAAGAAAATACACTGAAATGTTAGCAATCAGTAGATCCAGGTGATGGATGTACAGTGAGTCTTTCTGCTTTTAGGTATGTCTGAAAATTTCCATATTAAAATGTAAATTTATATACATATAGATAGGTGTGTATAAAGAAAGAATTCCATCTTAAAGCCCCTTTCCCTCCTCTTCCTCCTGCCTCTCCTGCTCCTCTTCCTTGTTCGTGTTGATGTTCCTAATTGTTCCTTTCATTTGTCTCACAAAGGTATCCCTTTAGGGCCAGCTGTATTTCTGAAAGATGTACCTAGCACAGCATGTTTTTATAATCTCCTCTTAAAAGTTGGATTAAGCCTTCAAAGCCCAGCTCTGTGCGTCCTAGACTCCAGTGTGAGCCACCCAGGGGGACCTCCTCTCAGCAGGTCTGGTTGAGCCCTGGGGGGCTGAAATGTCGTTGAATAATGGCCCTTATTCGCTGCCTTTCAGGGGGCCTGGTATGCTCTCCTGGTGCCAACCCCAGCTGTCTTTTTCACCATTCTGAGCTCTCCTCCACCACCTCAGCCGAGCCTTAATTCTTTCTCAGAAACCCAGTTCCTTAGGCAGAAGCCACGTTTTCCGCTCAGGCCCCATCTGACAGCTGTGGCCCCCAGCCTGGCCCCACAGACATTCAGTGTTCCTTTCACAGGCCGTGGCGTGTTCCTGCCAGAAAAGTCCACTTCCTTTACGCGTCTCTTTTTCATGGTGTCGCTCTTTGTGGCCTTGAGTGTCATGCCAATTCCTTGCACACTTGATGAAAGGATTTGGGGGCAGAAAACTTGAATCAATGGGGTCTTTTTATTTCTGAACATCAGTAAACAGCACGAATCAGTTCAATGAGTTCAGACTCAGTTATTTCCATGCTTGCTGCAGTCTCTCTACCCAGCATTAAGTCCCACTGAAAATGCCTCTTGTTATCTCCGGCTAATGAAGAATGTCACTCTTTTTTCTTGGTTTGAACACACTCCAAAACATTGGCCTGAAAGATCAGTTTAACACTGGACAGCTCTGAATACAAAAATCTTTAACTTTCCCTTTTCTTCAGCTCACTGACATTATTCTAATCGTTTTCTTTTCTCTTCATTATATTCTGCTCACTGACAGTATTTTCATCTGTTTGGTTATACAAAATGCAATCATTTGTTTTTGAGACTAATGAAGGCATGCCAAGATCCTTTCCACTGATTAAGTTACAAATAATATAATTAGAGATGAAAAGGTTTGTTAACCAATTAATTTGTCATAGTTGTACCTCCATCAAAACCACTCCTCACCTATGTCATTCTCAACATCCAAATTCAGGAATAACACTTCACAGTATATTTAGTGGCACCAGCCAAGAATATGGCTCTCAATATTTTTTATTTAAAAATAAGTGGTGGCATATGAGTTTACTGAGAAATAAAACCACAGAAATAAATACTCCTGAAAGATTTTAAGGCAAAAAAAATCTATATATTGCTCCCTGTAATACTGAATACCCCCATATTTTGAAAATATTCAACCTTTTATAGTTAAACTAGTAATACCACTCAAGCAGAAATTGAGTGGTACCAATGATATAGCTTTATCAGGTACTTTCAATATCTAGTGAAGACTTCAGCCCTGTAAGAGGGTTCAGTGGCCGAGTCCAGAATCAGACTGCAGATGTCCAACTCTCAGTTCCAGTACTTACTGTGTGACCTTGGGCAAATTACCTCACCTCTCTGTGCCTCAGTGCCTTCATCTGAAAAATCAGAACAATGAGAGTATTCTCTTACCACCTCATCTTGGCAGGTTATTGTGAAGAAAGTAAAACTGTATTGTCCAATATACGGAAAATAATAATTGTCATTGCCATTGTCATCATTCTGGATGGAGGCCAATTAACTCTCTAATCTAGCCTCACAACTCTGCCGAAATGGTCTTCCTACAGCCCTGCTCTCATCCTTTCTCACACTTGCCCACGCTTGACAAAACCTCTGGCATTTTTTCACTCATCAAGTAATCTGCCACTCCCCCTCAGAGGAATTTTCCTTTCTGTGGCAGGATAAGTCTGCAGGCTCTCCCTCAGAAGGCAGGAATGATCAGGAAACCCCAGGTCACAACATGAAACAGATCTGGTTTTTCACGATCCTCATTAACTTAAGCTAGATGAAGAGTTGAGCTAATTTTATTCCTCTGTTTGAAGCACATTCTCATTAGTCTACACAGAAGTCTATTCCCTTGTTTTATATTTTACTTACTCTCCTACTCACTCTCCTCCCTCCCATTACACTGCCCACCCCCGACCCCAGCGTTCTGGGTTGAAGGTGACTCTCTGTTTCGGGCTTTGTGAAAAGGCTGTGTGACAGTGGTGAATGCACATGTTATATGTGTGTTACATGTCACGTTGCCCCTTCAATCTTCAGGTCCACGCTGCTGTGAGGACTTCTAGGCTTCTCTTCTCCCTACTGCCTGGTATCCTAGAACACCCATCTATATATACATCTGACTCTCCTAGTCCCCAGGTGGCAGACACAAGTTGCCTCCAGCAAACCAGGTTAAAGAGGGCTTCTCAGAAGATGGTCCTAGGAAGTCATGCTACTACATGAATGAAAGTAAAATTGGATCCCCACCTACCACTACGTCCCAGGTAAACTCTAGATTGATTAAAGACCAGTATCTGAAAGCTGAAACAATGGGATTAATAGAAGTAAGTGTGGGTGAATATCTCAGTGACCTGGGGGAGTAGAGAACTTCTTAAACTAAACCTCAAAAGCATGAAGGTCCTTGAATACTTTTTCCTTACCTTGGTTTTCCAGTCCTCCCCGACTCTTAATCTGCCTTTCTCAATTGCCAAGAGATCATCTTTTGTTTAAAAGTAAAAGTAGTACAATAAAACTTTCAACTCTCCCTTCCTGTGAATAGTCTTTTTTTCAAGGCTTTTCCTTTGTCCAGAACAGGGGTCAGTAACTGTGGGCCCATGAACCAAGTCTGGCCTATCTCACAGTTGGTACAGCATGCTAAACAAGATTTTTAATTTTTAAATGGTTGAGGGGAAAAACAGAAGAAGAATATTTTGTGACACTTGAACAACCTATGAAATGTCAGTGTCCATAAATAAAGTCCTGTTGGAACCCAGTCAAACTTGCCCCTTTCCATCTCATCTACACCTGCTTTTTCACTAGCTGCAGAGCTCAGTAGTTGTGACGGAGACTATACAACTCACAAAGCCTGAAGTATTGACTCTCTGGCTCTTCATCTGCCAACTAGATTGCAGGCCCCTTAAGGATAGAAGTCATATCCAATAGATCTTTTATTTCCCTGATGTCTTAGCACAGAGCCTTGAGGTAACCAGTGCTATTTAACACCTAGTGCTATTTATAACACCGAGGGCTATTTTTGACTTCAAGTAACAGAATATCCTATTGATAGGGTTTTTTATTCTAATGTAACAAGGGAGCCAGAGATAAGACTGGCATCGATTCAACAGATCAAGCTCTCTTGCCCTGTCCTCTCAGGGTTGCAAGAGAATAGAGACAGCTCCTCAGAGAGTTTCTTCACGTGACCATGTTCAAAGGCAGAAAACTGGCAGCAACGTGGGTAAAGAAATGACCCAGTATACCCTCCTCTTTTAAGAGAAGAAAATATTCTCTGAGATGCCCCATCCCTGAGACTTGTGCCTTTGGTATTAGCCAGAAGTGGATCATGTGACCACTTAGGCCAGGGGCTGGACCCCTGCCCCCTTCAGAGCTAGAGCTCTCCACCCAAAACTCAAGTGGCATCAGAAAATGAGGAATAAGTGACAATGACTACTGGCTGCCTAGCAGTTAACTAATGATGAGGCTGATCTTTGAACTTGGAAAGGCAGCCCAGAAATTTGAACTATTTTTGTCTGAGTGGAACCAAGCAGTAGCTTGATTCCAACCCTCCCTACCATTGATAACTCATTTTAAAAGAAAATAACTTTTCTAAGTTGTATCAAATGGTTTTTAAACTGTAGAAGCACTTAAGTTAGCTGAGTCGCTTTTACAAGTTCTGCATGGTCCTTTCTATTGAAATTTAGTGGTCCACAGTCAGGACCCTTCTATAACTGCACAGAGTCACATGGAGTGAGGTCATAAACCGAATGGCATCCCACAGCTTGCCCTCTTCTAATCAGAACTCTTACATGCATAACAGCTGGTCCACCAGGATCACAGGGGTGCTGTTTTGCAATGGTTAAACAGAAGGATAGTAGTGGCTTTCAACCAAAGCATGCTGTTGCATGTAGGAAAGAAGGGCCAGGATGTGAACACACAGGTCCCAAGGAGACACAAAGGCGGTGCTCAGCATGTGATCCAGGCCCCCGGAGTCAGAACCGCTGGCTCTGGGAGCGTGCCCCAACAGGTGGCCCCTTTGATTCTCCAGCCTCACAGGTTTCACGTTCTGTTTATGAACCTCTGCACACTCAATTGAGCGAATGAAGGCACACTCAAACGAGGACAAGCAATAACAAGCAAAGTAATATAACTTTTAAACCTGGAAATCTCGAAATGCCAACTCTTAAAGAGAATGTTATGATGTGGTGGGTTTTATATATTAAAAAAAAATTTTTTTTGGCTGCTCTGCTTGCTGCATATCAATGTTTCCAACTTTTTTTCCAGTCTGACTTTGTGGGATCTGTCCCCCTACTCTTGTCCCATCCTATTCCAACAGTCACACCTGCCTGTAAGACCCAGTCATGAACATAAATGAGCCAATTTACTCAGTCGTCCCCCACAGAAACTTGGGGGGGCGGGGGGCAGTGGTGAGAAATTACAAATTTGTACATAGCAAAAAAACATTGTTTCACAAAGGCAACTTCCTTGGCCAGTTCAACGCATAGCCTTGACTCTGTAGATAAATGTTTCCAATGTCAGAAATTGGCCAAAAGAAAAACAGCAAAACATATTTAAAAATTTCAACTCTAAAGCACTGAATCCTGCCACGAACCACAGTCTATCCAAACTTCTCCAAGAAATTCAAATATGGCTATGGAGTTGCTTTCTCTGCTTCAAGTCAAACATTACACTTTTTATGACCTGTTATTATTGGCCCCCAACACACATACACACATTCATATTGGCCCCCAACACACATACACACACTCAAAAACTGTAATAGAAGTTTTGCTCTGGTAAGTGAATGAAAAGAAAGGGGATTCTTCAGAGTTGATGTCAGCTTCCAGGTGTATCCCTTACCCTGGGTCCCTGGGAAAAGCAGGGGATGAGGCCCATGGTGCTGGGACCTAAAGCTGAGTCTGCTCATAGATGTCAGCTCAGGAGCAGAGCGTGCAGCTTGGCACACTCTTCACTGAACTGGGTTTCTTTTGCATTTCTGTGTTTAGTTCAAGGTATTGAGCAAAACCTTTGTATCATTTTCAGTCATTTCATGTAAAGGATTAGTGAATATATACCATTTAGCTCTAAAGCTACATAAGCTTTAGAATTGACATTATTAATAAAAGAAAGGTAAGTAAATGTGCGAGAAAGTTATTGTCCAAACCCACTGAACTAAGAAAATGCTGAAGGTAAAGAGAGCAAGTTGGTCAGATGGTACAGCACCCAGTTCTATAACGCTGTGATCTGTGTTTGGACGGAAATTCTGAACAGAAGATGCATGATAAGTCATGTCATAGTTTTACATTATTCTCTGCCCTTTCCTGATGCTAATTCACACACCACTGAATTTGATAATTCAGTGTCCCTGTTGTCCCAGGAAAGATGGATATGAGTGAACCACACCTAATGAAGTCAACCCTTCATCTGTCTGATTTCTTTGCAGAGACCATCACCAAAAGAGAGAGAGAGCAAGTTGGAATGTAGCCTCCTTATAAGAACTGATTTGTTCTTACAAGAGAAAGTGTGTGAGATGAGGTTTGTTTCATTCCATTTATGTAAATGTCTTCAATGGAACCACATTCTAAACATTTTCAGAATTTTCCCATATATACTTAAATCAGAAGCTTGCCACTTTTTATGTGAAGGAAGCTTCAGTTTGTTTTATAAATTTCATGTGAGAACTGGTAATAGCCCTCTTTTACTGGCATAAAGTCTCCAAACCTAAATCAACAAGAGTGGTCCAGAGCCTGCTCTGTCCTTTGCTAAGTGTTTGTACACTTACTTTTCAGTAATAGCCTTTTCAATTTAATGAATAGAAAGTTCAAAAGTTATTGGAAAATGTGATACAATAAAAAGGAAGTAATGTTACTTACACATTACTCAAAATGTAGAGTACTTAACGGAGTATGGCAAGGCTGTATATTGTCACTCTGTTTATTTCACTTATATGCAAAATACTGGGCTGGATTAATCACAAGCTGGAATCTAGATTGCCAGGAGAAATATCAACAACCTCAGATATGCAGATGATACCACTCTCGTGTTGAAAAGCAAAGAGGAACTAAAGAGCCTCTTTAGGCTCTAAAGGCTCTTTATCCTCTTTATGAGGATAAAAGAGGCGAGTGAAAAAGCTGGCTTAAAACTCAACATTCAAAAAACTAAGATCATGGCATCCAGTCCCATCACTTCATGGCAAGTAAAAGGGGAAAAAGTGGAAGCAGTGACAGATTTCCTTTTCTTGGGCTCCAAAATCACTGCAGATGGTGATTGTAGCCATGAAATTAGAAGACGCTTGCTCCTTGAAAGGAAGGAGCAAACCTAGACAGCATATTAAGAAGCAAAGACATCACTTTGCCAACAAAGGTCTGTGTAGTCAAAACTATGGTCTTTCTGGTAGTCACGTACGGATGTGAGAGTTGGACCATGATGAAGACTGAGCGCTGAAGAACTGATGCTTTTGAACTGTGCTGGAGATTACTCTTGAGAGTCCTTTGACAGCAAGGAGATCAAACCCATCAATCCTATGGGATTGGCCACCTGATGCAAAGAACTGACTCATTGGAAAAACCCTGATGCTGGGGAAGATTGAAAGCAAAACGAGAAGAGGGTGGCAGAAGATGAGAAGGTTGGATGGCATCACCAATTCAATGGACATGAACTTGGGTGACCTCTGGGAGATGGTGAGGGATAGGGAGGCCTGGTGTGCTACAGTCCAAGGGGTCAGAAAGAGTTAGACATGACTGAATGACTGGACAACAACAACAACTCAAAATGCAGAGCCTGAATCTAAGCAGGAGGAAGCATGAGATAACTCCCAAAATGAGGGGCATTCTATAGAACACTGGCCAATATTCAAAAATATTAATGTCTTGAAAGATAAAATACTAAAGAGGCACAAGAACTAAACACAATGCAGCCATGATCTTGGACTGTATCCAAAGTCAGGAGGAGGGGGCAGGGGTTGCTGTTGGGATAGGAAGAAAAATTTGAAAATAAACTAGGGATTAGATAGTAGTAGTACACTGATGTTAAACTTCCTGATTTTAACAACTGCATTGTACTTATGTTAACAGAATGCCTTATCCTTAGGAAGTATCAGTTGAAGAAAATAAGAATGAAGGAGCGTGGTGTCTGCAAGTTTGGTTCATAGAAAACAATAGGTATGTATGTATATATACACAAATAGATGTAAACTAGATAGTGTGCAAAGTTGGCAAAATGTGAAAAATGGTAAATATGGATAAAGATTATACAGGAGTTCTCATACTGTTCTTGTAACTCTCCTATGTGTTTGAATTATTTCAAAATAACCTTGAAGTTGAGAAGGTTATGGGAACATACCTTACACTTCTGAAATCAGGTGCCTTGAGAGAGTTCCCTGAACTTCACCTTTACCTTTAGCAAGGCACTGATGACTAAGTTGAGATGAAAAAGTTTCACAACCAAGTTTTGCAAGACTTATTTCCACTTTGAAAAACAACGATGGAGATGTGCAGTCGGGTGTGGGGAAGTGGTCATTAAATCAATTATGTGTAATGGGAACTCGACCTCTGTTTCCTCTTCTTTATCTCCATTCCTGGGAAATCAGAGAAAAACATATCAGATGTGAATTAAAACATCCTCCCTATTACACTCCCTTTCCATCAAAATCAGGCTCCGCCCTCTGCCCTGGCTACAGGGTTAGCACATCGCCCTCACAGCTTGCAGACCTCAGCTGCCATCAGGCCATGACCCCCACCCGCAACTTGATCTGCCTGGAGCAGCATAAGCCCCAGGTCACTCTGCCCCGCCACCGTGGAAGCTCTTCCTGTCCCTCTGAAGCTGCTCTGGGTGACACAGCAGCCGCTGGCACGTGTGGCCAGTGGGCACTTGCAATGTGCCAGTCTAAACTGACACATGCTGTGAGTATAAAATACACACTGGACTTCAAAGACTTCACGTGCAAAAATACATGCCAATCATATATACAATGTCTCAGTAATAGTTTTACACGTTGATTACATGCTTGAGTGATGTTTTAGAGAGATTGAGTCAAATGAAGCATAGCATTAAAAGAATTTCAGTTGTTTCACTTTATGTTTTTTAACGTGGCTGCCAGGAAAATTTAACGTTACATTCTTGACTCATGTTTGTCCCGGTCAGTGCTACCCAGATGGAACTGAGCAGCCTCTTTCTTCATGTCCTTCCTGTGCACCTCGACACATTTCTGCTGTAGCATCTGCACGTGCTCCTTCACCTGGCTGCTGCCTCCAGCAGGACTGCAAGCCCCCAGAATGGTGCCCTTTTATCCTTGGTTTGTCACTTTGTGCCTGGAACACCTCACAAAGGGTGTTAATGATTTATGTTCATTTATTCTTTTTGTAATCGGAATGAAAGTCTCATAATATTAACCATTCTAAAGTGAACAATTTACTTCTAGGACATTCACAATGTTGCGCAACCACCATCTCGATCTAGTTCCCAGACTTTTTTTCCCACCAAAATATAACCCATACTCATTAAGCAGTTACTCCCCATTCTTACCTCCCTATACCCCTGGCAATCATCTGTGTTCTTTCTATGTGTTTGCCTATTCTGGGTATTTCATCTAATAGAATCATACAGTATGTGATCGTTTTGTCTGGTTTATTTCACTTAGCATATTGTTTTCCAGGTTTATCCACATTATAGCATGCATCTGTACTTCATTCCTTTTTTTTTTTCGTCTCACCTTGTGGCTGGCAGGATCTTAGTTTCCTGACAAGAGATCAAATTTGTGCTCCCTGCATTGGGAGTGCGGAGTCTTAGCCCTGGACTGCCAGGGAAATCCCCATTCCTTTTTTTTTTTTTTAATGTTCCTTCTTCTATTCATATTTTTCTCTCCCACCTCCCTGTGCCTCCTCTGTGCTTATCCAACGTAATTCATCACTCAAGAACTAAATCAAGTCGTACGTTTTTCATAAAGATTTCTACATCCTTCATCTTCCCTGAACCCCTTTAGCTCTATCTACATTACTTAATGTAAATGCCACACACAAGTGATGTGTAGGATTGGTTTTTAAATAATCCAGCAGGTATCAGGGTGAAGAGAGGGATGAATGAGACCAGGTTGGCCATATATTGATGATCACTGGAGCAAGGGATGGGTACATGGAGGCTGATAATGTCTTTCTCTCTATATTGTGTATGTTTGAAAGTTTCCAGAATAAAAATTTTAAATGGTGTTTCATACTATTACCTGTTCTATGAGTCTTATCCTCCTCATGAGATCTTCTGCTCCTTTGTGGCCAGAGATTGTCATTCATGCCTTGGTTGATGATGGATGCCATAGAAAAGCAGACCTCCACTGGTGCTTGCCGAAATGAATTTTGTCTGAGGTGTTAAAAAGTTTCATTGAGAAAAAGCCGAATTCTGACATGAGAATATAGATCTAAGAGGCTATTCCAACTTCTGTTTCCCGGCCTTTCTTCTACAGTTAAAATCCCTTTTGATTTTTGCTCTAACTTCTTTCTTGGGCTTATAATGGATTTCCAGTGAATGAGCACAATGCACTTGCTCCAGTGTTCTGAGACATTTCTGGATAATCCATAATAATCAAAAACCTGGAAGCCAGGTTTCCATTCAGATTTATGTTTTGTCCCATTTCCCTCTGCAGAGAGCCCGTTCTAGTTCTCCCTTCTGTCCCAGAGATCTACCAGCACCAAAGGTGGGGAAGAAAGGTGCCCATCCATCATTGCTTCCACATCCACACATTCAACTGTCATGTCTTACTCTCCTTCTACACTAATAATTCGGAGAAAGTACTTTGATAACAGAACTAAGACTCAGTATGATAACCCACAGTTTTCTACACCTACCACTCTTTGTAATTTCAAATGGGCAACTCTGTAAGAAGAGCCGTGTCAACAAATGTTTGTAGCCAGCGCCCCAAGAAGAAACTGCTTTATCGGAATCTAGTGTCTAGTTCCTTCAGATAGAAAAAACAGGCTGAGAATACAACAGCCATCGCAGCTTTATGATGGCAGAGGTGGCCAGAGAATGATGCACTGACCTTTTCTCCCCTTTCCCTGAAAAGTGAGGGAAAATATTTTTGTGGAAGAGTAATTTCAAAGCTTAGCAAACCTAGAAACAAGGGGGTTTAATTACTTGTTCATGCAGGGAGCACCCGGACAGGAGAGGCCAAGGAACTGGACACGAAACAGAAGCCTGTGACTCATTTGTTAATGCTTAAATCTGAAAACTGTGACTCTGATTATGCAAGCATGCATGCTCAGTCGATTCAGTTGTGTCCGACTCTTTGTGACCTTGTGGACCGTAGCTGGCCAGGCTCCTCGGTCCATGAGATTTTCTCGGCAAGAATACTGGAGTGGGGTTCCATACCCTCCTCCAAGGGATCTTCTCAACCCAGGGATAGAACCCATGTCTCCTACATCACCTGTATTGCAGGTGTATTTTTTACTGCTGAGCCACTGGGGAAGTCCATGACTCTGATTATAAAACACGTTAAAAAGCCCACATTAGGACAAAGTAGTCACATGAGCTTTCTCTCCCTCTGAACAGATTCCTTTATCTTCAGTTTATTCTTGCCTTTGTGCTCTGCCAAATAACAAAGACTTTGTTTCAACAAGTCTCCTAATATTTGAGAGTTACTTCCCATCACTGTTCTTATCACATGCTCTTCTTATGAATAGAATTTTTGCTAAATCACGTGCTGGATAACTGTGATAGACAGAATAATGCCCACTCACCCCTCTACCCAAGATATCCACAGAGCTTCCCTCGTAGCTCAGTGGTAAAGAATCTGCCTGCCAATGCAGGAGATGCAGGTTCAATCCCTGGGTCAGGAAGATCACCTGGAGAAGGAAATGACAACCCACTCCAGTACTCTTGCCTGGAAAATTTCATGGACAGAGGAGCCTGGCAGGCTGCAGCCCATGGGGGTCACAAAAGAGTCAGACATGGGACTTAGAGACTAAACAAGAACAAATGATACCCATACCCGAATCTGGGAATCTGTTAAATTGTTCTGTGGCAAGAGAGAATTAAAGGCAGCAGATGGAATTAAGGCTGCTGATTGCTTCAAGTCAACTGACTTTAAGACAAAGAAAGTAATCTGGATTATCCAGGGGAGCCCAATGTAATCACAAGTGAGAGAGGGAGGAAGGAGAATCAGTGTTGGAGTGACTGGGTGTGAGAAAGACTTGCCCAACCATGGCTGGCTTTGAAGATGAAAGTGGACCAGAGCCACCAGATACAGGGAGGCCTCTAGAAGCTGGAAAAGGCAAGGAAACAGAGGATTCACGGGAGCTTCCCTGCTGCCGTTTGGACCTAGTGAGACCCATTTCAGACTGCTGACCTCCAGAACGTAAGGTAATAAATTTGCGTAGTTTCAAGCTTCTGAGTTTCTGTGGGTTTTGCAGAGGCAATAGGGAACTAATCCAACCTCTAGCTGTTTATGAGAGCTGGGGAGAAAGGGGCTTTCTTTTTCATTTTCTTGCTCAAAAACACTAGTTTGAACTAAAAATTCCTAAAATCAAAGGGAACTCCCCTACTGCCTGCTGTGACTGATGCCTGGGTGTGGTTGCTGCCCGCCACTCCCAACGGCCCCCTTTGGGTGACTGCCCCATCATCCCCACTCAGGGGCTGCTCCTCAGGTCAGGACTGCGGGCCACCCGAGGGGTGTCAGGGGCCAGGCTGCTGAGAGGGCATTTTGGATGTGCTCGAAAGTTGACTATTACTTTTCTCTACAGCCTTACCTGAAGGATAATCATGTCAGTAATACCGAGTAATTGAGATGCTGCCCTCTTTGAAATAACTATTTCAAATCTTTTCCACAGTTTAATTTTATTTTTCAAGGAAAAAAAAAAAAAAAAAAACAGGCTTGAAGATACTTCTTATCCAAAAACGTCCAGTATCTGAGTCCTACAAAGTAAACTATACGCTTTCACCTGTTGATGATCAAGGCACTGACCATCCACTGTGTAGTGCTTTGAAATTAAGCACTTCTGTGCCTTGGCCTCCGTCCCGCTGCCTGTCTGTTGCCCTGGTTGTTGCCATTGCTGTTGATAGGATAGGGAAGGAGGGAAGACGTAAAAGAGGACTTGATCGCTGTGTCTGTCACCCTAAAGGAGATTTGGTTACAGAACAGTCGGACAGTGTTCTTAGAGACAGTAAGAGCTAATCTGACCAAAAATAGAAGCCAGAACTAATTGTAAGCAACAGAAGGAAATCATACTTTTCAAAAATCAATAGTAAGTTTCCCCTAAACTGAAAAGCTTTTTATAATTATAAAAGTCACTCATGTTTTCTGTAAAAAGCAAACAGAACTATGTAGATTATTCACATTACTTTAAACTAACAGCCATTTCCATCATTCACTTATTCATCAGTATTTGAAATCGGTTTTCTTTTAGTTGTGCATATGTTCCCTTCCCTGTTTTTCCACTTCACAGTTGGTTCAGAGGCTGTAAAATCAGCTCTGAAGAGCTGTGTGTGGTCTAAGGGTAGGGAGTTTCACAGATTTTTTTTTTTTTTTAGTGGTTTATTTATTTTTTGGCCGTGGTGGGTCTTCATTGCTGCATGTGGACTTTCTCTAGTTGCAGCAAGCAAGGGCTACTCTTCATTGTCATATGTGGGCTTCTCATTGCAGTGGCTCCTCCTGTTGCAGAACAGGCTCTAGGGTGCATGGGCTTCAGTAGTTGTGATTTGTGGGCACAGGAGCTGCGGCTTGTGGGCTCTGGAGTGCAGGCTCAGTAGCTGTGGCATATAGGCTTCGTTGCTCCGAGGCAGCACGTGGGGTCTTCCCAGACCGGGGATTGAACCGGTGTCTCTTGCACTGTAAGGTGGATTCTTAACCGCTGGACCACCAGGGAATCCCACAGGCTATGTATTTCTATGCCGCACTAGCACAACTGAAACAGAAATCACTATCCCAAGGTTTCCCCTCACCCCTGGTCAGGGCTTCTGTGTGTTCTGAAAACGGTTATGTGGATGTGACTGAGAGAATGATCACGTACAGGAGAGTCATGTTGCCACATTTTCTGCACATTCTGTAGCCAGAAATGATTTGATAACAGTAATGTTCTAGGCAAGCTTATTTTTACATTTCATGTGTACTTTCTGTAACATGAAATAAATATGCTGTATGTGGCATGCAGTTTGCCCTGAGTGATACATAAATAAATGCTTTGATAGCAGTTATCAAAAATTATGCAGTTTGTTCCAAAAGTTAAATGGAATTGCACAGATACACTAAATGCACTTTCTTGAGTAAATTTCTCGACTACCGGAGGCTGTGCAGCTGTTTCAGTTACCTTTTGGCACAACATATGTTTATATATGTCATCCACAATTTCAAGTGATGAAAAGATTGCTCCCCATCTTAGTTTCCTCTCGGGGGAAGGGGATGTACAAGCACTAGCTAGCACTGGGCAGAGCTGCTAATCTAAATTACAGCAAAAGAAATATAATTGTGACTTTCAACATGATCTGAGTAAGTGAATCAGCAAAGGAACTGAAAAAAGTTGATAACCAATGAGGTTAGAGACGTTACTTGGGGAAAGATATCAAAACAGGCCCTATAGCAAAGTCCCTTTAACTAGAATATAGAATAACAACACTGAAATGGTGCGCATCTAAAAAGTGAATAAATAGATGCCAAGGGTGAGTGAGTCAGAAGCACATGAGTAGAAGTGGTTGAACTCCAGAGACCAGATCAAGCAATGCTGCTTAATACCATCACATGATCCACCCCGAGGCTCAGTATTTAATTAAAATGAAGAGTGGAGCACAGCAAAAACCAGAAGAACACTGTTGTTCTTAGTGGGTGAAGCCAGAGGAGTTACAAGTTAAACCTTGATTGCCTAGGTCTGTGAGAATTCAGCATGGAATGTCTCTACTGTTTCCTGGGATTTCTGCTTCTGGCTGCAGGATTGCCACTGGATGCTGCCAAACGTGAGTAACTCTCAGTTTCTGTCTTTAACCCATTCTCTGGCTATTGGCTGAAGTGATGGGTTTGTCTGAGTCTGCAGCTGGCCTTCAGGAAGCATTCGTGCTCACTTGTTTTCTCTGGAAATGGTTGCGGATGTTGAGAGCACGGCAAAATGCATTCAGTTCCATTCTTTGCTCCAGGGTCTTAGGAAGCGAAAGACGCAGGGCCCCTCTGTTGTGGAGGTTTCTTCTATCAAAACTGCTACCTGCTCTCTTAAAGACATTGGGAGGGTGGGGGCACGAAGGGCACAGTCTCTGGCTTGAGATCACAGAAACACTACCCACTAAAGTTTGTCTGGTTTTCATCCACCGGGATAGGGCCACAGAGGAACTGAAGCCCAAGTCTGGAAACAAGCTTTCTAATAATTCCAATCCAGAAGCTGTTCCCAGTTCTGCTGAGGGAATTCCCTGGCAGGCCAGTGGTTAGGACTCTGTGCTTTCACTGCCAAGGGCCTGGGTTCAGTCCCTGGTCAGGCAACTAAGATCCCACAAGCTGCTCAGCCAAAAAAAAAAAAGAAAGAAAATCCTGCTGATTTTTCACAGACCTGCAGAGTTTGCTGCCATTGTAGTGAGGTTACTGAGAAAAGAGCTGAAGCCCTGGGTCTCTTTTCTAGTTAGAGGCTGGGGACTTCTTGACAAAGGTGATGCCCAGACCAATGAGGAGCTGGTTTAAAAAGAGGAGTTTGTGACTGGAATGGAAGCCAGAGTTGTGAACCACCAAGCTCACAGGCGGCCCACTTGTCCAGTCCAGGGGATGTGTGGCCCCAGCAGCCCCCGTCCTCCAGGCAGAGGTAGTGTGGGGTGGGAGAAGGGAGTGAGTTAGATATCACCCAGAAGGTCCACTCTGCTTCACTTTAGTAGAGTAATGACCTTTGCAGGGTGAAAGTCCTGATTTTGCCAGATAACTCCACGAGGGGGCAATAGCCGGGGGAGGGGCAGAGGGAGGTAGGTGCTGAGAAGGGGTCCAGCATGTGTTCAGTTCAGTTCGGTTTAGTTGCTCAGTCGTGTCCAACTCTTTGCGACCCCATGAACTGCAGCACGCCAGGCTTCCCTGTCCATCACCAAGTACCAGAGCCTGCTTAAACTCCTGTCTATTGAGTTGGTGATGCCATCCAACCATCTTATCCTCTGTCATCCCCTTCTCCTCCCACCTTCAATCTTTCCCAGCATCAGGGTCTTTTCCAATGAGTCAGTTCTTTGCATTAGGTGGCCAAAGTATTGGAGTTTCAGCTTTAGCATTAGTCCTTCCCATGAATATTCAGGACTGATTTTCTTTAGGATGGACTGGTTAGATCTCCTTGCAGTCCAAGGTACTCTCAAGAGTCTTCTCCAACACCACAGTATAAAAGCATCAATTCTTCAGTGCTCAGCTTTCTTTATAGTCCAATTCTCATATCCATACATGACTACTGGAAAAACCGTAACTTTGACTAGATGGACTTTTGTTGGCAAAGTAATGTCTCTGCTTTTGAATATGCTGTCTAGGTTGGTTATAACTTTTCTTCCAAGGAGTAAGCGTCTTTTAATTTCATGGCTGCATTCACCATCTGCAGTGATTTTGAAGCCCCCAAAATAAAGTCTGCCACTGTTTCCATTGTTTCCCCATCTATTTGCCATGAAATGATGGGACCGGATGCCATGATCTTAGTTTTCTGAATGCTGAGTTTTAAGCCAACTTTTTCACACTTCTCTTTCACTTTCATCAAGAGGCTCTTTAGTTCTTCACTTTCTGCCATAAATGTGTGCTACATAGTCCAGATGGTCCTGCCACTATTCAACGGGTGAGGAAACAGGAGCCCAGGTCTGGCTTTTCACCTGCTGGGCCCAGATCTAACATGGGAGGGTTCTGGATACAGATACACACATTCCTCTCACTTCTCCCTGCGAGAGAAAAAAGCCCTGCAATGAAGTGCAATCCCGGCGGGTGCTGGGTGATGGAAGAGAGGGGGCCACTGCTGGCTCACGAGCAGGCCGGCCGGTTCCCCAGGAGGCGGTGGGACTGATGGGGGAGCTGGGGGCGGAGGGCCGGCTCCCGGAGCCCGTAGTAGTGGTGAGGTCTTGGATAGCGAATGGAGCGAGAGAGAGGGAGAGCATCAGGGGGCCAGGGTTCTGCCGCCAGCACTGAGGCCGGAAGCTGGCCGACCTCCCAACCCCCACTCCCCCTCCCGCCCCCTAACCACCAAGCCAAAGGTCTGTAGTGAGCGGCCCGGGAAAGGGCCTGCGACTTCAATCAGGGAGCCCAGAGGCAACTGATGTGCCGGCGCAGGCCGGGGTTTGGCACTTGTCCGGCCGCTGAGCCGCGTGAGGCCTCGCAACATCCCAAGAGCCTGTGCAGTCCCCTGTCCCAGAGGAAGGGGCGGGCCAGAAACAGTAAGGATGCACAGCAGGCAAGAGGAAGAAGGCTTTCGTGCAGACGGGACCACAGTCCTTCCTGCCAGCCCTGGATCTGGACCAGGAAAAGTGACTTAGCTCCTCTGACCTTTGCTTTCTTTGTTTGCGAAACTGAGTATCGGGGATTCTTGTGAGATCAGCTACTTGAAATTATCCTTTTTTATTTATGTGTGTGAAGACTTGTATCTTTTTCTCCCTTACTGTAATTCCTTGTGCATGGACCTGTTGTCCTTATTTATCTCTTGGCTTCTCTGTTGCCTTGGGACATGGTAGTGATCAACAAGCATTTAATAACCCATCAGTTCCCAGAGAAGAAGGCTAATGTGCTTGGAGGAGGAATTGTCTTACCTCAATGTCCACTCAGGACAGACTCCCCCAGAGCCCGCAGTTGGGGAATGGAGGGACAGAGAGGTGAGAGGTCAGCACCCCTTGCTCAGCTCAGCAGGCAGATTAGCCTGAGGTTGGGTGGCAGTTTGACAGGAGGCCCAGCCTACTAGCATTGCAACGAAACTTGCTGCGCTCCGTTTCACCTCGCCTTAAGACGATGTATCCTGGCCACAAAAAGTAAGGATGGGTAGAATTTCGTGGAATATCAGACACCAAGGTATTCCTTTCCATTTTCCAATCATAGCCGTGGTAGAAGGAGGAAGGAGAAGGTACTGACAAAGTATTAATAGCTCACAAGCAGCGCAGCTGCCATGTGACAGAGCAGGGCCTACAAAGGGGAGAGGGAACGGCCGCATGGTGCTGGGTGTGTATCCCACATCTTTCCCCACCCCACTATCTTTTAAAATCTTACCCTTGGGCTTTTGTTGTTGCTTTTGTTCTATTTTTTCATTCAGTTTTTAAATTTTGAGGCTGTTGTGGATTCACATGCACTTTTAAGAATAATACAAAGAAATCCCCATGTATGTACCCTTTACCTGGTTTCTCCCAAGGGTAACATCTTGCACAGCCATAGTACAAGGTCGCAACCAGGATACTGACATAGACATAGTCCAAACACCAAACAGTCCCATCACCACAAATACAAACCCACTTCCCTTTCTCACTCAACCCCACCTGCCAGCCCCTGGCAACCACTAATCCACTCTCCAATTTTATAATTTGGTCATTTCAAGAATGTTAGAGAAATGGAAACTTATAGTATGTAATGTGGGAGAATTGGTTCTTTTTACTCAGCATAATTTACTGAAGTTGTTGCATATATCAATATTATTTCTTTATCACTGAGCAGTATACCATACTATGTATACATACATAGTATGTATGTGGTACATATGTGGTACATATGTGGTACATACATGTACCACAGTTTATCCGTTCACCCCACTGAAAGATTTTTTTGGTTGTTCCAACTTGGGCTATTGTGAATAAAGCTGCTATGAACATTAATGTACAGGTTTTTATGTGAACATAAGTTTCCATTTTTTCTGGGACAAATGCCCAAGAGTACAACTGCTTGGTTGCATAGTAATTGCATGTTTAGTTTTACAAGGAAACTGCCAAGCTGTTTTCCAGAATGGCTACACCATTTCTACCAGCAGTGTATGAGTGATTCAGTTTCTCTGCATCTGATGTCATTTTTAATTTTAGTCTTTCTGATAGGTATACAGTGACATCTCATTGTGATTTTAATGTGCATTTACTCAGGGTAAATGATATTGAACATCTTTTCATGTGTTTACTTGCCATCTGTGCACTCTCATCTGTGAAATGTATGTTTAGATCTTTTACCCTATTATTTGGGGGTTTTAATATATATATATATATACATATATTTTTTTTTTTTTTGCCAAGTTATGTGGCATGTAGGCTCTTGGTTCCTCCCAACCAGGGATCGAACCCACACCCCCTGCAGTAGAAGCATGGAGTCTTAACCACTTGACCATCAAAGAAGTCCAATTATTTGCCTTTTTTAAACATTGTGAATTGTGAAAATCCTTTATATGTTCCAGATAGTATTCCTTTGTTGGAAATGTGGCTTGCAAGTATTTTCTCCCTGTCTGTAATTTGCCTTATTATCCTCTTCACATGATGTTGCAGAGCAGAATTTTTTAATTTTAATGAGGTCTGGCTTATCAATTTCTCTATTATAGATTAAGATTTTGGTACTAAGTCTAAAAATTCATTCTTACTTAGAGCCTGAAGATTCCTCCTAGGCTTTTTGCTTTTTTACAGCACTGTGTGTTGAAATGCTATCTTTCCTCCATTGGATTATTTTTGCAAAAGTCAACAGGGCATATCTATGTGAATCTATCTTTGAGTTCTGCAGTCTGTTCTGTGGACCTATATGTTCATTCCTTGTCACTCTCCTTTTAAGTGTGTATCTCTCCTTGACTTTTGACATTTAAAATCAGAAGAAATCAGTGTTTGGATTATGCTTCTCACTCAGAATCTGAGAAACAGGAAGGCCTTGGAAGCGTGGGAAAAAACTGATCCTGGGAATCAAAAGTTGCAAATCTTCATTTCCACTTGATTAAAGATGTCTCTGAATGAATCATGTCACATAAATGAAGGGATTTGAACTAACTAATCTTAGCTTTTTCATTGTCAAACATTCAACTGAATTTCCAGTTATGAACATATATTAATAAGCACAGATTTCCTTTGTTTCTCACTTTGTTCCTTTTTAGAAACAGATACTGTCTCACAGTATCACAGGACATTTGGTTTTTTGTCTGATTTGAAGGCCGAGAGAAGAAACGTGGCCTGAAATCCCACAGCCTGTTTCATTGTAGCAGGTTCTGTGGCTCCCAGATCAATGTTCTTTCAATGTTCATCTGCCTCCATGAAGAAGAGAATCACATGCTGCTCCCTCCTCCTACCAGCAAGGAGGAAGAGAGGCTGGTGGCATCCTTCCAGTATGGCTTCTCTGAATACCTGCTAAATGAGAGATAAGCAGACAAAATGATTTTTTTTCAAATATTGTTATAGGTTTTCATGATGTGCTGAGTAACGAAAGACCTTCTGGTTATATGCGGGAGCACAACCAATTAAGTGGATGGTCATCAGATGAAAATGACTGGAATGAAAAACTCTATCCAGTGTGGAAGAGGGGAGACTCGAGGTGGAAAAGCTCTTGGAAAGGTAAATCAAAAGACTCAAAAAAAAAAAAAGGACTCAAACAACTGTAATTTCTTCTTCTTTTCTTTTTTTTAGTTTCAAATGTATAATAGTGATTCAGTTTTTTAAATCAAAGTATTTGGTTTGCAATGTGTTAATTTTTGCTGTATAGCAGTGATTCAGATATATATGTATGTACATATTTATACACATTCTTTTTTTAAAATATTCTTTTCCATTATGGTTAATCTCAAAATATTGAATATAGTTCCCTGTGCTACACAGTGGGACCTCGGTGTGTATCCATTCTATGTGTACCAGTTTGCTTCTGCTGACCTCAAACTCCCCCACCTCTCCTCCCCCTTGGCAACCACAGTCAGTTCTCTGTCTGTGAGTCTGTTTCCATTTCACAGATAGGTTCATTTGTGCCATGTTTTACATTCCACAAATAAGTGATATCATGTGATATTTGTATTTCTCTGTCTGACTTACTTCACTTAGTATGATAATCTCTAGTTCCATCCGTATTGTTGCAAATGGCATTATTCCGTTCTTTTTTATGACTGAGTAGTATTCCATTGTGTATATGTACCATATCTTCTTTATCCATTCCTCTCTTGACGGGCATTTAGGTTGTCTCCATGTTTTGGCTATTGTGAATAGTGCTGCTATGAACATAGAGATACATGTATCTTTTTCAATTGTAGTTTTTTTCTTGCTGTTTGCCCAGGAGTGGGATTACTGGGTTATGTGATAATTCTATTTTTAGTTTTTTTATGAACTTCCATACTGTTTTCCACAGTGACTGCACCAATTTACATTCCTACTAACTGTGCAAGAGGGTTTTTCTCCATACCCTCTCAAACATTTATTATTTGTAGGCTTTTTGAAGATGGCCATTCTGACTGGTGTAATGTGGTACCTCATTGTAGTTTTGATTTGCATTTCTCTAAACATCTTTTCATGTGCCTGTTGGCCATCTGTTTGTCTTCTTTGAAGAAATGTCTACTTAGGTTTTCAGCCCATTTTCCAGTTGGATTGTTTGTTTTTTGTTGTTGAGTTATATGAACTGTTTATATATTTTGGAAATTAATCCTCTGTTGGTCAAATCATTTGCAAATATTTTCTTCCATTCTGTTGACTGTTTTTCATTTTATTTATGGTTTCCTTTGCTGTGTAAAAGCTTGTGAGTTTGATTAGGTCCCATTTGCCAAACAGCTGTACTTTGTTATTTCAGTTCGTGCTGTAGGTGGTGAACTCTATCCACGGAAGCGACCATGAGTGACAGTGCACTAGTTAGCAAGTGGGAGGCGCCCGGATTGGCCGTCTTCCCTTTATTGTCACAGTATCACTTTCTAAACTCCTCACTCTCCTCCACACAGAGTTTAATCTCCTTAGAAATGTACATTTGGTACCTCTTGGAAGATTTTGAAAAGCAAGCAGGTTTAATGGGGGAATGGTCATCTTCAAAAGTTCTGAGATTCCAGAGCACTTTGACCGGCTCAAAAGCGTGATTAGAAAGTTATTATCTTTCCATTCACATCAAAAATGAATGACTCCTTCAGTCATTCACTTTGAAATTAAAAATTACAAACCTTTAATACTTGTTTCCTCAATCAAACAGATTTTTAATTATTTAAGTAATTGTTCTCTCTGTGGTCAGAGAGTTCTTCAGTTGGTCTGACTTTCCAAGTTCATCTTCTGGAGTGTTGTACTCTGACAGCAAAAGCTGGGAATCCTGCAAATAATTTATTGTAAAGAGGCAGAAGGATCCTCTGGCCCTTATTTGTAGATTTAGCTTCCTTTTTTTTATTTATCAGTGAAAAGGACAAGAGATGTTTCATCACTGAGCTCCTTGTTTCTATGTCCTAGGAGGCCGTGTGCAGGCGGTTCTGACCAGTGATTCCCCCGCACTGGTGGGCTCAACCATAACATTCGCAGTGAACCTGGTATTCCCCAGATGCCAAAAGGAAGATGCCAGTGGCAACATAGTTTATGAGAAGAACTGCAGAAATGGTAAGGAATGTTATTCACATCACAGGAATGGAATTCTGGCTTCTCAAAGAATAGTCTGATAACTCTTCGTTGATCAGATCAGTTTCTGCTCACAGAAAGAACATGGCTAGCACAAATGATAAAATGCATATATTTTGGTTTTGCTTTGCTCTTAGTTAAAGCAGAGAAGCTCTTTGTCCAAGTTAAAGAGCACAAATGATTATAGACACATCAAGGGGAATTATCTTGTTTTAGAACTCAACAGCCTTAAAAACTCAAGTAAGTACTAAAATTCTTCAATCAGAAACAAGACTAGTAAGGGCAGTGATGATCTGATTTTATTACTTAGAACTTCTATTAAACTGCCAGTGGTTTATTTCTTATTGATTCATCTTCCAATGAGGAAAACAATAAATTCTGTATAGAAAGAGTTTGATAATTTAAAAGTATTGTATTTAGTAGCCTGTAGCTTTTTTTTTTTTTTATGCTTTTTTCCCCCTAAACAAGTTGATTCTTACTAATGTTTCAAATGACAATGCAGTTCTCTTTTACATGAAAGAGTCCATGTAAAAAAACTTTTACATGGGAAGTTTTATAAAGTATCTCTCACTGTTAGAAGAAATGAGAGCTCTTGAAAGAAATGACTGATTCCAGGTGTAGGACAGGACACTAGCAAGTGATCCAGGGACATCTTGTGCCAGTAAACAAGGAAGTAATGGGGATATGTCACAGGGACACAGAGGCAGCTTGAGGGGCCCCTACTGGCCATGTGTGGGACAATTTAAGAATAAAAAATAAATAGTGGCTGTAATAGACAGATAAATAAAAGGCTCTCCATAAATGTCAATGAACATAAAAAAAAGAGGATGAGAAGATTGTTCCAGATGAAAATATATTGATCATGACTTGTTTAAAGTGGAAAATGTCATACATACAGAAAAGTAGTGAGCAAGTAGATAGTAATTCAGCAAGTTTAATGTTTTTTTTCTGTTTGCTTCCATCTATCTGTATTTCTATTTATACATCTTTTTTCCAAATCATTTGAAGATGTGAAATAGCCATGTGTAGGATGTAACCCTTGATTGGACTCTGGTAGGGATGGTAATTGGAGAAGGCAATGGCACCCCACTCCAGTACTCTCACCTGGAAAATCCTATGGATGGAGGAGCCTGGTAGGCTGCGGTCCATGGGGTCTCTGGGGGTTGGACACGACTGAGCGACTTCACTTTCACTTTTCACTTTCATGCATTGGAGAAGGAAATGGCAACCCACTCCAGTGTTCTTGCCTGGAGAATCCCAGGGACAGGGGAGCCTGGTGGGCTGCCGTCTATGGGGTCACACAGAGTCGGACATGACTGAAGCCACTTAGCAGCAGCAGCAGGGATGGTAATGGTATGCTTATGAAGGAGAATGTCTTTATTCTTAGAAGTGTGCTGAAGTCTTTAGGAGAAGAAAGACATGATGTCAAATGAGTTAGGGGGAAAAAGCTACAGATAGAATGAATCAAAATAAAAAGATACAGCATCCCTCAGTTTGGTTTGAATATGCTTGTTATTTGGAGCCCCAATATGAAGATAAACATATTAAATGATATCTCTGAACTTTTCTGAAAAATTGCTTTATATACATATACATATATATTATGTATATATATATATATATACACATATACAACATACATATATTGCTTTATATGCTTAATATAACTCATTGAAATACAACATGTAGGTAGAAAAAGACCCAAATCATAAAGGTACCATTAGATGAATTCTGAATATTAGGGTGTTAATTGTCCAACTGTATCTCAGCTAGTTATGAAAAAATATGAACAGTTATTTAATTCAATGATGAACCTTGAGCATTCTGAGTCCAGACGACAATCATGGTGTGCCTCATTCTCTGTTTAGATACTGGTGCATCTCCTGACCTGTATGTTTACAACTGGACAGCAGGGACAGAGGACAGCGACTGGGGAAACGACACGAGTGAAGGCCATCACAACGTGTTCCCTGATGGGAAGCCTTTCCCTCGCCCCTGGAAAAAGAATTTTGTCTACGTGTTCCACACACTTGGTTGGGCTATTACAATCCCCCCCCCCCCCCCGTTTCTTCTTTACCTTTCCTTAAAATTTTTAATTTTTTTTTCTTTTCTCATTCTATTATTGAGAATTACAACACCTGGCATTTAACAATTACTCTTTTAACTTTCCTTCAGTGAGGGATAAAAATAAAATCTTGGTTAGCCTTGCCGTTTTTCTAGGACATAAAATAGTTAAAAGGAGAAAAAGACAGGTTTGGCTTTCTTTAAAAAAAAAAAAAAAAAACTACTCAATTTGTTTCTGTCTAAAACAGTAATATGAAAAATGATATTTGAATGGCATATGGATGGTCATTTGTTGATTTATTCTTTGATTTCTTATGTTTTAAAAAGAATTTTAAAGAATTAGACTTGTACTCTTAGTAGAAAATTTGGAAAATGCAGAAAAGTGCAAATGAAAAATCAGTCATCATAATTCATACCAGAGATTATCATTGTTAACATGATGATGCTTTCTCTACTAGTATTTCTTTCTTTTTTCTGGTATTTCTTGATTAAGATCATAACATATACACATTTTGGTCAAAATTATGAGCATTGACTAAAATTCTTATGCAACTTGCAGGATCTTAGTTCCCCAACAAGGGATCAAACCCAGGTCCTGACAGTAAAAGCACTGAGTCCTAATCACTCAAGAGACCACCAGGGAATTCTCTAAAATTCTTTATATACATTATTTTAATGACTATATAATATTCTATCATATAAAAGTAAAATAATCTAAATACTCTTCTTCTTTGACATAACCTATCTTCTTCTTTTTTTTTAACCACAAGTGGAATCCATTTTGCTTTATTATTAGTGATTATTTTTTTAGGAGGACTAAATTTAGGTTATTAGTAACAAAGCTGCTAAATTCTTAGTTTAAAATCTTAGGTTCCATCTGGTTCTGAGTGGTTCCAATTTGCTAGCCATCACACAAACTCCAAATTTCAGAATGTTTTGTCAGTCTTAATGAATTTCAGAGAGCTTTTCTTTCTTTAATTATTTACAAATCAAAGCAACATATTAATAATACACTCCAGTTGAACAAAGTACAAAATATATAACAAATACTATGCTCGTTGATTTAAAGCAAATTTTTTTCAGGGCTTTGTGGCCCTGTCAGTTAACTCTCCAAATGTCATTTCTTTGACCTGAAATGACATTTGTCATGTGCATGGAGTCACATAAGCTCACTAACACTTCAGATTCTGTTTAGCCTAGTTAACATCCATTAACTTAGCTAGTTAAGATGTCTTTATTTAACATCAGCTTTTAGTCCAGAAATTGCTGTTTTCATAACAAGATTGTTTTGAATTTCCTTTTTCTGCTGAAGTCTCAGAGTTAATGGATATTTTCTCTCAGCTAAGTGCTGCCACTGTGGTCTTACCTCTGGGTGCCAGAACTAGCATTTCCTCACGTATCACTAATTCCAAGAGACATGTCTTCCCCCTATAATCTCTAACAGAACTGCCTCTGCATTTCAAGGTAAAGGGGGATCCTGAACCTTTATTGACACTTTTTTTTTTTTTTGCCATACCTCATGGCATGTGGGATCTTAGTTCTCTGACCAGGGATCAAACCCATGCCCCCTACAGCAGAAGCACAGAGTCTTAACCCTTGAACTGCCTGGGGAAGCACCCTCTTTCCTGACACCTTTGATCATGTGATGAATGTGGTCTTTAAACATCCCCGTCTTACAAGTATCCATCTTCTAATACCTTTTGTTCCATGACACATCTATGACAGGTGCCTCAAAAAGATTAGAAAAATCTTTGAGCCCTAAAAGAGAGAGAATAACTGTCACTAGCTAGTCAGTGGTGATTAGATTTAGGTTACAGTTGGAGAAAGAAAAAGGACTCAAGGGTCCTAGAAATGTCAACGAAACTACTTCATTCCTTTTCATACCCACCATACCTGTTTCTTTTTCATCACTGCATTTTCATATACAAATATTATTATTAGAAGGTGGAGGAATCTAGTTCCCTAAAAGAAAAAAAGTTGCTCAGCAATATAGCTGAACTAGTAATATTATTGGAGAAGGAAATGGCAACCCACTCAAGTGTTCTTGCCTGGAGAATCCCAGTGCCTGGGGAGCCTGGTGGGCTGCCGTCTATGGGGTTGCACAGAGTCGGACACGACTAAAGCGACTTAGCAGCAGCAGTAGCAGTAATATTATTACAAAAATAAGGTAGATTTTTAGATATATTTTTTAACTCCCTTGGACACTTCACTGTTACATTAAATGTATTTTCTGTGGGAAACACATGTATTTCAAGTGCCAGGTCACTTACTTATAGTATTTGTCAACTAAGGACTAACAGCATTATCCCACTTAAACAGCTCTTTTCATTTTAGTCAACATATACAACTACATTTATTTATTTGTGGATTTTATAAGGTTTTATATAAAAATAAGCACTGTCTTCCTTTCTGAAGGAACCAAGACCGCATCCCCACCCTGCTTTTCCTTTCTCAAAACAATCTGTAAATGGTAGTTGTTAGTCTTTAAGGAACATCAACTTTCTATAATGATATGATGTAGCCAATAACTAAACATTTCTATCTTCTCAAAGGTCAGTATTTCCAGAAATTGGGACAGTGTTCAGTGACAATTTCCATCAACACAGCCAATGTGAGTCTTGGCCCTCAAATCATGGAAGTAACTGTCTATAGAAGACACCGACGGGCATATGTTCCCATCGCAAAAGTGAAAGATGTGTATGTAGTAACAGGTGAGTGATATGAGCTCTGAATTAACAGAGGACGAGGCGCTGAGTTCTGGTGATGTTAGCGGGTTTGAAAAAGTAGAACCAAATATTCTGGGTTAGGTTACACTTCATCTGGACTCCTTCTCAACCTCATATATTTAATAACATATTCCATCTGTGTTTTCTAAAGTAAACCGAGAAAACTCTAGAAAACTTGCATTAGAAAAGGGGAAACGATGCTGAATTATCCCCTCGTTTTAATATCTAAACTAAAGGCACTGTTGAAGTCACCCACTTAAAATCAAGCAATCGTACCCTCTTTCTTTCTTTTTTTTTGGATGTACATTTTAGATCAGATTCCTGTATTTGTGACTATGTCCCAGAAGAACAATCGAAATTCATCTGATGAAACCTTCCTCAGGGATCTCCCCATTACGTTCAGTGTCCTGATTCACGATCCCAGCCACTTCCTCAATGAGTCTGCCATTTACTACAAGTGGAACTTCGGGGATAATACTGGTCTCTTTGTTTCCAACAATCACACTTTGAATCACACCTATGTGCTCAATGGAACCTTTAGCCTCAACCTCACTGTGCAAGCTGAAGTGCCTGGACCTTGTCCTTTGCCTTCACCCAGACCTCCAAAAACCACCCCTCCTTTGGGTAAGTGTTTTCCAGGTTAATTTTTGTTGGCAGGGCTCCTTAACAGCTAGAAAAAAATTCATGTGGTTTGTATAATTAGATCCTTAGTTAAAGAGATTATGTAAAGACTCTGCAGTGATTCCATTTTCTGCCTGTTGATTTCCTTTAGTTACTTATCATGGTGTTGTTAGAATATGGAAGAAAGGAGAATATGTTTAAAGTCACTTGGTGGCTCATATACAGTTCCTTGTTATGTGTACAGGTGCCTTCCCCCTTCCAGTCCTTCACATTTCTGTTTGCCTCCCAGTTTTTCTAGTTAAGAGGAGACACATTATCCCCTCATAAACATTCAGGCCATTCCATTGTCCTTTCTCCCTTTCCACACTCCCTCCCCTACTTCCATTCTCCTCCCCACCCTGCCCACATCCACTCCATGTCCTATGAAAACTCAACCATGTTTAAAAGTAGTTTACAAAGGGCTCAAAAAAGAATAAACCTTGAGAATATTTCTTGGCTGGCCGACTGGAAAGATTCCAGACACTAAAATTATTCTAGATATAAGGCATAGTTAATTAAATCCCAACTTCTCATAATAATATATGGGGACATTCAAGAAGTTCTTGAGCATTTACTTTGAGAAGCATTAGCTTTCATCTAATTCCGCACCCTACCCCATGCCATCACCGTCCTTCCCCACTCAGCCGTGAATACATCTTCCATCCAGGCATCCCAGGGATGGCAGTAGACTGACATCCTCTCACTGGACACAAGAGGGTGCCATCACCAAGTACACACAGAACACTCCCTGGAGATGTCCAGACTTGTTGCAGTTGGCTTTTTTTTAACCCAAACCTATTAGATATAAATAATAAACTGTTATTAATAAATAAGTGTGTTGTTAAAAAAAAACTTATTAAGTCAAGCATAACTAATGCCAGACACTGTAAGTTGTTACTGATTTTGCTTTTTTGGGGGAAATACTTTTAATTATAAAATGAATGCATTTTCCTTAGAAAAAAATTAAAATTCAGAAATTTCAAATAAAAGTGAGAGCTCCTCCTTATTCTCTTCTCCCGAGTTAAACCCTGTTAAGAGTTGGTAGTGTTTCTTTCCAGATCTTTTCTGTGCCATTACAAACATATTCCATAAATACAAATAGGATTTGTGGTCTTAATTTTTAGGTAGATGGGTTCACACAATATATATTGCTTTACAATTTGCCTCTTTTCATTTAACAAACATCACAGACATCTTTCCGTTATCAGTACATGTAAGTGTAATTCATGTTATTCAACGACTTATTTATTTAACCATTCTCTTACTGATGGACACTTCAGTTCATTCTAATTCGTATTATAAATGTAACTGCCTTGAACAACTCTAAACATATAGCTTTGTTTTGGCATTTCTGGAGAAGAGTCAGTTTATTTATCTACAAGACTTGATGGTCTTCCTTACAAATAAGGACACCAAGTGTAAAATTCAAAATAAATTACAGATGCTTGCTTTGTCTGTCTAGAAATTCCTGAGTGGTAAAGGTCTTAATGTTAGGTCATTTAATGTTAGTCTATTTTGAATTGCATTTTTATAAAGCAAGATTATTTTTCTTAGAACATATTTATATCATAACATATGCAAAAGATATTTTAAGTCAAAGAAAGAATATTTTAAGTGTGTTATTATTTTCTATAGGTTAAACCATAAGATAGAAGGTAGCAACCTTATGAATTCATTACATTTTATAGTGAAAGGAAGCTGCTTGACTTCATCTAAAGGTGTTAGATCAACCATAATCAATCCCCAAATGCCGTAAAACAACTGTGAGACTTGGAGGGACAGAAATATGTAATGGGAGCCAAGATGATGATAAGAGTCAGCCCATGACTTGAGAAAGTGGTTAGAGTGCTTGTCCTCTGGGGGAGAGAGCATTTTTAGCTACACAGACCATATTAACAGGCTGGGGTTGTTGAGCACTGGATTACTATTTGACCAAAAATTATGTTGTCTCTGCTTTGGTAAGGGGCTTCCAAATAAGTACAGCTATTACATAGAAACCAAATGCAACCACAGGAGTGAGACACAAGCAAAGTTGAAGTGGTGACTCAGGGGGATAATTACATTATAGGATAGACAGGTATGTACTAGCTTTAAACCACAGAATTCTCTTCCCTTAGCTAACAGTGCCACTGATCATTTTTCAGACTTTTGTGCACAAATCTAAAAAGAAAAACCTTTCCAAGACTGATGCTAATCAGTGTTATAATATGTATATGATATATGTATTTATGCATGGCTTCCCTGATGGCTCAGTGATAAAAAAGCTGCCTGCCAATGAAGGAGACTTAAGAAATGTGCGTTCGATCCCTGGGCCAGGAAGATTCGGTCATGGCAACCCACTCCAGTATTCTTGCCTGGAGAATCCATGGACAGAGGAGCCTGGTGGGCTATAGTCCATGGGGTCACAAAGAGTCCATCACAACTGAAGTGACTTAGTATGTATGTGTGTGTGTGTATAACGTATATATGTGTGTGTGTGTGTGTATATATATATATATATATATCATGTTGTATATATAGATCATGTTTTATATATATACGTATGTATCATATATATATATGTCATCTATGTATGTGTGTATGTATGTGTGTGTACGTGTGTGTGTATATATATATATAAAATCTCCTTGCAGTCCAGGGGACTCTCAAGAGTCTTCCCCAGCACCATAATTCAAAAGCATCCATTCTTCAGCACTCAGCCTTCTTATGGTCCAAACTATAAAGGAGTTTTCTAGGGAAGAGGCAGCCATCCCTAATACCCTTCACAAACATATCTTTTCCTTTGGAGCTCATCCGTTAAATCTCAGAATACAGTGAATGATTACCCTGCAACTTCCAAACAACCACCTTGAGACTCAGGGAATATAGCCAACTCTGCCACAGCCTGCCCTGCTGATAAACCACACCTACATCTGAATCTGACATGGTGTCAGAACCTTTCTGAGTTTTACCCAAACAGCGTTTCCCAAAGTGTCTGCCAGAGAGCACTCATTTCCAGACTTGCTCTGAGAGCTGCACTGCGAAGTTCCCTCTGAGCATAGGAGTGTCACAGGCACACTTGTTCCCCGCTAGAGGCTCTGAGGCCCTGGAGAAATCTCCCAGTTGGCTCCATCCTTACATACTCCTGTGTTAGAGCTGCAGCTCTTATGAAGCTTCATTGCCCCCAAACTGGGTCTATTTTCATGTCTTTGGAAACTTAAGAGACAATAATGTTGTATTTTCAATATTATATTTTCTTTCCAGTCTTTTTATCTTGCTAATGGAACACCACCACCTTATTTAGAGCCTTTTAAATTGTAACCAATAGAGCATTAAATTCTTTGCTCTAATCACATTCAAAGGGCTATTTTTCAAAAGTATCTTGTACTCCCTTCTTTCCTTCCTCACACCTCTGCTCATCACAGTGACTGTAAGACTTCAAGAATATAAACCTAGAATCCATGAGACATCCAAATGGGGAAAGAATTGCCCTTTTCCATGTTGTTTGCTTCTTGACATTTAAAATTACATGTCATATATGTTATAACACATCTGTATCTAAATAAGTATATATATAAGAGCATATTGGGACAAGGAAATGAATATTTATTAACTACTTCCTATGTGGTAGACATGAAAAGCATGTTTTATATGTCTTATCTATTTAAGTTTAATAGTTGAACCCTGGTAGGTCAGTAAATATTGTTCTTATTTTACAGATGGGCAAATTGAGGCAAGAAGTTAAATGATATGCCCATGGTCTCAAAGAGCTGAAAGCAAGGGGCCTAGAATTTGAGCCCAGAATACCTTCTTCCAAAATTACAATATAATTTTATCTATTGTGGCCTGCTTTATTTCATGATTATTATGTTACACATTTTAAAATGGCTTCCACCTTTCATTTACTATTTATATTTGAATAAGACATGGAACTGTGCTTGCTTACATAATTTAACAATTTTATAACATAGCTGTCACATCTCATGAATTGTTATGCATTTAGTTCAAATTTCTGAAGCAATTTAACAGTATAGAATTCTTGATGTTTTTCTAAACAGCAAGTAAACAGACATTTAGATCTTTAGTTATATCATGGACATCTTTTGCATTCTCAGCAACTAATCTAAAAATCTTTCTGTTTAAATCCTCTAGTAACTGCTGGTGACAGTACCCTGGAGCTGAGGGAGATTCCTGATGAAAGCTGCCATATTACCAGATATGGCTACTTTAAAGCCACCATCACAATTGTAGGTAAGACCATGAGGGAAAGATGTTAGAATCCACCTTGGGCTACCCACTCCCTTCCCTGACTCTGGGGAGGGGTGGGGTAGGGAAGCGAGGGCACCCACTCAAGTTGCTACCACACGTGCACAAAAAAGACTCCACTAGCTTCTAGATTTCCACTTGCCTTTCCAGCCTTCCTTAGACGTCCCTCTAAGGGATGAAACGAGATCCTCGGTGGAAACAAGCCCTCAGTGAGGCCCGCTTAGCGAGGAGCCTACGGGGGGGCCTGGACCTCCTCACCCTGTGCAGCTCAGAAATCTGAATGAATGTGGCCTGAAGGAAGGCCAGCTGCAAGTTCCCACAGCTCCTGCTTTCCTCTTCTGGGTGATTTCACAAAGTCATACCTCCTGTGTGTAAGAAAGGGGCTGAACAGAACAGCCACACAGGGTTGTGCGCGAGGGGCACTGCTCACAGGTGCCCAGCAGAGGGGTTGGGTGGGGCTACAACTCAAGCTGTATGCCCTAGGGCTGAGCCCCTCAGCAGGAGACACAGTGGATGAGGCCTCCCTTCCTCCAGGGTCATCTGCCTCCTGACACACACACAGGCTCCAGAAATAAAGGTCAAGCTTGTACTGAAGAACAGTTCAGTTTGACTTTGAAAATGCTGCCTGGACGTGTATCTGAACTCTGAGATTGCTTCCCAAGTCTAGCATGGCGAAAGGCTGTGTTCATTTTGTTTGGCCTTCTGATTTGTTAAGAAGTGGTTTGGTTTGCAATGTATTTTGATGTTTTTCTATGGGGCATTGTACCTTTTAGAGGGCATTCTAGAGGTTAACATCATCCAAGTGACAGATGTCCCGATGCCTAGGCCACAGCCTGACAACTCCCTGGTGGATTTCGTCGTGACCTGCCACGGGAGGTGAGTACACAGTCTCCGAGGAAGGAAGGGGCCAAGTGAGAACCCCAGGCTGAACAATGGCCTTCACACACCTCCCACCTGTTAGGTTAATTTGGATTCTGTGTGCCCAGTTGCTCACTCCGTTCTGACTCTTTGCGGCCCCATGAACTATAACTTGTCAGGCTTCTCTGTCCGTGGGATTCTCCAGGCAAGAATACTGGAGTGGGTTGCCATTTCCTCCTCCAGGAGATCTTGCCAACCCAGGGATCAAACCCAAGTCTCTTAGATCCCCCGCATTGGCAGACGGACTCTTTACCACTAGTGCCATCTGGGAAGCCCCAAATTTGGATTCTAGTTCCTCACTAAGCCAGAATGAGGAAGGGCCCCCCCAAGTGCTCTCAAGTATGCACTTGCTTTGCTAGAGTTGAGCGATGCTCATCACCTTTAACTGTTGAATAATTACTGATTGGACACTTACTGTGTCCTTAACATTTTACTTCTGTTTTCATGTCAAATCCTCACACACTCATACAAGTCTTCTCATTTTACAGATTGGGTCACCAGATACACGATGATTATAGTACCTCTCCAGGTGGTGGGTACCCGGCAGAGCTAGGTTTGCAGGCTCAGAATCTCTGAAGTTCCCTGAGGCTCCTCTGGAGTCTGGGGAGCCAGTATGGAAGGGCTGTGTCCTTGTGCTGATGAATAGCAACGCCTGATGACCCTGTCCATCTTTAAAACTTATAAAACTTTCTAATGTATTACATAATTTGACTTCCTGTGGTTTGGTTACAACTATAAACAATTGGGGCTTCCCTGGTGGCTCCATGGTAAAGAATCTGCCTTCAGTGCAGGACATGTGGATTTCATCCCTGGGTTAGGAAGATTCCCCTGGAGGAGGAAATGGCAACCCACTCCGGTATTCTTGCCTGGGAAATCCCTTGGACAGAGAAGCCTGGGCTCACAAAGAGTCAGTTGCGACTGAGCATGCGCATATATAGATAATAGACTAAATAGAAAGTAATTAATATATAAATACTATATCAATTAACCCACTAAATAGTTAAATAATTTAAATATAATAAATGAATCAAGGAATTAAAATGTATGTGTATATGATATATATGGGTTTCCCTCATAACTCAGTCGGTAAAGAGGTAAAGAATCTGCCTGCAATGCAGGAGACCTGGGTTCAATCCCTGGGTCAGGAAGATCCCTTGGAGAAGGAAATGGCAACCCACTCCAGTATTCTTGTCTGGAGAATCCCATGGACAGAGGAGCCTGGCAGGTCGCAAGAGTCGGACATGACTTAGCGACTGTATGTGTGTGATATATAGATTAGAGAATGAGCTGGTATAAAAATGAGGCCATACTTGATCCAAAGGGAGAGCTCCAGGGAATTCTCTGGTGGTCTAGTAGTTAAGACCCCGCTTCCACTGCAGGAGGCATGGGCTCATCATCCCTGGTCAGTGAACTAAGATCTGGCCAGCTGAGTGGTGTAGTGCAAAATAAGAAAGGAAGAGCTCCAAAGCTCTCTGAGTTGGGGGAGAGAATGGGAGGACAGAAAGAGAGAACATCCTGACTGGAGAGGCAAAGGTGCTGCCAGAGGCCAAGGATGAAGAGAGCATGAACTCATCTAACTCCCTGAGCCTTTATCAGCCTAGCTTCAGAGCCTGGTCTCTCCGTTCAGGAAGTCTACTCAGACGTGAAACAGAGGCTAAGACAGTAATGCGTGGGAGCCGAATGGTTACAGGGACAGCTGTCAAATATCTTTTATGCAAATCCCAGCTCCACCTCTATCTGCTTTTGTGACCGGAGGCCAGTGAGCTCTCCTCCCAGAACTGGTTTGTCACCTGCTGCATTAGGCTACTATTGCCTCGTCAGGTTGTTGAGAGGAATAGACAAGGCTGTGTCACTTCTCTGAAACTCGGAGCCTTGCACACAGCAGGTGCTGCGTGAACAGCTCTGGTTGCTGCTGCTACTATAGTCAGATATCTGCACAGGCCCACACAGGGCCGACTGGCATTTAGTACTACCTTAGCCTAACACCTAAGCCACCTGCATCTTTGAGTCTCTAGGGAGCCAAAGAGGAGAGGCAAGTTCCCAGCAGCCCCTTGCCTTGGGGGAAATAATTTCCTCCTTCTCCTGTCCTAGGGCCTCACCTTCCTGAGCATATAGAGGAAACAGTGGCTCACACACACCCAGGTTTGTTTAAGAGTAAATTGTATGTGACAGCTTCACATCATACAGTTTGAGTAAGACTAAGGTGGGATTCAGTTTCACAGAAGTGTAATTATGTTTTCCTATTAAACTGAGATCACACTCCCCTCTCTCTCCCTCTGGATGTCGTTCATACCCCCCAGCATCCCCACAGAGGTCTGCACCATCATCTCTGACCCCAGCTGCCAGATCACCCAGAACCCAGTCTGCGACCCCGTGGCCATGGAGCTGGGTGACACGTGCTTGCTGACGGTGAGGAGAGCCTTCAGTGGGTCTGGGACATACTGTATGAACCTCACTCTGGGGAATGATGCAAGTCTGGCCCTCACGAGCACCCTCGTCTCTATCAACAGCAGAGGTAAGTTTTGTTTTATGGTTGTATGAACATTTCATGTTGCAGATAAAGCATATGTCTGATACTAAAGCTATTCAACACTTCACTCTTAATGTTTAGCTTTATTTCAGTGTAAAATTCATTGAACTGTCATTGATGTGGATTTGAAAAATGATATTACAATACAATAGCAAATCTACTTAGGGAAGGGATGAGAGAGAGAGAACGTATGAAATAATGGCCAAAGGAAAACCTTTAAATTTATTTATTTATTTATTTATGGCTGTGCTGGGTCTTTGTTGCTGTACGGGCTTTTCTCTAGTTGTGGTGAGTGGGGGCTACTCTCTAGTTTCAGTGTGAAGGCTACTCATTGCAGTGACTTCATTTCTTGTGGAGTGCAGGCTCTAGGCACTCGGGCTTCAGTAGCTGTGGTGCACGGGCTTAGTTGCTCTGTGTCATGTGGAATCTTCCCAGGCCAGGGATCAAACCTGTGTCCCCTAAATTGGCAGGAGGATTCTTAACCACCAGGACCACAAGGGAAGTCCAAGAAAAGCCTTTGATGAAAAAAATCAGCTATGATCGTGGACAAGTAATAATGGGATGTGGTCACTGAATGCTTGGATAGGTTTGTATTTCAAAGGGAAAGTGTAAAGCCGAGCATCAAAAAATAACAATGTTCTCCAATTAAACTATAACAAAGGGGAGACATGAAGCCAAGAAGAGAAATGAGAAACCAGGTGGACTCTTGGCTCCCTTCTAAGTTACCATGGACCCTTCTTTTCTTTCCCAAAGTCTACCAAGCATTACACTGAGACGGAAACAAACCCGATTACCCAGTCCTTAAATGTTCAGCAGACAGACTACTCCTTGTCCCCTTAACCTCAGAGGGATAAAATGTTGACAAAGTGGATGAAGGAATTTCACTGAGAAATTCCCGCTCACTGGTGGCTGTTTATTTTCCCTAACCCCTAGGGTCTCTACCTGGTGACCCTAACTGAATTTCACATGTAACTGGCTATGTTGTAAAATATTCCTTTACTTCTTAAAAGAAGTGCTTCATGGTGGAACAGAAGGGACAGGTAAAATTGTGTGCACGTTAGAGCGTGTATTTTGCTCTTTAATTATTTATTCGTTTATTTGGCTCTGCCGAGTCTTAGTTGTGGCACACAGGAGCTTCAATCTTTGTGGCGGTACGTGGGATTTTTAGCTGCGGCATGCGGTTCTTCACCTGTGGCATGTGGGATCTAGTTCCCTGACCAGGGATCGAACCCAGGCCCCTTGCACTGGGAGCATGGAGTCTTAGCTACTGGACCACCAGAGGAGTTCCCACTTCGCTCCCTAATTTGAGTATTGTCGGGTATAATCTAATGACCAACTCACAAATAATTCTTTTGGTCTTGGAGTCTATCTTATAAAGTGAAATATACTTAAATATATATTTACTCATTAACGGTATAAAAGGCAGCTTTAATCTCATTGCAAGAAAAGCATATGTAATAATGCATATAATTATTTGCTTGAGCGTTTATTGTTGGTAAGAGCCAAGGTGTACATTAAAAAAAAAAAAAGGGATGCAAACGTATCCTGCTTCCTTGAAAGCAGGATACATGGGGCTTGGGGTGCAAGACTGGGGAGCAGGTCAAAAAGAGGTAGCCAGGGCCTCTGTATCCTACTGAATGTGGATCTCCTATGCCGTCACTTTTGGGAGCTGCTGGGGTCATTCTTCTTGTGCTGCCGCAGCTGCTTTTAAAACTGCCTTTTAGAGTCTTAACCTAGTCCATGAAGCTTCCTCAGTTCTGGCAAATCACCATTCTCTTACCTGGATTAGATGCTTGGATATTTGCTTTCCTTTAATACTTATTGTAGTTAGCGATAACTTTAGGTGTGACCTGAACTGTTGTTTTTTTTTTTAATTTATTTATTTGGCTGCACCAGGTCTTAGTTGTGGCATGCAGGATCTTTAATTGTGGCAAATGGGATCTAGTTCCCTGACCAGGGATCAAATTGGGGTCCCCTGCATTGGGAGCATGAAGCCTTAGCCACTGTACCAGCAGGGAAGTCCCTGAGCCGTTCTATTTATTTATTTATGGTTGCGCTGAGTCTTAGTTACCGCGTGCGTGAGCTTTCTCTAGTTGAGGCAAGTGGTGGATAGTCTGCTGTGGTACTCAGGCTTCTCACTGCAGTGGCTTCTCAGAGCACAGGCTCTAGAGTGTGGGTTCAGTAGTTGTGGGGCATGGACTTGGTTGTTCTGTGGCATGTGGGATCTTCCTGGACCAAAGATCGAACCCGTGTCCCCTGCATTGGCAGGTGGATTCTTAACCACTGGACCACCAAGAAAGTCCCTCCCTGAGCCATTTTTAAAATCCAAAAAAGAAAGGAAAGAGAGCTTTTAATTCAATGGAAATTGTAAACTGATGACTTGGGTTTCAGAGTCAGAATTTCAAAAGTTGATCATTGTTTGAAGCCAAGCCCATAGACTTTTAGCTGAAATGACTTTTAATCATTGATTCACTGAATGTTCATGAATCACCTGGGATATTTTCAACAAATATTCATCGGGTATCCACTCCATGCCCAGCACAGCTCCAGGCACCACACAGACAGTTCTAGATAGAGTGGGAACAAGGTAAGGAAGATCCCCGCTTTAGTGAGCAGAAACAGGGAATAAACAAATAAAATGATATTGTGAAGACAATGAAACAAGGCATGGAGAGTGACAAGCATGGAAGAGAGGAGACAGAGGTGGACTCTCTAGATTGGGAGGTCAGGAAAGTGCTGCCAACTTGGTGGCACCCACTTGGCAAAGGGCCTCCTTTGAACTGAGACCTGCATTTCAAGAATGAACAGCTCATCTAGATCTTTATGTGCCACTGACAGAGTTTGGGTTTATTCTGTGTGTAAGGGGAACTGCTGGCAGGGTTGAAATGTGATCTGATTAGCACTTTTAGATGATCATTCAGACTGCTGAGTGAAGCCAGGATTATTGGAAGGTAACAGTGCAAGTGAGCAGATGATGAAGATGTCCTCACAAGAGAGAGGGCTGGTGGCTGGAACTATGATGGTGGCGGAGAAGACAGAGGGAAAAGAGACCAACTTTGCTTATACTTTGATGGCAGAGACAAGACTAGTTGATTTGCTGGGTTCTGGGAGAACAAAGAAGACATAATCCAAAGAAATAATTGTGAATACAGTGTGGTGGAGGCAAAGGAAGGGTGACTAGGAGAGACATGACAAAGGAAGGCACGACCCAGTGCCCTCATGCGTGTCTGGAAGGCGTTGCAAAGGGCTAGATGCTGGTGATGAGCATTCCCAGCAGAGGGCATGGAAATCTGAAAGAGCATGGGGAGGATGGATCTTTATCCCAGCTGGAAGGTAGGCAGTGGAAGATGAGGCCAGAGAAGTGGGCAGAAAGTTCATGAAGGCCTTTGCTGCATGGGCGTGGCTGGGTTAACTCAGACCAGAGCAGGTGTCTTCAGGACATGACATCTTCTAAGCCCTTAACACAGTGTTCCAGACGTGCTAACTCATTCTCTAAATGGAAGATAAGCTTCCCTGAAGACTATGTATTATGTAAAGGGAAAGATTACTGAAAGCTCAGAGGAGCCATATATCTTCTGTTTGCTCCCTTCCTCATTGATTTAATTACATTATAAGCAGCATGTCCTCTAGGTGGAAGCTGTCACTAATATGACCTCGCTTCTGTTTTAAGACCCAGCTTCCCTTTTAAGAACGGCAAATGGTATCCTGGTCTCCCTTGGCTGCTTGGCCATACTCGTCACTGTGATCGCCTTTTTGATGTACAAGTAAGTTGCTGGTTCTAACACTTTAAATCACTAGAGTATATTGTCAAAAATAAATGGCATATTTCTGCACAAGTGGGCTGTTTTCCCTTTTCTGCTTTGAAACATTTTGTGTGTGGGAAGAAAATCTTCTACTGAATGATGAATAGCAAACTAGCCTATTAATTTTGCTGTGGTTTTTTTTAATCCCTAAAAATGCTACCAAATGTCAATAACTTTACCAGATCGTCAGTTTAATGCTTAACATATCTCAAGTTATAGTAAGCAGGCACATTTCTTGCATAAAGAAGAGAAAATGTATTCTCATAAGACAACACTGTCTTAAAAGCCATAAGTTAAATGGAATGAACGATTCTGCACTTGACTTGTGAAAGATTTGTAGAAAGCAACCTTTTCCAGCTGGAGATCTTTTTTTAATCTGTCCAACACATTGCTTTCAGAAAACACAAGGAATACAAACCAATAGAAAACAGCCCTGGGATCGTGATCAGAGGCAAAGGCCTGAATGTTTTCCTCAATCATGCAAAGACCCTGTTCTTCCCCGGAAACCAGGAAAAAGATCCACTGCTCAAGAACCAACCAGGAATTCTTTGAATCTTCAGCCTTACTTCTAACCAACAGCTCATCCTCGGCACCATTTATGTCAGCTTGCTAGAGTGGATGATGATAACTTTCTAAAAAGATTAATGTAAAATATAGATTGTGTGAGGGAGGTCCAATTTTTTTTAAATTTTTATAGGTTAAATGACATTTTAGGGACATGGCTGAGGTTGCATGTAGTTTAATTCTTTTCCATGTTATATAACTGATAAAGCCAATTAATAGAGCTTCCTTTCATGATGATTTATGTTTCACTTACAATGTCTTAGGTAAGCAGTAGGATAGATATGCTGTATTCAGAGTAGCAGGAGAAGGTACTATTCGTTAGAGTCTGACCTAAGTTAACTGGAAAGAGAGGCTGGACATGTTCTAGCTTTCCATATAACCGTATACATAAAACCAGTGAATTCCTATTCTGAAGGTCATGATCCGAGCTCCGTGAATCCTGTGTCAATGAACATGCATGAGCTCCCAACAGAACAGGTCAGCTTTTAGTAAGCTGTGCATGCTTGCTATACTGAAAAAAAAAAAAAGACTAGGCTAATAAATGTGTGAATATTATCATGACCGCCTGCCCAGTCCAAATGTGTAAAGGGTCAGTACTCGTTCATTCATTTTTCCCATGGACATTTATGTGGCACAGGCACATGGCTCTGTACTCCTATTGACAATCTTGTGGACATACCTGAATTTCTGTAGACTCTGGCACTCATAGTTGAGATGATGTGTTATGATTTCCCAAAGAAGGAAGTCTTTCTGGTTTCCCTACCCATTTCCCTATTCAAATGAGAAACTTGATAAGTAAGGATTTTACTTTAATTTGTAACTGAAACTACCCTGTGTCAGTCATGACATTCCTTTTTCCTTCCTGAAAAATAAAGTATGAGAAGAGACCAGACCTTGGGATTATTTTTCTAATTTTTGTTTGCCTTTCAATTTTCCTGTATACTTTTAACACATAAAAAGTTGTTTAACTTTGTCCCAGGGAATGCTGATAATTTCCGAGTATTTTATGTTTTTAAGTATATGAATACAATATATGAAATTTTGATGAATTTTATATATATATAATTACACCAATCTAAAAGAAGATTTTCTACAAGCAGTTGTTCTGAGTCTTTGTTTGAATAGTCAGTATTGTAATAAAAATAAATGTGAGAGGATAGTTCTAGGTCATAGATCAGCAATCATTTTCTGTAAAGGGCCAAGTAGTAACTATTTTAGGCTTCATGGGCCATATGGTGTCTGTTGCAACTACTCAACTCCAGTGCTGTAGCAGAAATGCCATCATATACATAAATGAAAAGGGCATGGCTTTGTTCCAGCCTGAGCATATTGACAAAAGCAGGTGGCGGGCCAGATTTGGCCTATGGGCTGTAATTTGTGGACCTATATTCTAGGCTAAAAGAATATAGAGACACAATAACCAAAAGCAGTTTAGTAACCTAGATTACATCCTAATATTAAAAAAAAAAAAACAGCCATGAAAGACATTCTTTGGGGCAACTGAGGGAAATTTGAGTACACTCTGGATGCCAAATGATACTAGAGAATTGTTAATTTTCTTAAGAATGGGTGAAGATTTTCTTAAGGACTTGGTGTGCTGTGCTTCCTATGCTTAGCTGCTCAGTCATTTTGGACTCTGTGACCTCATGGACTGTAGCCCGCCAGGCTCCTCTGTCCATAGGAATTCTCCAGGCAAGAATACCAGAGTGGGTTGCCATACCCTTCTCCAGGGGATCTTCCCAACCCAGGGATTGAACCCAGGTCTCCCACATTGCAGGAGGACTCTGCATCATCTGAGCCACCAGGGAACTTCACAGGGCTCCTGCAGGCTGCTCTGGAAGAATGAATGGACATGAAAAGTACTGCGTATATGGCATAACAGTATGGATACTACATGTGGGAAGCAGTGTGAAGGGGCTTGCCATTTTTATGATAACTAGGAGGCCAGGACATTCATACCTGAAGCAGAAAAGTAATATCAAGTTGCAGCAGAATCACTTGTAGGTTTATTAAACACAGACTACTGATCCCAACCCCCCAAAATTATGGGTCCAGGCCCCATAAATTCTGTTTCTTAACAGTTCCCATGTGATGTTGGTACAGCTGCTCCCAGACCTAACTTGGAGAAAACAGTGGTCTTGAGATCCACTCTTGCCTTCTCCTATCAACAGAGGGCAGCAGAGAGCAGCAAATATACAGTCTGTCACCAGGGAAGCAGGTTGAAATCCTCAGGAAACCTCCCTCGGTTTCAATCTAACAAATGGGAGGAGAGAGCTGAAACCGTGAATTATTTAGATTTATATTCTCTGTGTGACCTTGGCAACAAGTCATTTAACTTCCACAGAATTGCTATCTGTGAAATGGGAGAAGTAACCTAAAAGAGAGTGAAATGGCTTGATTAATGTCTGCTGAGAATTAGAACTTCCGGACAAAATTGAAATGTGTAGGTAATAAATTATTCTGGGAATTTCTTACTCCTCAGACTCTTTATAAATGTCTGCATTTTAAACACTTATGACTCATTCATAAACATTGGTTGCCCTCGTTGAATTTTCAATTGTTTAACAGTTTAGAAGGCAATACTTTAAATGCATTCATTATATCCAGAATGTGTGGTAACTCCAAATCTATGCGACAGGCTACGATGAGAAGATAGCTATCCAAGGGGTGAAGGTGCCCACCTTCTGATGGGGCCTTTGGGAGGTGGGAAGTCATTTCAAGTTTTTTCAGAGTGGTCCAAAAGCTGCTGGAATAGATAACCTAAAAATTCAGAGACTGCTTCCCAGGAATCACCCCTTACAACCTGATTTTGATCCTTCAACCATCATTTACCAAGTGCCACTATGTCCCAGGCTCTGGTCTGAAGGCGAGAGAGCCATGAACAGGAAACAAGGACTCTGCTTTCTCAGAGTTTGAATTCTTACTGCAGTGAGAGCCCTACCCTCTGGCCTGAAGTCCCCGCATCCTGAAGTCCACCACATTGGCCTCATCTAATCTGCAGACTCATCTAATCTGATTCCTTTGTTACTCACAACAGAATTGCCTTTCCTTTTTGTCCTCAAAATTCTGGAATAAAATTTGCTCTGGAGATCTTCATAGGCCTTTTGGAATGTAGATGCCTTAATGGTATTTTGTATTTAACTTTAATTCTCTGTATAACTTGAGCTTACTGAATCCTTAATTTTAAGGTATTTATTAGAATAAATTCCTTTAAAGTGAAAAAAAAATGATGAACTGCTGATGAGAAATAGCAGAAGGACTTTGTGGCTGTGGATGAAATCTTAAATTTTGATTTTTGGAACTGAGTGGGGGAAGGTAGGTAGGACTTAAATCAAGACACCCAGGTTCCAGCCTGACACTGTCACTCACAAGCTGTATGGCCTGAAGTCAGGCACCAAAAGCTCCTCTGTGAAATGGAGGAGGAGAGGAAAACTAATCTGGATGAGCTCTCAGGTTCTCACGCTCTACTGCATGAAGTGGTGAGGGTGATGTTAGCCACTCACCTCGTGGTGATGTCAGGAAGATGTGTTCTAAAGCCAGGGTTGGCCAACTCTGCCTCTCTGCCTGTTTTTCTATGGCACACAAACCAAATCTGGTTTTTATATCTTTTAATGTTTGAAAAAAAGAACATGATATTTGTTTCACATAACAGTTGTATGAAGTTCTAATTTCAGTGTCCGTAAATAAAATTTTCTTGGCACACAGCCACAGTCATCCATTCTTGCATTGTCAGCAATGGCCTTGGCACTCCAACAACAGTGTTGAGTAGTCGGAACAGAGATGGTCTGGTCTGCACAGCCCAAAATATGGACTATGTAGTCCTTGATCAAAAAAATATGCTGGTCTGTGTTGCAAAGCACTCCTGAACTCCATTCTGAACTGAACTGAGAAAACAGAATTCTTAAGAGAATTTCAGTTCCATGAAACGTACATTTCTAAACTGAGCACTTTGAGCTCTTACCCTCAATCTCATGTCACATTATTCTGTAATGACAACACACACTGTATTATCGATCATAGTTAAGTGTACATTGCCTATAAACTGCTATGGGAAAATATCAAAAAAGGCCCTCCTGAAGAAAAAAAAATCTGATAATCCTTGCAAGAGAAATTACAAATAGAATCACAATATGAATAACCAAGTGATAAAGGATTTTGTAAATCCCCAAAACACCAACTGTAAAGAAAATGATTGATATATCAAATTATGTCACAATTTTAAAGTACTGTGTGAAAAAGATGCCATAAACTTCTTGTCTAAAAACCTACAGAATTCTCAGTCTCCACTAATGAAAGTGCAAGAAGGGAAACAATTCAGCCTTTTGAAAAACAGCTGCATGGTTCCTTATAAAATTAAATATACAGTATACCGTATCACATGGCTCTTCTACTCCTGGATATTTACCCAAGAGAAATGAAGACATGTTCACACAATGACTTTTATGTAAGTGTTCATAATAATGTTATTTGTAATAGCTACAAACTAGAAACTGCCTAAATTTCTGTCAACTGGTAAATGGATAAATTGTAGTGTATCCATACAATGAAATACTACTTGACGATAAGGAATAAACTGTTGAGAGGTGGAAGAATATGGATGATTTTCAAAAGCTAATATTATGCTAAATGCAACAGTCAGATACACTGAATGAGTCTGTTTGTATGATATCCCAAGAAAGACATGACTATAGTGACTGAAAGCAAATCTGTGCTTGCCTGACACTGGAGGTTGGGGAAGGAGAGCGACTGGGCACATGAGGGAAATTTGAGGGGCAAGGGAGACATTTTATGGCATGATTTTAGTGGTTAGACAACTGTATCCATTTGTCAGATAGCAAATTGTAGGTTTAAAATGGTTGTTTATTTTGTAGAAATTTGTTGTTGTTTAGTCGCTGAGTCGAGTCCAGCTCTTTTTTGCTCCCATGGACTGTAGCCCATCAGGTTTCTCTGTCCATGGGATTTCCCAGGCAATACTGGAGTGGGTTGCCATTTCCTTCTCTAGGGGATCTTCCTGACTCAGGGACTGAACCCACGTCTTCTCCATTGCAGGTGGATTCTTTACCACTAAGCCACCTGGGAAACCCTTTTGCAGAAATATACCTCAATAAAGTTAATTGAAAATTGAAAGGTACAGAGTGAAAGAAGATTATTTGCAATACATGTACTGATATAAGATTAGTACCCAGATTACATAAAGAATTGTTAGGGAAATGCAAATCATCACACAAACAGATTGGTATCCCACCCACAAGACTGGCAATGAAAAAAATCTGACAAAATCAAATATTGGCAAACGTGAGAACCCAGGATCACTTGTACTTTGCTGTTGAGAATTTAAATTGGACCAGTGCAGTGGGGAGCAATCTGGCCTTACCTGGTGAAGGTGAAGATGCACAAAGCTAGGGGCCAGTAGTCTCACTCTTTGCTGTAGAATACCCCAGAGAAACCCACAGGTGTTCCAGGCAACGCGGACAAGAATGTTCAGAGCAATATAAACGTCCCTCCAGTGTAGAATGGCTGAAGCAGTTGTGACGTACAGTGGAATGCTAATCATCAGTGAAAACGAATAAACCCACAGCTATAAATACCCAAAGGAAAGACTTGCAATGTAATATTGACAGAAAAAAAAAATTGTAAAAGAATACATGCAATCTGATACAATTTACATAAAGTTTTCAAAAGCATGGAAAACTAAGCAATATACGACTGCATAAAAACCTATGTAATAAACCTATGGGAAAGAAGGCAAAAGAATTGTTGTATGAACCTCAGCACAGTGGTTGCCTCTGGGGAGGAAAAACAGGGCGGGTAGGTAGTGGAGCAGTACTCAGAGCAACTCATTGCTTAAGCTGACGGATAGATTTGTTTTCTTCTTCTTCTTTATATTCTATCTTCATGCTGTATGTATTCTTTAGTAGTTTTCAAGCATCGCCTTTCAAAGCATTTTTATTTTATCAGTATATTGTTGTATAATTGATTTGCAATGCTACATTAATTTCAGGTGTACAGAAAAATGATTCAGCTAAACGTACACATGTATCTGTTCTTTTTCAGACTCTTTTCCCATATAGGTTATTACAGAATATCGAGTGCAGTTCCCTGTGCTCCTTGTTGACTATCCTTTTTATATATAGTAGTGTGTGTATGTTAACCCCAAACTCCTAATTTATCCCTCACTGCCTGACTTTCCCCTTTGATAACTGTAAGTTTATTTTCTATGTCTGTGAGTCTGTTTCTGTTTTGTAAGTAAGTTCACTTGTGCCATGTTTTTAGATTCCACATGTGTTATCATATGACATTCATCTTTCTTTTTCTGACTTCCTTCACTTAGTATCATAATCCGTAGGTCCGTCCATGTTGCTGCAAATGGCATTATTTCATTGTTTTTTATGAAATACTACTAGGATTCGGCGCTCTCACCGCCGCGGCCCGGGTTCGTTTCCCGGTCAGGGAAGCCTTTCTTGGGCTTCCTGATTAAAGCCCAAGAGGTTAAAGAGGTTAAAGCGTCTGCCTGCAATGTGAGAGACCTGGGTTCAATCCGTGGGTCGGGAAGATACCCTGGAGAAGGAAACGGCAACCCACTCCAGTATTCTTGCCTGGAGAATCCCATGGATGAGCCTGGTGGGCTACAGTCCACAGGGTTGCAAAGAGTCGGACACGACTGAGCGACTTAACTTTCTAACTTGACTTTCACTTGTTTTTTAAGTGAAGTAGAATAACTTCTAAAAAGAAAATTTAAAATAAAGACAACTCATTATAAAAAATTGACAATGGCTTGTGAGTAGACAATCTACAGGAAATCCAAATATTGATGCACAGATGAAAAGATGTTCAACCGTACTAGTAACTGGGGAGATGCAAATGAAGAGAACAGAGATATGTCAACCATAAACCATTGGCACAGTATGATAATATTTAGGTAAACGTTTTAAACATTTAAAACAATACTATAAATTGTTTATGCTTACATATAAAGTAAAGAATAGAAACATGAATGGTAATGGTACACATCAAATTTAGGGTGGTGTTTGTCTCATTGGTGGAGGGATGCATGGGATTAGGGAGGGTTGTGATTTGCATTTCTCTAATAATCAGTGATGTTCAGCATCTTTTCATGTGTTTTTTGGGCCATTTGTATGTCTTTTTTGAAGAAAGATCTGTTTAGATCTGCCCATTTTTTGATTCAGTTATTTGGTTTTTTGACACTGAGTTGCATGATTCATTTATTTTGGAGTGCCCTCAAACTTAAAGATATTTCTGATTGGATTCATAGTGACTGTTGGTGACTAATACCCCAAATTTACTTCCCCTCACCTACAAAGTGAGGGGTCTTGACCTCTGTCACCCCAGGAGCCCCTGACAAGAGGTGACCTTAGAAGCTCCTCAGCAACCGACTCCTCACAGGGTCATGGCAGAAGGCTCTGCTTGGAGAACCAAAGTCTGCTTCAGTACAGATGCTGGGTTTCCAAGCTGCCCGCTGCTGCCTTTCCTCACTTTATACCATATACTGCTATTTAGCTATTCCCCAGTTGGGCTTGAGCCCCGGGAATACAGACCATGTCCCGAGGGTGCAGCTGACTCTACAGCCAGTGACGTTTTGATTCTAGTCCTAGCCTGAGTCTCCCGTAAGCAACCCCATGAGGTTATGAAGAGAGCAATGGAAATGTGCTCAGCCATACCACTTATCCCCTGAGGAGGCCCTTAAAAATATCCTTAAATGATGAATGCTCTTATGAGGCCCTTTAAACAAGATGCACTTTTGAGACTTTTTTTTAAAAAAACAAGTTCTCACTTTTCCACTCCATTTCCATCAGGCTGTTATCACTTCAGACCCTGATTACTAATAATGCTCTCCAAATGGCTTTCCCAATTCTTTCTCTGTGTGTCTGTCTGTCTCTCCATACTCATACTGCTTGGTGCTTCCAAGGCTTTCTTTTAAAAGAAAATTTTGGAATTGTTGAGCTGGTATTAAGGAGTCTTCAGTCGCCACCCCATCACCTACAGGGACAACCAGACACCAGTGTGACCTCCAAGATTGTCTACGGTGGCAGGTTGGGAGGCGCATCATCTGTAAGTAATAAAGTGCCTTTCTTCAGATGAGGATTCAGTTTAACCCTTAAATCACTGCCTTGCCCTGGGATGAGCACGGAGCAGAACTGAGGTGATATCACAACTCGTACCTCAGGCCTGCATTTGGGTTGATGACCCACATATGATGGGCCTCACTGTGTCAAGATTGAAAAAGGGGTACAGTCGTGCTGCAGTCTGGTCCCCACCTTCCTTTCCACCTTCATGCTCTACTCCTTGCTGCCAGAACCCCACCCTATTCGCCATTTGGTTTATTCACTCTACCTAGAATCAAACATATCCAGCCTTGGGCTCCCACTGTCTTCTCCTCTCCCACCCAGCATAAAGTGCTTTCTCCTCTGTTTCAGCAAAATGTTCCTTGAGTACACATGAGCTGGGCTCTCTGCTGAACTTCTTTAGCACAATTTGAATGGTTTGTTTGGAGGTGAAGTGGGTGTCGGTTACTATGGCTGCGTAACAAACATCTCTGACTTAGTGGTGTGAAGTCGCTATTGTGTTGACTGATCCGATGGCACAGGGACTTGGACAGAGCACTACAAGGTTGGCTTTTTTCTCCTTCATGATGTCTGGGGCCTTGGTGGGAACTAGGGGCTGGAATCATCTGGAGGCTTCCCCACTCACATGTCTGGGCCACCAACTGCGATGACTGGAAGGCTGAGTTCGCTGGGACTGTGGACCAGAGCATGTTAGTGTGGCCCCTCCATGCACCCCAGACTTCTCACCATGCGGAATTTGTGTTCTGTGAGGGAATGTCCCAAGAGCAGTCATTCAAGAGAGCCAGGTGGAAGTGGCATAGCCTTTTCTAACCGAGCTTTGGATGTCACATAGTGTCACTTCAGCCATGTTTTATTGGTTGAAACACTCACAAGCCCATCCAGATTTAAGGGGAGGGGATACAGATCCCACCTCTCAATGGGAAACATATCGAAGAATTTGGAGTCATGTTTTAAAATACACATAGCACAGCATTATGCTGTGGCAGTATGTGTGCTTTCTGTGCTTGTGCGTTCAGTCGTGTCCTACCCTTGGCAACCCTACGGACTGTAGCCCACCAGGCTCCTCTGTCCGTAGGATTTCCCAGCAAGAATACTGGAGTGGGTTGCCATTTCCTTCTCTAGAGGATCTTCCCGACCCAGGGATCAAACCTGTGTCTTCTGCATTGGCAGGCAGATTCTTTACCACTGAGCCACCTGGGCAGCCCTGTTGCAGTATGTATACGGTTAGTTAAATCCTGTCTTGTTATTTTCCTACCTCACATATTTGTGTCTTTTTTTTTTTTTTCCCACTACAAGCTAACACAGAAAACCTTTTGGAAAAAATCTAACTGAAATCAATAATCATTAAGTGGCTGCTCTTAACTTGCTGGTTTCCTACTGTTTAAAACAGCACAAACTCCAGGTCATTAGCTAAGGTATTTGTTTCAGCACAGAATAAGAGGCTGAAGGTCAGCCACTGGGTTAATAGCATGGCTGGGGGATTATGGCTACACATAGACTAATTTTAGTCTAGTTAAAACTGCTACCACCCACACCCATGGGAGCTTCTACACAAGTTGTCATCATGTAGACAGGGGACCTCAGAGAAACATGTCTCAAGAACCCCGCATTTCAACTCTGTCACAGCCCAAGAAACAACTTTTTGTTTTGTATAGGTTTTTTTAAACTTAATTTTTATTGGAGCATAGTTGCTTTACAATGTTGTGTTAGTTTTTGCTGTACAGCAAAGCAAATCAGCTATACATATACGTAACCCCCACTTCCCGCTTTTTTAAAATTTCCCCCATTGAGGTTACCACAAAGCACTGAGTTCCCTCTGCAATAGAGAAGGTTCTCATTAGTTGTCTATTTTATACATAGTAGTGTGTATATGTGAATCCCAATCTCCCAATTCATCCCATCCCTCCACCCATGAGGTTTTTTTTTTAATTTAACTTTTATTTCATGTTGGAGAATCCCATGGACAGAGGAGCCTGACAGGCTACAGTCCATAGGGTTGCACAGAGTCGGACACGACTGAAGTGACTTAGCACACGCGCATAGTCAGCTTACAGCGTTGTGGTGGTTTCAGGTGTACAGCAAAGGGACTCAGGTATGCATATACATCCACCTACTCGTTTTCGGATTCTTTTCCCACCTAGGTTATTACAGAATCCTGAGTGTGGTTCCCTGTGCTCTATAGTAGGTACTTGTTGATTTCTGCCTGACCCAGGCATCAAACCCAGGTCTCCTGCATTGTAGGAGCCACCAGGGAAGCCCTATATAGTAGGGTATATAAGTTAATTTCAAACTCCTAATTTATCCCTCCCCCAACCTTTCCCCTTTGGTAACCAGAGTTTGTTTTTGAAGTCTGTGAGTCTGTTTCTATTTTGTAAATACGTTTATTTGTATCATTTGTTTTAGATTCCACATATAAATGATACCATATGCTATTTGTCTTTGTTTGACTTAATTCACTTAGTATGATGATCTCTAGGTCCATCCATGTTGCTGCAGAAGGCATTATTTCCTTCTTTTTAATGACTGAATAACATTCCATTGTATATATGGACCACGTCTTTATACATTTCCCTGTCAGTGGGCATTTAGGTTGCTTCCCTGTCTTGGCTGTTGTAAATAGTGCTGCTATGAACATGGAGGGGCGTGTATCTTTTCTTTTTTTAAAAAAATTTCTGTTTTATACTGGACTTCGGTTGGTTTACAATGTTGTGTTAGTTTCAGATGTACAGATCTTCTTTGAATTCTGTCAGAGTGTTCTGCCTGTGCTTTCCCCAGGGGAATCACTTTTGATGTGGTCATCTGGCAGAGGGGAGCAGACTCAGTGTGAAACAAAAGCAAAGCAGAGTTCAAGCCGTTTTGTCCTCGAGCAAGGGAAAAGCCTTTGTGTGGCTTCTCAGCGTGAGACGCGTGGGCTTTCCAGGCAGGTGCAAGCTCGTGGTGTTGTGTGTTTCTCGCGGTCGTTGCCTGTGCGGCGAGAGCCTGGACATGTCAGAGAGAAAGAAAAGTGGAGGCAGGGGTGCCCAGTGAAAGAGAATACAGACTTAGAATGCTTCTCAACTGGAATCCTTTCAATGTGGGATTGGCTTAAATTTATTGTCTTACAGTCAGTCCAGGCCACTGTGACTTGCCCAACATGAGCTTGTCCCATCACAGCTGTTGATACTCTTAACATTTTACCATGTGTTCCCCTGGGAGAGGTGTTTGGGTCTTACTTTGATCATAACCACGTTATTTCAGAACCCTAAAGAGAGCAATGGGAATGAAAAGAAGGAAGCAAAGATTCCCACCATGGCTTCAGTCGGGAAGCCTCCCCTACCAGCAGAAGCCTCCTTCTTAGGAAATCATAGATATCTTATCTTGTAGAAAACAAAGGGCAGGGTAAATCCTCTCATTAACAACAACAACAACTGCTGCATCTTGGTATGATGTAGATTATGTAAGATTCTTCTCGATTATTTAAGAAGCATCCTGTTTGTGTGGTACCTCCGTAGGTTTAAAGAAAAAAGTTAAAAATTGTACCCTGACTGTTATACATTGGCTTTTAGTTTTGGACTTTGAATGATCTCTAAGTGTAGAAAGTGGTCTAATTTCTTCAGTGTCAAGTTCATCTGCTGGATCCCTGCTTTATTATGTATATAAACTTGATAAACTTAAAAAAAAAAAACCTTCAGACTTCACAGATGCTTGATTTTCAAAGGAAAAAGGGTTGTTTCCTAAGTGTTTGTAAAGTATTGGAAAGAAGAAGAATGAATGAAACCTAGAGCCATAAAAAATTTGTACTCCTTAAGTTCTTCCTTTTCACAAGCATTTAAGGCAACTTTATCCTTGGAAATGGGAATTAACAGTTAGCAACTTGAAAGTTTTTCTTTCTGGGAAAAAAGAAAAAACCCACAACTTGTAGAGTTAGAACAATAATAATCCAGTACCCCTGTGACTCTTCAGATGATTCCAAGACCTCTGGCTGGCCCTATAACAAAGGACTTTCAGAGGACTCAGGACTATCTGAGGGTACAGGGCCAGGGGTCTGCTTCCGAAGGCTTCAGAACAGTGGGGCTGAAATTGAGGCAGGCCAGATCGAGAGGGCTTACCTGCTAGTGCCCATGTCGTGAGTGATCTTCAGTGTCAGATGAAAATGACCCTTTGGGGGACTAAAAAAGATAAAATCCCAATTGTTGATTCAGTTCCCAGCATTAGATGGGCCCAATGCTCAAAGATATTCCTCCCATTACAACTCGACTGAAAATATTGAATAAGATATAAATAAGATATAAAAACATGATCAAGCCGGCAGGAAAGTAAGGAGAGGCTTTCACGACCAGAATCTATCTCAAAAAAACACAGATCTAGAGAAAACAGGAGACATCAAGCAGTGAAACCAGAGTTCTTTCTAGGGGTTTAGTGTGTGTGTACACGCATCCCTAGGATGCCAGAGCTTGGGTTTAAAGACTTGCTCTTTGGGTTAAAGATAAACACATGAAGACCAGGCAGGAGGGAAGGACAACCCCCTCCACCCGCTTCTTGCATAAAGTCAGAATTCTGGAATGATATCCTCGCTGGGTGAAATAGACAAATATGCACCTCATTGAGGTAGAGAGTAGAAATGTTTGACTGAGCTGGCTCAGGACTCTGGTGGTAGGGGTGGAAGTGAGAAATGAAATGAACAGTCCCCCTCTGAGAATTCCGAACCACAAGCCTGTACTCATGTGGTTTTAGAATTGGTATTGGTACTGAAAAAATTCATAGTTAAACATTTCATTTAAAGTGGCCCTCGGTGAGTAATGAATGGCTCCACATATCTGGCAGAAGCAATACAAACCTTCTCTTCAGGAACTCTTAAGTTTTAGAGAATTTCAACAGATAAAATCTCAAGATATATGGGATCATAATTAAAATAACAGAACAATAACTCACTAGACATATGTGCAAATAATTCTTCATGAATGAATCTGTAGACATGATAAAAAGAGTCAGGCTGGCAACCAGCCTGAATATATTGGAATGGTCAGATACAAAACATAAGTTTCGTATGCTTCATACATTTAATGCTAAAGACGAGGAAATTGAAAGTATTTTGAGGGAATGAGAGACAACCAACATTGGCTTAAATGGACTTCTTTCTATTAATAAAAGCATCTAGAATTGAGAACCATAATACTCACAGTTAGAAACAGTGAGCAGAGTTTCTGTTACTGTGGTTTTGTTTTTAAAGTAAAAAGTTTCAGATGCATGCAAAAGGAGAGAGAAACCACTCTCAAGACATTATTTTAGCTTCAACAATTACTCAACCTTAGGTTTTTGTTGGTTTGTTTACTTTCAAGACAGAAAGTTTTCCCTGGCCTCACCCACCCAGTCAGATGCTACTAATGCTCCCGTAGCAGCCTGTATTTTATACCCTTTATAGCACTTATCAGGTGGGATGGTAATCACCTGGCTTCTGCTCTTAATTGTTGTTTATTTATCTCCCAAACCAGAAAGGAAGCCCCTTCAGGCCAAGGATCCTGTCTGCAGCACCTGGAAAAGTGCCTGGAACATAGTAGGTACTGAAAAGTATGTTTGTGAAAATAAGTGAATCTGATAGAGCCATGCAAATGCTATAAATGTTATTGGTCCCTGAAAGGCTGTGCAGTTGATGTTGTCACCTTGGTCTTGACAGCAGCAGCTGCATGAGCAACAAATAACATGACCAAGAGAGTCACAAGGAAATGCAGGAGCCGCAGAAGCCACTCACACAATGACTGGCCTCCCAGCGACTAAGGAAGCCCCTCTGCATTTCAAGAAGCCTGAATGGAGCAGCCTGGAGTGCTCCTAAACTCACTGGTTACACTTCTCTGAATTTTTTTGGTTGCATAAATTTGGGAAGCCACCTAGGAGATAAGAGGATTGACCTGTTGCAACAGTGGAAAAGAATGTGTATTATCACTGCTGCCCTTTAGATGTGGTCCAAAGGTGGTTGTTGTTGCTGTTCGGTCACTAAGTCATGTCCGACTCTTTGTTACCCCATGGACTGCACCATACCAGGCTACCCTGTCCTTCACTGTCTCCCAGAGATTGCTCAAATTCATGTCCATTGAGTCTGTGATGCCATCTCATTCTCTGCCGTCCTCTTCTCCTCTGTCCTTCAATCTTTCCCAGCTTCAGGATCTTTTCCAATGAGTAGGCTCTTCGCATCAGGTGGCAAAGTATTGGAACTTCAGCATCAGTCCTTCCAATGAATATTCAGGGTTGATTTCCTTTAGGATTGACTGGTTTGATCTCCTTGCTGTCCAACAGACTCTCAAGAGTCTTCTCCAGCACCACTGTTGCTGCTGCTGCTGCTGCTGTCACTTCAGTCTTGTCCAACTCTGTGCGACCCCATTGACGGCAGCCCACCAGGCTCTCCCGTCCCTGGGATTCTCCAGGCAAGAACACTGGAGCGGGTTGCCATTTCCTTCTCCAATCCATGAAAGTGAAAAGTGAAAGTGAAGTCGCTCAGTTGTGTCCGACTCTTAGCGACCTCATGGACTGCAGCCTACCAGGCTCCTCCATCCATGGGATTTTCCAGGCAAGAGTACTGGAGTGGGTTGCCATTGCCTTCTCCGAGCACCACCATTAGAAAGCATCAATTCTTTGGTGCTCAGCCTTCTTTATGGTCTAACTCTCACATCTGTACATGACTACTGGAAAAACCATAGCTTTGAGTATATGGACCATTGTCGGTTTCGCTGTTTTAAAGGTGAAGTTTCAGGTTCAACGAGGTGTCCCCTCAGCTCCTCTGATGGGTGCCACTCTGGGCACCCTTCTGCCAAGGTGACTTGGAGTGAGACTGCAAGCCCTCGAAGGCGGGGATCCAATCAGAGGAGGGGGCCATTGCTGAGGAGCCTGAGCTTGCTTGCTCTGAGCCAGTCCCTGGGAGGTCAGCCGTCAACAGTCACACACATCTGCTCTTCTGAATTATTCAAGTCTTGGAATAATAATTACAAAAGGGAGGCAACTCATAAAACTGGGATCAAAAAAAAAAGGAAAAGCTGAGCCAGATCTGTACTGGATTATCAAGGCATCTGATCAGAAAAGAAATCAGAGGCTCATCAGAAATCAGATTTGGGCTGAAAGAAAACAACTCATGGTCTTGTGAGGGGGCAGGGGTGGGGGGGTCTGATTTCTTGGGGGGTCAGGAGGGCCACAGAGCCTCTGAGTGATCATATAGTGCCACAGGTGGAGTTTCACGGGGGCTGTTGTTGGTCAATCACTCAAAAGGGTTGTGTAAACAAAGGAGAAACATGTCCTGTTATTAATGCTGTTTCAGGTTCCCTGAAGAGTGTCACCATCTAATGACCAGCAGGGCTGAGCAGCACACTCAGGGGCCTTGCTCATTAGACTGCAGTTGAGGTAAATGTAGAGAGTTGTCTCTGAAACACCTTTATCTGAAGTGTTGCTTCAGCCGCAGGAGGGATAGCAAAACCACTTCTCAGTGTGAATCGACCCACGTTCATCGAGTTTTTAGGCATGAGTGGGATGTTCCATTCTCATGAAAATGATTCCAAAATAGCAGTTTCTCATTATCTGTGATTTATCATTTTCTGTGATGTTAGACCCAGCTTGTTGGCAACAAGTCCTTAAAGTTAGTTAATGAAAGCAATTTTACAGGTCTTCTCTCCTACCTAGTAAAGACTCAGGGGAAAGACTGTCACCCATCAGAGAGGTTCTCAGAAATGCAAAATGTCCCTGTTTGAGAACAGAGACATCTGCTATTGGGTGTGGACTTTAAGTCCTTGGTTGCTTTTTAAAGACAGAATCAGAAGGGGAGGATGGTTTGATAATCTCTCTCTTTGGGTGCTGAGAATGGATGGCTGAAGCGGCTTCCTGAGGGCATCAGGAATTATAAATTAACCAGTGTTCATGACTACATGGACTTTGAAGTTTGTGGATCTTAATACACCCTTGGTGTGTTAACTGAGGAGCCTCCTGTTCGTTCTGTTAGCAGCAAAGTCAAGAGGGTCCTGAACTTGTTTCCTGGAGCATCGTGGGAAGGTAGGAAGGGGGGAAGCTGCAGCTAGCTTCAGGGATTGGGGAGGGGTCGGGGGTGCTGGTTTGGGAGATGAAACCAGAGGTACCTCAGGACCCTGCATCAGAGAGAACAGAGAGGAAGAAAAAGAGCAGGCTAAACTAGGGAAAGGCTGAGCAGGTTTTCCTGATAGATCCACATTTGACTCCGGGACACGTAATGCTGCAACTAATACATCTTTGTTTAATAAATGAATGGATGAATTCATACAATTTGGGGACTAAGAAGCTTATCGAGTCCAAAGAGTTGCTTTGTTCACAGCAGCTTTTTGTCATGCATGTGTTCAATGACTAATACCTACATAGCCACAATTTTTAGTTATTCATTATAGTGAAATAGGTGGGGACCACTTCTCTGCAGCTCAGCTACCCTTCCCAACCTCACAGGGCAGCTCATTCCACAACTGGGCAGTAACTGGGCAGTTGCAGCTGTCGGCCAATATTCCTGCCTCATTTTAAGTTTCACCCATTTCCTCAGATTTCCATTCTCATTGTACTGTTTCTGCTTTCGGGAGACCTTGCAGAGGGAAGGGCTAGGATTAAAATGACCTCTTTCATAAATTAGTTCTAGAAGTGCTACATTTGTGTATTTCTATTTAAAAGCTACTTTGTCCTCCTTTTTGTAGTCTCCTGATTGGAAGAGGGAAAATCCATTTAAGCAGAAGTTGGGTGACAGGGACTCATTGTTTTATAAACCTAGAGGTCGGCACTTCTGTCTTTCTTCACCCCACCTGCCCGCAGAGTGTGGAGTCTGTGTTGCCTGCTGCTCAGATGTTTTCTGTCCATTTGCTAGTCGTGCCCTCCATGCTGCTAGGACACGAGTGCAGCCTGGACTGGGTACTGAGGTTGGCAGTGGGATGAATGGTTGGCATCCCAGGAAGCATGGAGCCTGTGGTTTAAGGGCATCACAGAGTCCCGCCTGCCAGGGGCCTCTCAAGGAGGAGGCTCCTCTGTGGGAGGAAACTCCTCCACCGTTTTTCCAATGAGCCTGTTTGTTGGGTGAAGGTGCAGGCTCACATTCCCACCTCTTGGCTTAGGCAGGTCTTTTCCCTCAGATTTCAGAACTGTCGCTCACTCCAGAGCTGGGTCTCTGAGCACCCACGTTGTTCCCTCGGTTTCCTGGGTGCTGACAGGCAACGAGGCTATCTTTTCTCCCACGGCCGACAGGAATTGATAGGGACTTGAAGGCTACCAGCCCTACACGTACTCATCTTCACAATGAAGAGTATACTTTCTTCTTACTGTGCAGCTTGCACACAGCGGGTCACCCACCTATCCAGTGGATCATACAGTAGACTTGTGATTCACTATCTTCTCAAGGAGGCTCACCAAGGTTTCCAGTGCCAGGCGCAGGGCGAGGGCAGGGAGGGGAAAGGTGAATAGTCCCTGCCCCTTAGGAGCTTTCAGACAGAAGGAGAGAGGATGAGCAGAGTAAATGTCCTCCATATCATATGGGGCTTCCCAGGCGGCACAGTGGTAAAGAACCTGCCTACGAATGCAGGAGATGCGAGAGACATGGGTTCAATCCCTGGGTTGGGAAGATCGCCTGGATTAGGAAGTGGCAACCCACTCCAGTATTCTTGTCTGGGAAATCCCACGGACAGAGGAGCCTGGCGGGCCATGGTCCATGGGGTCACAAAAGAGTAGGACACAACTGAGCAACTGAGCGTGCGCACGCATACACACACACACACATGCACAGATCCATATCATATATTTGTATTTGAAAGTCCAAAATGTTGTGGGATCGTATCAGCAGTTGTATCAGTGCTGGAAAAAGCACTGAGATGAAGTGATAAATAAAAGGCTCAAGGAGATTAATGGACTTCAGTCTTACACTGCTAGTAAACAGAAGAGCTGGAAATCTAAGTCTTTCCAAATGGGTTATATCATCCAATCAAACATGGTAAATGTTAAAGACATTTATGAACGAAGGGATGAAGGGTTTTGGAAGGACCATCTGAGAGAGTCAGGGTAGATATCTTAATGTTTAAAGTCGGTTTTACAGAGTGGGTCTGAGTTTGTCATGTGCAAAGGTGGAAGAAGGGCATTCTAGAAACATGGCATGGAATAGTATGTGCAAAGCTCAGCATGGAAAGGTTATGGCATGTTTGGAAAACAGCAAAGAGCAGATGAGGCTAAAATACTTTTAGTTAGCAGGATGGAGGATGGAAAGAATAGAGACGGATTAGAGACAGGAGACCCAGGTAGGAGTCTGTCCCAGTAATGAGCCAAAAGTTATTGAGGTCTCAGACGAAGGAAGGAACAATGAGAATGAAGACAAGAAGTTGGATTCAAAAAGTATTTTGGAAGTAGCATAAACAGGATTTGACAAGGGAATAGTTGTTGCAGAAAGATCCTGCAGTGAATGCAGTCCAGAGTTTAGGAGAATTAGGGGTGTGTGTGTGATGATCCCATTAAATGAGATGCCAAACGCAGGTGGTAAAACAGGTTTGGGATGTGAAAAACCAGTGGAACACGGAACTGATGGCAAATTCTGGGAGAAGCACCAAATTCATGTTTGTGGGGAAATGGAAGTGAAGAAGATGAGACTTAACTTTATCTGTAACACTTTATTCTTATTAAAAAAATAACTTGAAGCAGTGTGAATATTTGTGGTGGTACACACAGGTGCTTATTTAGTTTCTGTTGTTTTTAATTTTTAAAAATGAATGCCTGGAGTTCTTTAAAAGCAAGTAAGTAATGTATCGACCATTTGGAGTGGCTACTAGGTACTTGGCACTGTTCCAGGTACTTGAGCTATAATATTTGCTCCCTTCATCTACTAGCCTCTTCCTTTCAGAAGTTAGCATGCTGGAGTTCAGAATCAGCTTCTGGTTCCAGCTTGGCCACAGGCAAATCAGTTTTCCTCCCTGGGTTTCTTTCAGCTCTCACATCCTATGATTCAATCCTGAACTGCAACTCAGCAGTCATTATTCTCACTGAGGTGAGCCCCAGGGTGCAGTCCATTGGCATAAAATAAGTCCACTGGAGAGTGTAACCAAGGGCTGACCTAAACATGTGTTCCAAATGGTCCTTTCTACCTCTGCCTCCCATCCCAGGACAGCAGATTTTCCTCATGGGCTTTCCAATTTGCGAGGGAATCTTGATAATTTCTTTGGTAATGGACTATGTCCTAAGTCCAATGTCATCAACAGAAGCATCTTTTGTACATTCAGCTTTAGACACCATGGAGAGAACAGTTACTAAACAAAAATTTCTGCCTTCATACTATTTACATTTTGGTGAATGGAGACATCAAGAAAAAATAATAACAATACAAAGAGGACACAGTGTGTCACTACAGAGCAAGGCAACGCAAGGTGAGTCGTGGAATGCTAGTGCTCTGACTCCTACAAAACCTAATTCCTAATCCCTAAATTCTTCTTGTGAAACTACTAGAATCCAGATGTTTTATTTTTAAATTTTATTTATTTATTTATAAAAGATGTATTCATTGCCGTGTGGGCTTTCTCCAGTTATGGCCAGAAGGGGCTGCTCTCTGGTTGCAGTGCATGGGCTTTTCATTGCAGTGGCTTCTCTTATTGCGTAGCAGGGGCTCCAGGGCACGCGTACTTTAGTAGTTACGGCACATGGGCTCAGTAGTTGCGACTCCCAGGCTCTAGCGCACAGGCTCAATAGTTATGGCACACAAGCCCAGCTACTCCAAGGCATGTGGGATCAGGGATCAAACCCTTGTCTCTGGCATTGGTGGGGAAACTCTTTACCACTGAGCCACCTGGGAATTCCCTAGAATCTAGATATTTTATTGAAAAGGAAAAATTATTTCTAAGGAAAAATTCTTAGAAGTAGAATTATTTGAAGAAAGAACAGATGTATTTTGAGATTTCTGAGAAAGGAGCAGTGACATTTTACACCCCTTCACAATGTATCAGAATGCCAATCCCCTCTTGCTACTGCCACATGTTATTGATTGGTGCCAATCTCTTTGTTGCTTTTATTCGCATTTCTTTGATTGCTAATGATGTTGAAACAGTATATCCAGTTGTGAGACAGAGCTTGGAGTGAGGAGAAAGAGAAAGGCTTCTTTTTTTAAGCTTTACATTGTGATTTCTGTTATTACAATGTGTAAAAATAATTTCTGATAAAACTCTCCCCTTTTAAACTAACCTGTCTGTTTCACAACACCTTTTCTATTTAATTATCTCTCTATTTTGACCAATTTCAGATTTCTAGATGGATCTGGAGGCAAAAGGCATGGAGTGAAGCCTAAGAGATTGGGAACTTTAGGATTACATTGGATTAACTATTGCATTTCCTTTTCTTTCGCTCCTCTTCTCCCAAATGTTAGATTATGAATTAGATACATATATACTGGGATAATTCTAGTCCACTTTTCTAGAAAAGTAAAAAACTCCTACTAAATTTTAAAATACTTTTGTATTGTTGCCTTAGCAGTAATAAAACACAAAGAAACCACCATTGGGCAAAGAAGGCTAATGGCAAACTGTTTCTCTTCATGTGTTTCAGCAGCTTGTATATAGTAAACATTTTTAAATGTAGAAAGAATGAATTAAGAACAAAGCAAATGAGTGTTTACTTGAAACATGTGAATGCTAGCCAGGGGGAAAAAAAAATTCATAACCAAGTAGGGAAAACTTGCCTGGTTTAAATTTATTTTATGTCTTTTTTTTTTTTACTTGAAATGTTAGAAGTTTGATTCATTAGAGACTCAATTAGTAAAATATTAATTTAGAAAAGATATAATGATTTTCATATTGTTCATTACTATGGATGTTTAAGTGCCAATGTCGTTTGTCAAAAGCAAATCCGGGTGTTTGGTGGAAGACTGCTATTGAACATACAGTTACTATGGCTTAGTTAGTAATTAGGATAACTATCTATGGTGAGAAAAGTCAAAATATTATCAAAGAAAAACCTACTCTGACGAATATGCATTACTTCAGATATTTATCAATGTGTTATACCTAAACGTAAAATTAGTCCTCAAGCTTGCAATCTTATATGTTTAGAAACAGAATCATCACAGCAAAAATGTAGTGTAAATTACAAAGTCACTTCAAAAAATAATATTTGCCTAATACCTAAAGTCTTCCGGGTCACTGTTGGGTTACCATCCTCCTCCCCTGTCTGGTTTTCATACTGCGCCCACGGCCCACCTTCTGGTCACGCCCACGCTCCTGACGTCAATTTTCCGTGCCCAGCCGCATTGACCTAGCCAATCGAAAGCCGCACACCTGCACGAGCCCCATTAAGCCCCGCCCCGTGAGTCGACGCAAGGCTATTACGATGGGGCCCGGCAGCTTTGTGGCGCTGCGACTCTGGGCGCAGCTGTACCGCAGGGCCGTTTTCCCTCGCGCGTGGCCCACGGCTAGTGCCGCGACCAGTCTTCGGCTGCTGGCCGTGGGAAGGCCTACGGCGAGGGCAACACTCGGCAGGGCCTGCCTGGCCCCGGACCGAGCTCGCGGCCTGCACGGCGGGCCAGGCCTGGAGGAGCAGGCGGAGGGGACAGCCGGCGAGGGACTCCCGGAGTCTGGCACTGCAGGTACGGGCATGGAGTAGGGAGGCGGGTCCTTCATGGATGCTGAGTTCTCCTCTCTGCATTTTTCTTGGGGTCCCAAAACTTATACAAAGCAGAACCGGAACGGCCTGCAAAGGTTGTTGGCACCAGCTTTGCATTTCACAGTGAGACCAAGAGATGAACTGAATCAGTCTCCGAAACCCCAGGCGTCCGTCTGAATAGCCACGCCGGACTCTTGGCATCACACCCTCAGCGTCCTCATCTCCCTTCACTCTCTTCCTAGGGTCCCGAGAAATGGACTTGTCGAGAGTTGTTGGGGCGTGAGAATTCTGAGGAGGAGCTGGGGGCTGGGGGCTAAAGGGTGCAGTAAGAAGCGCTAACGGAGAAGGCAGTGGCACCCCACTCCAGTACTCTTGCCTTGAAAATCCCATGGATGGAGGAGCCTGGTAGGCTGCAGTCCATGGGGTCGCTAAGAGTCGGATACCACTGAGAGACTTCACTTTCACTTTTCACTTTCATGCATTGGAGAAGGAAATGGCAACCTACTCCAGTGTTCTTGCCTGGAGAATCCCAGGGACGGGGGAGCCTGGTGGGCTGCCGTCTACGGGATCGCACAGAGTCGGACACGACTGAAGCGACTTAGCAGTAGCAGCAGCAAGAAGCGCTAATAGGAGATACGGCCAATTTAAGGGCCTCTGATTTGTGTAAGTTTTTAGACGCTTGAGAGTTGGTAAACAGATCACACCTGTGAAAGATGAGAGGGAGAGGTTAACATCTAGCACCTTGGAAGTCAACTTTAAAGCTTAAGAGAACTGTAAGTCCAGAGGCTATAATATAATACATCATGGTGACAATCCAAGTATCTAAATCTCCAGGGAGCGGGGAAGGGGGAAGATTTTCACAGATAACAGTTGTTACATAACCCAGATGACATTGTAAGAAAAACTTGAGAGTTCAGAATGAGAACTGCTGTTAAACTTCTAGCCCTCGAATTGGTAGGTCTGGGGCCACACATACTTGGCTAGGTCCGAGTTTCTCAGATGAAGGTTGTGGGCCAGATACTACCTAAGAATTCCAGTTCCCAGTGCTAGTTCTGTGACCCTTTCTGGCTGGAATTCAGTTTAATATGTCCCAGGGTATTACCACCTCCCCAAATTGTGCTTCTGTTTTCCTCTCTTTGTGTACCTCCTCTGCTTGAGCAGTGTTACTTGTCTCCTCAAGTACTGGAACAGCAGCGGTTATTGCTGGTGTATGGTACTAGCATTTGCTAATAGGAGGGGATGTGGTGGCTCTCTGTGACCTGAGCGCCTTCCCAGAAAAATTGAGCAGTGCTATATGAAGCCAGAGCCCAGGTTCAACTTCCAGGAGGCCTGGGCCCTGTTGTTTTACAAAACATTTCAGATCTGAACACCTTCCCAGAGGAGCAGTTTTGCTGTCAGCTGCCTGCATTTCTGAGTGCACAGCATGTCTGTCTTCTCTTGGCCACCTGACACAACCACATCTTTGTGCATTTCAGATCACGCTGGTCCCAAGTTTGACATCGATATGCTGGTTTCACTTCTGAGGCAAGAAAATGCAAGAGACATTTGTGTCATCAAAGTTCCTCCAGAAATGAAATATACAGATTACTTTGTGATTGGTAGTGGCACTTCCACTCGACACTTGCATGCCATGGCCCACTACATTGTGAAAATGGTAGGATGCTTTCTTTTTCTTTGGAATCTTTAACTTAATGGAATAGTTTCAATGCATCAGACTGAAGAGCAGCACTTGAAAACTAAACCCGTCACAGAGATTATATGAGAAACCCAGAATTCGCACAAGTGTTTTATGTTCTTTGATGGGGAAAGTTATAAGGACCAATATCTAGCCTTAGTGGCTCAGGCTATTTCATATTCTTGTCTCTGTGACAAGGAAAAAAAGTACTAAAGTAACCTGAGGCAGACTAGAATACAGTATTACTGAGGGATTTCTAGAGCAAAACTGTCCAGTTACCCACTAGCCCTATGTGACTATGTAACTATAAATTAAAACTAAAAATTCAGTTCTTCAGCTGTACTAGCCACATTTTAGGTGCTTGGGGGCCACATGTGGCTTATTTATACTGAACAGTGCAAATATAAAACATTTCTGCAGTTGCAGAAAGTTCTGTTGGGTAGTGCCAGCCTAGAGTTTAATTCAAATGAAAAGATTTAGTCCTTGTCTTCTGAAATCACAAGTCTAGTTGAGGAAAGAAAAGGTAGTTCATATTCCAACTAGACTGAATAGGAATCAGAATGAGGAAGAAAATATACTTGGAACCTGATTCTAATACCACTGTAGAGGGAAACAGACTTATTTCACCCTGTTGAAAATTAGGCATGGAGGGGACAGTTAAGACCAAAAGAGTAGCTGGGATTGCCTTAGAGAAGAGTGGTAAAATAAGGAGACTGAGAGCAAAACCCTGGTGCAACAGGGCAGAACAAAGGAAGATTCTTAAAAAGCAGGGTAGTTGGAGAGAGAGGACTGGGAGGTCATGGAGGAAAAAGGACCTTAGGGTCTCTGTCAGAGATAATAGTAGAATAGAGTAAGTGAGACTTAAAAGTGACCATTGAACTTGGAGATGTAAAAAGAATGAGAGATTTTTCAGAGAAAGTTTCTGTGGAAGAGCAAGGGAGGGGAATAGAAATGACTTTTACAAAAATTTTAGGTGAGAAGGGAGAAAAGGGCAAAGTCAAGAAGTTTTGTTGTTCTTGTTTATGGTAAAATGTGTATAACATGAGACTTATTTTAGTCACTTTAGGTGTGCAGTTAAGTGGCATGAGTTACATTCGCGTTGTCGTAGGACAGTTACTACTATCCATCTCCAGAACATTTTCATCCTGCAGAAACCTCTGTACCCGTTAGACCAGAACTCCCCATTCTCCCTGCCCCGAGCCTCTGGCAGCACCATTCTGCTTTCCGTCTCTGAACTCGGCTACATAAATAAGCACCTCCTTGAGTGGAATCATACTCTATTTGCCCTTTTGACTTATTTCACTTAGCATATTTTTCAAGGTTTGTCTGTGTTGTCGCACGTGTGGGAATTTTCTTCTTTTTGAGGCTGGATATTTATTTTAATGTATGTGTATACCGTATTGTATCTTATCCACCCAAATGGTGGGCATTTGGGTTGCTTCTGCCTTCTGACTATTGTGAATAATGCTGCTATGAACATGTGTGGAGAAGTATCTGTTCGTGTTCCTGCTTTTACTTTCAGAAGCGAAATCGCCAGATCCTGGTGCTGTTTAAGTTTCGAGAAAGTACCGTGCTCGTTAACGCAGCGGCTGTGCCACTTTCGGTCCCACCAGCAGTGCGCAGGCGCTCACATTTCTCACCGCGTGTTGTTTTCCAGTTTGTTGAGAAATGAGTCTGAAAGTGTGAAAGTGTTCGTTGCTCAGTCGTGTCCAGCTCTTTTTGACCCCATGGACTGTAGCCCGCCAGGCTCCTCTTTCCATGGCACTCTCCAGGTAAGAATCCTGGAGTGGGTTGCCATTACTTTCTCCAAGGGATCTTCCCTACCTAGGGATCGAACCTGGGTCTCCCGCATCGCAGGCAGATTCTTACTGTCTGAGAGAGTCTAAGGATCATGTAGTTTTCAGTGTACAAGTCTTGCTCCTTCGGTTATGTTTATTTCTAAGTATTTTATCCTTTTTTATTCTATTGCAAACGGGATTGTTTTCTTCATTCCCCTTTCAGGTTGCTTTTTAAGTGTGCAGAAGTACAACTGATTTGGGGATGTTGATCTCATATCCTGCAACTTTGCTGAATCCATTTTTTCTAACAGGTTTTTTGGGTACAGTCTTTATGGTTTTCTTTATGGTATAAGATCATGTCGTCTGCAAACTGAGATAGTTTTATTTCTTCCTCTCCAGTTCGGTTACTTTTTTCTTTTCTTTTCCCTTGCTCTAATGGCCATGGCTAGAACTTCCAGTACTGTGTTGACTAGCAAGTGGCAGAAGTGGGCATTCTTGTCTTGTTCCTGATCTGAGAGGTAAAACTTTCAGTTTTTTGTCATTGAGTTTGATGATAGCTAATAGCTGTGGGCTTTTCATATATGGCCTTTATTATCTTGAGGAGGTTTTTTTTTTTTAATCTTTGTTGAGTTTTTCTCATGAAAGGCACTGAGTTTTGTTAAATGGTTTTTCTGCATGTATTTGAGATGATTATATGGTTTTTGTTCTTCTTTTTGTTAATGTGGTTTATTGCATTGATTGATTTTCACATGGAAACGTCCTTACTTTCCAGAAATAAATCCCTTGTGGTTTTGGTGTATTATTCTTTTAATATGTTGAATTTGGTTTGCTAGTATGTTGACCTGCAGTTTTTTTCTCCCACCAGGTAAGCCCCACATACACGTATATCCACTCTTTTCTAGGTCATTACAGAGTATTGTGTAGAGTTCCTGTGCTATAAGTAGGTTGTTAGTTATTTTATAGTACTGTCTATATGTCAGTCCCGGTCGCCTAATTTATCCCTCTCCCCATCCCCTTAATGATAATTTAATTTTTTCTTTAATTGGGGTATAATTGCTTTACAGTGTTGTATTGCTTTCTGCTGCACAACTAAGTGAATCACTTATAAGAATACAGTATATCACCTCCCTCCTGAACCTCCATCCCACCCCTCTAAGGTCACCACAGCCCTGAGATGAGCTCCCTGCACAGGTGGGGACCTTCCCGAAGGTTCCCACGAGCTATCTGTTTTACCCATGGCAGTGTATACATGTCAGTCCCAATCTCCCAATTCATCCCACCCCTGCCCCACCCCCATCCACCTTGTGTCTACACATCTGTTCTCTACACCTCCATCTCTGTTCCTGCCCAGCAGATAGGTTCACCTACATTCCACATATGTGCCTTAATATCCAATACTTAGTTTTCTCTTTCTGACTTACTTCACTCTGTATCATAGACTCTAGGTCCATCTACATCACTAATAATGACCCGGTTTCGCTCCTTTTTATGAATGAGTAATATTCCGTTGTATATATGTACCACATCTTAGTCCATTCACCTGTCGCTGGACATCTAGGTTGCTTCTATGTCCTGGCTATTGTAAGCAGTGCTGCAGTGAACGTTGGGGCGCGTGTGTCTTTTTGAATTATGGTTTTACCAGGTTATGTGCCCAGTAATGGAATTGCTGGGTCATATGGTAGTTCCAGCCAGTCCATTCTAAAGGAGATCAGTCCTGGGTGTTCTTTGGAAGGAATGATGCTAAAGCTGAAACTCCAGTACTTTGGCCACCTCATGTGAAGAGTTGACTCATTGGAAAAGACCCTGATGCTGGGAGGGATTGGGGGCAGGAGGAGAAGGGGACGACAGAGAATGAGATGGCTGGATGGCATCACTGACTCGATGGACGTGAGTCTGAGTGAACTCCAGGAGTTGGTGATGGACAGGGAGGCCTGGCGTGCTGTGATTCATGGGGTCGCAAAGAGTCGGACACGACTGAGCGACTGAATTGAACTGAACTGAATGATAGTTCTAGTTTCAGTTTTTCAGGGAATTTCCATACTGTTCTCCAGAGTAGCTGTGTCAACTTAAATTCCCACCAATAGTGCAAGAAGGTCCCCTTTTCTCCACACCCTCTTAGACATTTAATGCTTGTAGATTTTTTGATGGTGGCCATTCTGAAGTGTGAGATGATGCCTCATTGTAGTTTGACTTGCATTTCTCTAATAATTAGTGAAGTTGAGCATCTCTTCATGTGTTTGTTGGCCATCTGTATGTTTTCTTTGGAGAAATGTCTATTTAGGTCTTCTGCCATTTTTTGATTGGGTTGTTTGTTTGTTTTTCGTATTGAACTGCATGAGCTGCTTGTGTACTTGGGAGATTAATCCTTTGTCACTTGTGTCCTTTGCAAATATTTTCTCCCATTCTGAAGGTTCTCTTTCTGTCCTGTTTATGGTTTCCTTTGCTGTGCAAAAGCTTTTCAGTTTAATTAGATCCCGTGTGTCTTCTATTTTTCATTTTCATTAATCTAGGAGGTGGATCAAAAAAGATCTTGGCTATGATTTATGTAAAGTAGTGCTCTGCATAGGTTTTCTTTTCTTTTTTTTTCAGTTGGAGTATAATTGCTTTATTGTGTCGTGTTAGTTTCTGCTATCCAGAAAAGAGACTGAGCTCTATGTGTAACCGTGTCTCCTTCCTCTTGAGCCTCCATCCCACCCCTCTAGGTCGCCACACAGCACGGAGCTAATTTCCCTGTGCTACACGACAGCTTCCCAGCAGCCATTGGTTTTACACGGGGTAATGTATACATTCCAGTGCTACTCTCTCAACTCATCCCACTGTGATGAATAGTGTCCCCATCCCCCACTGTGTCCACAGGTCTTTTCTGTATATCCGTGTCTGTATTCCTGCCCTGCAAATAGGTTCATCAGCACTGTATTTCTGGATTCTAATTAAGCATTAATATATGATATTTATTTTTCTTTCTCTGGCTTATTCACTCTGTATGAGAGGCTCTAGATACATCTACCTCAGTTCAACTGACTGAATTCCTTCCTTTTATGGCTCAGTAATATTCCATCGTATGTATGTACCGTGTCTTCCTATTCCTTTCATCTGAGGTTGGACATCTAGATTGCTTCCATGACTACCGTAAATAGTACAGCATCGAACATTGGGGTGCATGTGGTTTTTTTTTTTTTGAATTATGGTTTTCTCAGGTTATATGCCCAGTAAGGGATTCCTAGGGCAAATAGTAGTTCTGTTTTTAGATTTTTTCGTCATTAATGATCTTCTGTTTATTTTTTTTTAAATTTTATTTATTTATTTTTTTTAGCCATGGTTATGACCACCATCTTTCTGGACTGCACTTTGTTGTTCAGTACCAATAGCTCTCACTTCTCAGGGGAAAGGATTTTAAAACAAAAACCAGGGTAACTGATACTTTCTCTACAGTAAACCCATGTGTTACTCTACTGTACATACTGCTTGTGTTTTATCATCTAAACATTCCATGGTGGTGGCTAAGTCGTGTCCGACTCATGACCCCATGGGCTGTAGCCCGCCAAGCTCCTCTGTCCATGGGATTTTCCAGGCAAGAATACTGGAGTGGGCTGCCATTCCCTTCTCCACGGTTCTGTTTATTTTTTAATGGGCATATAATTGCTTTAAAATGCTGTGTTAACTTCTTCTGTCCAACAGTGAATCACCTATATACACGTATATCCCTTCTGTTCGGGCCTCCCTCCCACCCCAGCCCCCTCCATTCTACCCCTCCCCGTCCCTCTGGGTGATCGCAAAGCAGTGAACTGAACTCCCTGTGCTGTAGAGCAGCTCCCCACAGCTGGCTGTTTCACACATGGCGGATGTGTTTATGCAGTTCTGCCCTCCCAGTTGGTCTGACTCTGCCTGTCCCATGTGTCCATATGTCCATTCTCTACTTCTGCAGCTCTGTTCATGACCTGCATATAAGTTCAACTGTATCATTTTTCTAGATTCCATGTATATGTGTTAATATATGAGACTCGTTTTTCTGTTTTTGAGTTCACTCTGTATGAAAGGATGTTGCTGAACCATGAAAGACGCTGGGTTTCTTGGCCTCCGGAGGAGAAGAATTCTATCCGGGGCCAGTGATGAGGCTTGATCACTCGGAGCTTTTGTGTAATAAAGTTTTATTAAAGTATAAAAGAGAGAAACCTTCTGACATAGACATCAGAAGGGGGCAGAAAGAGTGCCCACCTGCTAGTCTTCAGCCGGATGTTATACAGCTACTGCTGCTAAGTCACTTCAGTCGTGTCCGACTCTGCAACCCCATAGACGGCAGCCCACCAGGCTCCCCCGTCCCTGGGATTCTCCAGGCAAGAACACTGGAGTGGGTTGCCATTTCCTTCTCCAATGCATGAAAGTGAAAAGTGAAAGTGAAGTCGCTCAGTCGTGTCCGACTCTTAGCGACCCCATGGACTGTAGCCCACCAGGCTCCTCCGTCCATGGGATTTTCGAGGCAAGAGTACTGGAGTGGGGTGCCATTGCCTTCTCCGAGAAAGGAGATGTCTCAAAGCTCAGAGTGGCACCAGGCCCCTCACCTACAACATGCATTTTGAAATAACATTGGCACCAGATGAGTCATCCCGGGCCATAAAATGATTGACATGAATCTTGAAGAAAGGCAGGTTTCCAAGTAAATATTTAGTTTTATTAGCATAGATTAGGAGAACAGTGTATGAGTAAAACACACAGGTTTGTCAGGTCCATTCTGAGTCTTAGGTGGAACTGACTTGAAGACAGAGTCTGGGGTAAATGCATAGTTCATTAACATAGCTTAAGACCAACATTTCCATAAGAAAAATGCATTGGTTAGCTCATGGTTTGAGAAAAGTTAAGTTCAGGTGGAACCAGGTGTCGTCATGGCAACACAGAATTTTAAAAGAGTAGTTTGTTTCCTCCTGCTGCTTAACAGAGAGAAAAAATGTCTGACACTTGCAGCCTATTTCTTCCATTGGGAGACCCCTGGCCTTCCTGCCTATTACCCTCATAAGAGTCAAGGACCATCCACAGCACTACAGATGACCCAGTTTCTTTTCATTTTATGGCTGAATAATATTCCATTGTATGTTTGTACGGCATCTTCTTAATCCATTCATCTGTGGCTGGACATCTAGGTTACTTCATATCCTGGCTTTTGTAAATAGTGCTGCAATGAACATTGGGCACCACATGTCTTTTTTAAAAACAATTTTATTTATTTATTTATTTTCGGCTATACTGGGTCTCTTTTGCTGCGTGAGCTTTTCTGTAGTGAGCGTTTTCTGCGTGAGCTTTTTGTGGTGAGTGGAGGCTACTCTTTAGTTGGGGTGCGTGGGCCTCTCAGTGCATTGGCTCTAGGGCCTGTGGGCTTCGAGCCTCAGCGGTTGCAGCATGTGGGCCCAGCAGTTGTGGTTCCTGGGCCCCAGAGCACAGGCTCAATTGTTGCGGTGCACGGGCTTAGTCACGATGAAGTACCTGAGATCCTCCCAGACCAGGGATGGAGCCCATGTCTCCTTCAATGTCAGGCAGATTCTTTACCACTGAGCCACCAGGGAAGCCTCATGTGTCTTCTTCAATTAAAGTTTTCTATGGGTGTATAGGCTGAGTAATATTCCCTTGTGTACATACATATACCACATCTTTATCCATTCATCTGTGGATGGGCATTTAGGTTGCTTCCATGTCCTGGATATTGTAAATAATGTGTTGAATATTGGGATGCACATATCTTTTTGACTTAATGGTTTTCTCAGATTATATACCTGGGAGTGGGATTGCTTGGGCATATGATAGTTCTATTTTTAGATTTTTTTTTTTTACCACATTAATGATCTTTTATTTTTTTAATTTATTTTCTAATTGGAGTACAATTGCTTTACAATGTTGTTGGTGTCTGCTGTCCAACAAAGCGAATCACCTACATGTGTACATACATACCCTCCCTTTGGGGCTCCCTCCCACTGCCATGCCCTCCATCCCATCAGCCCTTTATGTCATCACCAAGCCCTGAGCTGAGCTGCCTGTGCATACAGCAGCTTCCCACTACTTGCCTGTTTTACTCATGACACTGTATATATTTCAACGCTTGCCTCTAAATTCATCCTGTCCTGCACTTCCCCCATGTCCGTATGTCTGGGGAAGACTTCTGGGACTCTTTTCTTGCCCTGCACATATGCTCATCTGTGCCATTTTTCTAGATTCCATATAAGTGTTAATATGCAATAGTTGATCTTCTCTTTCTAACTTAACTCACTCTGTGTGACAGATTCTAGTTCCATCCACATCATTACAAATGACCCAATTTCATTCTTCTTTATCTCTGAGTAATATTCCACTGTGTGTGTATATGTGTGTGTAAACCGTATCTGCTTATCCATTCATCTGGGAATGGACACTTTGCTTCCATGTCCTGGCTCTGGTGAATACTGCTGCAGTGAACATTGTGATGTGTCTTCTTGAATTATGGTTTTCTCTGGGTATATACCCAGTAGGGGAGTCACTGGGTTATGTGATAGTTCTGTTTTTAGTTTTGTTTCATGAATAATGGTCTTTTTTTAAAATTTATTTTTAATTGAAGTAAAATTGGTTTACATTGTTATATAGTTTCTTTTGTACAGCAGTGTGAATAAATTATAAGTATACACATATCCCTTCCCTCCCACCCGTCTGGGTCATCACAGCATCGAGCTGAGTTTCCTGTGCTGCACCGCAGCTTCCCACAGCTTACGTGTTTTATACATGGTGATGTTTCTGTGGCAGCGCTGCTCTACCAGTTTGTTTCACACTCCCCTTCCCTTGGGTTCACAGGTCCATTCTCTACTTCTGCCCTGCAGATAGGATCATCTGTACCATTGTCCTGCATGCCATATCTGTATGTTAATATATGGTATTTGTTTTTCTGACCTCACTCTGTATGACAGAGTGAAGGTCCATCCACATCACTACAAATGACCCAGTATTGTTCCTTTTTATGGCAGAATAATACTCCATGTGTATGTATATGTGTGTGTATATATACACACACACACACACAGACACCCCCCACATCTTTTTTGGGAATGATTATCTATTTTTAAATGAAACAAAGATGAATATTCTTAATGGTAAAAGGTAGAATTCACAAAGAAGATAGACATCATAAACCATCAGACACCTAATAACAAAGAAGCAAAAATACATAAAGCAAAAATCAGCAGAAAATAGAAGGGAAAAGAAAAAAATATATAGTCATAGTGAGACGTATTAACATTTCTCTGAGAATAATGGTTTTCTATATTTTAACTTTTTTTAATTGGAGTAAACTTGGTTTTGAGTGTTATTCTCTGCTGTGAAACAATGTGAATGAATTATAAATATACATATATCCCCTTCCTCTCGAGCCTCCCTGCCTCACAACCCTTTCCCCATCCTGCCATTCTGGGATATCACTGAACATGGGGCTGAGCGCCCTGTGCTGTGCAGCTGCTTCCCTCTGTGCATTTTACTCATGGTGGTGTATATGGCAGCTGCTCTACCAGCTTGTCCCACCTTCCCCTTCCCTGTGTCTACATATTTGTTCTCTGCTTCTGCATCTCTCTTTTTCCCCTGCAAATAGGTTCATCTGTTCCAGTTTTCTAGATTCCATATATTTGTGTTAATATGTGTTACTTGATTTTCCTTGCTGACTGACTTCACTCTGAGAGTCTAGCCCATCCACATCACTGCAAATAGCACAGTTCTGTTCCTTTTATTGGCGGAGTAATATTCCATTGTATGCGTTCCACATCATTATCCATTCACCTTTAGGTTGCTTCCATCTCCTGACTTTTGTAATTAGTTCTGCAATGAGCATTGGGGTGCCTGTGCCTTGCTGAATGATGGTTTTCTCAGGGTATATACCAGTAGTGGATTGCTGTGATATGTTAGTTCCATTTTTAATCTTTTTTCAAGATTAGTGATCTTTTATTTCTTTAATCTATATGTTAATGGGAGTATAATTGCTTTACAATATTGTGTTAGTTTCTGCTGTTTAAAAGGAATCAGCTATTTGTATACATATATTCCTTTTTGGAGCCTCCCTGCACCCAGCCCATGTCATCCCACTGTTACCATCACAGAGCACCCAGCTGAGCTCCCCGTGGTACACAGCAGCATCCCACCAGCTGTCTGTGAAGGTCTCACACACGGCAATGTGTACATGGCAGAGCTCCTCTCCCAGTGCGTCCCCTCCTTCCCTTCCCTTATGACCGTATGTCCGTTCTCGACTTCTGTGTGTCTATCCTGCCTTGCAAATCGTTTCATCTGCACCATTTTTCTGGATTCCATATATTTGTGATAATGTATCATATTTGTTTTTGTCTTTCTGAGTTTTCTCTGCATGACAGAGTCAGGGACCATCCACAGCTCTACAAATGACCCAGTTTCATTCCTTAAATGGCTGAATAATGTTCCATTGTATGTATGTACCATATCTTCTTAATTCATTCATCTGTGGATGGACATCTAGGTTTCTTCCATGTCCTGGATATTGTAAATAGTGCTGCATTGAACATTGGGGTGTATATGCCCTTTTGAATGATTGTTTTCTCAGACTTTATGCCCAGAAATGTGATTGCTGGGGCTTAAGATAGTTCTTTTTAATTTCTTTTTATGATTATTGATCTTCTTTCAGTTTTTTTAATTTGAATTTTAATTGGACTCTTAATTGATTTAGAATGTTTTGTTAGTTTATATTGTCCAACAGAGTGATCAGCTGTATTTATACATAATCCCCTCCATTTGTGACTCCCTCCCACCCCCAACCTTCTTCATCCCACGCCTCTAGGAAATCACAAAGCACCAAGCTGAGGTCTCTAGCTCTACAACAGCTTCCCACTTCCTAGGTATTTTTCACGTGGCAGTGTATATATGCAGGGCTGCTCTCTGAATTGCTCTTCCCTCCCCTTCATGCATGTCCAAGTGTCTCTTCTCTACTTTCGCAGCTCTTTTCATGACCTGCATATGTGTTTATATGTCTGATTTTTCTAGATTCCATATATGTGTTAATAAATAGTATTTGATTTTCTGACTGACTACTTCACTCTGTACAACAGACTCTAGTTCCATCCATATCTACGAATGACCCAATTTCCTTCCTTTTTATGGCTGAATAATGTTCCATTATATATGTATGTACCACATCTTCTCAGCCATTCGTCTTTGGATGGACATCTAGGTTGCTTCCACGTCCTGGCTTTTGTGAACAGTGCTGCGGTGAACATTGTGGTGCGTGTGTCTTTTTCAGTTATGGTTTTCTCTGGGTATATACACAGTGCAATTGCTGATTCATGTGGCAGTTCTGTTTTTAGTTTTTTCATGAATAATGTTTTTTTGTTTAATTTATATTTAATCGGCGTGTGATTGGTTCACAGCGTTCTGGTAGTTCCTGCTCTACAGCAGTGTGAAGGAAGTGTAAGTATACATAAGCCCCCTCCCTCTGGAGCCCCCCTTCCAGCCCAGCAAATCACGCCCACCTGAGCCCTCGAAGAGCACGGCGTGGAGCTCCCTGTGCTGGAGCAGCTCCCAGGAGCGGTGTGTTCTACATACGGTGGTGCAGACATGGCAACGCCACGCCGACAATTCATCCCAGCTTGCCCTTCCCCCAGGTCCACATGTTCGTTCTCTGCTTCTGCATCTGTTTTTGGCCTGCAGATAGGTTCATCTGTACCAGTTTTCTAGATTCCATGTATATGTGTTAATATATTTGATTTTCTGGTCTGGCTTACTTTACTCAGTATGACAGACTCTAGGCACATCCATATTGCTACTTAGTGGCTAAATAATATTCCATTGTATTTTCCACGTCTTAGCCATTCATCTATGGATGGAAATTTAGGTTGCTTATATATCCTGGCTGTTGTAAACAGTGCTGCAGTAAACATTTGGGTGTGTATATATCTTGGTGAATTATGGTTTTCTCATCCCCTCTAGTGGGATTGCTGGGGCAGACAGCATTAACAGTATGAAATTTTAATTTTATTAACACACTGTATTAACTTCTAATTTTTGAAGATTATTAATCTGTTATTTATTGTTTTAAATTTATTTTCAATTGGAGTATAATTGCTTTACACTATTGTTTGTGCTGTCCAACAAAGTGCGTTAGCTCTATGCATACATATATTGTCTTCTTTGTATTTCCCTCCCACTGCCATCTCCTCCCTTCCCACCCTCTGGGTTCTTTATTCATTCTGGGTTCTTTATTCATGAATGAATAAAGGGATCCACATTTAGATACCTTCTGCATCTTGACTTTGTAAGTAGTGCTGCAGTGAACATTAGGGTGCATGTGTCTTTTTGAATTATCATTCTCAGAGTATATCCCCAAGAGTGGAATCTCTGAGTCATGTGATAATTCTGCTTCCCTCATAGCTCAGTTGGTAAAGAATCTGCCTGTAGTGCAAGAGATCCAGGTTCGATTCATGGGTCGGGAAAATTCCCTGGAGGAGGAAATGGCAACCCACTCCAGTATTTTTGCCTGGAGAATCCCCATGGACAGAGGAGCCTGGGATTGCAAAGAGTCTGATACAACTTAAGAGACTAAACCAAGTGATACTTCTATTTTTAGTTTTCTTTTTCACAATAAATGATCTTTTTTAATAAATTTATTTTTAATTGCTTTACAATATTGTGTTTGTTTCTGCTGTCCCAGAAAGAGAATCATCTGTATGTATACATGTATCCCCTTTTTCTGAACTTCCTCCGGCTCCAGCCACCCAGTCCCACTTCTGCAGGTCGTCACGGAGCAGCGCACTGAGCCCCCGTCCTGCAGCAGCTCCCCACGGGCTCACTTTATCATGGCAGTGTGTATGTCGGAGCCGCTCTCTGTTTGTCTCAGGGTCCTCTTTCCCATGTCCACATGCCCATTCTCTATTTCTGCAACTGTTCATGTCCTGCAGATAGGTTCATCTGTCTATACATGTGTGTTAATGTATGATGTTTGATTCTCTTTCTGACATACTTCACTCTGTACATGTGTATTTACAGATCTCAGTACATACACATCACTACCAACGACCCAGTTTAGCTCCTTTTATCACTGAATCATATTCCATTGTATGTATATGTGCCACATCTTACCATTTATCTGTGGGCAGGCATTTAGTTGCTTCCGTGTCCTGGCTGTTGTAAATAGTGCTGCAGTGAACATGTGGTGGTGTGTCTTTTTGAATTTTGGTTTTCTTTCTGTTTATACCCAGCAGTGTGATTGCTGGGCTGTATGGTAGTTCTTTTTTTTTTGGTGAATAATGGTAATCAGAGTATTTGGCTTACATTGTTGTGCTAGTTTCTGCTCTGTAGCACTGTGAATGAGTTATAAGTGTACATATATACCCTCCCCATAGATAATGGTGATCAGAGGATATTTGGTTTACATTGTTGTTAGTTTCTGCTATACAGCACTGTGAATGAGTTATAAGTATACATATATCATCTCCAGCCTCCCTCCCACGCACACCTTTCCCCATCCTACCCCTCTGGCCACTGCAGAACATGAGCTGTCTGTACTGCAGTTGCTTACTAGCTATGTATTTTACACATGGCAGTGTATATATTAGCAACTCTGCTCTCTCAGTTCATCCCACCCTCCTCTTTGCCTGTGTCCACTCATCGTTCTCTCTTTCTGCTTATGTTTTTGTCCTGTAAGTCAGTTCATCAGTACCATTTTTCCAGATTCCATATTTTATATTAATTGGTCTTCCCTGGTGGCTCATTTGGTAAAGAGTCCGCCTGCAGTGAAGGAGACCTGGATTCAGTCCCTGGGTCGGGAAGATCGCCTGGAGAAGGAAATGACAACCCACTCCAGTACTCTTGCCTGGAGAATTCCATGGACAGAGGAGCCTGGGGGGCTACAGGCCATGGGGTCACAGAGAATCGGACACGACTGAATGACGCTTTCACTAGAAATGGCCCAATTTTGCTCCTTTTTCTGGCTGAGTTGTGTTATCCATCCCACCCTCCCCTTTCCCTGTGTCCACATGTCTTTTCTCCACATCTGCTTCTCTATTCCTGTCCTGCAAATAAGTTCATCTGTACCATTTTTCTAGATTTCATGTATATGCTGTTATATTTTCTGATCACTGCTGTGTGACACTCTCGTCTACCCACATTTACTAAAATTACCCAAGTTCGTTCTTTTTTATGGTTCAGTGATATTCCACGGAATACATGTATCACGTCTTCTTTATCCATTGGTTGCTTCTGTCTCCTGGCTATTTATTGTAAATAGTGCTGCCATGAACATTTGGGTGGGTTTTTCTTGTTGATTACAGTTTTCTCAGGGTATTTTAAATTTTTTTTCAAGATTACTGATCTGTTTTAAAATTCATTTTTATTTGGAATATAATTGCTTTACAGTGCTATATGTACACATACAGCCCCTCCCTTTGTGCTTCCCTGCCACCATCACTCCCCCATCCCATCCCTCTAGGCCATCAGAAAACCTAACTCTGCTCCCCGTGCTGTGTGGCAACTTCCTGGTAGCTGTTTTACACATGGCAGTGCTGCTCTCCCAATTCGTTTTAGCCTTCTGTTTCCCTACACCCACCAATTTGTTCTTCTACGTCTGTACTTTTTTCTGTATAACATAGAATATAAAATATTAGCGTTAATATATGACGTTTTTCTCTCCCTGTTTTCACTCTATTAACAGAGTCTGGGTTCATCCACATCACTACAAATGACCCAGTTTCACACCTTTTTATGGCCGAGTAATATTCCATTGTATATATGTACTACATCTCATCCATCTATCTGTGAGTGGACATATAGGTTGCTCTCATCTCCTGGATATTGTAAATAGTGCTGTATTAAATATGGGGTGCATTTGAATAGCCTGAGCCTTGAAACAGGAAGAAACATCTGCCTCCCAAGGGTGAAGGGAAGCTGTGATGGACAGAAGGAAGTTGGTGAGAACTGGGTATTGAATTTAGGCCTGTCTACCTCAGAAGCACTTTGATTGCCTATCACAATGGTTTGGGCTTCTGGAGAGAGCTGTAGGATGTGGGTAGGATTTAAGGGGGGAGTTGTTATTAAGGGGATTGGCATAGCTGTGAGGAATGAATAAGCATGTTCCCAAATAAGCCCAAGGCTCCTCAGTAAGAACAGACGTCCCTCAACCTCTTCCCCTTTAACATGTGACTTGGCTTTTTTCAGTACAAACACCTGAAATATAAAAGTGAGCCTCATGTTAAGATCGAAGGGAAGGACACTGATGACTGGCTCTGTGTGGACTTTGGTAAGTTACTGTATCACTAATCTCAAACTATGTTCAGTTATACAAGGATCACGGTCTGGGTGTTTTTCCACAAAAAGTTTTTGATAGTTGTTTTAAGTTTTCTTTGGTTTTAACCTACTCAGTCTTTTTCACATCTGAAATCCTCATTTCACCTAGTGTGTATTAAGTAGCCACACAGGTCAGAAAGCTGGTGGAGAGCAGGATGAATAACATGGGAGAGACCCCCCCAAAGGCAGTAGAAGGCTCCTTGGTGTACACAGAACCTTGGCCTTAAGTAACTCCTGTAAGGAAGGGCATTGTAGGCACAGGGAATGATAAGAAAAGCAGACTGGAATTCTGAGAAGACCTAACAGATTTGCGAATTAATATATACAGTTTCAAAGTAATTCCCCAGAATGTACTTAATGCAAAGGTAAAAACAGTGCCTGTAGAACTGTGCAGGCTCTGAAATCTTATCTTGTGAGCTAAGAGAGTTATTCGGGGGTTGATAAAACAGTTGTTCCTCAGCAAGAGCAGGAGCAACATCAAGCAGCATTTTTGGACTGGATGACACCTGCGCATGTAGTTCAAAGAGAAGAACCCTGTGATTATGTGCACGTCTTTTGCGAAGGGGCAGGAAGCAGGCCTGCAGTTACCCTGGTAGAAACACTCTCTGCCAAGGCTGCACCCGTCAGGGTTTCCCTGCCACTGTTAGCATTTGGGGCGGGGAGGAGTACTGTGTGTGTTGTAGCATGTTTAGCAGCCCCCTTTCTCCTCTCTGCACCCTGAAAAGGTGAAAATTCAAAATGTCCTGATGGACGCTCATATTAGAGAAATGCAAATCAAAACTACAATGAGATATCACCTCAGACAGGTCAGAATGGCCATCAAAAAGTCTACAAACAATAAATGCTGGAGGGGGTGTGGAGAAAAGGGAACGCTCCTGCACTGTTGGTGGGAATGTAAATTGATAAAACCAGTATGGAAGACTACCAGTATGGAGATTCCTTAAAAATCTAGGAATAAAACCACCATATGACCCAGCAATCCCACTCCTAAGCATATACCCTAAGGAAGCCAAAATTTAAAAGATGCATGTATCCCATTATTCATTGCAGCACTATTTATGATAGCTAGAACATGGAAGTAGCCTAGATGTCCATCAGCAGATGAATGGATAAAGAAGTTGTGGTACATAAACGCAGTGGAGTATTACTCAGCCATAAAAAAGAATGCCTTAGAGTCAGTTCTGATGAGGTAGATGAACCTAGAACCTATTATAGAGTGAACTGAGTCAGAATGAGAAAGATAAATATCGTATTCTAATGCATAGATATGGAATCTAGAAAAATGGTGCTGAAGAATTTACTTACAGGGCGGGAGGAGGGGGGAGAGGTATGGAAAGAGTAACACGGAAGCATATTACCATGTGTAAAATAGATAGCCAATGGGAGTTTGCTACATTTCTCAGGAAACTCAAAAGGGCGAGGGATATATGTATACCTATGGCTGAGTCATGTTGAGGTTTGACAGAAAACAAAATTCTGTAAAGCAATTATCCTTTCAATTAAAAAAAAAAGGTGAAATTAAAAAAAAAACCCAAAGTCCCTGATTGAGAACCACTGTCGTAAGCAAACTTTCTCTTTGTTCCAGGAGACAGTATTTCTAAGGTAAACTCTGCCAGTGCTTTGCTCACAGGCTGTGCAGAATTACAGTACTTCCGGATTGTCTACCGAGCGAACCCTGGCAGATCCCACCTTTGCTTGTGTAGGTTATCACAAGGAGTATTAAATATGATGCACTGAGAAAAGCACAGCATCACTTCAGTATTTTTGCTAGATGGTGTCCGCAATTTACATTTCTAATAAGTTCTCAGGTAATGCTGATCTGGGGTTCACACTTTGAGAACCACTGCTCCAATTGTCACAGATTTGTGAGATCAGAAGGATAAAAGTAAATGAACTGCTTCTTCACTTGTAATTCTTATCTGTCCTTGGTAGGCAGCATGGTGATTCATTTGATGCTTCCAGAAACCAGAGAAACCTATGAATTAGAAAAATTATGGACCCTACGTTCTTACGATGACCAGTTAGCTCAGATAGCACCTGAGACCTTACCTGAAGACTTCATTCTTGGAATAGAAGATGACACTTCATCTGTGACTCCTGTGGAGTTTAAATATGAATAAAATGAACTGCTTTAGTCATTTCAAATTTGGATTGAGTCACTTCTTTGGGTTCTAATCCTGACACATGGAAATTGCAGGTAAGTGAGCTCATTTTCAAGGGGCTCTTGAGAGTCTCTTGGACTGCAAGGAGATCCAACCAGTCCATTCTGAAGGAGATCAGCCCTGGGATTTCTTTGGAAGGAATGATGCTAAAGCTGAAACTCCAGTACTTTGGTCACCTCATGCGAAGAGTTGACTCATTGGAAAAGACTCTGATGCTGGGAGGGATTGGGGGAAGAGAAGGACGACAGAGGATGAGATGGCTGGATGGCTTCACCGACTCGGTGGACATGAGTCTGAGTGAACTCCGGGAGTTGGTGAGGGACAGGGAGGCCTGGTGTGCTGCGATTCATGGGGTCGCAAAGAGTCGGACACGACTAAGTGACTGAACTGACTGACTGAGCTGATTTTCATGCCACGAATCATCATATTCAAATTAAATATATCGTCTTTCTTCCTGAGACTCCAGCAGATTGCCTACAAGTTGCACTGGCCCCTGTGTTTTTCACTTGAACTATCTGTTCAGATCGTAATCTTCAGTTTAAATCTTATTCTATAGAACAGTATAGCCAAAGCAGAAAACAAAACCCCACAGGTCCTGCAACTTACCTTTTCACTCTCAGTTCATATGTACCAGTAGTAATATCAAGGTTCACAGGAAGGCCAGTAGTAGATACTGGTGCCTACCTTGAGATTGACATGGGTTTTTAGTAATACTAAGTTTATATTTTGATGAAATTCAGGACATTCACAGTAATCTGAAAAGCCAAAAATAAAACATACTACGCACCAGGCTGCACCTAATAATGAAGTACTTTATTTTGCATCAAGGTATCTGGATAATGGAGCTGCATTTGGGGCACATTACAGATGAGGAATGATCCATATGTGGTGAGTGCAAAACTCAATTACAGAATTACTTCCTAGTATTACCAGATACTCCATTACCAATGCTTCATTGAAAGTAAAACATGATTTGCCACACTAGAAGGCTAGAAGTGAAATATGACAGAATTTAAACAGGCAGATATAAATGTAGCACCTATCTGTATTTTAAAAAAAAAAGCTTGAAAAATCAAATACTGAGGAAGAGCTCTGGCCATAAGCCCATTATACCCAAAATCCAACCAGAAAGCCAGTCCGTTACTTCTTTTAAGCAATTCATTGTATAGAAAAAACAAACGCTTGATGAATTCAGTGACAAAAAGGGCACTTTTTGGCTAAAACTACAAAATAAACTGGTTTTCTGAAAACATTTAGAAAAACATTTCAAGTCATTTTCAAAATGTTTAATTGATACAGTGATCTTCAGAAAAACTTACCTAGTCCGTGTAGAAATTCATCTTGAAATACAAATGAAGCAAAATGATACTTTAAGGGTTATATCTGCCCTTCAGATCAGTATTATATGATGACTGTGATTATTTAATGAACAAAAGCAACACTATTCTGAGAGCAGCGTGGCCTCGGAGACCACTCACACCCATGTAATTGTACATACCAGGCTTTGCCATCAAGTTAAGGAATGGGTGAATGCGTTCAGTAGCAAAGGTCAAATGTATTATCACAGTCATTGAAATTATATTTCCAAAGTTCTTCTTTTTTCTATCTTTTGATTTATTTTCAGATAACTGGTGCAGAGAATACAGAAATCCTCCTGCACTGTATGTGATACTTTAGGTGGCCTTTCATTTATCTTGATTTATCATTGCTTAAAATCTTCAAAACAGCTTACTTTGAGGCTCATGACAGTGCCTGGCACATGGAGATGGAGCCTTTTTATTGCCTTGAAACACTGTCACACCATCTGACTGCCCCACTGGTCTTCACAAAGCAACCCTTCTGGGGTCTGCTCCAAGCATAGACCAACTGGTCCAAAGTGTATTGGCCAACTAAGCATCCTGTAGGGCAAGCTAAAGCTTTCTTCCTGCCAGTCAAGTGATTAAGTTCACGGGGGCTGCAAGTCTCCACAGATACACTTACTTTAGGTAGTGATAGTCAAAAGCACAAAGCATTTATGCATTCAATCACATAGCCAAACAGAAAAACAAGTCTCCTGAAGCCATTTAAAACTAGTCTTTCCAAAACCTCCTGCAACCACTTTGCTCTGTTAGTACCATCATAAACTTCCCTACCACAAACAAAAGGTATTTGCTGCTCTCCAAATATAGGCACTGCTCCGTATCACTGAACATTTATTGGATTTTCCAACTAATAACTGTCAGAAGCCTCAAAAAACGTGAAATTTTTCCAGCTTTACTGTCACCAGCCAGAAGTAAAATTTTTAGTTATTCGCCTGTTAGCTAATTAAATTTATTTTTTAAAAAACAGTTGGACTTATCTTTATAAAGTATATAAAATTTTCAGAAAAAAAAAACAAAACAATTTTGCTTTCATTGCATTACTGAGTACCTGAGGTAGTTGAGTAAAAATGCACGTTTAATACCCCTGCCAACACCATTCAGCACTTCCCTTAGGTTATTTATGTTAGTGTTAAACTCAGAACAGTTTTTCTATGCTAATAGGTTAACATTTCAGTACTTGTAACAATTCTGTTCTGATCCAATTTTAACAATTGGACTTAGGAGCAATCTCGTTTTACTTGATGAGTGTCATGAATGCACCATTTAAGCCAATTTCTGGCATCATGGGGGAAATGAATGTTTTTAAAAATTAGGTATTTGTTATACTGAGAAATGCAACAAAAGGGAAGTGCAGAGTTCTTCTCTTTCCCTCCCTCCCCCCTCATTTTTTTCTTTTTTCTTTTTTTTTTTAAAGCTGGGTGTCATACATTTCAGAGAGCATAAAGTATACATTCTCACAGAGACAGGAGTTCGAAAGTTGCCTGGTCCTCAGAAACAACTGGCTAGGTAAAAACTTGTGCATGTGATGCTGGGTAAGGGGTCAGCGCCCGGCTGTTGGTTAAGCAGTCTGTCTTTGGTTTGGCGTCTGCCTCTGTGGTGGGCTGTTTCCTGAGCCTTCACTTCCGCCTTGACTGAGATGGTCCACTTTGCAGAGCTTTCTGCTGTTGGTGCTGCTTTACCTGAGTCAGAATTTCCTGAATTTTTCTCTGGGCAACCTGCAAAAGGAGGGAACCTTGAAACACCTACCTGATCAAGTATTGCAGGAAGTTATTTTACCTCTTCCATTTTTAAAATTAACTTCAAATTAAAATTTGAAGATTAAAGACATGTACTAATTAGTTTGCTAGCAGAGTCTCTAAAATCACCTGCTCAAAGGGGATTTAACGTATTAAGCATCAAACACAGCCTTGAATATTTGTACGGCATGGAGACACCCATGGGAGAATGGCTTCCATTTGCGGAGGCAGCTGTAGAGCTGCCCTGACACACGGGAGCCCACTTGCCTGGCAAGCATAGAAGTGACCAGTTATCTTGACGACCACCTGGTCATTCTCATCAGGAGTCTGGTCACGGGGAACAACAACTTCTGCACTTGACAAATTCTGGAGCTCATTCACCTGAAGGAGATAAACAGAAATCATGTTAAGTGGAACTGTTGGGGTTTTTTTATTTTTAAAAAAATTACCATTTCCTGAACGCTTGTACCAAAATATGTCTTTGTAAATCTCATCTAATATACCAATAATTCTATTTGGTTATTAGTATTGTCCCATTTCAAGATAATTAAAACTAATCCCCAAAGAAACTGACTTACCTACAGTTACATACATCAATAACAAAGCCTAATTTAAACCCTAAAAATCTGATTCCAAAACATACTTGCAGTCACTTCCAAGTCATTTTCAAAGCTGTTTACGATTTTGAAGTTATATATGTTAAAGAGAAACTGCAAACGAGTTTTCAGTTATAGAGGATGTGTAAGTTATAAAGGTAGATGACACTTTTTAAAGTTTTCATGTCATTTAGTATTTTTGCACAACAGAAATAAAAAGCTGATGTTTATCAACAGAAAAATGCAAAAGGCCCCTCAAGAGACAGTCCTCTCGCACAAAGTGGTCTGAGAGAGGTGCTGCTTTCCCCAGTGGCTGACAGCCAACCCTCAGGAGAACAAAGGGCAGTCTTCTCCAAACCTCGACCCAGGTGTCCTGCTGTTAGAAGTTAGCCCAAATTCAGGGACGGGGAACTCCTAAGTACCTTTCGATGCTTTCCCTGTCATACCACTGCACAGGTTTTGCTGAAGTACTTGCCGTTTTGCCTCCTTTTCCAATAACTCTGCCAGCAGCAAAGGACGGCACTCTGATGTGAGCTTCAAGTTTCACCTCTTCTTTAGGACTAACAAAATTTTCTTCTTTAATTTTTCCATAAATTCTTCCCTGAGCCTACAGATGAGAACATAGCCTATCAGTGTCATTCAGGTAGGAAAGGCCAAAGGTTGACTGATTTTACAGTGGGTAAAGTTAATGGCCTGGCCCCACGGGAGCAGCCCTCTGCAGGGATACATCTGCGCCTGATGGTGGCCTGCCGCCCAAGAGATGGCAGGAGCCCGAGGAAAGATGGCGACAGTGCTGACATTATCACAGCTGCGGCAGCTGAATGACTGACCGTTGGTTGGCTCTCCAGTCTTGAAAGGTAAAATTCTCCTGCTGGCAGTAAGATAGTAACTGCATTTTTCTTGAGTAACAGAGACTGAATGAACTACAGAGCCACCCACATAAGGCTCACAAGAAGCCAAGCTCATGTCTAAATGGGCCAGCAAGGAGTATTTTCTGTCAAACATTTCTTCATCTTAGCCAGATGGTTTCTACTTTGACGGAAGCTACAAAATCAAGTTAACATATACAACTGATGCACTCAAACAGATCCTGTCGATTGCTGCATACAACCAGAAATTATACATAGTAAATCTCTTTTATGTATAGCCACAAATTTGCTCTGCTATACACCAAAGGAAAAAGAAGCCAGAGTTGGTTTCATCCAACAGGCTGCCACAGTAGAGAACAAAAACACAGGTACAAAACATGTTTTCATCGGTGCAGAGATAAGCTCATTTTAGGGGGTTACAGACATTTAAAAAATTCATCTTAGTACCCTATATTTCAGTCATCCTCAAAGTCTCAGGCCACAGGTGTAATTACTAACAGTCCAGGGACACAAAGGATATATGCTGCTGCTGCTGCTAAGTCGCTTCAGTCATGTCCGACTCTGTGCGACCCCAGAGACGGCAGCCCACCAGGCTCCCCGTCCCTGGGATTCTCCAGGCAAGAACACTGGATTGGGTTGCCATTTCCTTCTCCAGTGCATGAAAGTGAAAAGTGAAAGTGAAGTCACTCAGTCACGTCCGACTCTCAGTGACCCCCATGGACTGCAGCCCACCAGGCTCCTCCGTCCATGGGATTTTCCAGGCAACAGTACTGGAGTGGGGTGCCATTGCCTTCTCCCAAAGGATATATATTGTCCTCCAAAACAGTATTTATAATTTTAAGAGCTTATTTTCTAATATTTAGATCTGTTTCTAATACTTAGATCTCTAAAATAGTTTGTAATTATCACTGATCACATAACTGATACTGAAGCACTAGAGCTTCTCTTACATGTCCCGTTTAAGACAAGTGCACAACATGGGCAACAGAGCGTATGGAGAAACCACCTAAGTTTCCCAGCATACACGCATTATAAAAATCACAAGACCCATTTATAAAACAGTAAGAACATAACTGACGTTTGTATTCATCTTTTAATATTTCAGGCTAAAGTAACTTGTCCTGTAAGTATCTGGGGGAGGATGCATTTCTGAGTTTTGATCTGAACTGCTAGGACCACAAGGCTGGTATGAAGAAGTAAATTTCTTGCCTGAGTCTGAGCCTAGCCAACTGTACCTACATCTCAAAGCACCTCCTTTTGTTTCCTGTACCCTGTAAATGAAATGAAAAAAAAAATTCAGATTTTTAGTGAAAAATGGCCCATGGAAACAGAGGTCAAAGAAAGTGATGGTTTATAACTTAGCTACGTTTCAGGGCTAGGAGAACTAAGGCTTAGAGAGTTGTCCTGTTAACACAGCTGCTAAGTAGTAGGACAGGGGTTTCCGGTAAGTCACACTGAATTGAGTAGCTGCTTTTACCTGTGACAAACCAGACACCCTACTGAGTTTTGTGGGAGAATCATATACTCAAAGGTATGTATGTACGTGTGAATCTGGGGCTCTGGCGTGGTCTTAGTCTGATTCAGCCCAGGTCTGCTTAACACACCAGTGCATTTATGCTGTTTGCTGTGTGTCCAGCACTATTTTAACTACTTGATTTATTAAACCATATAACCTTGTTTAAACTTTGTGGATGTTTTTAACCCCAATTTTACTATGAGGAGCTAGCTAGGAATAGGTTAAGTAACTTGCCCAAGGTCGTATTACTAGTAAATGGCAGAGCTGGTACCTGAACCAGCAGCCTGGCTGCCAAGGCTCTGGTCTTCATCCCCCTACTGCACCACCTCTCAGGACAGAGTGGGAGGCATTCTGGCCCCAAGCCCCCCAAAATGACCCATGGTTCATACCAGGACAGATGCCTCAAGAGTCCCTGCCCTTTCTACCTCTAGAATTCTGAAGATTAGAGTGACTAATCGAGAAACTGTGGACCAGGGTGTTAACCGAAGTTAACTCAAGGGTAAGAGGAAAAAGGAACATTTGAAGTCAAGGTCGAAGCTTCTTAGGGACAGGAGGAAAGATTTGAGAGTAACAAAGCATCCAAACCATTCTTATCACCTCGCCTTCACCTCTGCTAACAAGGCACTGAGCAGATTCTCCCCTGGGAGATAGGCAAACCCAACGGCCATTACACAACTCTCACACCGAGGTTTTGGTGTGTTTTTAAAATGTAATTAATGTGGGGAACGTTTTCTACTCTGTTCTCAGTCTTAGCAATTTTCACTGAGAGATTCCTTCTACTGAGTACTGGATTTATTTAAGGGAGAAGCCAGGTTATGGAGGTTCTGAAAAGAAGGCATTCATCTGTCATCTGTGCACACGCTCCAGGGCACATACCTTGAACTGAGCCTCCGGCGGCCCGGTAATGATGACCATCCTCACTTTCGCGTCTGGTGCTTCAGCTGGAGCGATCTGTAACAGACCAGAAACAGGTCACAACACTTCCAGTTCCACTGATAACAAATGTTACACAAACTGCACATGACTTACTGAAATGCAGAAAATAAGCCTTCTGGAAGAAAGTTACAGGGAGGCAGTGATGAGTGCAGGTCCATTAGTTACGGCTCCTGTCTACACTTCACCGACAGGGAGACCAAAGGCTACAGCAGTCGTCACCTGGCCATGACGACACAGGCCAGTGGCACTGGGGGAAGAGCCACGTCTGGCTCCACCGTCACGTTGCTCCTCGCTGCACCAGCGGGTGCTCGACGTGTGGTCCTTGGTCCCACACGCAGCATCACACCCTGGGCTTCCCACAAGTGCAAGAAACTGCTCGGGTCACAAATCTACAATGTGGTATGTACACATACGTATAGATACATGGTACGTACGTCCCCCCAAAGTACACTCACTGGAGTAACACGTAGAGTAAATGTTAACCTGACAGAAGAGTGAACTCAGACTCTTCTATTTTGGCAGAGCATATGAAATCACACAAAAGGCCAGGCCAGGGATATGCTGCAGAGACTGCTGAAGGGAGAAAAATCCAGTGTTCCCTCAGTAAGCAAGGATTTAGACAGTTGGCAGGTAGGAATTGTTTGAAGAAAAATTTTTTGCTAGACATTTGCTGTGCAAGAAGCAACTCCCTATAGTAAATAATGGGAGTAGGAAGCAAAAACTACAATAAAAGCTGCCGCACTCGCCACTCAGTGTGATCACCAGCAATGGCTGACAGCCTAGTACACCCTGTCCTACCAGCTACAAATCAAGACCAGGCTTTTTCTTTTACCAGAGTCATGCTTTCTCACTCCCTGAAAATAAAGCTAACATTTCTGTTACTTAGGCCCAAAATGATACTATTCCTACTTTGGGCACTAATTTTGAATCTGTAAAAAAAAGCCAATAATTACTGTAGGCCACACTCAGAATTATTCACAGAAAACCTCTAGAGAGAAGGTATCATTCTGATTTCCCTCCCCCGTAGCCCTCACTGGGCCACCCAGCCTGCAGGATCTCAGCTCCCTGAGCAGCGATCTAACCTGCATCCCCCTGCAGTGACAGCACGGAATCTTAACCACTGGGGGATGTCCCTGGCTTTCTTTTTTAAAAAGAACTTTTGTCTTTGTCAGTACTGGTGGTAGAGGACTGGAGGGGAGAGCACTCATATACTGAGGTTCAGTTCAGTTGTTCATCGTGTCCAACTCTTTGTGACTGCAGCATGCCAAGCCTCCCTGTCCATCACCAACCCCCGGAGTTTACTCAAACTCATGTCCATTGAGTTGGTGATGCCATCCAGCCATCTCATCCTCTGTCATCCTCTCCTCCCACCTTCAATCTTTCCCAGCATCAGGGTCTTTTCCAATGAGTGAGTTCTTTGCATCTGGTGGCCAAAGTATCAGAGCTTCAGCTTCAAGCATCAGTCCTTCCAATGAACTTCAGGACTGATTTCCTATAGGATGGACTGGTTGGATCTCATTGCAGTCGAAGGGACTCTGAAGAGTTTTCTCCACCACCACGGTTCTTCGGCGCTCAGCGTTCTTTATAGGCCAACGCTCACATCCATACACGGCTACTGGAAAGAGCATAGCCTCGATGGACCTTTGCTGGCAAAGTAATGTCTCTGCTTTTCAACATGCTGTCTAGGTTGGTCATAGCTTTTCTTCCAAGGAGCAAGGAGCCAACTTCATGGCTGCAGTCACCATCTGCAGTGATTCTGGAGCCCCCCCAAAATAAAGTCTATCACTGTTTCCCCTTCTATTTGCCATGAAGTGATAGGACCAGATGCCATGAGCTTAGTTTTCTGAATGTTGAGTTTTAATACTGAGTTTAAAACTGAGGTTAGGAGTACAAATTGCTCTAATGTCTGAGAAGCTGAAAAGAAAGCACATGCCCTGAGACTCACCAGATCCATTTGTGTAAACTCATGTGAAAGAATAAGGTTGTATATGACAATATGATAAAAAGAACTTAATCCATCACTGTGCAGGAGAAATTTGGAACAATCTTAACGTCCAGTAAGTTAACAAATAACTACGGTTTGGTGATACCAGACATACAGGTACACATTAAAGTCCCTACATGGGAACTTACATTATGGAAATCTAGCCAAGTGTTAGAGTGCTAATGCACCTTTCACATTATGCATGTTTCAGACTTTTTGGAAAGAAAAACATTTTACCCTTATCATCAAAACTCCAAGAAAGACAAAGAAAAAGAGCCCGGTGTCTAAATACCCAATTCTTGTTCATAAAACATTTGCTGGAATTTTTCCAAAAACAAAGTATCTGGTAGGTTCTTTTTTGTGCATGAGCATGTTTTAATTCATTAATCAGGAAACTAACAGGATAGTAAAGTTAGTTCACCACTTGGTCTTTTTACCAGGTCTTTTCCTTTACCTGTTTATTTTGGCTGCATTTTCTGTTCACATATTTTGTTAATCTTTTGCTGCAAGACAGCGTATGAGGGCTGTCCTGTGTATTCTGCTTTCTCATTAACTGTGTGTGTGCACACTGCAGCTCACGTGGTGGCAAATGCACAGTCGTAAGCGCACCTCAGTCAGCAGCCTACGCTCTCAACATCCCCTCCTGCTGGCTCTTTGTCTCCAGCCCTTCCTCCAGTTCCTCACAACCGCTGATTTTTCTCCTCCATTTCCATAGTTCTGTTTTTTCCAGAACTTTCATAAGTGGGATCATACAGTATATAGCCTTTTGAGTCTTCTTTCTCTTAGCATAATATGTATGGTCTTTATCAACAGCTCCCTCCTTTTTAGCGCTAAGTAATCTTTATTTTGGACATGGGTTTGGGTGGACTCCAGGAGTTGGTGATGGACAGGGAGGCCTGGCATGCTGCGGTTCAAGGGGTCACAAGGAGTCAGACCTGACTGAGCGACTGAACTGAATCTTTATTATACAGATAAGCCACAGTTCATGCATTTCCTAGTTGACTTCCTCCCCATTTCCCAGTTGTAAATAAAGATATTATAAACACGAGTGCAATGTGGATTTTTTGGTACTATATTCGAATATTTATAAGACATAACCGAAACAAAACCTCCAGTACACTGATGTTTTCCTGACGAAAGCTATGACTATATCAAGGCTTTGTCAGTTTGTGTATTCCTTAAAACAAATGGACTACAGCCTTGATTGTTAGGACACGCAGTAGCGTCATCTGGGAGGGAGTAAGGGACTAAGGCCGCCCCGGGGATGAGCTAGAAGAAGTATGCCCAGGGGCATGGCGGAGCAGGACCCCACTCCAGTGCTGGGCTCTCTACCTCCAGACTGCTTTTTCTGGAGAGAGAATTTAGCTTACCTTGTTTAAGCTAGTGTTGTTACACGGAGTTTCCTACCACACCCTATGTAACCCCAGTATAGACTGCTACATTCAGTTCACAGAAAGTGACAGACAGACTCACATCTCTGTGGCGTGCTGTCCTTAAAGCAGAGGAGAGCCGCAGGTGGCAGGACAGTACCTTAATAGACGCTCCTGCAAAGCGAGACAGCTGTTTGATGTGCTGTCCTTGCTTGCCAATGATGGCGCCTACAGACAGTGCTGGGATGAAGAGATGGACCGTCTCCGTTTCCGATTGTTGCTGGAAAGACAGGACATCCATGCTCAGTGGACACAGATGAGGCTGTGGTGTGGGCATAGGGACGGGGGCATTCTTGTACTGTTAGGAATATTAGCATAGTTTAGGAAAAATCACCACAGTAAGTTGATATGACTCTACCTAACAGGTTGGGAAGTTCTCATATTCATCCTGAAAGCATTAGTATTTATAATAATACCACTTTTCTGTGTATAATTTCCTTAAAGCTTAGAATGTTGAGTTACAGAATTACAACAACTTTTGTGGCACTTAACGTTGGTCCAGCAAATGACATGAGCACTCTTAGCACACAAACGTTGCTAGTGTCAATAACCACTTCCTTTTCTCCCCGTAAGTCCTGGGTGGGGACAGAGAGCATGCTAAGTCTTCTGTTTCTTTCTTTGTAGTATATACAGATATTGAATCGCCTGAAAATGTATGTCAGTTATACCTCAATTAAAAAATTCACCCCCCCCCCCGAAAAAAGTTTGAGTCACAAAGGAAAGATGCTCTACTGGACCAAGGAAAAGAAATCAACAGCTTTGTTGTCTCATCTGCATACATCCATCTGAAGCATCTGGAAGACACTTTCAACTGAAACTTTTAAGGATTATGAGAATAAAATAAGCACATCACAGAAGAGTTGATCCCCAAAAAACCCAATTCCTGTATCTTTCCCTGACAGTTATATTGTTGTATCTGAGGACTTTTTTGGGAACACTTCAAGAAAGTACGGTTTCCAGTTTCTCATTAATTAGTCTAACACTAGAGTCAGGTCTTTCAACATAAATCTTGTGCCCATGTACAAATACTTCTAAGATTTTATGTAATAAAAATGCTGGATTGCAGCATGAACATTTAAAGTTTATATTTCTAAACTCTCACGCTAATTATCTTACAGTCAATAAATGTGTAAAAGACAGAGGGAAGTCATTTTGGTTTAAAACATGCCTTTCCCACGTACAGAAAATTAAAGCAGCATGTGATTCTAGACCCGATGTCTTGTTTCCTACACAGAAAAATCGGAACTCTGCTCTTCTAAGCCTCTTCCTTTTTCTGTTAACCACCCCTGCACCATGTGCCCCTTCAGTTCCTATCCAAGTTAACCTAAAATTCAACTCTAGAAAGTATTCTTGACAAAAGCCATTGTACTTTTCTCTGATCCCGACACTTTTGTTTCTTCAGCGTCAGTATAAATAGATGTGCGCACACTATATTCTTCACAACTTGGTATTTCCCATGCTTCCCAGGATGCTGTAACACTGCAGGTCTTCATACAGCTGTCAGCCTAATGAAGTCTCCCCGGGGGCTCGGTAAGCATTCTTAGAACACACAAACCAGAAGAGGTTTTGCCTCCACTGGACTCTTGCCTGTAGAGATCTCTGGAAGAGGCCTGTCCTGCACAGCCTGGCCAAACCAACTTTTACTGCTATTCATCAGGGAAGAACAAACAATAAAATTAGTCCACCCTTCAGTATTTCCGAGTCATAGGAACAATGCCTCTTTCTGGGAAGCACCATACGTCACAGGCTGCCAGGGCGTTATGCAGTTACCATAAACTGTCCATTCCAGGGGCTTCCCAGATGGCGCAGGGGTAAAAAACCCACCTGTCGGTGCAGGAGATGCAAAAGGCATGGGTTCGATCCCTGGGTCAGGAAGATCCCTTGGAGAAGGAAGTGGCAACCCATTCCAGAATTCTTGCTGGGAAAATTCCATAGACAGAGGAGCCCAGTGGGCTACGGTCCACGGGGTTGCAAAGAGTCAGACACAGCTGAACACAGCACACAACTCATTTATTCCAGAGGGACAATTTAAGGCCTTTCTTAGTAACTGGATAGAACTGAATTAATGATGACATTGCCTATAAACTGGGCTCCATGTTAATATCAATTTATTTTGTCATTCCGGTCCTTATATTAACCAATTTTCTAAAGTAAAGTGAAAGTTGCTCAGTTGTGTCTGACTTTTTTGCGACCCCATGGATGTTCATGGAATTCTCTAGGCCAGAATACTGGAGTGGGTAGCCTTTCCCTTCTCCAGGGGATCTTCCCAACCCAGGGATCAAACCCAGGCCTCCCACATTACAGGCAGATTCTTTACCAGCTGAGCCACAAGGGAAGCTCTTCTAAAGTAAAGATAGGATCTATTTTGTCTCGCTAAGAACATCCATGTAATGTTCTTCTGAGTACACTTTTTTTAAGGGGGGTAGTGAGGAGTCAGGGGTCTGGCAGTAATAAAGACCTTTGTTTTTTTTTTAAGACGTTCCTAAGGATCAGACTAAATCTATCATGTAACTTGCCAAAATCTGCCCCATTGTATTTTGCCATGACTATTGTAATTATTTGCTTTCTGGGCCATGTTCCAGGAATACTTTATACTGCTTACAAAATAAAGAAGATTTAGAAAGACAAAGGAAGTGAAGAAATAAGAGCAGGGAACAGAAAAGAGAATCAGAAATGCTGCTGTTCTACAAATGTGGCTCTATGCTTCTTAGCAATTAATTAAAACTAAGAAAAAAATTAATAGCATGATTTATCATATCTTTAAGAGAAAAGCTATTTGTTTAGTAAAAACTAGTTTTCCTGGGACTGACCCCAGAGCGTAATTTCTGAATGTTCTTAGCAGCCTGAAGTACCAGGACCATCAGACCAAAAGTCCCCAAACCTCAGAGTACAGCCTGAGCATCTCAGCCTAGAAGAAACACACTGACCACCACAGCTACGAGAAAAACCCACAGGCATAACTACTGTCATCTCAAAAGCTGAACAAAGCAATCATCCTTCCATACAGTGATGGGTGAGAGGCTACAGGTGCTTTTGTTTCACTGACTTTGGGGAGGTGGGAATGAGGTAGGCGATGATGAATGAATACATAGATTAAGTTGAGAAGCTGTGGGAAAGGAACGGCGGTGAAGAGACAAGGACTGAAAGGACCAAGAAGAAAGAAGGGCAAAGTCATGAAGAAAGCATTGCTATGCAGACAAAAATGTTCCACGCTGGGATGAAAGCAGAAGTAACAGAAATCTACAAGGCAGGTTAGCAGGAAGTGAAGGAAGCATGCCAGGAGGCAGTGCCCCAGACTCAGGGACTGTGGTTTGTGCTCTTGACAATGGCACCTTAATGAGAAAGTGACTCATCAGATGTCTGCAGCCTGATGAAGACTTTTCTGAATGCTCCCCAGATCCCTCTGTCCAGTTCCAAATCCAACAAGCACATCCCTGACCATGAATTACCTCCCAAACAGAATTTCCTCGAGGAGTATAAGGCACCTCACATAAACGTCCTGTCTACCGGACAGTCATTAAACCAGCCCAGTCTTATATGGGACTCTGCATGGTAAGCCATGCTTTCAGGTTCAGTTCAGTTGCTCAGTCGTGTCTGACTCTTTGTGACCCCATGAATCGCAGCACGCCAGGCCTCCCTGTCCATCACCAACTCCCGGAGTCCACCCAAACTCATGTGTATCGAGTCGGTGATGCCATCCAGCCATCTCATCCTCTGTCGTCAGCTTCTCCTCCTGCCCCCAATCCCTCCCAGCATCAGGGTCTTTTCCAGTGAGTCAACTCTTCACATGAGATGACCAAAGTATTGGAGTTTCAGCTTCAGCATCAGTCCTTCCAATGAACACCCAGGACTGATCTCCTTTAGGATGGACTGGTTGGATCTCCTCGAAGTCCAAGGGACTCTCAAGAGTCTTCTCCAATACCACAGTTCAAAAGCATCAATTCTTCAGCGCTCAGCTTTCAGGTTGCTGCTGCTGCTAAGTTGCTTCAGTCGTGTCCGACTCTGTGCGACCCCATAGACGGCAGCCCATCAGGCTCCCCCGTCCCTGGGATTCTCCAGGCAAGAACACCGGAGTGGGTTGCCATTTCCTTCTCCAATCCATGAAAGTGAAAAGTGAAAGTGAAGTCGCTCAGTTGTGTTCGACTCTTGGCGACCCCATGGACTGCAGCCTACCAGGCTCCTCCGTCCATGGGATTTTCCAGGCAAGAGTACTGGAGTGGGGTGCCATTGCCTTCTCCGAGCTTTCAGGTTAGGACACCCAAATAAGCAAATAGTTTTTACTTATAAAGTTCAGAAGCCATAACAATGGGTTATGACAAGTCTCTTTCACCTGTGAATTTAAGACTGAGGTGGTTTTGAGAAGATTCATCAGCTTTACCTTTTCATGTTCCACATTCTTCACATGGAAGTTAATGTTCACCTGCGTTACCCTGAACCCTTCTTCCTAAACCCTCAGAGGTGAATGATACTCAGGCCACAAGCCGCTTCCCAGTGGATTTCTGCCAGATGCCTATTGGCAGCACTTCCTCTGGAGTTCTTGGCAGCCTCTGTGCTATAGCTTGAAATAACAGAAGAACAAAGCTGCTCAACTGAAAGTTTGCTTAACTGGTGAAGTCTGCCAATGAGTAATTTCTAATCATCTATCATGAGGAGATACAAGAATGAGCAAACAGTAAAGTTAAGTGTATTTACTTTGTGGGGAACAGAATCTAAGACATCACAAAGGCACGGAGACAAGCATGCCAGCCAACAAGGCCAGCCTCCAGGAACCTGGAAGGATGCCAGCATCTCCCTTTGGCTTGTAAGATACATACTCCTGGGGGTTTTTTGTTTTGTTTGTTGCGTTTTACTGGATTTTGGCCTGGAACTGGAATTGAGTTTACTCAACTTCATGACCTGAACAGCATATTTAAGTCTTTTTTTAAAAAGGCAAAGAAAGTTTCTCCATATACTAAGTACAAGACCTCTTCGAGATAATATATGCAATGAGTTATTTACTTTGAGATTGTTTACTAGCATATGAGTCACACCCACCATAAGACATCCTAAAGAGGAGGTCTAAGACTCCATGCAAGTCATTCGATCTAACAGTCCCTTTCAAATTATAGTTTTGCTTCTTAAAGACCACTTCAAAGTAGATAAGACCCAAGAAAGTGTTCACCTTTCTTGTCTCTTCCATAAGCAGAAAGTTAGCAATTTTAAGATTACACTGTTGTTCTAGAGGCTTGGGAAGACTCCAAAGGCACTATCAAAATGATGGAGACAACAGCTCTCGAGCTAACTTCTGCCAACCCCAGCGCAAGCTGCCAAACCATCCAGCTATGGGTGCTGTTGTGTGTGATGCCAATTCCAGCTCCTCCTCTGCTCACTAGCTGCCAACTGCCTCTTCCCTACCGTTTGAGCATCTCTGAAAGGAGCATTTCTTGTCATTTATAAACTCGAAGTCTGCCAATTAAGTACTGCATGAGCCAGCTGCTAGGCAGGAACTAGAGACTTTTTGTCTGCTGGAAGAACCAACTCTTTGGCTCTATTGGAAACACCAACCTGGCAGGTTCAGGAAGAAGAGTACGTTTGAGGGGGAGGGACGGGCAAAGTTTTGGAACAGAACAGAGACAAGGAATTTATCCAAAGACGAGATGCATCAAATTCTACTTCATGTTACAAAGCAGAAGTGAGAAAACATGAGCAGAAAAATGAAACAATTCTAAAAGAGGAAGAAGCGCATAAAAATAGTCTTTGAACGATTTAGTCATCAATACCTACTCCTTGCCAGGCAATGTATAAAGTAAACACAGAGATTTGCTACTAACCTACAGGCACTGAGGATAAAGAGACTATCTTTGTGAGTAACCTGACTTCTCGGTGAGAATGTCTACAGAACAGTAATGCAGGAGTGTTGTCAAGTGCCGAGAGCAAGCACCTACCGACCTTTAATTCTCTAACCCAGTTTTTAAATACAGGCATACCCCAGAGACGCTGCAGATTCAGTGTCAGACCACTGCATTAGATGGAGTATCAGAATAAAGTGAATTCGCACACATTTTTTTGTTTCCCCGTGCATGTAAGTTTCTACTACACTGTTGCCTATTAAGTGTACAACAGCATTATGTCAAACTGTACATACCTGATTAAAAATAATGCTATGGGAAACATGGTTACTAATACATTTGCTCAATGCAGATTGCTGCAAACCTTCAATTTGTAAGAAACAATTTCAAATTCTGTAAAAATTAAAACTGCTGGAAAGAAGAGTTCTTAGAGATCATTCACCTAGCTCAGTTTCTTCACTGTGTGAATGAGCAAAGAAGCCTAAAGCAAAGAGGAGACTGACCTACAGTGAGAGAGATGGTGGGGCCCAGGGCCTCCCTCCAGGGCTCGCTTTCTTTCCACCCATCCCCTTTAGCACCAAGTTACAAACACATTAGCCACTTCACATCACTTTTAGCTGTGGTACAAAGCTTTGTGGGTGTGCGTGCTAAGTTTTCTGTTGTGTCCAACCCTGTGGGACACCACGCCAGACTCCTCTGTCCATGGGATTTCCCAGGCAAGAATACTGGGGTGGGTTGCCCTCCTCCATGGGACCTTCCTGACCCAGGGATCAAACTCGTGTTTTTTAAAATCTTTTGCTTTGGCAAGTGGGTTCTTTACCACTAGTTTAACCTGGGAAGCCCCACAAAGCTTTAGAATCAAGTCTATTCACACATGATATGAAATTCTGATACCTATATTTAGATTAAGGAGCTTTGTTACATGGTTTCTAGGCCCAAAGAGGTTTGAAGTGGCAGGTGAGCAGCAGGGGAAGATGCAAATGTCGCCAACAGCAATGGCAGAAAGACACACACTACAAGGCCAGAGCAAAAGCTAATAAGCACACCCAACAGCTGGGTGGCTTCAAGGACAGGCAAAGGAAATTCACATTCTTACAGGGATAAAATATGATCAGTCTCATAACCCGTGTTCTTTGCAGAATCCAGTGGCTTTTTATTCTACAAGTGCTCCAAGCACTAACAGAACAGAGCCCCCACCTTTTCCCTGAACACCTCCCTCAGTTTGGTGTAGCAGGTACCACTCACAACTTTATATCATAAGAAAGTCAAATAGGAAGAAAGAGAAAAAGCGAATTCAAGAAGGAAGATCCTAGAATGTTAATTTTATTTCACATGATTGTCTTAAATTATTATTGATAATGCAACTGAACTGAGAACTTCTTTCCAAAAAAATTCTTGTATACAGTGTCTGCTAGGCTGTGCTTATTTTCATGCTATCACTGGCCTCCTATTTCTAACCTCAGGGAAAATGCTACTCTTAAAAAGCAAATAAAAAATTACAATTTCTTAACACAATTATTTCCTAAGGACACACCTGTTCACAAAACAAATAAAAGCTGTTTAATGTCTGCACACAAACACACATACACAGCAGATTTGTGGGCAAGACGATCTGAGCTCACCACTTAATAAAGTACAGCACGGAGAATGGAAAATGTTCAGGATGAAGGAAGCCTATTCAAAATCCTCTCCTTTACATTTAAAAATAAGAAACCTTTCCCCTTCCCCAGAGTCTCAGATTTTTCTTTTGATATCTGAAAACACATGTTGACAACCCTGCCACCCAAGAAACGTCAAAGGAAATAACTCATGTACGTCTACAAAGAGAAGGAGGTCCCAGTGACAAGAGCCGGAAAGCCAGATCCAAGCTGACGAGTGGTCCCACAGGGGTCAGGCTTCACCTTAAGATTTCCCCCAATTAGCATTTAATTCACACCACTTGAGGGCAACAGAGTCTGACCGTGTCCCTTGATGCCACGCCCCCAACCATAAGGAAAGGCAGGGCACACTGTCTTACCTCAAACTGTGGGTAAGGAGGAGTTATAGCTGATGGGGGCCCTGAGGTGGGAGGTGGCATCCCAGATGTGGGTGGGAACAGACCCAAGGCGTTCAGATTTAATCCAGGAATTAGATGTGCTTGCAGCTGCAATGGTTAAAAAAAAAAAAAAAGTCCCTTCATTTTACAATTACAAGATCAAGTACAAGTGAGCATTTATATGTGATAATATCCAGATTGTGACCTCTTGTCAAGTAAAGAAAAAAATCATTTTGTGAGTTAAATTTTAAAACAAAGCAGATGTTCCATGTGATTATTCTTTGGGTTACAGGTTATGTCTGCACATAATTCTTGCTATTTTCAACTCCATGTGCTGTCTGCCTCCTCTTTGATCTGAAGGCACACTAGGTTTCTCCAAGCAGGGAACACAGCCTTCCTTGCCTTTACGAGGAGCTCTCAGTGCTCAGACATACATGTTATCTGTACGCTCTGGGCACACAGTAAAGAGACTGAATATCCTACATGAATTGAAGAAGCAAGCAAACAAGATATGTTCATTAAAAAGCAGAACAGATAACAGATATTAAGAGATCTTTACTCCATGAAAAAAATTTGGTGGTCCTGAGTCTATAGACCTAAAACAAAATCAAGCCCTTTGGGAATCAGGTTCCATCCTCCTGTCCCTTCAGATAAACCTATCTTTGGAACAGATCCAGGAGCCAGAAATGGGATTTGGTTTTGGTTTCATTTGCCAAGGGCTGAGAAAATAAGGTGGAGAAGAGTTCAGACTTGAGCATCCTCAAGCCTGTTTTTACAAGGCCTGTGTGGGTTTGGATTTACTCCCAAGTGACCCTGACACATCTGGATGAGCAGTGATCATGTGAAGGTAGGGAGGCAGTCATGTGGGGGTAAAATGATTAGCATTTAAGGCACTTCTCACAACGGCAGTACCATTTTTACACTTTCCCTTCTTTCAGGTGTAATGTTTCAGATGGCAGGCCCAACAGGAACTTTTCTTTTTTCAATCATTTACTTGAAAATTCAAGATGGACTTTTGAAATGCTACATTTTCCATACCATTCCATCCATTATGGCACGGCAGCAATGCACTTTAATTACCTTACCTGTGCTACACAAGTTGTTTTGTCATTTGAAATTCTTTTATCAAGGTTTACAAGTAACTAGGTTTTAAATTTATCTTCATAACAGTAGTTTTTTATATATGCACTGTATCTATTATAATCCTAATAAGCATGCAATGTAGGCAGTAGCCCCATGTTACAGATGAGGAAACTGGTGCTCCGAGAGACCAAGTATGTCATCTATGAGAATAAAGCTACAGCTAATAAATGGTTGAGCTAAGATTCAAACCAGTTCACACACTCTAAAGCCCACATTCCTATAATACTACAATCTCCCTCAAATTCACACTGTATGGGAGAGATTAGCCTTTTTTAGGGAGGCATTAGCCTTACCTCACAAGTAAGGAAGCTAAGGCACAAAGTTGGCTAAAATCACAACAGATGGCCAAGCCTGAGGTCCAAGTCTGTGTCTGCCCAACTATCCCAGGGCACTCACCCTGGTGCTCAAAGTCCATCAGAAACCACATCTAACAATGACGCCATTAAAGAAACCAATGTTAAGGCAACTGAAAACATCTTTGAACTGTTCATCAAAACAAAGACATTTCCTTCATAAGAAAACTAACATTCATAGAAGCAATATCGTTTTCGTAAGACTCCCTGATTTTCTTCATTATCTCTTCCTCAGCTTTGGCACATGTTTCCACGTTGCCTTTCACCGTAATGGTGCGCTCCGGATTGTACAGTGTCAGCTCCTGCAATCTGCAGATTGAAACAGAGAGGCAAGAAAAAGACCGGAAATTATAGGAGGGAGACAGTTAATAATAGTTCAACCACAGATGGCAATTCAAACCCAACTGTGGAGGCTGGCAATGTGTAAAAGTAGGTGGTTAGACATCATGAAAAATGAGTAAGCCCCAAAAGTTGTGAATACAAGAATTGTAAAGCTGCAGGAGAACAGAAAATACTGCCCCTCCCACCTTCTCAATAAGTATCTCTGGGTGTATGCAGTTCAATTAAGTCCATGTTTTAAACAAATTATACTTCTTGACCACTTATGGTGAGCTTTTTTCACAACTGAACAGTGAAATGTAAAGAAAATGATCCAGAGGAACCTATAGTTTTAGTGGAACCCAAGAACCAGATGAATATAACCTTTAATAAGTGCATTTCTAGTCTGCACTGACCAGTTTGGGGTGTAATTGGCCTTGTCGTGCAACTGCATTTTTTGGGTCACCAAGCAAGGGATAAGCAAGAAAATATTCCAGAATGGCACCTAGAATTCATATGTCTAAGCTTATTTTTGTTGCTAATTTTAGAATTTAGATTGACATAGGCTTGAGGAAATAATACATATCAATCCATTTTGACTGAATTTAAAACATAGTCCCTTGATGATCATTTAGACAACTAAAAAGCTAAGATGTAACAGCAATATTCAGAAACTCCCTGCTGTTTCAGCTCCTGCAGAAGCGTCAAAATCCACTCAGATGACACTGGGACCATCTAAGTCTCAGCCATTCAACAGCCTTGAAGGGAAACCCATGGGAGGTACTTACCATGGAAACAAGACTCAGGCAACGGATGGAAAGGATATAGAATATTGGGACAGTTTCCTTTCATATTCGTAGGGTTAAAACTCTCATTTTCACTACTAGCAAAGTGTCTCAAGCTAAACATGAGCCAGATGAATGGGATGTTATTCGTTCACTTCTTCCCATACTTGTTAAAATATAAACATCTACACAATGAAGATGCTTCGTCTCAGACCCCGTAAACAAGTTATGTCTCCTCTTCAGGCTCAACCCACTCTCCGCTGACAAGCATTTTCTATTACAGCTTTTAAAAGAGCTGCTTCCAGAATAGCCTTTATGATGTATTTTTTCTCCTCTTAAAACCTTCCCCTTTCTGAGCATAAAATTCAAGACAGGGTAGGATCACTTGTTCTTTTTACTGTTCTGCAGTTTTTCCTTTCTCACCAACCGGGACTCTCCCCCTTCCGTTCCACCCCCACTTCTACGAAAACTCCCTGCTCCATGAGCATACTGCCCCAGTCTTTCTCTACTATTCTTCATTAGTTCGTCAGTCTCTCTCCCCCTCAACTTTTTAGGGTGCCCTGAAGGAAATAAGTCACCCTCAGAAGAGAAAGGCCTTTCCATGTAATTTCAGAGCATTCATGGACTGTACGCATGGGAACCAGCCTCCAAGATCCCCACTCCCCAGTGACCGACCTCCCACACTGACTGAAGCTGACTTGCGTCAACAACCATAGAAAAAATGGTCAAGAGAGTGACTTCTGAGACTATGTTACAAAAGACACAGCTGCTTCCATCTTGCTGTCTCTTAGGTTGTTCACTGTGAGGGAAGAGAGCTGCTGTGACTTGAAGATGCCCCCACACAGCCCTGTGGAGGCGCTGAGCTGAGGCCACATTCTAAGAGCAGCCATCAGCTTGGCAGCAACATCAAGAGACCCCCAAAGCAGGACTACCCAGTCATGCTGTGCTCCTGAATGCCTGCTCCACAGAAACCAGGTGAGCAAGAAATGTTTGCCCTTGTCTTTAGTGGCCAGTGTTGGGGTAATCTGTTATACAGTGATGGATAACATGCAGGGTTATACATTCCGGCTTTCAGAGCAGATGCCAGAAAACCCCAGTAAGACTTCAGTGAGGAAATACACATGTTGGGTATTAGCGTGTCCTGCCTTTGTAGTGGGAACAGAGGACGCTTTCACCGTGGGTGACAGACAGACAGCAGGCAGGACAGAATGGGTTTGAGAACTGAAGTATAAGCAGGGTGGGACAGGCCAGCTCCAAGAGTTGTAATCCGCTTAATACATAACCTATGGCTCGGAAATGGCATTTTTGAAAGTTTTCTAATTCAAAAGAAAGCAAGGGGGCACTTACGGAGATATTGTGATTTTAGTGTCAGTGTCCTGCTCAATTTTTTTAAGATTCCGTCCTTCCTTACCAATGAGACGTCCTACAAAATTATTATGGGCTAAAATCTTCAAAGGAATCTCTTCTGTGCTGTAAAGAAAAATAAAATAAAAAGGCCATCAAATCAGAGTAAGTATACCTATTCTAGGGTAAAAGGACAATATTCATTCATTAAACATTGACTTCCTGCCTTCCGTAGGGGAAGCATTCTGCCAGGTACACGTAAAGCTTGCTGACCATTAGCCCACATTCTAGCAAAGCATGAAGAGAGGGGGATGAAAAAACACTGGCAAGTATTTGGATAAGAGTTAATTTTTAAAAGTCTTCTTTTATTCATCTCAGGGAATGTCTTCCAATAATGGATTCTAGTTAGCTCTTTAAAAACACCTTACTCAAACTCATATTCTGAAACCCCCAATACCAGAATACCACGTACATCACGAAACAGGACAGTTTTAGAATAATGTTTAAATACCCACCTGGAGACAAAACGCATGATTTATAGAGGGAGACAGAAGAAACTCAACAGGGCTACACTTTGGAGGGAAGAGTCTAAGAGTAGGAGAGGGGGCTTTCACTTTGCACCTTTCTGACTTTCCAAGTCAGGGACATAGCACTGTGTCAACATGTCATTGGGGTCATCTAAGTGGTGGGCTTTTCCTTCACTTTTCTCTATTCTAAAAAGGAATTTTAATCTTATAACAAAGCAACATATAACACCTTCTAATTAAAATATATGTAATGTACTTCAAAGGTCCCTCCAATTAAATGCCAGTCGTTAGGCCCCCAGGCCAGGACCAGCGTCCTCCTCTGGACCCTCCCTTCAGCACACCCCTGTGCTAGATGCCTCAGGCAGCAGAGAACCAGCCTCTGCTCAAGGCTCCCACGAACGAGAGATTTAGAGCTTCAACTGGAAACACCTAAATCAACATCCAGTTTCCCACGACACAAGACTGGGGACTTCCCAGCTCCGTTCTCCCTGCTCCCGGCTGGCAGACGCAGGCCGAGCTCCAACGAGCTCCAAGTATAGGAGTGAGGGTTTGGGGTCCCTGCTTTGGGTAAATCCCAGGGATGCTTCTTGGACCGTAGGTGAGCTTCCTATGACCCCAATTGCCTTCTTTTTACAGCTGGACCTTTCACATTAACACCACTCGCAACATAGCCAAACATGAATGAAAACGAAGCATTTAAAAGACTTACGCTCTATAACCACCAAAACAGCAGTGCCAACCCTCTGTCGCTCTTTGGGACAGCGTTTCCCTTTGTCTGCTGGCAATTCCCAAAAATTATGTCAAAGAATCCCCAAAATAAGACCGCATAAATATCAACCTCCCCACCAGTTAATCCTCCTTACTCACAATTTTATATCTTGAGCTTCTTTATGCATAATCTCCAGAATAGATTTACAAGCTGCAGAGGTGCCCTCAGGGGTAGAGAGGATAGTAATTGACTTCTCAGCGGCACCTGCATTCTCCTTCCGATGGACATCAATTCTTAGGGTGGGCACAAGGGGAGAGGGAAACAAGAGCTGTAAGCGTGTATTCACAACACTCTGTCATCACCACCTATAAAGTCACAACACTTCTGGGCAGAGTGGGTGACTCACTTTCCTCAAAAGCAAGTCTTGATAAGCTGTCATCATGGATGAGGCCAATGTTAATTCCAAGAATATTCCCCTCTCTCTGCTCATGCAGGGGCATCTCCTTATTCTGCCCTAGCTGCACGTACTTAATTTTAAGTGCCACAGGTCAAACATCTCACACCCAAGAGTCTGGGTTCAAACAAAAGGCTTTCTTCCACTCAAAAAACAAGGGAGCCTGGAACACAAGACAAGTGGACTGGAGCTGGAACCCTGCAAGTCGGGGGTTACTGACTCCACTGACGCAGCGTGGCCACTGCCCGTCACGGTGGGATTTCACTCCCCGGTCTCCTCTTGCCGGGTTCTTTCTCCATGCTGCCTTCCCAATCAGGGCAAAGTCTATAACAAACAGGGACAGGAGTGGAACCCAAAGAGAGGGCGGCGGTTCTTTACCAAAAAAGGCAAATGGCCGCTAAACACGCCATGATCTTCAATCTCACTGGTCCTTATGACAAGGTGCCGTTCTCTGCCAGACCTGCACAGATGCAATTCAGTACTGGCAAGAGTATGGATATCCGGGACACGCACATCTCTGGCGTGGTGCAGAGTACACAACAATCTGCTGGACTGCTTATGATCTTTTGACCCAAGAATTCTACTTCTTGTAATATCGCCTACAGATGCAGTCTCACACGTGGGCTAAGAGTGGTGTTTCTCACCCTCCGGCAGTATCGGCATTTGGGGTCAGACTAGTTCTTTGGTGTGGAAGCCAGTCTGTGCGTTGCAGGATGTTGAACATCTCTGGCTTCTGCCCCGTAGACACCAGTAGCACCCCCGCCCCCATCTAGGTGTGACAACCGAAACTGTCTCCAAACACCGACAGATGTCTGCTGGGGAAAACATCACCATGGGGGGAAGCCACTGGTGCGAGCACGTGCACCGCTGCGCTGTTTGTAATAGAAGGAAAACTGAACTATCTTGGAAATACCAATCAGGAAGAAACGGTTAAATAACATATCCGTATCACACAGCTGTTCATAAATGTGGTAACATTACAGATGCCAACAAAGCAAAAGGTCCTTGATCTTATGTGAAAAAACAACACACTACACACCATGATATGAATTCCCTTTTAAAGTTACATGTGTTAGTAGATACGAGGAACAAGTCTTATAAAGACATATTCCCAGCTCAACAGTGGTCACCTTGGGGGTTAGACAGAGATTAACTCTTTTATTGAATGACCACTACATTTTGCCAATAAAATCAAGGCTTGGATTTCATTTTCCCAAATGCCTAATTGAAAACCCAAGATTTATCTCAGAATTAAAACCTATAGCTAAAAATAAGGGCAATGTAGAAGTGAAACAAATAAGGAATATCTAGAAATAACCAATAAAAAGAGTATCTCATGTAACAGCTCTGATCTCAGGAACCCTCTCCAGTCACTGGTTTCCACCTCCGATCACTCTAAGTACTGCTTCTCTTCCAGTAGCTGACGTGCTCATCTCCCTCCTCCGGTTTATTTGCACCTGCTCACTGTGCTAAGGATTACTAAACTCTGATCCTCTGAGAGTAAGGAATGTTGCTTTACAGATTAGGGCAGCCCTGTGAGGCTATTCCAGAAGCAGAGCATCTGATAATGACTAGTTTCAATGGCAAGAGTTAATTAAATCTGTTGGCAGAGCTGCAAACGAATCATCGAATACAACTATCGCTTCCCTTCCCTCTCCATCCTCCATCTTCCTGCTTAAATAAAACAGTTTCATTTAAATCACAGAAGCTCTTTTCTCTGACAAGGAAATGAGCAGCTTTAAAAGGAACAACTTTCATCTGCCATGTGATGAGGAAGGGAAACGACCGAATAGTTTCTGCAGGTAACGGAATCAACGCAAGAGAGACGCTCTTGATAAGGGAATTAAAGAGAAGCTCTTGTATTAAAATGAGGCAAATCTGACATGGAAACTGACTGGGCTATGGTTCAGGTGGCGTCCCTGCCCTCTAACATGATGAAGTCAAGGCCACCGACTTTGCACAAAGGTAGCCAGCACTCTGCATCTGCCCCACTCCCAAGTGTGGCGAGGCAGGGCCAGGCGCCACTCCTCCGGGGGAGTGAGCGCATGACCACCGCCAGACAAGGTTCGCTTTGCTTCTACATCAGAAACGGGCCCGCCACCTGAAGGCTGGCATGGGGCCTGTGATCAGCGTGGACAACCTCTTAAGCCTGTTGGAACAAACACAGCACCATAGGTGTACTTTCTGAAGAAGACCCTGCTTAACTCCTTGGACCACACAAAATAATTTTTCTCACTAAATTTAAAAAGCAAAATGATCCACAGCCATCCCTGTAGCTGGCCCAAGGCCATCTCCCTGCTCTTCTGTATAGAATGACTCGAGAGGTGTGTACACACTCCCTCTTCTCTCTAGTACACCCACAGTTCTTCAGGAAATATGGTGGCAACTGTCCCAGAGATGTACCTGGTAGCAATTTACACAACGAAGGGCAAGGACAGAGTTCATCATCAAGTTGCTTTGGGTCAAATTCGTCACATACAGCATCACAGGATGGTTATTAAAGCAAAACCACGAACATATAATCACTGGAGCTCCAAAACTGAGACAGTGCCTTAGATATACTTTAACAGAATTAAACATAATTCACATGCAGTTATTTCACTCATTTGACAAAAATGAGAGCCATCAACAGGCCCAGTGTTGGGACTACAGTGGTAAATAAAAACAAATAGCTCCTGCTTTCTACTCCTAAAAAGTTAGCTCCAGTATTTGATGGAGAATCTTCTAATTCCCAAAATCTGCAAATTAAAACTATCAAACAACATCCTAAAGAAAGAACCATTCTGACTACATGGCTTAAACACAGGATAACTACAGATCATAAACTGAATTATTCTTCATTGAACTAAAGCAAAACTGAAAAACTCTTCTGTGTTGGACCCAGAAAATTACTTCTAAAAGCACAGAAGGCAGGTACCAGTGGAGGTTGGGGAGGAGGTGGGGGGAGCAGAGAACCACCTAGAGGTCAGGGCCTCCCCCATCAGGAGTATCATTTGTTTTCCATTCATGTGTGAAAATCTAAAGTTCTCTTTGAGATTAAGGTTCAGCCCCAGGTTTTTATAAAATGAGCACTAAAGATATCAAATCACAAGGTTTTTCCAGATTCCCAAGTAGCATACAAGAAGGGATCATAACCATGTCAGGAGGACATGAAGTAGCAAGCAACAAACCCTGTTATGAAGATTCAAACACCCACCGTACCCCAGGAAATACTCACTTAGACTGGGTCTGTTTGGTGATATTCCGAATGGTGGCGCCTTCTTTTCCTATAATGGCTCCAACGAACTGGGTGGGAACCAGCAGGCGCAGAGGCAAGTCGCACGGCTTCTGCTTGGACACTGACCCTGGAGACCCCTGCCTTGAGGAGCCCCTCTGCCCAAACCCACGCCGGCCACGGGGCTGCTGGGAGGGGCTCTGCTGGGCCGCCATCTCATCGGGGATGTAGGCCACTCTCAGTGTGAAGTTCTCCAGCTGGAACCCATTCAGCTTGTCTAAAGCTCTGAAAGTCAACAAGGAGCAGGGGGTGGGAACAGCAATCAGGCTGAGTAACAGCAATACCACCTCTTCCACTCAGGATTCCTGGCTGTAAAGCTCATGAATAAAGCCCCTGAACAGATAGCAAATCCAGAACACACCTAATACTCCCCGCCCACATTCCCTTTGAAAGGCATACGGGGAAAATAGGTTTCCAAGGGAACATATTAGCCATTTACCAGTAAAGTGGAAAAAAAACATTTTGTCAAACTCTTAACTGGGGACTTCCCTGGCAGTCCCGTGGTTAGGACTTGGTGCACTCACTGCTGAGATCTGGGTTCAATCCCTGGGCGGGCAAGTAAGATCCCAGAAGATACAGTGTGGCCAGAAAAAACCCAAGCAAACAAAAAACACTTACTAAGCTATTCACCATTAAGTCAATAACAGCATATGAGGACCCCCACAGGTCAGAAGAGGGGGCTCTCCTTCTGGCTAGTCTTTCCAAATCAGAATAGAAAAGATGTGACAATACACACCTCCCTTGCTTTAACGACTTAAAAACAAATATTTAAAGCACTTTCAGAATCAAAGGACAAAAATCTCTGAGCCACTCACTGGAGGAAGTAGAATTTAATACTCATGTTACTTACCACTATAAAATCACTCGATACCTATTATGAGCCTGTTCTTGAGGGAAAAAAGCAATCCACGACCTTGCGGAGTTTATGGTGTGATTGGAGGCAGGGAGACGGGGGTGGCGGTGGACCAGAGGGAAGAGCGAAAACCCTCCTCCCTATCACCCATCCATCCGTGTACCCACGCATCGACTTCGAGAGGGGCTTTACTTCTTTTTTTTTCCATTTTAGAGGCTTGTTATGGAAAAGTACGGCAATTAAAAGATGCTTGCTTGCTCCCTGGAAGAAAAGCTATGACCAACCTAAATAGCATATTAAAAAGTAGAGACACTACTCTGCCAACAAAGGCGGATCCAGTCAAAACTATGGTTTTTCCAGCGGTCACGTATGGATGTGAGAGTTAGACTATAAAGAAGGCTGAGGGCCAAAGAATTGATGATTTTGAATTGTGGTGTTGGAGAAGACTCTTTGAGAGTCCTTTGGAGAGCACAGAGATCAAACAGACCAGTCAATCCTAAAGGAAATCAATGCTGAATATTCATTGGAAAGACTGATGCTGAAGCTGAAACTCCAGAACTTTGGCCACCTGATGCGAAAAACTGACTCATTTGAAAAGATCCTGATGATGGGAAAGATTGGGGGCAGGAGGAGAAGGGGACAACAGAGGATGAGATGGTTGGATGGCATCACCAACTCGATGGGCATGAGTTTGAGCAGGCTTCAGGAATTGGTATGGACAGGGAGGCTTGGCGTGCTGTAGTCCATGGGGTCACAAAGAGTTGGATACGACTGAGCGAGTGAACTGAACTATGGAAAAGTACCCAATCTTAAGCAAACATTTCACTGAGTTTTCTCACAGTGAGCATGCATCTCCAGATTCAGAGCTAGGACACCCCAGTGTCCCAGAAGCCCCGCCAGGACCTCCTTCCAATGACTGCCCCTTCCCTCGGCTCCTCACACCATAGAAGGAGTCTGCCTGTTTACATTTCTATGTAAATACCATGTCTGGCATCTTTAACTTATCATTTATGAGAAAAGTGTGTAAGATTCCTAAGTTTATAAGATAAATTGGTGTGTTCTAGCTTACCTACATATTTTAAATGCGAAGAACTCAATAAAAGTTGACAGAAGATACTGCCATATAGACATCACCCTAATAATACACACTCCCAGTGCACAACAAAATTAAAAAAAAGACCTCATGCTTTCTCCAGGGTTGCTCAGAACCTTTGCTCAGATGGTACCCCAATGGACCCTGAGTTCGACCCAGGCAAGGAGAGAAGAACAGGAGTAAAATGATCTGTCTGGTTGCTCAGAATGATCGTTTGTGGTTCACGTACTGCTTTCTTTATCTGGAGATTTTTCCATTTCAAAAGGAAAGAGAATAGGCCCAGCACCAAAAAGGGTAACAGAACCATGAAACTGCATGGCAGATGTAGAAAACCAGACCAGACCCACCAGTGTCCTCAGGACTCAGAACTCTGCCCTTTCACGCGTCAGGGGCCTGCTCATCACTGTCCTACAGCTCCGGGCACACGAAATGACTCTTTAAAAGATCCCAGTCATACAGACTAACAAAGTATCAAAACATTTCTGTCACCATTACTTCCAAAACCCTTCCCAGAGTAACTGTTAACTGTGATAACTTCTGCAAACGGACCAGTTCTTTCCATCTGTTCACATAGGTGTGTAAGTGTTCAGTACCTTCTTAAAAAAGTGTAGCTGAGATCATGATATACATAGTCTTGTGATTTGTTGTTTTTCCAAATACAATATATCTTGGGATATTTCCATGTGAGTTCTTTTCCCGTGTATGTATGTGTGTGTAACTGAATCACTCTGCTGTACAGCAGAAATTAACAAGACACTATAAATCAACTATACTTCAATTTAAAAAAAAAATAGCTAAAGATGGCATTCTTTTCATAAGCTTCATAGGTGATAGCAGACACACAGAAAAACTTGTTTTACCAATGCCCTGATACAAGAACCCTCAGTTGACACATTTTTCCTGCCTTCTTCCCTCTCCTTTTTTCCTAAAGAATATGTGGATTAAGGGCCCTAAAGTATTTTGGCTATTTCTAAAGGAAGACAACAGCTAGAAATTTTATTAACATCAATGATGTACGTTTACTACAGAAAGTTTGGAATTACAGGTGTTTCAACAAATGAGATAAAGCTTTTCAAAGCCCAAGAGAAACCTATCCCTGAAGGTTCTTTCAGAGACAAGAGGAGAGCTGCATGCAATGAAGGGCGCAACTTGACCTGGGACATAAAAGGCGACAGTTCACAGTAACATCCTTCCCCACTCTAAAACTGAGCACTTCAGAAGAGAGTGAGTGACTGTGCAATTAAGTCAGTAATGTTACTTTAAAAAAAGAAGTTGGGGGCGGGGGAGCCCTTCCCTGGTGGCTCAGAAAGTCAAGAAGCAGCCTGCAATGCAGGAGATGTGGGTTCCATCCCTGGGTCAGGAAGATCCCCTGGAGAAGGAAATGGCAACCCTCTCCAGTATTCTTGCCTGGAGAATTCCATGGACACAGGAGCTTGGCAGGCTACAGTCCATGTTACTAAAAAGTTAATTAGCTTCTTTCCTGATTAAGAGACATATACAGACAGACAGATATCCTTCTCCATGGAAATAAATAGAGATAAACATGTAAGTCACCAGATGCTTCTGTGTATCCAAATACAGTCATGTGTGTTCCGAGAAACAACTCTCAACTTGGAATAAACTATAACTACAACTTCCCAACTTCACTGTTCTGCTTTAAGATTTCTTTGAGGGGAAAAGAAAAGATGCTCTCCATCGGGAGGCCAGGCGGCACAGTGCTCCAGGACCCAGTGCCATCTGGGCCCCAGAGACTCCAAACTCAGGTTGTTCCAGTCAGAGAGCAGACAGCCTGCCCTGTGTATGCCCACTGCTGGCTGCCAGGGCTCCTGACCCCTCACCACACGGCACTCCACACCTGGACACAGCTGAAGGTACAGGAGTGAATAAACTGCCAGCAATGACTGTCTCATGACTGAACACTATACACTGATGAATTTTAAGTCTACCACTGTAACCTCTCCATGCTATGTTATCTAGTGGTCTGCTGAATTCAGGGGAAAACATTCTAGTATTTTCACCAACCTTACTGTACATGCAAGATACCTGATCAAAAATTGTCATCTAATTATTCAAAACATATGCATTCAGTTCAGCAGAACTCAAGGATGTTTATCCCACATGTGTATTACTCAGAATGCTGTTTCCCATCATTACTTGATTGCTCTGCTGTGATTTTCAGTCACTCAGAAGATGGTGAGTAGTATTTTTTGTTTTGCTTTGTTTTGGCTGCCCTGGGTTCAAAGCTAGGCCTCTAGCATTGGAAGCACAGAGTCCCAACCACTGGACCACCAGGAAGTTCCCACCCATGAGCAGTTCTGCTGGCTGGTAGCACTTAATCGCATTGCTAAGTTTATTGGGGTAGATCACAGGGTAGGACTGAAAGGGCCTTGCGAGAACGAATAAGTAGTTTATCTCAAGATTAGAGAGTAAGAAGAACAGAGTCTCATAGAAGTTAAATGTATCCAATGGAACACACATACAGAGCTGAGTAGTGAATGAGAGACTAGAATTCTAAACCAGCTTGAACAGTAAGTAGCCAAAGAACCTTGGAAAGGTTGTTTTGTGATTTGGCATTAGCCTCCTCACCTGAAAAACTATAAACGACCAGATTTATGGTCTTTCGACTCTATAAATTCCATGTCTAAAATCTTTTCCTTCTTCCTAGATCTCACTGCTGGGTATCATGTAGGTCCTAACAAAATGAGGCTTAGCCATCATTGAAAAGTCACATCATTCCATTTTCTCCTTGTACCAAGAGTAAGAGGTTGAGACATACAATTCAGCAATAATTACCAAAAGCCTGGTAATACCACTGCAGGGAGGCATCTTAAGGAAACAATGAAAGACTTCATTACCAAACTAGTTCTAATGGCAAAAAACTGCAAACAACCTAGATGCCCACCAGAGGACTAGCTACACAGACTGTGGTAGGGATGCCATACCAGAGACAGACTACTAATAGTATAAATACAGCTAACGGGAAGACAGCCTGCACAATTCTACAGAATGATCTTTGGCATTTTAAAAGCTGTAATGATGACCTATATGGGAAAAAATCTAAAGACTGGATATATGTATATGCATAACTGATTCCCTGGTAGCTACCAGCTACTAACTCAGCTGGCAAAGAATCCACCTGCAATGTAGGAGACCCTGGTTTGATTCCTGGCTTGGGAAGATTCACTGGAGAAGGAATAGGCTACCCACTCCAGCATTCTTGGGCTTCCCTGGTGGCTCAGCTGGTAAAGAAGATGCCTGCAATGCGGGAGACCTGGGTTAGATCCCTGGGTTGGGAAGATTCCCTGGAGAAGGGAACGGCTACCCACTCCAATATTCTGGCCCGGAAAAGTCCATAGACTGTACAGTCCATGCAGATGCAGAGTCAGACATGACTGAGAGACTTCCGCTCACTCACTCATAACTGATTAACTTTGCTGTATAGCAGCAACTAACACAACATCATAAATCAACTATACTCCAATAAAAATCAACTGTAAATAATAAATAGTAAGTTGTAATGCATGAGACAAAGTCTACTGAACTTGATGTCAAATTTCACACTGGTTATCTCTGAATGGCAAAAAAAGGCAAAAAACTTCTTTGTCTTGCTACTTAATCTATTGTTCCTTTTTTTAGAATAAATCTTCCATTTACATAATTTTCAAAGTTTAAGAGTCAACATCCTCCCCTTAGCCATCAGCCAAGTTGTTTCTAACACTTCTGTGTGTACTTTATACAAATCTTCAGGCTGATATAAAAAGATCTGCAATAACAGCTGCAGTATATAAACTTCATTTCTATTCCACAACAAAAAAATACACACCAGAAATAAGAATCCCTGGACAACACAGGTTCTACTGTATAACACAGGGAACTATATTCAATGTCCTGGGATAAACCATAATGGAAAATACAAAAAAGAATGTGTGTGTGTCTACACACACATATATATACATGCTAAGTTGCTTCAGTCATGTCCAACTCTTTATGACCCAGTGGACTGTAGCCCACCAGGTTCCTCTGTCCATGTGATTTCCCAGACAAGAATACGGGAGTGGGTTGCCATTCCCTTCTCCAAGGGATCTTCCAGGCCCATGGATCAAACCCTCATCTCCTGCAGCTCCTGCATAGTACGCAGATTCTTTATCACTGAGCCACTGCAGATAACTCAGTGCATTATATATAATACACACATACATATGTATGCGTACCTGAATCACTTTGTTGTACAGAGGAAATTAACACAGCATTGTTAACTGTATCAATTTTTAAAAATAAAATGCCAAATTTATCTTTAGAAAAACCTTCAGTTCAGTTCAGTTGCTCAGTCATGTCCGACTCTTTGCAACCCCATGAATTGCAGCACACCAGGCTTCCCTGTCCTGTCCATCACCAACTCCCGGAGTTCACTCAAACTCACGTCCATCAAGTCGGTGATGCCATCCAGCCATCTCATCCTCTGTCGTCCCCTTCTCCTCCTGCCCCCAATCCCTCCCAGAATCAGAGTCTTTTCCAATGAGTCAACTCTTCGCATGAGGTGGCCAAAGCACTGGAGTTTCAGCTTTAGCACCATTTCTTCCAAAGAAATCCCAGGGCTGATCTCCTTCAGAATGGACTGGTTGGATCTCCTTGCAGTCCAAGGGACTCTCAAGAGTCTTCTCCAACACCACAGTTCAAAAGCATCAATTCTTTGGAGCTCAGCTTTCTTCACAGTCCAACTCTCACATCCATACATGACTACTGGAAAAACCATAGCCTTGACTAGACGGATCATGGAAAAAGCAAGAGAGTTCCAGAAAAATATCTACTTCTGCTTTATTGACTATGTCAAAGTCTTTGACTGTGTGGACCACAACAAACTCTGGGAAATTCTTAAAGAGATGGGAATACCACCTGACCTGCCTCTTGAGAAATCTGTATATATGTCAGGAAGCAAGTTAGAACTGGACATGGAACAACAGACTGGTTCCAAATAGGGAAAGGAGTACATCAAGGCTGTATATTGTCACCCTGCTTATTTAATTTATATGCAGAGTACATCATGAGAAACGCTGGGCTGGAGGAAGCACAAGCTGGAATCAAGATTGCCAGGAGAAATATCAATAACCTCAGATATGTAGATGACACCACTCTTATGGCAGAAAGTGAAGAAGAACTAAAGAGCCTCTTGATGAAAGTGAAAGAGGAGAGTGAAAAAGTTGGCTTAAAACTCAACATTCAGAAAACAAAGATCATGGCATCTGGTCCCATCACTTCATGGGAAATAGATGGGTAAACAGTGTCAGACTTTATTTTTTGGGGCTCCAAAATCACTGAGATGGTGACTACAGCCATGAAATTAAAAGATGCTTACTCCTTGGAAGAAAAGTTATTACCAACCTAGAAAGCATATTAAAAAGGAGAGACATTACTTTGCCAACAAAGGTCCGTCTGTCTAGTTAAGGCTATGGTTTTTCCAGTGGTCATATATGGATGTGAGAGTTGGACTGTGAATAAAGCTGAGCGCCGAAGAATTGATGCTTTTGAACTGTGGTGTTGGAGAAGACTCTTGAGAGTCCCTTGGACTGCAAGGAGATCCAACGAGTCCATCCTAAAGGAGATCAGTCCTGAATATTCATTGGAAGGACTGATGCTGAAGCTGAAACTCCCATACTTTGGCCACCTGATGTGAAGAACTGGCTTATTTGAAAAGACCCTGATGCTGGGAAAGATTGATGGCAGGAGAAGAAAGGGACGACAGAGGATGAGATGGTTGGATGGCATCACCGACTCAATGGACGTAAGTCTGAGTGAACTCTGGGAGTTGGCGATGGACAGGGAGGCCTGGCGTGCTGCAGTCCACGGGGTCGCAAAGAGCTCGACACGACTGAGGGACTGGACTGAACTGACCTAGATAATAAACAGCCCTAAATACATAAAGAAAAGAAAAGAAATAGTAACTCTAAAATAAAAAAATAACTAATATGTATAAATTCTGAAGGGTTATTTCTTTGTCACCCATGACAAATCTTCCAGTGAATTAGAGTCTTTGTTATCTGAGCATCCCTAGAAGATGGAAGGAATAGGGTACCCATGAGATCCAAGTCTGTCTTGCTTCCAGGAACAAGAAACACTAAATACATATTCCTGATTTAAATAAGTTTTCATTATTTTTACTCATTTATTATTCTAAGACATTAGTAATTTGAGGCTTGTGGTTAAAACAAATATATTATTTCCTAGTACTATTAGCACTGCTAACTTTTGATTTTTTTCTTAGCCACAAGATGGCAGGAGTTTCCAGGTTAAATTCTGTCCTATAGACAGCCTTATTGAGGAATCCTCTTAAAAGTGTCATTCATTACCAAAAAAAAGAAGTGTGTCACTCATAAAGCTTTAAGTAAAAAGAGGCTTTTGAACTAGGTCTCTAACTCCTGAGGGTTATAATAATCCCAGTTATTATCTGAAATGAAGCATCCTGTACAATAACAGGGCATTCTCTACAGCAGTGAAAAATACTGGGAAAACGTTTAATAGCTATTGCCTTACTACCTTTGCATCTCACAGACAGGATTATATTAAGGAACATTAACTTGAGCAGAGTCACAGCTAGAAAAGTGTCACAAGGAGTCCATTCCATGGAACCAGACTCTGGAAATGAACCCTCTTAGTCTCCACACTCTACTCACACCTGCACAAGCACATCCCAGTTACAGAGACGCCTATGTTAACACACGCTAAAGACGTCAACTGAGAATGTCAACTCAGCCCTTATCACCTAGAGAAGTAAGCTTTGGATGGCTGCCATGGCAAAGGCAGGAAGAAATCATGCCAGCTTAGCTTAGGCAGCATACAGTCTTGGTGGAGCCCAGAGAACAGGCTCGCTGGGCTCAGCAGACAAGTCCCGAATGGATCAGCCTTCCCCTGCTCAAGGCACGACTAGCTGCTCTGTGCGTGCCCAGGACCAATGGGTTATTTACTGGGCGCCAGGCCATTTGGTAAGACCACTGTCTATATATGTGGGCATATATACACAAACATATTCGTCTCTTGTCAGCCCTCATTTTGTAGCTGAGAAAAGACACTCAGAGAGGTTAAGGTTACAGTCAGAGCTGCCTGACCTCAGAGTCCATGCTTTTTCCACTTTATCAAATGCCTTTCAAATACAATTAATTCTCCTTTAAAAATGATAGTGCACTTCCTATCTTTAAAAAAAAATTTACTAGAGAACTAATAGCTTTCATAACACTGTCCACAAAACTATTTGTCCATTCTGTTAACGTCCTATGAATACTCACTTATTGTCTAATTCTCTTTGATCTTTGAAATTCTTCAGGTGGAGAAAACCCAGGATTCTTAGAAGGAAAATTCAACTTGGACAAGAATTAAATCAAGTAATCCCTCTCCAAATATTCTCCCACCACCAGGGGCACACCCTTGAGGACAGAAACTTTGCCTTTATTCACTGGCAACCTTTGGTCAACAGCTGACACTCAATGAATGGTAATGGACTGGCTACCAGAATAAAGGACATGATGACCTTCCCTCCTGGAGATGCCCAGCTCATTTATTTAGATGCTATAGTTACGTCAACCACAAACTCCTAACAGTCTTTTCCTCCCTCATGTGATCCACAGGATCCTGACAATCTCTAACAATCATTACAAAGAACTTTTAGAATTAAATCGTCTCCATATTTGCTAGGCATGTCTTCTGCCTTGATGGGCAGTCTGCCCCGTGCCTATACACCTAATGCTTCGGAATTTTTCTAAGGGGGGTAGGGGTGCTAAGTGTCAACCTGTCCCCATCCAAGTTCACTTTAAATCTCTTCAAAGACGTTCTCCCATATGGCTAAATAACTGTTACACTAAGCATTTCCCTCTTTACCAAGCTAGCCTCAGATAATAAATCATCAAGTAAGGCAATTGGGACTGGCCTCCGACAACCCTCAAATATCCTTGGGTTTATCATGGCATCCCTTATTTTCCATCTACCAGAGAGCTGGCTCTGTCAAGTACTTAGCAGAGCTCTTTACACAACTGAATCGTGTAAATGAATGGAGCACCTGTCTTTCTCCCTGCACACTTTTACCCTCACTCTACTTCAGATATAAAATGTGAAATTTTCCTGTTGTTCCTCTCATACCATGATTAAAGAATAAACTCTGTGAGAAATCAGTTTATTTTACAACTCATACTACAATTCTATGTCTCCATATAAACTGTTGAGGCTTCCCAGGTGGCTCAGTGGTAAAGAATCTGCTTGCCAATGCAGGAGACTCCAGAGACACAGGTTCAATCCCTGAGTCAGGAAGATCCCCTGGAGCAGGAAATGGCTACCCACTCCAGTATTCTTGCCTGAAAAACCCCATGGTCAGAGGAGCCTGGTGTGCTACAGTCCATGGGGTCACAAAGAGTTGGACATGACTAAGCGACTAAGCACATAAACTGCTAACATTTATGTTAAATAAATGAAAGATACAAAGAGAAGGAACATTTGAATATTTTAAAATCTGTTAAAGAGTCTCTACAGACATGGAGACTGGACTTGTGGCTGCTAAGGGTGGGGGAGGGATGGACCAGGAATTGGAGGTTGGCAGATGCCAACTGTTACATTTAGAATGGGCAAACAAGGTTCTCCTGTTTGGCACAGGGAACTATATTCAGTCTCCTCAGATAAATCATAATGGAAAAGAATACTGAAAAAAGAATGCATATACGTGCACAACTGAGTCACTCTGCTATAAAGCGGAGTTAGCACAACACTACTAATCAACTATACTTCAATTTTAAAAAAATTTTTAATATACAGTGAAAGTCTCAAAGTGTTAAAAGTGAATCTCGAGTCTGGCTTCTGAGCAAATGCGAAATTAACATGATTAGATACTACTTTTTACTCACTTGACAGGCCAGGTTTGATAAAGCCCTGTGTTAGTGAAAGTTAAGGAGAAATGGACACTCTCGTAGTGCTGGGGGAAATTTAAACTCATTTAAGATCTAGAAAGGATAACTCATCAATATCCAACAAAAAAGGCACATCCTTCTTGACTTAGCAAATTTACTTCTAAGAATTTAACCTATGACTGTACTTATACACTTGAAAAATGACTGCAAAAGGGGTTCACTACATCTTTGTTCACAACTGCAGGAGACTTAGAAATCTAATTTGAGACTAAGACATTCCACATCTATACAACCAAATTCTATGCAACTATAAGAGAGAGGTTATATACGTTTAAAACCCTCAGATGCTATGGTATCATCTGTGTAAAACAGGAGGAAGAACATGTTCTAGCCTTCTATATGGTTATCTCCGAGGAAGCAAAGGCAAGTGGTCGGGGAACAACCCTGGAGGGAAGATATGCAGCATACGCATCTAGACTTTAAAAATTCCGAACCATGTAAATATTACTGACTTTTAAAAACAAAAGTTCCCCTTGTGTTATGCAGATTTCCATCTCTTTCCCCAGCCCTATCTTCCTTCTCATTGGCCCTCCATGGGCGAGTGCTGCCTTTGGTAACCTAGCTCTTTCCCACTCGTGACGCTGGTTCTGCCCATCCCCTTTAGGGCTCAGGGTCAGTCAGCACGGCCCTTGCTCCCCCATAGAGAGGACAGGCTGGCTCCGCCTGAACACTGAGCGCGACCCGGCACCGCGGGCGCATCCCTCCACGTCTGTGTTCTGAGCAGCCCAGTCAGAAGCAGTATTTGTGGGCACCTCATTTCTTCTCTCCAGTGGTCAGTTCGTTAGATTATTTCCAAGCCAACAGAATTATCTTTTCCTAGGGGAAATTTTTTGATCTGTGAAATTTTGCCTGTCTGTTGCACTGGAATATTTTTTTTCCACCAAATTACATTAGTGCCATGCCTACACACTTCTAAATGACATCTGGTAATCATGAGAAAAATAAGTAACAGGTAAACTTAACATTTAACACTGGTGTTGGTTTAACACATGATCAACTTACCAGCTTTGTGTAGAACAGTAGGAATGTATGTATCATACAAATAATAAGGGGAAAAAAGGTCTATTAATGTAATTTGGCAATGATATCCACGTGCAGAACACTTTGCAAACAGGATATAATTCAGCATCATAAAATAACTATTACTGGCATTAACATTATATTGAAAATGTAATAAAACTTTAACCGATGTAGATTCTTAACAGACGTTCAAACTTACAAAGATTTGCAAGGTCAAACTTCGCAAAATAAAGTTGTCTGCTACCCACTAGCCCAAAATAAAAGTACTATATTCAACCTTGTTATTACATAGAGATTAGAAGTTTCAAACTGCTTACTGTCTGGCTTGCTCCTTATTGGAATAGGTTACGTTGACAACAGCAGTTTCCGAGTCAGTGTTCACTACAGGAAGAAAAAAAGAAGAGGGAAAAGAAGTTAGTTTTCTTTCTACTTTCTTCCTTTTACAAATTTGAAAGCAATTGAGAAGACATGTACCTTGCTCACAGCTCTCCACCACTCCATACTGGACTAGTAAACTATCCAGCACCTATCAGGAGGGGGAGACAAAATTATAAGTTTTCAGTTTCCTGTGTTATCAGCAAGGGCAGGAGAAGGTTTTTAAGTAATTGTGATGGAAATGAGCCCCCCAAAATTAACTGGGGTTTGGGAATACAGAAGTGCAAGAAGGGCCCCAGAGAGAGCATCTGGTGGGTTTTCACTCCTGCCTCTCTGGAGGTCCTTGACTTCAAGTTGATCTAACCAAGATGTACGGATGTGAGAGTTGACCGTAAAGGAGGCTGAGCATTGAAAACTTGATGCTTTTGAATTCTGGTTGCTGGAGGAGACTCTTGAGAGTCCCTTAGACTGCAAGGAGATCCAACCAGTCAATCCTAATGGAAATCAACCCTGAACATTCATTGAAAGGACTGATGGTGAAGCTGAAGCTTCGATATTTTGGCCACCTGATGTGAAGAGCCAACTCACTGGAAAAGACCTTGATGCTGGGAAAGATTGAAGGCAAAAGGAGAAGGGGACGACAGAGGATGAGATGGTTGCATAGCATCACCGAGTCAATGCACAGGAGTCTGAGCTAACTCCAGGAGATAGAAGGACAAGGAAGCCTGGTGTGCTGAGGTTCAAGGGGTTGCAGAGTCGGACATGGCTCAGCAACTGAACAACAACAAAAGGCCCAGAAAGCCAGTGTGCAGAGCCACAGCCGTCTGTTCTGAGGCCGGAGGACAAAGACGCGTGTGTTTCTCACACACACCACCACCACAGTCACACTTTCTCCTTGCAGAGGAGAAGGGCCCAAGTTAAGGCTTATTTCTTAAGATTTTCCTTTTTAAAGAACTTCCTTTTACAACTTAAAGGATATATCAGAACAGACCACTCTCAAGGCAGGCTAGCAAAATGAAGAAAGATATCCTGCCTGGAATCTTGAACTAAAGACTAATCTGAGTGGTTTATCAATTCCTGAACAGTAGAAAATATAAAAACAAGTGCATCTATAATAAGAGTCTTCTAAGCCTAGAATGGGTTGGGAAAAAGTACAACTGGACACTGTCTTTCCTGTAGCAGCATTATTACACATGCATGATGACGTAACAAAAGGCTGTGAAAACAGTCACTAAATTTTATCATACTATAAACTGCAGGCATACCTCATCAGTATAAACCAAATTCAACTATCTTTTGCTCCTAAGAACTGTTAACAAGTTTTTCTTGAAAAGTAAAACCAACTAAGCTTCTATTAGTTTATAGTAAAGCACTTACTCATCAATTTTATTGCAAAATTTGAAGGACAGCCCTTGAAAATGTTTTCTGGCCCCCCCAGGACACAGTAAACCATCAAGAAACACACTGAGTAAGTTTTAATGGCAATTTCCTACTAAATTTTAAGCAATTTCTTCTAAAGGAATGTTTATCTTACATGGTACATTTCAAGCTTTTACTTTGTCTCCTAAGTGCAGATTGAAATCTACAGCAAGGTTTGTCTGGAGATGAACTTTTAATTGTTTTTCCATTTTAAATAAGGTTAACCCCTATTTGTGAATGGAACTGTTAGTATTTTCACAGGTAAGCTTTGACATGGTGAATTTCCTGTGGGTGAGGTCTAGAAGCACAATGATCTTTGTCTCAAATTACAGCTACTGTTTAAATCATAAAGCTTCATTTGTTTAGTTTTTTGTTTTTAACTCATAACACTTAACTGACTACCTAAAATTTAATTTGTCTGTCTCAGTCACCAGAAAGCATGCTCAGTGTGAATGGGAATGTCTTTTGTTTGTTGTACTATCCCCAGTACCTAAAAAAGACATTCAAATAGTTCATAAATGAAGTGACTAGTTCTCAGGAGGAAATACTAGTATAACTTAATAGGAACAGTATTCTGATAACAGTGTTTACCTGTTCTAGAGATAAGTTTGCTATGCATGTAATGTTGGATGAGACATAATTTTTAATAAGGGCCAAAGAACAGGAAACCTTCCATAATGCCATGAAATAGGTAATATACAACACGTAATACCTTAAAAAAAAAAAAAAACTTTAAACAGAAATCTACTTATATTTTTTAAACTACAAAAATTTTTAATAATACCAATAAATGGTTTTCTGTGTCACTTAACAGAATTCTTAAAAAATATTTAACTCATTCCAATTTAAATAATTAAAACATCAGGGAAGACATCTGCCATTTAATATTTAGCTTTTAAATGAAAGTCACTCTAATAGTAGAGCTTTAAGGCTTCCCTGGTGGCTCAGATAGAAAAGCATCTGTCTGCAATGCAGAAGACCCGGGTTCGATCCCTGGGTTGGGAAGATCCCCTGGAGAAGGAAATGGCAGCCCATTCCAGTATTCTTGCCTGGAAAATCCCATGGATGGCGGAGCCTGGTAGGCTACAGTCCATGGGGCCGCAAAGAGCCGGACACGACTGAGAGACTTCACTTCACTTCAAGACAACTTGGGTATCTTGAGGGGCAGGGGTACTGAGGCGGCTAGAGATGGTGGAAGAGGCATGTAGAAAATAGGGGGTAAGTGCTAATTTAGTACGATAATTTAAATAAACATCATTAATTTTCCCTAAAGGCAACTTTTTCACTAAATACAGTAGTCGTCACATAATTTAGCTTATACTACATTAACTTTTACTATTACGAGAAATCACCATGAAAGTTAAATGCTCATGACTTATAAACGCTGACTAAACCTGCAACAATGCTCATGAAACTCATGTCTCCAAAAGGCCCGCTGGCAAAGTGATGTATGTATATATACACTGATATATGTACACACACAAACAGTATGTATTTATGTGTGAATATACATACAGACATAAATAAATACAAGCAAGTTTTTAACTAAAATTGAGGAAATGTCCAAGTTTTTCACTGCATATATTATATAAAGTTTAGTATATTCAAAACAAAATTGCTTCTAAGATTTACTCACCTTATTCCTAAGTCACGATAAATGCTACTGGTTGTCAACTATCCCATGTGTAAAATCTCTAGGAATTAGAAACTATAGCCCTTATACGTTAAAAATGGTAAATTTTTATCATATGTAAAAAATTTTTATTGTATGTAAACCTGACTCTAAAACCAGAAGAAAAAAAAAAACTATAACTCTAAAAAAGTCAAGCATCAATCTTGGTACATAGATGAGAACAATTTAACAACACAACCTAGGCAGTTTTGACCTAGACATATATGGATGCCAACTCAAAGCTTTATGGGGGTGATCACAACTGAGAGATGGGAGAAGTCTGTCTACTGTCGGTAACCTCGTCAGATTCACAAATCCCAGAAGGGTTTTCCAACCCCTAAATGACTGAGCAATGCCATGGTAACCAGTTCTAAATCTACCAGGTAGGCACCCAGACATGCTACAGGACTACTCAATTCTATCACGACACTGCAACCCACGGAACTCTCACAGAATAAACACAACTTCCACTTGATTAGTTCTAACGTTGTGACTCATCCTGCATTCACTAGGAAGAAGGACAAAGGTTCGTAGTATCTGACACAGAAACCATCCACCCCTAGGTTCTTGTCTCCTCTCCGCTCCTAGAACATCTTATATTTTCCATCTCTCCCATCTAGCTCCGAAGAAGGCAATGGCACCCCACTCCAGTACTCTTGCCTGGAAAACCCCATGGACAGAGGAGCCTGGTGGGCTGCCATCTATGGGGTCGCACAGAGTCAGACACGACTGAAGTGACTTAGCAGCAGCAGCAGCCATCTAGCTCAGCCACTAAATGTTTTCTTTTAAACACCCTTGTGTAGAAGTTAAAAACAAAAATTCTTGCACTGCTCATTTCCAACATTTTCTTGAATCTCTTAAACCCCAATTCTTATTTCTAAATACATTTATTTTACTCAAACCCGAAAGGAAATATTTCTCTATGACTGGAGAGTTTAAATTCCTGGAGGAAAAAGAAAGTATTGAAGTAAATTAAAGCCTCATAGGAAATGTCTTGGTCAAATTCTTCCTTTTTATACATTTAGGACTTAAAAATCCCAAATGTTCAACGTTATTTTAAAATATTCATCCAAATGTAGAAAACAGCAAGGAAAGAATAACAGGATAACTGCAAAGATCATTGCTTGCCATCAGAGAGCAGTAAGAATTAAACTTATAACAGACTGAAGTGGAAGCAATGTAAGTGTGCATCAGCTGATGAATGGATAAACAGATTGTGGAACAGCTACTCAATGAAATTTCATTCGGCCATAAAAAGGAATGAAGAACTGACATGTCTCTACAACGTGAATGAACCTTGGAAAACTTTGGCTTCTTTCACTTAACATAAGGTTTGCAAGGTTCATCCACGCTGTAGAGATATGTTGTAGAGACATGTCACGAAGACCACATATCGAATATGAAGTATCTGTTACGGAGAGCTCTATGGAGACAAGAAGTAAACAAGTGTTTATATAGGGCAGGTGGGGGTGGAGGACAAAGCTAGAAGTTTCTCTCTGAGGGGACGGGAATGTTCTAAAACAGACAGCGGTGACGGCTGTACATGCCTGTTAACATTCGAAACTACTGAACTGTACACTTTCAATGGGTGAATTATACAGTATGTGAATTTTATCTCAATAAAGCTGTTAAAAATAACTAAGGTCGATATGACTGGATAACAGCCTTGTTTTTTTAAACCCTGAAATATTATTGAAGCCCAACGAACTGCACAAAATTTGATCAGTTTTGCCTCTGTGTATACATTCGTGAAACCATCATAATCAACAGTTCTTCTTGCCTCTCTTCAATCTAGAATACCAAAATAAAGAACTGAAAATCTTCCTTTGAACTTTACACATCAGATTTCCTCTGCCACAGAAGTCCTCCTTCCACCCTCCCTAAAACCATATTTCAGCTGACCCCTTATGGTTGCTGTTGTTTAGTTGGTAAGTTGTATCCGACTCTTTTGTGACCTCATCATGGACTGCAGCTTGCCAGGCTCCTCTGTCCATGGAATCCGCAGGCAAGAATACTGGAGTAGGTTGCCATTTTCTTCTCCAGGGGATCCTCCTGACCCAGGGATCGAACTCATGTCTCTTGTACCTCCTGCATTGCCAGGCGGATTCTTTACCACTGGGTCAACAGGGAAGCCTGACCGCCTATGGGTGTGGTGTAATCCATGCTCTGCAGATATATCTACTGCTGATGACTTATTCTTTATACCCACCGCTCAGGTCCCATCAATTCTGAATCATCTGAAGCAAGGGTCTGATTGAATTCTTTCTTCCAGCCCAGTAACTGCCCTCCTGCTGGAAGTTACTTCTCTTCAGTGTCTTCAAAATGCCAAACTTCTACCTGGTGCAGGAGGTAATCAATGATCTGGTACTGCCCACATCTCCCTCACACACTTGCTCCAGCCATACCCTCAAGACTGTGAAAAGTGTCCCCATTTCCACAGCACCTGAGCTGACCTAATCCTGGAAGAGAAAGCAATTTCATTTCATGATCTCTTCACTGATCTTTATTCTCCCACAAGATTAGTGATTATTAACCATAGTGATGTGATTATTCGTAAGTAGTGTCTCAAGTAACCTCTTCCTAAATGTTACACTGGCTCCCGTGCTCCAGATAATGGATAAGACATGCATGACCCTAGATTCCAAGTCCTCCTTACTGAACGTGTGCGTTTCTGAAGATGATAGGATAGTGTTGGGGATACAGTCTAGGAACCCTCTTCAGTGGGAGCAAAGGAAACAAATTCTAGATTCAATAAAAAGTCTACAGTGATATAAAGAGATATTTATCATGAAAAGATATAAAAAGGGCTTCCCAAGTGGCACTAGTGGTAAAGAATCCATCTGCCAAAGCAAGAGACAAAGAAGCAGGTTTGATCCCTGGGCTGGGAAGATCCCCTGGAGGAGGGCATGGCAACCCACTTCAGTATTCTTGCCTGGAGAATCCCAAGGACATAGCAGCCTGGCAGGCTACAGACCATAGAGTTGCAAAGAGTCGGACACAAGTGAAGTGACACACACACATTTAAAAAAAGTACACGTGCAAAGTCACAAGCATTATAAAAGCCAGTAAAATTAAAACTAAAAGTAGGATACTCAATACTTTTGCCCCAGCACACTTTGTTCACACGCAGACACACACACAAAAACAACAGCCTCCCGAATACAAAATCAAACTCAATCTTTGAGGAGAGGTTGTAAGAATGAAGTCATTCTGCCTATTCTTCATTCCCACAGGAGCAGAAGAAAAGCCATCAGACATGAAAGGAACTTTCTACAAATACAGCTCAACACATTTTACGGCAACAGGAACCAGTTGTTGCCAGATATGGATAAATCATCCCAGGAACTTTGTTCTCTTACATCTGTCTACAGACAACCAGCTACATTAATTAAAAAAACAAAAATTCTATACTGCATGTACCAATTACATTTCTAATAAATAATGGTACAAATTTCAAATACAAGATAATTTTTAAAAATATCTACCTTAATATATATTTCTCTTAAATGTTACCATTATAACTACTTCGGTAACATTCAAACCATTCCTGTGAAATGGACTTTCAACTCAAGGGGATCAACACACACAGACAGACCAGATCACTGCCAACCTGACAAGCCATGTTGCACATCATCTTCATCACTGAAAACCTAGAGGGAGCAAATTCCCCGGCAGCGCAGTGGTCAGGACTCCACTCTCTCACTGCCAAGGGCCAGGGCTCAATCCCTGGTCAAGGAATCAAGATCCCACGGCACAGCCAAACACAAAACAAACAAAACCCACAGCTAGATGCTTTAGAAAGGGGAAACGATGGAACAATGATAGACTTTATTTTCTTGGGCTCCAAAATTGCTGCAGATGGTGACTGCAACCATGAAATGAAAAGACGCTTGCTCTTTGGAAGAAAAACTATGACAAACCTAGACAGCATATTAAAAAGCAGAGGCATCACTTTGCTGACAAAGTCTGCATAGTCAAATCTATGGTTTTTCCAGTAGTCATGTATGGATGTTAAAGCTTGACAATAAAAAAGGCCAAGCAAAGAATTGATGCCTTTGAACTGTGATGCTGGACTCTTGAGAATCCCTTGGACAGCAAGGAGATCAAAGCAGTCAATCCTAAAGGAAATCAACCCTAAATATTTGTTGGAAGGACTGATGCTTAAGTTCCAATACTCTGGCCATCTAATGCAAAGAGCCGACTCACTGGAAAAGACCCTGATGCTGGGAAAGACTGAGGGCAGGAGAATAGGGCAACAGAGGATGAGACGGTTCTATAGCATCATCAACTCAATGGACGATGGACTGACTCAGTGAATGGACTCCATGAACATGAGTTTGAGCAAACTCTGGGAGACAGTGAAGGATAGGGAAGCCTGGCATGCTGCAGTCCATGGGTTCACAAAGAGTTGGACACAACAGAGTGGCTAAACTGAATAAACATCCAGGGGGAATCTCAGCCTCCAGTGTAGCACACAGATCTCCTAGTCCTCACAACTTTCTAGCCATCCTCAACTGTCACAAGATACACTCTCTTACATGGGGAGGCGACTGTAATTTAGGATTCCATAAAAGTCATGGGATTAGAGCAATTGAGTGCAAGAACAGTCCAAGTTACCCTCTACTCACACAGACCTCGAAGTCACAGAGGAAGATGATCATCTTCTTCAGGCGATGCTTGAAACCTGACACCTGGGTCCAAGCCCAGTAGTGAGTCCCTTTCTCCTCTGTTACTACATTTCACAGTAAGTTGGCAAGACCATCTACAGTCACGTACGCTAGGAACCGTGCACTCAGCCTTGGTAACTGCACCTGCATTTCCCTCAAGCTCATCAACGGAAGTCCACCTACACAAGCTGCCTCCTACCTAATGCCCTGGGCCTGCCAGCTGCTTTCTTCTCTGCCACCACACTGCCTCCAGATCTCTCTCTGCAACATGCTCCCATGTTGTCTCCCACATTCACTTTTGTTTCCAGTTGTTCTCATAATAGATCTTCATCATCCAAAGTCTACATGTAGCTATTAAGCACTGGGGATGTGGCTAATCCATGTCCAAGATGCACTTAAGTATAAAACAAACAGCAGACTTTGAACAGCTAGTTAGTACAAAAAATACAAAATCTCAATTTTAAAAATACTAATTACATGTTAAAACTGTAATACACTGGGTTAAATAAAATATCAAAAATACTTTTCATTTCTCTTTTGCTTTTTTAACATGGCTACTAGAAAATTTTAAACTATATAAGTGGCCTGAACGGGCTTTCTGTTGGACAGCACTGGGCTAGACTAATTTTTAAAAGCTGAGCTAATCAACTCATTGTACTTGGGATACAATCCAAAGTCCCTAATAAGGACTTCCCTGGTGCTTCAGAATTCCCATGCTTCCAATCCAAGGAGTGCATGCTCGATCCCTTTCTGGAGAACTAAGATCCCACATGCCCGTGGGGTGGCCAAAGAACAAACAAAACAACAACAACAAAATCCACAAAGTCCCCAATGAGAGCCCTGAAGACTCCAGGCGAGGGGCCCATCATCTATGGCACTCTCGCTCCAACTACACTGGCCCTTTTTTGGTAATAAATTACGAGTAATAACATTTGAGTGTTTTCTAGTGGTAGCACTGTCCCAAATGTTTAATCTATTTTAACTCATTTAATCCACACAAACCCCATGGAGGTAACATCCCATTTTATAGATGGGTAAATTAGACATGAGAAGTTACACAGTATTTGAAGCTGGATAGACAGTGAAGTGATGGAGAAATGATTTAAACCCCAGCTGTCAGATTCAGAGCTCACACTCTTGAGCCCTTGGTCAAATAAACTGCCTCATTTCCCTGTACAATGAGAAGACGTATAATGGTTCAGACTGAAGCAATCTAATCCTTACTTTGCAGCAAGATCAAAATCATCTTTCAGAAGGCAAAGAACTATATCAATTCTTTGGGTCAATAAACCTCCCCACCCTGTTCAAGTGCTCAGTTTATTTTTAGGTACCTCAATCAGATGAAGGTATTAACCAGCATGAACTTGTTCTATAGTTTTACTAACAGAAATAATGGCTACACACACCCACCACACACACTCTCTAAGTGATGCAAAGTTAGGTTTCTTATTGACTAGGTAATGACTTTCAAACCAGTTATTCCCCCAAGTGCTAAGAGAAACCACTGTCAGCTTGGGTGGATCCTTCTGGATGTTTTTAGAAGTTTGTGTGCCACATGAAAAGATGCTCAAAACCATTAGTCATTAAGGAAATGCAAATCAAAATCAGTGAGATAACACTTCGTACCACTAGAATGGCGATAACAAAAAAAATTAAAAATGAAAATAACATGTCTTGGCAAGATGTAGAAAACTTAGAACTTTCATACATGCTGGGAGGAATGTAAAAGAGTGCAGCCTCTACAGCAAACAGTATGGCAGTTCCTCAAAATCTAATAAAAGAATAGAATTACCATGCGATCCAACAGCTGCACTCCTGGATACCTACCCAGAAGAATGGAAAGCAGGGAGTCAGAGATATCTGTACACCTATGTTCACAGCAGCATTATTCACAATCAAAGCATAGAAGCAATCCAAGTGGATACAGCCAGGATCACCACTCCAAACAACTACGGCAAAAGGGGAAGACATGGGCTCAGAAGCCTGATGAAGCTGCCAATATACTTCTGCGTAAACGCAATAACTAATGAAGTGACTTATCTACCTTTTCCGACCCAAGACAAAAAGAGGACACTATAATAAAAACTTTCTCTTTCCCTCAATATCTGCCTTCTTTCTCATTAAGGTAAATATCAGAAGTTCAATTTCCCAGTAATTTCTTTAAGCTTCTAAGTACTTGCTTGCATGAACTGCTTCTAGGCCCTAGGAAGGACCTTGGCAATAGATTATAGTTATAGATTATAGAAAAAATAGTTAATTTTTCTTAAAGCTGCAAAACGAACGCATACTGTGATTAAAATAAACACAGCAAACCCTTATTTCTACTCTGAACTGAACTGTCATACACCCCCTAGTGAGTGGGGCTGGAGTGAGAATAAGCATTTGGGGGATCCAGTTAGAGGGAGCTGGTTTGACGAACACCAAGTCAGAGATCAGCAGGATATCTTAAGATTCACATTCATATAGCCTATAGCTAAACTGGCAGCGGACTGGCCCCAGGGCAGCCACTGGCAGCAGAGAGACTGAGGAGCCCTCCATTCCTGGGTGTCCTCCAACACTGGCTCCAGCCTCCCCTGGACCCCCTTCCCAGCCACTCCAGCAGGGCCTCTGCCTCTACCCCGGGCCACCCTCTGATCAACACTCGACAGCCAGTGAAAGTTTCACATAGTCAACGAGGACCAGCAGTGGGACAACCAGGGCTGAAGAGCATGTCCCTGCTAGTTAGGGCCTGACAAAATGTGGTCCACTGGAGAAGGGAATGGTAAACCACTTCAGAATTCTTGCCCTGAGAAACCCATGAACAGTATGAAAACACAAAAAGACATGACACTGAAAAATGAGCCCCCCAGGTTAGTAGGTGTCCAATATCCTACTAGAGAAGGGCAGAGAAGTAACTACAGAAAGAGTGAAGAGGCCGAGCCAAAGCAGAAACAACACCCAGCTGCGGTTGTATTTGGTGGTGAAAGTCAAGTCCGATGCTGTGAAGAACAATGTTGCATAGGAACCTGGAATGTGAGGTCCGTGAATCAAGATAAATTGGATGTGGTCAAAGAGGAGATGGCAAGAGTAAACATCGACATTTACGAATCAGTGAACTAAAATGGACAGCTCTGGGCGAACTTAATTCAGATGACCCTTGTATCTACTATTGTGGGCAAGGATCCCTAAGAAGGAATGGAGTAGCCCTCAGAGTCAACAAGAGTCTGAAATGTAGTACTTGGTTGAAGTCCCCAAAAAGACAGAATGATCTCAGTTATTTTCCAAGGAAAACATTCAACATCACAGTAATCCAAGTCTATGCCCCAACCACTAATGCTGAAGATGATGAAGTTGAATGATTCTGTGAAGACCTACAAGACCTTCTAGAACTAACACCGAAATAAGATGTATCCTTTTCATCATAGGGGACTGAAATGCAAAAGGAAGAAGTCAAGAAATACCTGGAGTAACAGGCAAGTTTGGCCTTGGAGTACAAAATGAAGCAGGGCAAAGGCTAACAGAGTTTTGCCAAGAGAACACACCGGTCATAGCAAACACGCTCTTCCAACAACACAAGAGATGACTCTAAACATGGACATCACAGGATGATCAATACTGAAATCAGATTGATTATTTGCAGCAGAAGATGGAGAAGCTCTAAACAGTCAACAAAAACAAGACCAAGAGCTGAATGTGGCTTAGATCATCAGCTCTTTATTACAAAATTCAAGGCTCAAATTGAAGAAAGTAGGGAAACTACAAGGCCATTCAGCCATGACCTAAATCAAATCCCTTAAAATTGTACAGTGGAGGTGATGAAAAGATTCAAGGGACTTGTAGACAGAGTGCCTGAACAAGTATAGATGGAGGTTCGTAACACTGAACAGGGGGTGGTGACCAAAACCATCCCCAAGAAAAAGAAAAGGAAGAAGGCAAAGTGGTTGTCTGAGGAGGCATTACAAATAGCTGAGAAAAGAAGAGAAGTGAAAGGTAAAGGAGAAAGGGAAAGACATACGCAACTGAAGGCAGAGTTCCAGAGAACAGCAAGGAGAGATAAGAAAGCTTTCTTGAGTGAAGAATGCAAAGAAACAGAGGAGAACAACAGTATGAGAAAGACTAGAGATCTCTTTAAGAAAATTGGAGACACCAGGGGAACATTTCTTGCAAAGATAGACACATAAAGGACAGAAACAATATGGACCTAATAGAAGCAGAGGAGATTAAGAAGAGGTGGCAAGAATACACAGAAGAACTATATAAAAAAGCTCTTAACGACCCAGATAACCATGATGGTGTGGTCACTCATCCAGAGCCAGACATCCTGGAGTGAGAAGTCAAGTGGGCCTTAGGAAGCATCACTACGAACAAAGCTAGTGGAGGAGATGGAATTCCAGCTGAGCTATTTCAAATCCTAACATATGATGCTGTGAAAAGCTGCAGTCAATATGCCAGCAAATTTGGAAAACTCAGCAGTGGCCATAGGACTGGAAAAGGTCATTTTCATTTCAGTCCCTAAGAAAGGCAATGCCAGAGAATGCTCAAACTACTGCACAATTGTACTCATCTCACAAGCTAGCAAAGTAATGCTCAAAGTCTTTCAAGCTAGGCTTCAGCAGTATGTGAATGGAGAGAACTTTGAGATATTCAAGCTGGATTTAGAAAAGGTAGACGGAGAAGGCAATGGCACCCCACTCCAGTACTCCTGCCTGGAAAATCTCATGGGTGGAGGAGCCTGGTAGGCTGCAGTCCATGGGATTTCTAAGAGTCAGACACAACTGAGCGACTTCACTTTGACTTTTCACTTTCATGCTTTGGAGAAGGAAATGGCAACCCACTCCAGTATTCTTGCCTAGCGAATCCCAGGGACGGGGGAGCCTGGTGGGCTGCTGTCTCTGGGGTCGCATCGAGTCGGAAACCACTGAAGCGACTTAGCAGCAGCAGTAGAAGCAGCAGCAGCAGAGGAATCAGAGATCAAATTGCCAACATCCACTGGGTCACAGAAAAAGCAAGGAAATTTCAAAAAAACCATCTACTTCTGCTTCATTGACTATGCTAGAGCCTTTGACTGTGTGGATCAAAACAAACTGTGGAATATTCTTGAAAAGATGGGAATACCAGACCACCTTACCTGCCTCCTGAGAAACCTGTATGCTGGACAAGAAGCAAGAGTTAGAACCGAACCTGGAACAATGGACTGGTTCCAAATTGGGAAGGGAGTACTGTCTCCCTGCTTTTTTAACTTATATGCAGAGTACATATGAAATGCTGGGCTGGATGACTCACAAGCTGGAATCAAGACTGCCAGGAGAAATATCAACAACCTCAGATATGCAGATGATACCACTTTAATGGCAGGAAGTGAAGAGGAACTAAAGAGCCTCTTGATGAAGGTGAAAGAGAAGAGTGAAAAAGCTGGCTTAACATAACATTCAAAATAAAAGATCATGGCATCTGGTCCCATCACTTCATGGCAAATACATGGGGAAAAAATGGAAAGTGTCCAATTTCACTAAGGATGGTGACTGGAGCCACAAGATTAAAAGACATTTGCTCCTTGGAAGAAAAGCTATGACAAACCTAGACAGTGTATTAAAAAGCAGAGACATCACTTTGCTGACAAACATCTGTATAGTTAAAGCTACGGTTTTTTCAGTAGACATGTGTGAATGTGGGATTTGGGTCTAAAAAGGCTGAGCACTGAAGAATTGATGCTTTTGAACTGCAGTGCTAGATAAGACTCTTTAGATTCTTATCCAAGAGCAAGGAGATAAAACCAATCAATCCTAAAGGAAATCAACCCTGAATATTCATTGGAAGGACTGGTGCTGAAGCTCCAATACTTTGGCCACTTGAGGAGAGGAGCCAACTCATTGAAAAAGACCCTGATGCTGGGAAAGACTGAGGAAAAGAGAAGGGGAGCAATGGACAAGCTGGTTGGATGGCCATCACTGACTCAATGGACATAAATTTGAGCAAACTCAGGAAGACAGTGAAAGACAGGAAGCATGGCATGCTGCAGTTCATGGGGTTGCAAAGAGTTGGACAGGACTTAGCAACTGAACAATAATAATTAAAATTGCTAGCTTCCAGAAAAACCCCTACCACCCTATGCTGCCCCGCCAGATATCTGACACAAAGTGTGCAGGGCTAGAGGTTGCGGATCATGACACAAACGCACCTACGGCCCTTCCTTAGACCTATCTGGTAAGTGGAGGAGAAACCAGGCTTATGATACATGAAATGGGAAACTAGCCAGTAGAAAATGTTTTCCAGGCATCAGAAATGTGAAACTAAGCAGAGAATTAGGTTCCCATTTTGTCTATTCAAAATGGAAGCCTTTCTTATCGGAATACAGTAGATGGTGCACTTTACATGTAAAAAAAAAAAATTTCCCACTGATTTTGTGAGAATGAGTAAAATAAAACTTTTCAGAATTCCTGTGGGAAATAAAAGAAATGACTTATCTAAAAGAGGTGAAAAATGTTCAAAATTGTAGAGGCCTTCAAAAGTGGTAGCAGACCGTCCCACTTCCCCAATTAAAGCTTATTTAAAAGTAAAAAAATAGCATCTGGAGAAGAAAAATAAAGGTTGATTCCAAAGTAAATACTGATAAAATATTTCCCATAAGAATTAGTCCTCCAGATCCACAGGAGTTCTTCTACTGGGTCTATGGGGTCTTATAGTAACTGGAACTAATGAACAGGTCAACAATACATGATATATTCATGCACTAGAATATTATCAGAGCTATAGAAAAAAAATGCAGTAGGGCTTCCCTGGTGGTCCAGTGGCTAAGAATCTGCCTTGCAATGCAGGAGACATGGGTTCGATCCCTGGTACGGGAATATACCGAAGATTCCACATGCTGAGGGGCACCTAAACCCGTGCACCGCAACTACTGAGCCTGTGCTCCAGGGCTGTGAGTCACAACTCCTGAAGTCCGTGCGCCCTAGAGCCTGTGCTCCTCAATAAGAGAAGTCGCTACAATGAGAAGCCTACCACAGCTACTGAGTAGCCCCTGCTCTCTGCAACGAGAAAGCCCATGTGCAGCAGCAGAGATCCAGTGAAGCCAAAAATTAATTAAAAAAAAGGAAGAAATGAAGTACATATTACAACATAGACGCACCTAGAGAATAGCAGGCTAAGTCAAAGATGATACGTATAATTCCATTTACATGAAATATCTAGAATAGGCAAATCCATAGAAACAGATTAATGGCTGCCAGCAGCTGCGAAGAAGCTAGAAGGGGAAGGGCAGTGCCTGTAAATGCTGTGAGTTTATTTACTCTTTGGGATAACGAAAATGTTCCAGAATTAGATAGCGGTGATGGTTCCCAGCCTTGTGAATACACTAAAAAACACTGCAAGTGAAAGAAGTGTTGGTCGCTCAGTCCTGTCCGACTCTTTGCAACCCCATGGACTGTAGCCTGCCAGGCTCCTCTGTTCATGGGATTCTTCAGACAAGAATACTGGAGTGAGTTGCCATTCCCTTCTCCAAGGGGCCTTCCTGACCCAGGGATCAAATCCAGGTCTCCCACATTGCAAGCAGATTCTTTACCATCTGAGCTCCCAGGAAGCCCAATTGTATGCTTTAAAGGGGCCTATTTTATGATTTGTACTTCATAGCCCAAATTTCCAATACAGAAAATCTTAAAACATAACAGGATATAAACAGACATGACCCAACCTTGTAAAAGCACCTACCATACTAGACTAAACCTGGAGTCCAACATTACAATGTGGCCATCGAGAAAAAGGCTTTTTCTTCTTGTCACTTTCTCAATTTTCTACAATGAACAAGTAATCTTGCAATCAGGGAAGAAAAGAGGTCATTAAATTGGATTATATTGGTCTTTACACTGTTTTCCAAAAAGGTAATACCAAGAAATGAGAGTTGGGAATTCCCTGGCGGTCCAATGGTTGGAACTCCAAGCTTCCACTGCAGAGGGCATGGTTTGACCCCTGGTCAGGGAACTAAAATCCTACATGACTCAAGGCCACAAAAAAAAAAAAAAAAAAGAAAGAAAGAAAGAAAACGAAGGTTCTCCTGTCCTATTTTAAGACTCTCACTGGAGAGTGCTAGAGAAACAATTGAACCCAAAATTGGTTAATTCCTTAATAACCATCTTTAAAATAAAACACATTCTTTTTCAACTGAACAAACTGAATGTTTGAACCAAAAATCTGGCTTATTCCTTAATGACCATCTTTAAATCATCTTTAAAATGGAACATGTTTTTGGTTCAACTGAACAAATGGCAAAGCCACACCCATGAATTATTCGGGGACTGGGCAGAGGAAGGAAAGAGTCTACCCACACCAATCCACCGTAACAGCACTGCACAGACACCGCTGAGACAAGGACAGGGGACTAGAAGGGTGGCCTGGGGATAAAAGTCAAGTGAAATCCTTTCCCTCCATGGCTTAAGTGTTCCCTGTGACAAACATGTATGTCAGAAGTTTAGCTGCTTTTGACCAGTGGTGTGGACAAGCCATCACAGCACTGCCAAGTTAGTGACAAACGTAGCCTATACAAATGTCCTTGGCATTTCCCCATTCTGAAATGCTTTGGTCAGGTGGGGCAGGAGGTCCCCCAGGGTGACCCCACACTCACCCAGGCTCTCAGTCTCAGGCAGTGTGTGTTCAAAATCAAGGCTTTACTTGGAGCTCAGACATATATTTGCTATACTTAAAAAACTGCTAACTAAGCCCCTGAGTATTGCTTTCGGTACCAAATTCTGCTGCATGAGCTTTTCACCCAGATTGCACGCCTTGCACTGTAACATGATCCTTCTTCACTCATGCTGTTTAGAAAGATCTGGGTACCAACTTAGATAGCATCTATTACTGATAAACTGGGACTGGAAGTGGACATGCGTAAGTAACTGTAAAGGTTTTAATAAATAACAAAGTTCTATCGACAGTCAAGGCGAGGGACTTCCCCTGGTGGCCCACTGGCTAAGACTCTGCGCTACCAGTGCAGGGTGCCCAGGTTTGATCCTTGGTCAGGGAACTAGATTCCACATGCCACAACTAAGACCCAGCACAGCCCCAAAAAAAGTCAAACAGAAGTTATACTTGAGGAAGACAATTTAATTAACTGTCAACTTTTCAGGAAATCAAATCTATAAAATAGCAAATTCACCTCTTAGAAGTTCTATTTATTCACCAACCAGGGTCACCTGGGGTTTAAGAAGATGCTGGGGCTCTGAGAAGAGGTGGGTCTCAATTTTCTGCTCTTCAAACTATTCCTCTGTGCTTCCTTCAACTTCAGAGATTCCCAGAGTCCTGTCTACAGCTCACCACCTCTAGCACATATTTGGTTTGGAATCTGTATGTTCCGTGGCTTCTACTTGGTCAGTTTAAAACTCCATGTACCAACTCCATGTACTTGCTGTCCACATGGCAACTCCACATCTCTTACTGCTCACTGAATCGAAGTCTATTTTATAGGGGTATATTTTAGAAGCAAAACCATGGTCAGCTCTCTACATTCTAGTAGCAGGGGGTGCTAAAAATTTGAACACCAATTTTTAAGATGGGTTGGAAGATTCATAACCTGGTGATTTCCTCAAATATAGAAAAGCTATTTCAAAATTAATATTCAGCCATGAATACAACAAACACAGCCACTATACTATGTGAATTTTAAATTTAAAACCCTTGAACCTCCCCTTGGCTCTCAGGGGGGAAAAAAAAAACCCCATGCAATTTAATATGGTTCAAAACATTATCACGAATTACTCTCCAACCTCATCTCTCATCAATTTTAAAAACAGAACATTTATTGGTTCTTATTATTGTCTAGAATGCCGTCCCTCAGTCTCTTGTTCTAGGTTAAAGAGTGTCTGTTAAAAATCCATGTCCACAGGTACCAGAGGTGGTTTCGTCACTAAGTCATGTCCAACTCATTGCAACCCCATGGACTGTAGCCCGCCAGGCTCCTCTGTCCATGGAACTCTCCAGGCAAGGACACTGGAGTGGGTTGCCATGCCCTCCTGCAAGGGAGCTTCCCCTTTCAGGGATTGAACCTGGGTGTCCCGCATTGCAGCTGAATTCCTTACCATCTGAGTCACCAGGGAAGCCCCACCAGTACTGTGAATGGCCTCTAACCCAATGACTGGCACCCGCTGAAGAAGAGGGGAAACTGGAAACAAAACACACAGGGGGAGCAGCACCACAGGACCACCTAGCAGAGACCAGGATGATGCAACTGCAAGCCCAGGGACACCCACGACTGCCGGCAGCCTCCAGAAGCTCGGAGAGACTCGCCACCACTGATTCCAGACTGCTGCCCTCCCGAACTGTGGGAGATGACAGTTCTCTCTTAGCTCTCAAAGTCTGCAGAAATTTGTTATGGCAGCTTTTTGAACAAACACACCCTCCCCCATCCTCCACACAGTAAGTACCTTATACTTAACTGTGGGTCTTGTCTTTCCTATAATAGGCCATTTATCTATTCACTTTCGAATTAGAATGTACTTCACGGTGCTATCTTTGCAAACAATTACAGGACTTTGCAAACAATTAGACTGGAAATTCTACAGAGCAACAGAGAACCCATGTCACGGGCAGCTCTATGTACACACAGAAACTAACCTCCAAATACTCTTTCAATTCTTCACATACATTAGCACATGTAAGATGCTTGACATCCAACATGAGTCATAAGGGAAATGCAAACCAAAACCATAATGAGGTGTCACTTTACACCACTAGGGCAGCTATAATCAAAAAGTTGGATAATAACAAGAATGTCAAAGAATGTGGAGGAACCAGAAGTCTCATACATTACTGTTAAGAACGTAAAATGGTACAGCCACTCTGGAAAACTGTTTGGCAGTTCCTCAAAACCTTAAGCAGAGTTACCATCAGTCTCAGCAATTTCACTACTTGGTATATATGCAAAAGAAATGAAAACATATGTTCACACAGCAAAAAAAATTGTACGTAAATGTTCAAAGCAATATCACTCTTAACAGCCAAAAAATGCAATCAACCCAAATATTCAATGGCAGATGAATGAACAAACATGGTATATCCATATGACTCAGTATTATTCAGCAATAAAAAGCAATACACACTACAACATGAAGAAGTCTTGAAAACATTTTGCTAAGTAAAAGAAACCAGACACAAAGGCTACAATGACTACATTTTCTGATATGTCCAGAACAGGCAAATCTATAGAGAGAGGAAGTTTAGAGACTGCTTAGGACTGAGAGAGATGGGGGTGGGGGGAGTGATAGCTAAAGAGTACAGGATTTCTTTTTTGAGGTGATAAAAACATTCTAAAATTAACTGTGGTTCCAGTTGTACATGTCTGAATATAGCAGAAAACACTGAATCGTGCACTTTAAACAGATGAATTGTTTGACATGTGAACAACGGCTCAGTAAAACTATATTAATTAAACAATAGGGAGCCAGGGGCCCTATTTGTAAGAATAAGAGACCACAAACAATCTATACACAAAATGAGATAAATAAATTAGTTTCACCAATTACACAGACATTAAAAAAAGAAAAAATGGTCATGAACTGTTCGCACAGTGTACCTGGTAGGTACCCAAAACTAGCTTGCAAACAACACTGCCCGTATCATCCTCTTTGTGTGCGCCACATGTGTGTAGCCAAAACTTAAAGGATGTTCAGAAAGTCGTCCACTCAATCCCCTAGCCAACTGAAACTGTGACTTTTTGTGTGGTATTTTATCTAAGCACTGTGTATTTTCTTTACAAAAATAAGGAAAACTTGTAGTTCACAGTGTTATTTATACGTCAGCTTCCTTCCTTAATAATGAAGACAGCAGGTGTATTTTCAAAAGGACCCAGGAGCCAACTTGAAAGAACTCCCAGAGGCTAAAAATGAGACAATTTGACCAGAATTTGACCACAGTAAAGCTAACAAAAAATGGACTGAAACAGAAAGTGTTATTATAAACTCAAAATGTTTCAAGAAAAGTATCAGTTATTACTGGAGACCTTCAAGTTGGTAAATAAATATTAGCAAATACTCACCTTGCCATTTTTTAAAGAACAGAATGTCATGGTAACCACACAGTTCATCTGAGAAAGTTTCTTTTTATGAAAGTGGTTCAATTCATAAATGAAAAAATAATAAAATCAGAAAATCCCTTTGCCTTTCATGAAATAGATTTCTCAAAATCTATGGCTGCTACACCACAGAAAGAGAAAACCAGGTATGCACTTCCTGACCAAAGTCTGTGCCTCCACCTATGAATAATTCTTGCTTAAAGAGAAGAGGAGGAGGAGAGGAGGAGAAATGGAATCTGAGTATGATCAAGCCTTTTGTGGTTCTCCACCTTACCAACACAGCAGAATCACTTGAGAAGCCTAAAATACTGTGCCTAGGTCCTAATAGCCTGGAGATCAGGTTTAATTAGTCTACAATATAGCCTGAGCACTAGATTTTTTTTTTTTTTATAAAAATCCCCAATTGATTGTAACATGCAGCCAAGATTAAGACCACGGCTCTAGATCTACCTACCAATACACGGGGCTATAGAGGACTGAGAAACCAAAGTATAATGTAAGGATGAATCCGCTGATCAACAAAAAGATCGGGCAGGAACAAAAGCTGCAGCTTAACAAATGGCAAGGAAATAAGAAACAAAAAGGACTGGGTATCCCAAAGATCAAGAGGCAAAGGGGAAAAAAAGAAAAAGAAACCGAATGGAAACAAAATTTTTAAATGTGTGGGGCAACTACAATATCTGAATGCTTCAAATTTTATAATATGAATTTGTGTGATGATACTGGTTTATTTCTTAGTTCTTATATTTTAGAAATACATGCCGAAATAATTATCAGTAAACTTATTTAGTAAGATTTACTCAGAATTATCTGATGGGGGAGGAAATGAGACTGACTATAAACTGATAGTTGTTAACATCAGGTGATAGGTCCATGGGATAGTCTATTACACTGGTCTCTTTACATTTGCATGTGCTTTAAACTATCCATTTTGCTGCGGGTGCTGCTGCTAAGTCGCGTCAGTCGTGTCCGACTCTGTGCGACCCCATAGATGGCAGCCCACTGGGCTCCCCCGTCCCTGGGATTCTCCAGGCAAGAACACTGGAGTGGGTTGCCATTTCCTTCTCCAACGGGTGAAAGTGAAAAGTGAAAGTGAAGTCGCTCAGTCGTGTCCGACTCTTCGTGACCCCATGGACTGCAGCCTACCAGGCTCCTCCGTCCATGGGATTTTCCAGGCAAGAGTACTGGAGTGGGGTGCCATTAGAAAGCTTTAAAAAAATGAAATATTTTTGAAGTTAAAAGATCTAATGTAACTAAAGAATGAGGACACAGTTTATGCAAATCAATAAGATAATAAGAATTACCACCAATATTCTTTGAAAGACACTTTAGAACATAAGAAGACAAACTGGAGACTGCAAGCAAAGAAAATATCTGACAAAAACCCTTTATCAGAATATATATTAGAAATTTCAAAACTCAGTGATAAAACACATTTTTAAATGTTCAAAAGATTTAAACAAGACTTCACCAAAAAAAAAAAAAAAAAAAAACATCTAACAATAGCAAATACACACATGAAAAAAAATTTGATTAGGGAAATCCAAATCAAAATTATAATGATACCCCTTCATACCCTCTAGGATGACTAAAATAAAAAGACAGAAAATAACTGCAGGCAAGAATGTGGAGAAATTGAAACCCTCATGCATCGCTAGTAGGAATATAAAACGGCCGTGTCACTTTGGAAAATAGTTTGGCAGTTCCTCAAAATATATTGTTGCCATATCACTCAGCACCTCCATCAAGAATTATCCTAAGTATATTATCAAGAGAACTGAGAATATATACTTACACAAAGGCTTGTATATGAAATGAATGTTCACAGCAGCATTATTTGCAATATTCAAAAAGTGGAAACCATCCAAATGTCCATCAACTGAAGAACAGATAAACTGTGGTATAGCAACACAATGGAATATTTAGCAACTAAAAGAAATGAAGTATCAGTAATACTTAGCTTAACATAGATGGTTACACATTGATATTCATGGACATTTATAACACAGGTTAGTCTATACACATGTGTGCCCTTGTTCTGTCAGCGGAGAGAAGATGAAAGCAATAAGCACCCCAGTAGCAAAGGTCATAACTACTGCCCAGATCTTGGCTTCTAATACCATTCTCAAACAAAAGGAGCCAAATCTCCGTAGAGAAATGGCTGATTCTAAGACTGTAGCAAGAATTATACAGGATGATTATGGAATATCTTCTAGTATCAAAAAGAAAGTGCTTAGCAAACAAACAAACAGGAAACCACCAAACACATACAATGGTGCTTAGGGACCCAGGAGCTAACTGAAAGTTCTCAACAACCAAAACTAGACCAACAAAACCAAGTTAACACTGGATTATAATCCAAACAAAACAAATATCCATGAGTCCAAATGACTGAATAAATGAATGGGGGAGAACAGATAAATATACATGGAAAAGAAATCCTAATAATTTACAAAGACACTCCACTCTCATGGAGGAGCGCCTAACACCCTGCTCCCCTAGGCTGACTTCTTTCCAGAAGTACAGTATGAAAGGGGGTTTGGGGTGGGGAGGAGTTTTACAGTGGAGCAATCTAACATACATATTTCATCAAGGTTAGTATCAATAGCGATGTCATGCTGATGGTATGCACTCTTTTGATACGATGTAACAGGAATGGTATGTTATCTCTCTGGTCTCCCTCCCCAGGACCCATAAAACCAGTTTAATCACGGGAAAAACTTCAGACATGTCCCAACTAAGGAATTTTCTACAAATAGGTGACCAGTACTCCTCTAAACTGTCAAAGTCATCAAAAACACAAAGAGGCCGCAACAACTAAAAAGGAAAGTAAGGAGGAACTAAGGAGACAGGACAATGAAATGTCACGCAGAATCCTGTATGGATCCAGAAACAGATAAAGGTTGTTAGGTAAGAAGGAAGTAAATCTAAACAAAGTATGAGCTTTAGCTTATTATCAACCAGGACCCAACAATGTTGGTTCAATAACTATGATAAATAGGGCAAGGAGATCCAACCAGTCCATTCTGAACAAGATCAGCCCTGGGTATTCTTTGGAAGGAATGATGCTAAAGCTGAAACTCCAGTACTTTGGCCATCTAATGCGAAGAGGTGACTCACTGGAAAAGACTCTGATGCTGGGAGGGATCGGGGGCAGGAGGAGAAGGGGATGACAGAGGATGAGATGGTTGGATGGCATCACCGACTCGATGGACGTGAGTCTGAGTGAACTCCAGGAGTTGGTGATGGACAGGGAGGCCTGGCGTGCTGCGATTCATGGGGTCGCAAAGAGTCGGACATGACTGAGCGACTGAACTGAACTGGTGGTCCAGTGGTTATTAAGACTTTGTGCTTCTACTGCAGGGGACATAGGTTTGATTCCTGGTCGGGGAACTAAGATCCCACACGACTCGTGGTGCAGTCAAAGAAAAATGATAAATGTACCACAAAATGAATGAAAGTTGTTAACAACCAGAGAGACTAGCTGTGGAGAAAATGGAAACTCCCTCTTTTCAATTTTTCTATAAATCCGTAACTATTTAAAAGTTTATTTTTTAAAAAAGGAACGAGACACTAAAACACACTGCAGCATGGAAGAACCTTGAAAGTACACCAAGTGCAAGAAGCTGGCCACAAAAGCTGCATAATGTAGAATTCCATTTATATGAGATGTCCAGAATAGGCAATCTATACAGACAGAAAGCAGATTAGTGGCTGTCAGGGGCTAGTGTGAAGGGAAAACCAAGTGAATGTTAATTGCTTGTTTTTGGAGTGATGAAAATATACTCTAAAATTACACAGTGGTGATGTTCCAAAACTCAGTGAAATACTAAAAACCACTGAATCGCACACTTTAGGACTGAACCTCTCACACCCAGCTACTTTGGAAAAGTTCAGCAGTTTCTTAAAATGTTAAACATGGACTTACCATATAACCCAGTTATTTCACCCTAGAATTCCCGCCAAGAGAAATCAAAGTGTTGGGAGGAAAAAGCTTATCCTCTCCCAACTTAGGTTCAGTGACTGGTGGCTTGTGAATTTAGCTGACAACAGACAGATTAACAGGAGAAAATACAAAGTTTGTGGATATATGTGTGTTGAAGCACACAAAAGAAGTGGCTCTTGAAATAAAGATAGGCATTTATACTCCTAACTTGATGAGGGAAAAATGAGGAGGAAAGAGGTTTCACAGGAAAAACAAATGGGAGATAAAGCTTGTGATGATGTTTGCTTATAAAGGAGTGAGTGGTCTTCATTTCTTTTCAGACCAGTTAAACTTCCCAGCAAAGTATTTATGGCAGCCTCACTCCCAGGAAGAAGATTTTCTGGAGAAAATCTTCCTTCCTTTTGGAGAAGGAAATGGCAACCCACTCCAGTACTCTTGTCTAGAAAATTCCATGGATGGAGGAGCCTGGTGGGCTACAGTCCATGGGGTCACGAAGAGTCGGACATGACTGAGTGACTTCACGACACTCCCAGAAGCTTCTGCCTTTAGTCAGATAAGGAAAGCTCAGAAAAGGCTTCTTTTTGCATCTGTTGAATTTTAAATGTCTTTAGTTTATAATAAGTTTCATTATCAACCTTGGCGGTCTAAGTGAATCCCCACAAAATCATACATGCATACAGAGGCCAGCTCATGAATGCTCATATCAACTTTGTTTATAGGAGTAATCAAAACAGAAAACAAGCTAAATGTCTATCAGCAGATAAACAAATTGTGGTATGTCCACACAATGGAATACTACTCAGATTTTAAAAGGAAGGAGCTGTTGATTCACTAACTTGAGTCGAACTTAAATCATGCTGACTGAAAGAAGCCAGACCAATAGAATATATATTATATAACTCCTTATATACAACTCCAGAAAATGCAAATTAATTTTTATTGAAAGACAGCAGAGCAGTAGTTGCTTGAGGGTAATACAAAAGGGTATAAAGAAACTTCTAGGCAGTAATAGTTACACTCTTTTTTTATGTGTGTGGTGATGGTTTCATGGATACACTTATGTCAAAACTTACCAACTGCTGCTAAGTCACTTCAGTCGTGTCTGACTCTATGTGACCCCATAGACGGCAGCCCACCAGGCTCCCCCGTCCCTGGGATTCTCCAGGCAAGAACACTGGAGTGGGTTGCCATTTCCTTCTCCAGTGCATGAAAAGTGAAAAGTGGAAGTGAAGTCGCTCAGTCATGTCTGACTCTTAGCGACCCCATGGACTGCAGCCTACCAGGCTCCTCCACCCATGGGATTTTCCAGGCAGGAGTACTGGAGTGGGTCACCAATGCCGTCTCTGAAAACTTACCAAAGTAAACTTTAAAGATATTACTATAACATATAAAATATTTACTATAATGGCTTTAATTGTTATAAATTGAGAAAATAAGATTTACTCCCAACGTCTTACATGAGGAAAAACTTCTAGGGTTTTTGTTTTTGACATATAGAATGTTTAACTTTTAAAATGTTTCACACATTCAAAGAAAATGAAAGTAGTTCAATTAATTCTTGAGTGCCTATTATCCATTTTAAGAAATAAATCAAACCCATGGATCTAAAGCCACTTTGCAAAGCCGTCTTATTTCATTTTTCCACAAAGGGAACCACTGTTCACCATTTTGTGTTTATCATTCCCCTACTCTTCTTTAAAGCCTTATCACATATGTATTTATACAGAAGTAATATATTAAGATACATATTCTTGAAATTTTTTGTATTCTGTGAAAATTTTTTTTCTATTTAACATTTATGTTTTGAGTTTCACTCATATTAAAATTAGCTATTTGGGCCTTAAACATTTTTTCTTCCTCAATATTGCCAGAGACTCATCTGCTTTATCAGTTTTCTCAAGGAAATGTTTGTCTTTGCTGATTATTGTATCTTCTCACTTTTCTATTTCACTATTTTTCCTATTGTTTAAATTTTTATCTTTCTATAAATGTCTATTATAACTATACACTTATATTTCTATAAATGTCTTTCTATTCATTCTATGAATTTCTTCTATTGTTCTTCACCTAAGGTTAAAGGGGGAAAACAAAAACAGGATATTAAGTTACATGCAACAGGATCAATACTGTTTTTTAAAAATTACAAGCTGGCAGAAATGGAAAAAAGAAACAAATGGATGATAAATCTTTTAATCACAAACTCTGACACACCGTAACTACCGTATACCATAAAAGTGTGAGAAGTTATTATCAAGACATAACTGGAGAACAAAACTGACAGCTACAAATGTTAACATGCACTTCAAAATGTTCATTATTTGTCAAAGTCATGTAAATATACCAGTTGAAATAATCATGCCAAATTTTCCAAGTAAAATTGGCTAAGATTTTTAAGTACTGTAACATGAATTATGCTGGAGAGGATAAAGGTGAACAATTAGTCTCATCTCTTCATGGGGGACTTATAAAGGAGCACAAGATTTTAACCTACATTTTCTAACAGTAAATGGCCTAAAAATTCACACTCTGATCTGCCGATTCAACATGTGTATTTCTGCATAGGAATATGAAAGGTATACTAAAACTATTTTGTACTTTACTTTCTAAATATTATCCAATAAATCTGTATTTCTTATAATGGCGGTGGGAGCAGGATAGTATTTAAGTCATTCCTTTGACAGCAGCTTCTGGTGGAGAAAAAAAGCAGCTCAAATCAAAACACCAAATGAAAAAGAGTTGGCCTGTCTCTTGACTGACCAGGACATGAAGGATGAAGCCATGAGAATATTGTGAGATGGTACAAACCACCACGCCTCTTATCAGGAGCAGCTAATTGAAAGAATCAGGGAGCAGGCAACCCCTCCAGGACACCTCATTTCCGCACATGAATGAAATCCCTCAGATGCCAGCTAGAGCTAAATACAGAATCTGAAAGCACACAGCGTCCTTACCCCTTCCATCCCTCCTCAGGGTGTATATGCAGGACACAGATGCCATACCACGATTTTATAGCGCACAGGACTCTTATTTATGGAAAGCAGCCTAAAAACTTCACAGCTGCTTGTTACTTTGATTTTGTCTCTGCCTTTTCTTAGTTCTGCGGCTACTGATGTAAGATCTGTCACCCACAAATGGAGGGGGGAGCCTCTCCACAACACTTCCACTTTCCAGGGCTGCAACGACAGCTCTGACGATGATGGGCTTTGACACACAGGCAGACATTACTATTCCAGACCTATTACTGGAAGCCCACGCTACCCACTTTTAACCCCTTCAGAACCAAACCCCCAACAAAACACAAAACCCCCAACAATGGCCTTTCTTAGAATCAAATACATCACCAAAACAAGGCAGAATAAGAAAGAGACGTTTCATTCAAAAATTACAAACAAAAAAACTTTTCTGTGGGTAGAAACAAAAATAGCTAATACTGACAGATATCTGTAGACAACAATCCCAACACATACTGTGGTTGACAAAATCACAACATATAGAAAGCAGAATAAAATCAAGATGAGGAAGATGAAGCATAAGGAATGTTGTGGTTTTACAGTATCCACCACTTCTAACCCTTACTCTCAAATGCATTTAAGTTCAAGCACAAGTACATTGCTGCTGCTGCTGCTGCTGCTGCTGCTGCTAAGTCGCTTCAGTCGTGTCCGACGCTGTGCGACCCCACAGACGGCAGTCCACCAGGCTCCCCCGTCCCTGGGATTCTCCAGCCAAGAACGCTGGAGTGGGTTGCCATTTCCTTCTCCAATGCATGAAAGTGAAAAGTGAAAGTGAAGTCGCTCAGTCGTGTCCGACTCTTCGCAACCTTATGGACTGCAGCCCACCAGGCTCCTCCATCCATGGGATTTTCCAGGCAAGAGTACTGGAGTGGAGTGCCATCGCTTTCTCCAAGTACATTGCTAAGTATCCGTAAACAAAGCTAAAACACACAGTAAAATCTCATTACTGACCACTCTAGGATATCCATGACATTAAAATACAGTGCATTCAGATTAAAATGCACAACACCGCTGTCATCTGCTACACACCTTACCCAGCTTAGCTGGCACTACAAAAATACCAAGAGACAATATTCGAGTCCAAAAATGATTTGGGAGGAAAGCATACAAAAAAGGAGAACGCTCCTCTCTCCCTTGAGAACGCTCCTTGATTGTAAATACTGGCAAATACTGCCTTCAGTACCATAGATGTGGCACAGCCAAAACTCAGGCAGACCTGCGGAACCCTCCTCATTGACCTTTGAAGAATTCCCAACGCCTGGCTAAGCCTCACATGAGAAAGGAAACTGGAGTGAGTGAACTTGTCAGAGTCTCAGATAGCACAAAGGCTCAGCTCAAGAAAAAGCTGATTCACTCAGTGCAGAAAACCATTTTGGAGGAAAAAAAAAAAGTAAGGACAGTTAACAAACTCACCCTTTATATAGATAACAAAAATACCCAACTAGTAATGATAGCAACCTCTGGATAATAGCATTATAGGTTCTTTGCGGTGGGCGGGGGGGGAGCAGTTTGATCTTTTTCCTACAATGAACACAAAATTTATTATTATAATTTTAACTGCAGCGGGTCCTCGTCGCAAGCGTCTGGGCCCCTCTGGCTATGGTGGGCAGTCTCTAGAACACGCAGCTCAGTGGTTGCAGTGTGTAGGACCTTAGTTCCCACACCAGGGACTGAACCTGGGCCCCCTGCACCACGAGCACCAAGTCTTATCCAATGTACCACTACGGAAATCCCAACATAAAATATTTTTAATTTTAAAAATTAAAATGGACCTACACTTGTTGCTATCAAAGGCCAGTGGTCAATTTCTTAGAAGTTCATAGTGAGAAAAACCCAATTCCTCAAGGGGACACTCATCAAATCTTGTCACCTTGCTTAGAGTTAACCCACTCTAGATTCCGTGACTAAGAGCTAACTGTCCCTCCAGACCAGGGTCTCTGCTGTGGAAAGGAGAGGCAAGGCAACCCAAGTACCACGGATGTCCTACCACTGGTCCTTGATCATTGGACTGGGTCCTTCAGCGGCAAGAGAGTTGCCATAGAGTTATTGAGAGAATACTGGAGTGGGTAGCTGTTCCCTTCTCCAGGAGATCTTCCCAACCCAGGGATCGAACCCAGATCTCCCAAATTGCAGTGGATTCTTTACCAGCTGAGCCACCAGGGAAGACCAAGATTACTGGAGTGGGTAGCCTATTCCTTCTCCATGGGATCTTCCTGACCCAGGAATCAAAGCAGGGTCCCCTGCATTGCAGGAGGGTTCTTTACCAGCTGAGCTACCAGGGAAACCCAGAGTAATTGTAAGGGGTATACAAATCCATGCACACTTTCATGAATTTCTGGCAAGCTGAATGAAGGATGAATCTTACACATACGCATATCATAATTTTTGGAGGTATATATGGGTCATTTGATTTAAAAAACTGATTAGAAACTGGGACTCTGACAACCTAGAGTGGTGGGATGGGGTGGGAGGGAGGCTCATATGTGTATCTATAGGTGATCCATGTTGATGTACGGCAGAAACCAACACAATATCATAATTATTCAATTAAAAATAAATAAAGAAAAAACTAAGAGTTATTGAATCTCATTTTCTAAAGGTAGGAGACGATGAATCTACTTCATACACCAAGGCCTTCTAGCTATAGAAAAATCTGCACTTTCCAAAAGGATGAAGCAACTTACAAAGACAACATTTAAAAAATTATTTTCCACAAAAGAAAAATAAAGCCAGAGGAAGTTAAGAACTTAAACTAGTATGAAGTTAGTGAGAAAATTTAAACCAAAAAGCACACTATCAGGTGGAGGTGACCCTGAAGCTCAGTAATAGCACCAAGCTGCACCCAGGAGAAAGCAAGACTCTGTCATGTACTAAATACACAGCTCAGTCTCTGGAAGCAGAGGGAAGCACAGGACCAAAGGTCCTCTTATTAAACAAACATTAATTAATACCAAGTCAGAATAAAATTTCTGGCATATAGAAACAAAGCTGTGTCTGATTGAAGACTTGCCCATGTTTAATTAAGCAACAAAGAAACATGACTAAGGTGTCTTATGGAAAAGATATCATAAAGATTATTTAAAATAATCAGAGATATTTGTTGAGCTGGGCCGCTTCAAGTAGCATTCAACAATAGTGGAATACTGGAGGCACAGAGAACTTGCTCAAAGCTGATGGGCATCCGATTTGCTGAGAAAGGAGAACGTAGAGGTAATGATGGGTATAAAGTCAGGAGGACTTGGCGTTAATCCCCCCTAATGAGCCGAGCATCTGGGAAAACAGCCTGCTCGGCAACAGCCATTGGGAGCATCACTCAGTGATGCTTCTGACTCCTTTGTGACTCATCGCTTCAACACAAGGTCTGAGGTTTTTCTTTGGGAGGGGTGGGGAAGGGAAGAAACAGCTTTACCCCAAACACAAAGCTGAATTTTAAGGTAAAATGGTATTTAAATTATTAACTCAACTACTTGTAATATTAAAACAAGCAGCCAAAGCAAGATAAAATACCAGCCAGATTTCTCACTAAAACACTTGCTCCCTGCTAGCAAAGGGCCCCATATTGCTTGTAGCAAGATTTCAATTTGCTTCTGCCCATCCCTTTAAAAAATCCACAAACAAAAAAAGCACAAGAAACAAAATCAACATCATTAAAGTAAAAAAAAAAAAAAAAAAGATTTCAATGACTCATTCCTCCTTCAGTAAACTCAATGACCTGAGACAAAAAATTTACATCGTATTTTCTTCTACCTACCCTCTCCATACCTCCCAACATTCCCCCTCTAAAATTCAGCCAACTGTTTAAAAAAATTTTTTAATCCATTACAGAGTTAAAAAAGTTTCCAGCCAAGAAATGTATGTGAATGCTGACCAGGCCTGGTAGACCAGATATTTGGTCTACACCAGGCTTGGTTCTGTCTCTTTGCTGACAGCACAGAAGACAGCCCCTGGTCCCTAAAGTGAGAGTCTGAGGGGAGAACAGAAATAAGTCAGAAGGCAATTAAAATATCAAGTGCCGAGTGGTACTATAGGGTTAAGAGAAATATAGGAGACACACCTAATTCAGATATGGCAGAAAATCAGGCTTTGTGAAAGAAATGACGTCTTAAAGGCTAAGTAATTACGGGAATTAAGGAAAAAAAGAAAGGAGCAAATGGATTACTGGCAGAGAAAACGTGTGCAAAAGCCCTGAAACGAAGAGAGTGATGGGGTTTTGGCTCCAGCAAGAACAAAATCTGTTGAAGAAGTTTATTAATTCCTACCGAACCATGGGGCGAGGCACCTGTGTTATTTGCTGGTTCTCATGGTGATCCTGAAAGGGAGAGGCTCTGTCAGGTTGAGTCACCTTCACACAAAGTTCCCAGTCTTCCACTCCATCACTCTGGGGTTAGATATTCGAACACAGAAGCCCTGTCACCTCTGCCTTATGTTCTACGAAGACAAGTCTTCAGACTTACTGGACAAAAAGCAAAGCCCTGGAAGTCTCTCCAGCTCCTGCACATAGTAAGGACTCAAATCAGTTTAACAAAGGCTTATACAAACAGACAGAAGAAGTGGGGAGGGACTGGGCTCAGCAACCCGAGAGAGAGAGAGAGAGAGAGAGAGAGAGAGAGAGAGAGAAAAATGACCCTAGGTCTGAGAGAACACAGTCACGTGGGCTGGTTAAGGTCAAACCCAAGAGAGGGCATGCACAGTACCACCATGAACGTGATGTCCGAAAAGGCACCAGTTATTCACCAGCATGTGCTTCCTTCTTCCCTGTTATCGGACAGGAAAGGTAAGTGCTCAGTGCAAAATGACAAGCTGTATTCTGAATCGAAATCTCGCTAGGTTTTGAAAAGCTTAGACTTCATGTGTTCCCCAGTGATTAGGGCCCCTCCTCTTGAGATCGTGGCCCTACCATTGATTTGACATCCCTGAAGTATCTCGTATGGCAAGCGAGACTCTGCAGACATGATTCAACTATGTGTCTTGAGCTAGGGAGCTTATGCCTGGTGATCAGAGTGGGCTGCATGTTCTCACAAAGCTCCTTCTACAAGGGGCACAAGAAGAATCAAAGCCAGAGAGATGACTGTGTGACAATACAAGCAGAGACCAGAGTGACACACTCTGAAGATGGAAGAAGAGGTCACAAGCCAAGAAATTCAGGCAGCCTCTGAACACAGGAAAAGGCAAGGAAATGGTTTCTCCTCCACATCTGGAAGGAACAGCCCTGTCAACGCCTTGACCTCTGAGACTGAGTTGAGACTCCTGGCTTCTGGAACTGAAAAGAGAATAAAATTTTGTTTTAAGCCACAGAATGAGTGGTAATTCTTACGGCACCAATAGGAGCCTAGCACACCTATTTTTATGTTTGCATGTAAAGCCAATGTTCTGTGCCAGTCAACCCTGCACTGCTTTAAAATAGTCCCCAAAACCAAAGTTAGGGGATACAGACAATAAAACAAGAACAGAATACTGATAATCTTTAAAGCTGGGTACATGGAGGTTTATTACACTATCTTCTCTATATATATGTGGAAACTTTCAAACGACAGAATTTTACAAGTCACTTTAAAATTCCTAAGGAAGATGACATACAGATGGCCGAAATGCACATGTTCATCCTGATGGATTATTAGAAAAATGCAAATCAAAACTACAATGAGGTACCACCTCTCACTGGTCACAACTGACCATCATTAAAAAGTCTGCTAACAATAAATGCTAGAGAGGGTGTGGAGAAAAGGGCACTCTCCTACACTGTTGGTGGGAATCTAAGTATGACCCACTATGAAGAACAATATGGAGGCTCCGTAAAAAACTAAAACCGGCACCCCACTCCAGTACTCTTGCCTGGAAAATCCCATGGACGGAGAAGCCTGGTGGGCTGCAGTCCATGGGGTCGCAAAGAGTCAGACACGACTGAGCAACTTCCCTTTCCCTTTTCACTTTCATGCATTGGAGAAGGAAATGGCAACCCACTCCAGTGTTCTTGCCTGGAGAATCCCAGGGACGGGGGAGCCTGGTGGGCTGCCATCTATGGGTCGCACAGAGTCGGACACGACTGAAGTGATGCAGCAGCAGCAGCATATGATCCAGCAATCCCACTCCTGAGCATATATCCCAATAAAACCAAAATTCAAAACATACATGCATCCCAAAGCTCACTGTAGCACTATCTTCAACACCCAAGTCATGAAAGCAACCTAAATGTCCATCAACATAGGAATGGATAAAGAAGATGTGGTACATATATACAATGGAATATTACTCAGCCATTAAAAAGAATGAAATAAAGCCATTTGCAGGAACATAGATGGACCTAGATATTATCATACTAAGTCAAGTCAGGCAAAGGACAAACATCATATGATCACCACTTATATATATGAAATCTTACAAAAATGGAATAAGTGAACTTATTTACAAAACAGAAACAGATTCACAGCCTCTGAAAACAAACTTATGGTTACCAAAGGTGGTGGTGGGATAAATTAGGAGTTTGGGATTAACATATACACATTACTATATATAAAATAATCAACAAGGACCTACTGTATAGCAAAGGGAACTCTACTCAATAGTCTGTAATAATCTATATGGGGAGAGGATGTGAAAATGAATGGGTATATGCATTTGTATAACTGAATCACTCAGCTGTACACCTAAAACTAACACAACACTGTATACTCTAATACAAAATAAAAATTACATTTTAAGAAGTCAGTTAAGATAAAATTTCTAAGCAGAATACCACATCTCTACATTGTCCCCAACATCTTAGTCATCTCAAGGTGCTGCAGCAAATACCAGAGACTGGACGGCTTACCCAACAGAAATGGATTCCTCACAGTTCTAGAAGCTGGAGTCCCAGATCAGGGTGCCAGCCTGGTTAAGTTCTTGCTGAGGGCCCTCTTCCTGGCCTACACTCAGTCCCTTCTTGCTATAGTCTCACGTGGCAAGAGAGAAAGTGTCTCTCGTGTCTCTTCTTGTAAGGGCACCTATCCGATACATAGGGCTCTACTCTCCCTATTAACCTAATTATCTCCCAAGGGCTCTGTCTCCAAATGCCATGACATTAGGGATTATGGCTTCAACGTGAAAATTCTGGGGAGACACAAACATTCAGTTCACAGCACACACTAAGGCCAGATGAGCCAGTTATTCCTCCAACATTGGAACAAATCGTTATTTCTTTACAGGGTCTCTCGGCTCAAGATGGCAGAGTAGAAGGACATGAGTTAACCTCGTCTTACATAAAAATCATAACCAACTGCTCGACAACCATCAACCAAAAAAACCACTAGAACCTACGAAAAGAGATACCCTACAACCGAAGACAAAGAGGCCACAAGAAGACAGCAGGAGGGCCTCACCCGAGATAAAACCAAGTCCCACAAACACCGTTATCAGCTTACTGGCTAGTGGTTACGGGACACGCGACAAAAACTGCAGAGCTTTCAACCTATCCTCAGTCTGCATGAGAGGCACACAGGAGCTGAACAGCTGAAGAATCATTCATATTTCTTGTACCCCATTTCCCTAGGATGGAGGATCGTGGAGTAAGACAATATACAGAAATTCTCCACCCAAATTATTATACTGCTCTTTACTGCTGACCACATATAGGTAAATCCATCTAAGATGAACACAGCTCAACTCCGAAAAAGTCAAAGAGCAAGATATATCTAAGCCATACCTGAACAGGTGGTTTTAGCTTCAGAGAGCCCCAGCTGACCATGCTCTGCTCCTCAGGACACGGATCTTGAGAGCCAGTGCTTTCAACAGAACTTCCCCAAAGCACACCACCACCTCTGCTACACAGCTGTCACAGCGAAAGGGGGCTGCTCCAACGAGGCCGACCTGGCCTCCCAAGGCAAGGTAGGTAACATAATTATGCCCTTCCACCAAATAGCGTGTGTACGCATGTCAAGTCATTTCAGTCGTGTCCGACTCTTTACGACCCTATGGACAGCAGCCTGCCAGGCTCCTCTGTCCACAGGATTCTCCAGGTAAAAATACTGGAGTGGGTTGCCATGCCCTCCTCCAGGGGAACTTCCTGACCCGGGGATGGAGCCCCTGTCTCTTACGTCTCCTGCACTGGCAGGCGGGTTCTTTAGGGACATGTGGGACGCACAAATAACGTTACATGCACCCCCCCCAAAAAAATCTTTATGTTCTTTTTAAAAAAAATTTTTTAGCCACACCACATGGCTTAGGGATCTTAGTTCCCCAACCAGAGATGGAACCCATGCCCTCGGCAGTGAAAGCACAGAGTCCTAACCACTGGACCACTAGATAATTCCCTAATGTACCAAAACCTCAAGGCCCCAGCATTTCTGGTTCACTTCAAAAGCCACCTCGTGGTGCTGTGCCTGGGCCTACCCCTTAAACACTTACACAATCACAGGCCAAGGCCAGCTGTATGCATCACAGCAGAAAGACAGAGTGTGAAGAGTCAGCTGGAGGAGAGAAGGTATTCAAGATGGTATCACAACTCAGGTTTTTACTTACACTTGAAGGAAGAGCTCTATGAAAATCAAACAATTGTTCTGTTTCAGGGGAACCCAAAAAATAGGCAAAGGAAGCCAGTCACATTTCAGATTCGGTCACTGAGCCAAAAGCATCCATTCTCTCGGGCAGTGCTTGCAGTTTCCCAACAGATTCTCAGAACACAGGTGCAGGGCCCCTGCTGGGGGTGTTCTGCCATCAGTGTCGCCAACGTGAACTGCTGGAGGCATTTTATCATCTTGGCTTGTTGTGGAAAATGTCTTCATTCACTAAGACTCTTCACAGTATGAAAAACATTGCAGGAAGTCCTCTGAACTAAAGATTGGAAAAGTCACTGCTTCTCTATGGATCTGCATAGAGAAAATGCAGTAGACTTTAATACTAGCTCATGAGAGATCAAACCAGTTTGAGTTATGCCTGTCACACAACACTGCAAATCTGTGTCATGGAATAGGAAGTATCCCTGGATAATGAAGGCAGTTAAGTTCACTTCCAACAATAAGAATTTTTATAAAAAGTAATATTTATGGACAACAAAGGAGGTGTTGTGAATAAAACATTTTAGTGCTTGGTTAGAGAGAATGAAATTATAATCTTCCAAAAGAAAGACTTTTTCAGATACATTCATTCATTTTGGGTGACATCAGGGATAGAAAGATGGAGATAAAGAGACCATACTGTGACAAGGTAGGTTCAGAGTGAAGATTAAGTATTTAGAACTTTTATAACTTTTTACAGAAATTCCCTGGCAGTCCAGTGGTTAGGACTTAGCTAGCACTCAGTGCTTTTACTTCAAGGTCCGGGGTTTGGTCCCTGCTCAGGGAACTAATATCCTATAAGTTGCAGAACAGACAAAAGGATAAAAAGAAAGAAATTTTTATGGCAGATTGCCAGGAATTTTTTATGTCTGCTGAATCTAGTAATAAAAGTCAGGACTTGTCTTTTGGACTGACTTAAAATTTCATTTTCCTAATAATTTTTGCATTAAAAAGTCACTGATTAGAAATTTTAAAAACTCATTCTTGGAACTTCCCTGGTGGTCCAGTGGTGAAGACTCCACACTCCCAATGCAGGGAAGACATGGGTTCAATCCCTGGTCGGGGAACTAAGATCCCGCATGCTACATGGAGAGGTCAAAAACAAAACCCAAAAAACTGATCCTACCATTAAGCTGGAGAAGGAATGACCTAGAGCAGTAGTTCTCAATGGAGAAAATCTCACAATTTAGGGGGTGGTTTTAGAAATCTGTAGGCCCTCTGGGGTAGGAGAAAGGTCCTTAATCACACTGGCCAGGCAGAGACCAGATACATCACTCATCCTGACTCAAGGAGGACAACCTCACACAGGAGAGATGCCCCTGCCACGCACAGCTCTTCAAGGTCTGAACATTCACATACACAAAAAACACATTTTTTTCCTCAGGATATACCCTAAGGATTTATTGCTCAGTTTTAATATGTAATCTACCTTCCAGAACTGCAACCACCAAGTAAGTCAAGATACAATTATGCATTTTTTTTTCTTTTATTTACTTGCTGTGCCAGGTCTTGGTTGCAGCGCACAGCACGTGGGATTTTAGTTCCCCTAATGGGGATCAAACCCATGTCCCCTGCATTGCAAGGTGAATTCTTAACCACTCGACCATTAGGGAAGTCCCAAGATGCAATTATATTTCAACCTGCTTATCACCATCATTGCTGAAGAACTGATGCTTTCAAACTATGGAGCTGGAGAAGCCTCCTGAGTCCCCTGGAGAGCACTGAGACCAAACCAGTCAATCCTAAAGGAAATCAACACTGAATATTTGTGGGAAGGACTGATGCTGAAGCTCCAATACTTTAAGCCACCTGATGCAAAGAGCCAACTAATTGGAAAAAGACTCTGATGCTGGAAAGACTGAGGGTTGGTAGGTGGAGACAGGGCGACAGAGGATGAGATGGTTGGAGGGCACCCCTAACTGAATGGACATGAGTTTGAGCAAATTCTGGGAGATAGTGAAGGACAGGGAAGCCTTGCGTGCTGCAGTCCATGAGGTCACAAAGAGTCAGACACGACTGAGCAATTAATAATAAATCACCACTATGGCACTTTCCTTAGTGAAGAGGTGGCAAGAATACACAGAACTATACAAAAAAGATCTTCACAACCAAGATAATCACGATGGTGTGATCACTCACCTAGAGCCAGACATCCTGGAATGCGAATTCAAGAGGGCATTAGGAAGCATCACTATGAACAAAGCTAGTGGAGGAGATGGAATTCCAGTTGAGCTATTTCAAATCCTAAAAGATGATGCTGTGAAAGTGCCGCATTCAATATGCCAGCAAATCTGGAATACTCAGCAGTGGCCACAGGACTGGAAAAGGTCAGTTTTCATTCCAATCCCAAAGAAAGACAATGCCAAAGAATGCTCAAACTACCACACAATTGCACTCATCTCACATGCTAGTAAAGTAATGCTTAAAATTCTCCAAGCCAGGCTTCAACAGTATGTGAACAGTGGATTTAGAAAAGGCAGAGGAACCAGAGATCAAATTCCCAACATCCGTGGATCATCTAAAAAGCAAGAGAGTTCCAGAAAAACATCTATTTCTGCTTTATTGACTACGCCAAAGCTTTTGACTGTATGGATCACAAGAAACTGTGGAAAATTCTGAAAGGGGTGGGAATACCAGACCACCTGACCTGCCTCCTGAGAAATCTGTATGCAGGTCAAGAAGCACCATTTACAACCGGACATGGAACAATAGACTGGTTCCAAAATGGAAAAGGAGTACATCAAGGCTGTATATTGTCACCCTGCTTGTTTAACTTATATGCAGAGTACATCGTGCAAAATGCCAGGCTGGATGAAGCACAAGCTGGAATCAAGACTGCTGGGAGAAATATCCACAAAACCTCAGATATATAGATGATATCACTTTAATGGCAGAAAGTGAAGAGGAACTACAGAGCCTCTTGATAAAGTAAAAGAGGGGAATGAAAAGCTGGCTTAAAACTCAACATTCAGAAAACTAAGATCATGGCATCTGGTCCTATCACTTCATAGCAACTAGAAGAGGAAAAAGTGGAAGCACTGACAGATTTTATTTTCTTGGGCTCCAAAATCACTGCAGATGGTGACTGCAGCCATGAAATTAAAACATTTGCTCCCTGGAAAGAAAGCTATGACAAACCTAGACAGTGTGTTAAAAAGCAGAGACATCACCTTGCTGACAAAGGTCTGTATAGTCAAAGCTATGGGGGTTTCCCTGGTGGTCCAGTGGCTAAGACCCTGCGTTCCCAATGCAGGGGACCTGGGTTCAATCCCTGGTCAGGGAACTAGAACCCATCTGTCGAAACTAAAGATCCCACATGCTGCAACTAAGACACGGTGCAGTCAAATAATTTTTTTAAAAAGCTACGGTTTTTCCAATAGTCATGTGTGGATATGAGAGTTGGACCATAAAGAAGGCTGAGTGCCAAAGAATCAATGCCTTTGCATTGTGGTGCTGGAGAAGACTCTTAAGATTCCCTTGAATAGCAAGGATATCAAGCCAGTCAACCCTAAAGGAAATCAACTCTGAATATTCATTGGAGGTACTGGTGCTGAAGCTCCAATACTTTGACCACCTGATTTGAAGAACCAATTCACTGGAAAAGACCCTAATGCTGGGAAAGACTGAAGGCAGGAGGAGAAGGGGACAACAAAGGATGAGATGGTTGGATGGCATCACCGACTCAATGCATGTGGGTTTGAGCAAACTCTGAGAGATAGTGGAGGACAGAGGAGTCTATGACTTAGCAACTGAACAGTATCATCACTATATAAAAAAAAAAAAATCACTTAACCGAGAACAGCACAACAGTCACACATGTCATCCCTATTTATTAGCATTGGTTTGCCGAGGGTTATTGTGTGATAGCGCAAGTACTAGTCCTTGAGTGTTTCACTATGCCTCAAGCTCTGGTCATGCTGAAGTGTTTCTGTACTGAAAAATTATTTTATATAAACTTTTTTTTTTTGTATAAACCTTTTATTTCTCCTTTCTGATATTACTAGGACACTGTATTGATTTTTAAATGACATATATTTTAAAATACTTCAATTGTATTTTTGTTATAATTGTTACATTTTCTATGAATCTCACTTCAGCAGTATAATTGGGACATCAGAAAATATTTGGTAAAAAGAGGGTACAGGGACTGCCCTGATGGTCCAGTGATGAGGACTCTGACTGAACTTTCACTGCAGTGAGCATGGGTTCAATTGCTGGTAGATGAACCAGGATCCTGGATGCTATACAAACACAGAAACAAAAGCAGGGTGTAGGTCTGAGGGTTGAAAATGCAGGTCTATTGATTTAAGTATCTCAGTACTTATTATAGGCCAAAGATAGTAAGAAATTACAGTCTATTTAAATAAAAACATGCTGATAGAGTTGGTGTTTAAAGTCATAAACAGACGTGCTGGGACATGAAAAGTCACATTCCTGTATTTACATATGAGATGACAAAACTACTGCAGTTTAAAAAGGAAGCTTTAGGGTCAGGTTGCCTGGTGTGAATCCCACTCATACAATGTCAGCTCCAAGACCTAGGCAAGTCTCTCCATCTCTCAGCTACCTTCCCTCCACCCCACCCTGAAAGTCAGGTAGTACTATTTCCTTCCTATATCTAGGGTTGGCTGGATGCATCAAATGAGAACTCTTTAAGGAGTTTAGCATCCTGCCCTGCTCATGGTCAGGGCTTCCAATGTATACACCACGAAGCTGACCTAAAATTTAAAGGCAGAGTAGTAAAGAAAACAGGGAAATGGGAGCTAGCAAAGGGATCGTAAGCCTAAAAATGAGTAAAAAAGGACAAATCAAATATAGGACTTGTGAAAACAAAAAAAGACTGAAATGTCAGTTCATTATCATCAATTCAACTAAGCTAATTAAATAACTTTCATTTTCATACACTTGTACATGGAGAAGAAGTGACACAAAACATTAGACCAAGAAAGAATCTATTAAGATGAACACTGATGTCTATCTGAGTTATAGTCATGTCCTAAACTGCATCACATTACTTTCTCAGTTTAACCAAGGCTTTCTGAATACCTCCTTTGTCTCTACGTACTAATAGCTGAGGAATCCCGAAAAGATGTCAGTGCATATACTATACATCCAGGGACAACTACAGAAAATTATAGCCTTTCTCATCCCCACATGAAGAACTCTAAATAGTAAGCCTGTATTTTGGGTAAGACCAAGTAGGCCATTCAGCAACAGAGAAACACAAAGGGAAAAAATTGCTCTGAGTACTGAGGCAACCCTGCCTCTCTGGTTGCTGATGCTAAAATTAGAAATAGGATTAAGAGTGCCCTGCCATTCCCAGTTGGTTTTTGTTCTAAACTCCTGCCTGGGAACCCTTCCCTTCCTCGTGTTAACCCTGAGTATTTTGTTCATTAACATCAGAGATGGGAAGCAATAGGGAAGAGCCAAAAGTAAAGGCTTTGATAAGTGTAAATGTGAAATGATCTCTTTTAGCATTACACACACCTTCAGTACTCGCTCACATGGACAGCTTGAATACAAGTTTCTTTTTGTATATGATAGCTAAGTTCCTGCTCAGCCTTAGTTCAACCAAGGGTTACCTATGAGAAGAAAAATAAATAACTTTAAAGCAAATTACTTGAGAATAGTTATTCTATTCTTGAGAAATAAATGATATCAAATCATTTGTCACTAATTTCACCTCTTGAAGTTTAGAAGTAACAAGAAAGCTGTAAATGGAGTGGGGATGTTCTACCCTGTTTCTCCCATGGAATGATGATAAAATCTGGACAGAACATATGAAATAACTATTTGAAGACTCTGAAAAGTGTATGACAGCAGGTGGAATGGGCAGTTTGAAGTACCACTGAATGAAAGCTGATTTATTCTGCCTTTCTTCCCTCTGGTATGCCCCAGCCTGGACTTGTAACAGTTTAAAACTTGGAAACTCTCCTAGACAGAGCTCTAGGAGAAGGCCTGTAGCTCTGGTTCGAGGAGCAGGAAAGGGTACCTAAAACTCTGATGATGGAAGGAGTCTGGTCCCCAGGGGGTGGGTTCAATCATATCGCTTTTTTGCCCCAGTCTTCCTGCCACTTAGTCACAGACATGAATGCAGTCATGAGAAACACAAAACCAAGCAGACTAACTAAGGCCGTATCTTTTCTGGCTGAAGAACCAGAAAGAGAAGCCCTTGGGAATCAAAGCACTAATCAGCTGATGCAAAAAGAGGAGCTCAGGAAAGCAACAGCATGAGGGTGTTTAGGAACTCCTGGATTTAGACCCAGCGCATACATGCTATGTCAGAACCCAAACAGCATACCCAAGACTTGGAGAGCAGAACCACGGGAGAGAGCACCACCCAGGGCCCAAACTGGCCACCACTGAGCGCTACACACAAGAGACAAATCCAGAGAGCACTTCAAAGGCTTCAAAAATAGAAGTGAAATTGCAGAAGGCTGGCTGCAACTCACAGCCTGAAGCCAACTGGGTCAAATTGCATTCAAAAATGAAATGATCAACATTCTCCACGGGATGTGAACCAAGATGCAGAGTCTTATAATACTATACTCAAAATGTCCAACACACAATCCCAAAATCACTTACATAAAGAACTAGGAAAATCTCGACTCACATGGGAAAAGGCAATCAGCAAATGCAAATGGCAAGAATGACACAGATGATGGAATTATGACAGACTTTAAAGAAACTGTGATAAAAATGTTCCAAAGGGTGAGCACCCTTGAAAAGAATAGGAAGAAAATGTCCAAGAAGCAGGAGATAAAAAAGAAATAAAAATTTAGAACCAAAATAAACCTGAAGTAAACTCATGGATAAACACAATAGCAGACTGAAAACAAGAAAAAAGCGTCATTACTCACGAAGACAGATCAACAGCAATAATTTAATCTGAACAATTGAGGGAAAAAATGAACAGAGGCTCAAAGACCCATGGGAAATTATCAAAGGTCCAACTTTTATGTTATCAGTATCTCAGAAAGACAGGAAAAAAAGAAAAATGTTTGAGTAAATGGTTACTGAAGATTTTCCAAATTTGGTAAGAGATATAAACGTATAGGTTGAAAAAGTTCAGCAAACCCCTGTGAGATAATAGAAAATACATATATTGGTCTCCCTACCTCAACCTCTTCCCTTCCAGGCACAGAGCTCCTAAAATTCTTCTGTTCTATGGAGGAAACTCTAGGTAGGCTCTTGGATGGCTCGTGGTTAGAAGCTGGTCAGCCAGCCATGATCAGAAGCTTGGAATTTTCAGTCCCATCCGTCATCCTCCAGAGAGGGTAGAGGCACTGGAAATGGACTTAACTGAACCTACCTATATGATGTCCCCAAAGTATGGGGTTCACAGAGCTTAAAGGTGGTGAACACATCCATAGTGGGAGGGTGATGTACCCCAACTTCACAGGGACAGCAGCTCCTGCTCTCAGGACTCTCCCAGACCTTGCCCTAAGGATCCATTCATCTGGTTACTCATCTGCATTTTTTATTATATCCTTTAACAAACTGGTTGTCATTATTGTTTAGAGGTTAAGTTATGTCCAAAACTCTTTGCAACCCCATGGACTGTAGCCCGCCGGGTTCCTCTGTCCATGAGATTTCCCAGGCACGAATATCAGAGTGGGTGTCATTTCCTCCTCCAAGGGATCTTCCTGGCCCAGGGATTGAACCCAAGTCTCTTGTATTGCCAAGTGGATTCTTTACTCCTGAGTCAGGGTTAGAACAACACTCACCTTTGATTTAGTTCAACTGCTCTCTAATAAGCATCACAAGAAGTGAAAACTTCAATGTAGGACTACAAGTTTTGTTTTAATACAGTTCTGTGCTTTCAAAACCAAGGAGAAGAAAATAAAAAAGTAGAGGGAGGGAAAAAGGGAAGGCCCATGCCCTCCCCCCTTACCTTTCCAATGCGACTCTTACATTTGGCTATTCTTGATTTGGATCCTTTATGATAAACTGGTAACAGCAGCAAGGGGCTTCCTGGGTAGTTCAGCAGTAAAGAATCTGCCTGCCCATTCAGGAGACGTGGGTTTGATCCCTGAGTTGGGTAGGTCCCCTGGAGAAGGAAATGGCAACCTACTCCAGTATTCTTGCCTGGAAAAACCCATGGTCAGAGGAACTTGGCAGGCTACAGTCCACGGTGTCACTAAGAGTCGGACTTAGCTACCAAACAACAATGAATAAACTGGTAAATGTAAGCATATGTTTCCCTGATTTTAGTAAGCCACTAGCAAATCAATCAAAACCAAGGAGGGAGGTCTTTGCAACCTCTTATCTAATGCTGGTTGGTCAGAAGCATAGGTAATAATAACTGCTGGTTGGTCAGAAGCACAGGTAATAATAACAACCCAGATTTGCACCTAACATGTGCAGTCTCCTGGGACCAAGCCTTTAACTTCTGGGATCTGACACTTTCTCCAGGCAGAAAGTATTAGAATTAAGTTAAATTATAGGACACCCATCAGGTGCTACAGAGAATTGCTTGTTGAAAGGAAATTTTCCACATATTTTGGTGACTAGAGTGACAGAAGTGAAGTGTTCTGAGTGATAAAAGAGACACTCAGGAAAGAAAACACAGAGAAAGAACTGGGTTTTTCCCAACATAGGAGGAAAACAGGGTTCCTTCTCTTTACAACCTCAAACAAGATAAACCCCCCAAAATCTATCTGAAGACATATCATAAATTGTTGAAAATCAAAGACAAAGAAAAATCTTGAAAGCAGCCAAAGGAAAATCACACATTACTTACACGACAGTGGTTCTCAGCTGGGGATTACGCTGTCCCCAAGATGATCTTTGACAATATCTGTTGACATTTTTAATGGTCACAACTTGGGGAGGCAGGGAGCTGCTGGTATCTAGTAGGTAGAGACTAAGGATGTTAATAATAAAAAGCCTACAAAACCAACTATGTGATACCTTAAAGAAACTCATTCAGGGAATTCCCTGGTGGTCCAGTGGATAAAACTCTACATTCTTAACACAGGGGGCCTGGGTTCAATCCCTGGTCAGGCAACTAGATACCACATGCCACAACTAAGACCTGGCTAAGCCTAAATAAATTAAAAAAAAAGAAAGAAACTCATTGAAACTTGAAGGTAAAAAAAATAGTGTAATAAGATACCATGCACACATTAATCAAAAGAAAGCTGGAGTGGTATTTAATCTCAAAGTAAGAGCAAAGAAAGCTATCAGAGATGAAGAAGGACATTACATCATAATAAAAGGGTCAATTCACTTTGAAGACATAGCAATCCTAAGTGTAAACAGACCAAACAACAGAGCTTCAAAATATATGAAACAAAAACAAAACTGAGCAGAGAAATAGGCAAATGATTATAATAAGAGATTTAAATACTCCATTCTCAGGAGTAGATGGAACAAGAGACCAAAAATCAGCAAACATACAGATGAACTGAACAGTATCAACCAACTGGAACTACAACATTTATAGAGCCCTCCACCCAACAACACAAAACATTTGCCAAAATATACTGTACCTATCTAAAATGAAGATATCAAACAAGTGGCAACAGATTAAGGAAACATAAGTATACAAGATATACTTACCAACTGTAGTGTAATTAAACTATTAATGCAAGTTAAGAGATTTCTCTGGTGGTCTAGAGGCTGAGACTCTGTTCCCAGTGCAGGGGAACCAGGTTCCATCCCTGATCAGGGAACTAGATCCCACATTCTGCAACTAAGATGCAATGTGGCCAAATAAATAAATAGTTTTTAAAAACCTACAAGTTATTAAGGAAAAAAGTCCATAGGTCAAAAAGGAAGTTTCAAGGGAAATCAGAAAATACTTTGAACAACAAAAAACACCCCACCAAGACTTATGGGATTAAGTTATTTAAAGGGAAATTCATAGCATCACATATCTACATTAGGAATTAAAAAAGGGTCTCCAATTAATAACCAAAGCTTCCACCTTAAACTAGCGAAGAAAAGCATAAAATAAACCCAAATCAAGTAGAATAAATAAAATAATGAAGAGTCAAATTAATGAAAAGAAAAAAGCAGGAAAAAATTAATGAAACCAAATACTGTTTCCTTGGAGAAAAAAGATAAAATGGATGAACCTATGGCAAGACTGACAAAGATAATGAGAGAAAGAGGAAGAGTGTGTGTACACAAGAGAACACATTACCAATATAAGGAATAAAGGAGATAATACTACAGACCCCACAGACAATTAAGAGGCTAATGAGGGAATACTGCAAAACTTTGTGCATCTCTATTCAACAACTTGACTGAAATTAACCAATTCTGAAGCAACTACAAATCACCAAAACTACCTAAGATAAAATAGCCAAAAAAGCTCTGTAACTATGTAAAAATATTAAAATTGAACTAAAAAATAAATAAAACATCTTCTAAGGAAGAAATCTCTATGCTCAGGTAGTTTCACTGGCAAATGCTATCAAACATTTAAAGAAATACTGTCATCTCAGCACAACCTCTTCCAAAACACATAAACAAGCACTTCACAGGACAGTTTGAGACTATATTACCCTGATAACCAAGTCAAAGACAACACACACACAAAATAAAACTACCAACAAATATCCCTCAAGGACGGAGACACACTAAATCGTCAATCACAAAGTTAACAAACTGAATCAAGGAATAAGTTCAAAGAATAAAACACCACAACCAAGTGGAATTTTTCTCAGGAATCTAAGATTGGTTCAATATTTGAAGAACAATGTAATCCATCACAGTAAGAGTCTAAAGCAACTGCATGATCATATCAATGTGTGCAGAAAAAGCATTTGACACAAACCAACATTCACTAACTATAAAGACTGTCAACAAACTAGGAACACAAAGAATATCCTCAACCTGATAAAGGGAATCCACAAAAGTACTACAGCTAACATTTTACTTAAAAGTCAAAGACTGGATGTTTTCTCACAAAAGACTGAGAATTAGGCAACGTCTTATTATTTCCATTCTCATTCAAAGCCCTCATCAGTGTAACAAGGCAAACAAAAGGCATATAGAAGGGAAAAGAAGTGAAACTATGCCTATTTGCAATGACATAGTTTGTCTAAGTAGAAAATTTCACACAATCATTAACTAAAAAAAAACTTTTAGGGGAATTTCCTGGCAATCTAATGGTTAGGAGTGAGTGCTTTCACTGCCAGGACTGAGTTCAACCCCTGGTCAAGGAACTAAGATCCTTCCAGCCTCATGGAGAGGTCAAAACATTAAAAAAAACAAACACACACACACACTTTTAGAATTAGTTTAGCATCAATGTAAATACTTAACATTGCTGAACTATATGGTTTAAAATAGTTAAAATGGTGAATTTATGTATATTTTACAATTTAAAATAAAAAATCACTTATAATAGGAACCCACCCAGCACCCAATTTGAGTACATAGGTATGAATCTCACAAAAACACAAGTAAGACTTGTTTACTTCCAGTAGAATTTTTGCAGATATAGACTTCCTGGTTCTAAAATATATATGGAAAGGCAAAGTAACTAGAATAGCAGTAACAATTTGAAAAAGATTAGAACAATAACACTACCCAATTTTAAGACTTACTATTTAAAGCCCCTGCCAAGAAAGTATAGTATTGAAAAAGGGATAGACATATAAATCAGTGGAGCAGAAGAGAATGAAGAAACATACTCACAACTGTGGCCAAATGATTTGTGACAAAAATGCAAAGGAAATTCAATAGAGAAAGGATAGTCTTCTAACATACCAGTCAGAATGGCCATCATCAAAAAGTCTACAAGCAATAAATGCTGGAGAGGGTATGGAGAAAAGGGAACCCTCTTGCATGCTGGTGGGAATGTAAATTGATACAGCCACTATGCAAGACAGTATAGAGATTCCTTTAAAAACTAGGAATAAAACCATCATATGACCCAGCAATCCCACTATTAGGTATATACCCTGAGGAAACCAAAACTGAAAAAGACACATGTACCTCAATATTCACTGCAGCACTATCTACAATAGCTAGAACATGGAAGCAACCTAGATGTCCACTGATAGATGGATCAAGAAGCTATGGTACATATATACAATAGAATATTACTCAGCCATAAAAAGCAACACATTTGAGTCAGTTCTAACGAGGTGGATGAATCTAGAGTCTATTATACAGAGTGAAGTCAGTCAGAAAGAGAAAGATAAATATCATATACTAATGCATATATATGGAATCTAGAAAGATGGTACTGATGAATTTATTTGCAGGACAGATTTGAGAGAACAGACTTATGGACACAGTGGGGAGGGGAGGAAGGAGAGGGTGAGATGTATGGAGAGAGGAACATGGAAACTTACAATGCTGCTGCTGCTGCTAAGTCGCTTCAGTCATGTCCGACTCTGTGAGACCCCAGAGACGGCAGCCCACCAGGCTCCCCCCGTCCCTGGGATTCTCCAGGCAAGAACACTGGAGTGGGTTGCCATTTCCTTCTCCAGTGCATGAAAGTGAAAAGTGAAAGTGAAGTCGCTCAGTCGTGTCTGACTCCTAGCGACCCCATGGACTGCAGCCTTCCAGGCTCCTCCGTCCATGGGATTTGCCAGGCAAGAGTACCATATGTAAAATAGGAAGCCAAGTGGAATTTGCTGTATGACTCAGGGAACTCAAACAGGGGCTCTGGGACAATCTAGAAGGGTCTGATAGGCAGGGAGACGAAAGGGAGGTTCAAGAGGGAAGGGACATATGTATACCTATGGCTGATTCATGTTGATACTTGGCAGGAAACAAAATTATGCAAAGCAATTATCCTTCAAATAAAAATTTTTTTAAAAATTCATTAATTAAAAAATGCAAATGCAATTCAATGGCCAAAGGATAGTCTTCCAACACACTGTGTTGGATTAACTAGACATCTAAATGCAAAAGCTGTGTTTGCCTGAGCCTCACAAATTATACGAAAATTAACACAAAATGCATTGTAGGTCTGAATGTAAAACATGAGACTATAAAACTTCATAACAGGAGAAAACCTTTATAAAGGTTCCTGAATAAAGAGCTTCTAGACAACACGCCCCAAGTACTAAACATAAAGGAGGAACAGTCAAAGTCAGTAAGTTGGACTCTAGTAAAATTTAAAACTTCTGTTCTGATAAAGAAAAGGGGATGGGAAGAGGAGTGATATCTGCAAATCGCATAGCTGACTAAGGACTTGTATCAAAGGATGAAGAAATCTCAAAAACCCAATAAAAAGGAAATAACCTAATTCAGTAGCAACAGACTTAACCAGACATTTCAAAGAGGATATGCAGAAGATAATCAGTACCTGAAAAATTGCTCAACATCACTGGCCACTACAGAAACATAAATAAACCAAAATGAGACACCACTACTATTAGAGCAGCTAAAATAAAAATATCAACACCAGCATCACCAGATGCTGGTGATGGTGCTGACCAACTGGGTCACTCAGATCACTGGTGGGAATGTAAAAGCAGCACAGCCACTGTGGAGACCAGTTTCTCAGTTTCCTATAAGGTTAAATGTATTTCTCATATGACCCACACAGCAAAACTCTTCAGTTGTTGGTGGAGGCAGCTGGATGTGACACCACAAGATCATCACGAGGGTGCTTTTACTGGTGTGACAGGATGGTCGTATATCCTGACTGCAAGGACAGAACACAAATATGTACATGTTAAAACTTAAAAAAAAAATTATACCCCCCAAAAAGTCCATTTTCAAACATATTTAATTTCATACTTTATTATAGTAAATTAGTTGGCAGGAAGACATCAAGAACATGATAGAGTCATAAAGAAAGCCAACAAAACTAACATCTTCCCCCACCCCCTAACCTAAGTCTCTATACATATGTCCTGTCTGACTCCTGAAGACTCCTTTTACATAGGATGAAGAAGCCAAGAGCCCCCATTTTATCTGAATGGCATGTCACTTTCAATGGATTCCAATACTCATTTATTTTAAGGGATGTTAAAAGAGATTTCCTATCCAGCACTTTGTCTGTATCTGACACAGTATGTAAGCCTTCCTGACCATCAATCTTAAAGCTTCCTCTTGGAATCTAGAAAACTGGTACTGATGAACCTATGTGCAGGGCAGCAATTGAGACAAAGACGGAGAACAGACTTGCGGGCACTGGGGCGGGGGCAGAGGGTGGGGTGAATTGAGAGAGTAGCACCGAAACATATACATTACCATATGTAAAACAAAAAGCTAGTGGGAATTTGCTGTATGATGCAGGGAGCTCAACCTGGGGCTCTGTGACAACTCAGAGGGGTGGGGTGGGATGGGAGGTGGGAGGGAATTTCAGGAGGGAGGGGACATATGTATACCCATGGCTGATTCATGCTGATGTATGACTGAAACCAACACAACACTGTAAAGCAATTATCCTCCAGTTAAAAAAAATCAGACTTATTTCTCTCCATTGTCTTCTTGGACTCAGTAACTCATCCCTATTTTGGTTATTAAATAAGCCCATGAAAGTGAAAGTGAAATCGCTCAGTCGCATCTAACTCTTAGCAACCCCATGGACTACAGCCTATCAGGCTCCTCCGTCCATGGGATTTTCCAGGCAAGAGTGCTGGAGTGGATTGCCATTTCCTTCTCCAGGGGATCTTCCCGACCCAGGAATCAAAGCCGGGTCTTCCGCATTGCAGGCAGATGCTTTACCGTCTGAGCCATTAGCCATCTGTAAATAAGCCCATATTCATCCTTAAAATACACTCAACCTTGGTTTCCAATTAAAGTATTTAAGTTATATCCCGTTAAGAAAAGGGTCTTAACAATGAAACAGAGATCCTCTGAAGAAGATAAAAAAGAAAAGTTACCTACAAGGCTATCACACTACTGTCAGCGTTTTGATTTTTGCTCTTCTGGGCTTTTCCTTTTACATACGATCGTAGATGGTTTGTATGAGTAAATTAAGCATTCTTAATTTTTTCAGTATTTTGAAATAGGTTACTGATTTTCTCCTTAAAGTGAAGTTTTCACTATTGTTTTGTTTGTTTTTTGTTTATTTATTTATTATTTTGACCATGACGAAAGACTTATGAGATCTTAATTTCTCGACCAGGGATGGAACCAGGGCCACTACAGTGAAAGTGCCAGTCCTAACCACTGAAGCGCCAGGGAATTCCATTCACTGCTGTTTAGAAAATAAACCCTCACTGGGTGGCGGGGGGCACACACAAATGTCCCATTAAACTGCAGGCTAACTCTCACACCTCATTTTGATGATATTCACTGAGTTTGATCCACTTTTGTACATATCACAGAATTAACAGAACAAAACTCACCTTTGATTCAGTTCAACTGCTCTCTAATGACCATCACAAGAAAGGAAAACCTCAATGTGGGACTAGGAGTTTTGTTTTCATGTAATTCTGTGCTTTCAAGAACAGGAAGGAAAAAAAAAGTAGAGGGAAGAAAAAAGGGAAAGCCTATAGGAGGGGAAGAAGCCCCATGCCCTTCCCCCATACTTAGCCCTATGCGTCCATTTCACCTGGCTGTTCCTGATTTGGATATTTTATAATAAACTGGTATTAGCAGCAAGAGGCAGGAGGCAGAGGTAGAAAGGGGAGGGGGAGCTCAAAGTACCACATGGGACACAAGCGTGACCCTCAGCCTCATTCCTAACTCGACTCCACCAGAGGTTTGGGGTTTTGGGGGGTTTTGTTTTGGCTTTCTTTTTCAATTCAAGCTACTTGGTAATCTCCTTGGTTTATGACTGCCTTCTTCTAAATTACCAGAAGGCCCCTCTACAATAAGATGGCTACAACATAAAAAGCTAGAATTCAACTTGTTCTCCCACCATTTCTACTTTGAAAAGTTCTGTGCCAAGGATGCCAGTCACTGAGGATAAATCTGTCTCCTGAGGCATAAGAAGTATGTATTTGGTCTTCGTCCCTGGTTCCCAACACACAGATCCTTTAGTTTCCTGAACAACAGGAGTGACGAGGAGTATCTTTCACCCTGACAAGGCGTGTCTCAGTGGACCCCTAGACAGCTTCAGGATGAGGGACTGGTCGTCAGAAAGACTCAGGCACAACCGGAGGTTCAGAACTTACATTCTCACTTCTCCACCCCTGGCGAGAGGAGAGGGGCTGGAGATCGAGTTAATCACTAACGGCCAATGACTTCATCAATCACACCAGCGTAAGAAGTCTCCACAGAACCCTAAAAGGACAGAGCTTGGACAGCTTCTGGGCTGGTGACTATGTGGAGATGTGGGGAGAAGGCAAACACGGAAAGAGCATGGAAGCGCCACACCCTCTCTTCACACCCTGCACTGTGCATCTCTTCCACTCGGCCGTTCCTAAGTTGTACCCTTCAGAGTAAATCGGTCACAGTAAGTAACGGACATTCCTGAGTTCTGTGAGCCATTCTAGTGAACTGTCAAAGGGTAGCAGGGTATTGTGGGACCCTCCATCCAGCTTTGTGGTCAGCCAGGAACAACTGTGAGTAGCCTGGGCATTCCTCTGCACCTGGCATCTGAAACGAGGGTGGTCCTGTGGAGTCTGATGCTAAACTGAACAACATCAGAACTGAAATGAATTGTTAAGACACTTAAGTTGGTGTTGGAGGAACAGAGAAGTGGCACTGGAAAGATGCCGTGTATTTGATATCAGAAATGTCAAGAAAATGACACGGGTCCTCTGTCTTTACGGCCTCAATCAAGTGGACAAATCTCTTACTTCACACTCAAAGAGTACCATTTTGCACCAAAAACAGCAAGGGTTAGGTCAGTGCTTTTAGGGCTCTTGGCACATTAAAACAAAGATCTATTGGAGCCTGTGCAAATAAAAGATTACAAAGCTTTAACATCTTAAAGCTTTTTAAAAGTCACTTTTTTTGGCTATGGAGCATTAAAGTTTGGATAACTATTACACTATTTCCCACCCACAAGTAGTTAACTTCTTTTCCTCTCAGTGGTTTTTCATGGGATAGCATTTATTCCTAATCACCAATCTAAACTTGAAGCAGTATAGCAATCACGTAAATCAGAAACAGAGACTTACCAATTATTTCTTCTTTAATCTCCTATGACTTGAAGTGAATACTACTGAAACTGAAAACTTCTTTTTTATGACCTTTCCTGTTTACAACCATATGCAATCTGTTTGTGGTTGTGAGTGGTTTAATGTAATTCAGACAGAAAAGGGCCAACTGTTTTCGCTGGAAGTATTACAGGACTCATCTGCAGGTTGTGAAATTGAAAGAGCTTGGCACTTGGCAACTTGGCCAATGAACATAACTTGGCACTAACACAGCATCTTAAAATTAGTGTTCAGGCACCTCTAAAAATTATCTTACAGCTTGAGAACACATGAACAGCAGCCCTCCATGGACACTCCTCCACAGGATGGTTGTGCCTACAGGCTGTTTTCCCTATTTACACATGGTGAGATGCTTTCGATGGCTGACTTAAGAGGTGAATCCTCCTCAGGGTGGTAGTCAAGAAAGAAAACCAAACCAAAGGAAGCATGGGGTTGGGAGTGGAGGAGGGGTGCTTAACACCACCCAGTGCCCTGTGGTCAGAGAGCAACAGCGAGAAAGAGAATCAAGAATAACGTCAAGGCCAAGCCCAAAGGACCTAAGTAATATTACATTTCACAGAGAAAGCAAAGCAACGATTCAAGAGAGAAGATTCGATTTTAGACACCTTAGTTGAATGGATATTTAAGTAAATGTTTGCTTCCAAATAGCAAAAACAAACACAGTAGAAACAAGTGGAATTTCTCAGAGAGATAAAACAAAAGAGTGCATAGAACTGTTCACATTTAAGATGGAGAAGCATGGGACTTCCCTGGTGGTCCAGTGGTTAAGACTCCGAGCTTCCAATGCAAGGAGGGCAGGTTTGCTCTCTGGTGGGGGAACTAAGATCCTGCATGCAGCTCAGCGTGGCCAGAAAAAAAAAAAAAAAAGAATGAAGAAGCACATGTCGGGGAATAATACACAAGAGTAACCATGACTAAAGCCTGCAGGGAGAGGAACTGAGCATAAATGCTGCAAGAAAATGAATGACTGAGGAAACACCAATGGATGTGGTCCCAAGGGATGTGATCACACTATGATCTCTAAATACCATTGCCCAAGAGAGCAGGCTTTCTGGAGCAAGGGCTTATTCCAGTCCTTGCAACAGGAAATGTACAAGACAAACTTGGAATTTCTTAAACCAACGATCGAGGAAGCTATCAACTAGTAAGGAGGCATCAGGAGGACGGGCCTCTCAGGACTGGATAATCTGATCATCAGTAAGAACGATTCTAGTAATTCTGAAAGCCATGTATGTTTCAACTCATGAGCTCACAACTACACACAAAACCTCATTGGTTCAAAAACAAAAATAACTCATTGGTTATCCCTGTAGGATGCCAAGGCACCCTATGTTTTAAGGTAGTAAATGAGTGGAAAGAATCAACCATTTTCCTTCTCTCCTACACAGACTACTGCTGTTGTTCAGTTGCTCACTCGTGTCTGACTCTTTGCAACCCCGTGGACTGCAGCTCACCAGGCTTCCCTGTCCTTCAGCATCTCCTGGAGCTTGCTCAAACTCATGTCCACTGAGTCAATGATGCCATCCAACCATCTTCTCCCTTTGTCATCTCCTTTTCGTCCTGCCTTCAATCTTTCCTTCAATAATTCAATAGCTAATAAGGACAAGTTCCTCTATACAAATGCATTCTAACTAATATATGAAGAAACAGTAGAATTAGAGTATTACCATCCTACAGCCATACAGTATTGAAATCTAAGCAATGATCAATGGCATTGCACAACCCCAAAATGCAAATTATGTTAGAGCAAGCCAAAAGTGAACTTGATTCTAATCCAAGTCCCACAAGGGTCAGAGGAACGTGTAAAGTGACCACACACGGATATAGTTCAGCAAACAATGTGAAACATTCTAAAGAATAAAACCAACTTCAACAAATACACTACACCCTCCCCAAAAAGATGAACCTATTAACTGTGTTAAAAAAGATCCTACTTGGGTCCTGACTCAAAGAATTTTTATAAAAGATAATCAAGGAAATATGATTAGATTTGAAATGTAAGAGTTACTATTCATTTAACACATGAATTTTTTAAAGAGACTGTTAAGGACTGAATTATATCCATCCTCCCCAAAATCCATACGGTTAAGTCTTGATTTCTAGACTGTATTCCAAATATAATTCAATTGTATTTGGAAATAGGATATTTACAGAGGTAGTCGAGGTCATTAGGATGGTCCCTAATCCAATATAGCTGGTATCCTTAAAGAAAGGAGACATCTGGGGACTTCTCTAGTGGCCCAGTGGTTAAGACTTTGCCTTCCAATGCAGAGGGTACACGTTCAATCCCTCGTCAGGGTGCTGAGATCCCACATGCCTTGCTGGCCAAAAAAAACAACAACACCATAAGGCAGAATCAGTATTGTAACAAATTCAATAAAGACTTTAAAAATGGTTCAAATCAAAAAATCTTTAAAAAAAAAAAAAAAAGAGAGAGAGAGAAAGAAATCTGGATGGACACACACACAGCAAAACCATGTGAAGGCTGGATTTAGTGTCACAAACCAAGAACTACCCGATCAGAAAGGCCCTGAACAAATCCTTCTCTCACGGCCCTCATGCACACGTGCTAAGTACGCTTCAGTCCTGTCCGACTCTTTGTGGCCCCATGGACTGTAGCCTGCCAGGCTCCTCTGTCTATGGGGATTCTCCAGCTAAGAATACCAGAGTGGACTGCCATGCCCTCCTCCAGGGGATCTTCCACAGGGACTGAACCTGTGTCTTAGGCACCTTCTGCATCTTAGGCAGGCAGGGTCTTCATCACTAGTGCCCTCTGATATCAGACTTCCAGCTTCCAGAATTGTGAGACTGAAAAACTGTTGTTTAAGCCACCCAGCGTGTGGTGTTCTGCAGTAGCCCTAGCAAACTAATACAGAGACGTTAACTTTTAGAGATGAAGTCAGTGTTTACTGAATTAAGTGATGTGATGTCCAGGATGTACTTCAATAATCTGGGAAAAGACGGAAGAAGCTATAGAGTTATTTAAAAAAGAGAGAGACTGGGACTCCCCTGGTGGTCTAGTGGTTGGGAATCCACCTTGCAATGCAGGGGAGCACAGGTTTGATCCCTGGTCAGGGAACTAAGATCCCACATATCTCAGGGCAACTAAGCCCTGCAGCCGTTACAACTGAGCCCGAGCCACGACTAGAGAGTTGGTACACGGCAACGAAAGATAACTTCGTAGCACAACTGGGACCCACCTGACGCAGCCAAATGAATAATAAATACTTTAAAAAGAGAGACTGACCATACATTGATAATGGTTGCAAAGTATCATTGATTTAGCCTTTTTGTTTGATATTTTTCATAATAAAAAGTTTCGATAAAGGACCTTTGAGATGACCATCTCAGAAGAACTATGAAGCACAGGACACAAGTCCAGGCATCACATGCAAGGGCAGAGCAAACACAGATAGGGAGCTGGTTAGGACCAGAACACACGCCTCGAACACACGCCTCGTACACCAATCATCCAGGGCTGGTATTCCCCGAACAACTTGCACCAGCTCATTTCAAACAAGGCAAAGTCTGGCCCTCCCAGAGCAACGATGCATGAAGAACTCTATTGTCTACAGGTGGCTAAACAGAACAGTTTACCAATAACTTCCCCAAATAATCTGAGCCCATTCATTGCACATAACCATATATTTCCTCCAGACCCAGGGAAGATCCAGTTTCTATTGGGTTCACTGTCAAACTTTCAGGGGCATGATGAAAGCAAATAAGTGATGATCATTTCAAGAAATAGAAACTTACCTTTCAGGGGAAGTGTTCTGTTTGAGTAACCTGATTAAGAGCAGAAACTCTACCACTTTCCAGCTGCGTGACCCTGGGCAAATTACTTCACCTCTCTGACCTCAGCTGTCTCATCTGTAAAGTAAGATCATGGGACTGTGGTGAAGATTAAAACAAGTCAATTCAGCAGATCAGGACCAGAAATACTGGCACGTTAGTGCTCAGTAAGTGTCAGCGGTTTATGGCCAGTCCTCAGAGTCAAGCCATGGGGAAGAAAGATCACCTGGCAGCGTCAGCGGTCTCAGTCGCCCGCTACATCCCTTCAAAATTATTTGATAGACATCAACTACTTCTAACAACTCTTCGTACTCAAATTCACTGAAGCCATGATGATTCTTCAAACAATCCAACAAACCCTCCTCTTTCAGGACTTCCCTGGTGGCCCAGTGGCTAAAGTCTCCGTGTTCCCAACGTAAGGAGCCTGGGTGCAATCCCTGGTCAGGGAACTAGATCCCGCAGGCCGCAGCTAAGAACCAGTGCAGCCAAATACATAGATAAAATACTGTTTTAGAATACATTTCCTCTTTTGGGTTGCTAGGTCCAATTCCAACACGTGGAGGGGGTGTTTCCCACACCACCAATAACCAATTCTCAGACACTAGATGCGTGTCCGATCGCTCAGCTCAATTCTGACACTTTCTCAATTCTGACACAGGTAGATAGAATCTGACTCGCAGGTTAAGGGTTCAGTCCCACAAGACTGCCCTCCACCCTTCAGAGGCCAATTCCCCAGGTTGTCATTTATGCTTCAGACCAAACAGCTATGGATATATTTCACATTAATGCCTATGACTTCTTGCTCAGTTCATGCTTAAATGTAAACCCCAAGTTTCTACAGGTATTTTTTTGCTGTTTGAGTTAAAGGACCTCACCTTGTTACGTTGTTGATTATATTTAAGATGCTCTGGTCTCATCTAATTTTTGTATGGCATTTATTCGCATACCCTTCATGGACCACGCAGCACCAAACCACACTGATCAGGGCACCAAACAGGACTCAGCATTATGAGAGATGAATATGAATGACAAATCCTGTGCTTTTAAGGACATCAGCCTTCACTGGGGACTTCACCTCACAGACTCCAAGGCCCCTGCCTAAGTTTCTTCATTTGGAAGTGACCCCACCCAAACCTAGTCTCTCAGGCAGTCGGGTTCTCAGCACACAGTCATCCAAGTCTTCCCATGAAGGAGTGCTATGAGCTATTTCTGTGCCATGCTGATATTCTATGCTATGCTTCTAACTATGCTATTATTTATTTCCCCCCAGACTAGTTAACAAGGCGTCACTACTTTCTTGCTTCCTTCCTTATTTCTAAATAAAGACCCTTTTGTTTTCCCTTCTTCTGCCAGCACCCAGCATAATGACATTGCTACTTCTATATCCCAGTAGTGAATTCAGGGAGGTCTCCTAATATCAGTCTTTCTTACTATATTCAGAGTCCACACAGAAAGAAAATAGTCTTCACTGAGATGTTACCAGCTTTAAGAAACTGTTATTAATCATATGGAAATTTCTAACATCTACAACTCACCCTCATTAGTAAGCATTTCTCCATTAGAAGTACTTGCCTCGTCTTACAAGAAGATGTCTGATCAGAGTGCATTTTTCAGTACAGTCTGAAATGCAGGCATCGCCCTGAAGTTTTTCCCTGTGCCCTTTTACCACAGTGGCCAGGACTCACTTTGGTGTAATTTACAGGGAAGTTTCGCCTCTTCATACTACATCTTACACTAATGCCACACTCCCCACCCCCGAACTTCAGAGGAAAAAAACGTCTTTTAATCACTGAAGGAAGCAAGGCTTTCTAACATTCCCTATGCCCTAGAAGTCAAGTTTCTCCAAACTAGGAGGTACGTTCAAACTAACAAACCTAAGATTTTCAATAAAGAAAGTGTTTAGTACAATCCTAGGTCCCTACAGAAAAAGCCTTTCAAGATTTCCGACAAGATCCACTTACTGCCAAAAACTGCTTTAAGCTTACACAGAAGAACCAAAGAGACCTTTGAAAGAGAAATTAAGATGACTCTGCTGAGAAAAAAAAAGCAAAGAATATCTTATATTACAATGTTCAACTTAAAACTTTGGGCTTTTATTTTCAGTGTACTGGCTACTTGCTTTCCATGCCAAGAACCAGAGGCTAATCCAGTGCTATGTCAAAAGCCTGGATGCAAGCTGAGGATGCTTTAGCTATGAAGGGGCCCCCCTTTACTTCCCTAGGTTTAGACCAGGAGACAGCTCCTACTTCCTTTATTCCATCACACCAGACAATGAACGTGGCAGAACAATGAATTTTACACTGTGGAAACCTCTTCAGAGTTTCTTCCTGAGATATTCATCTTCTCACCTCAATGAAGTCCAGGAAATATCTGATATCTGGGCCTTGAGATAAAACCAACTTATATTCTTCATTTTCCAACAAATTGTAATTTTCTTTTTTTTAAATTTTTCTTAATTATTTACTTTAATTGGAGAATAATTACTTAACAATACTATGGTGGTTTTTGCCATACACTGACATGAATCAGCCACGGGTGCACATGTATCCCCCCCTCCTGAAACCCCCTCCCACCTCCCTCCCCACCCCATCCCTCTAGGTTGTCCCAGAGCACTGGCTTTGAGTGCCCTGCTTCATACACCGAACTTGCACTGGTCATCTACGCATTCCCCATCAGTATTTGTCAGATCACATATTCAAAATCCTGCCTCCGAAAATACAGTCACTCCAGGCAAGAGCAGACCATCACCCAACAGCTCAGTGTATTTTCCCAGACAATAACCTCTGTGAAAAAACATTATTCTACTTTCAATACGTGACCCCCAAATAAGAACCTAACTTGCCCTTTACTACAGACACTTCATTTAGGTAATTAATGGGTCTTACACTTCCCTTCAGGGGAGGTCTCCCCTTTTAACATGTTGTAAGTACTAGTAACCTTGACTGGAGAGTAGTATTAAGATAGTAAGATGAGGAGTAACTGTAAGAAGCCCTTTCCTGAGGCCTTGGCAATTTACTTTTTTAAATGAAGAAAGACACTCCTTAAACTCAGAAAATGGGACCAATTTAAGACACTGAGAAAGGCAAAAGAAAAAGGATTCTCAAGGTGTTTGTTTAAAGTCAAGTGCTCTGCTGGGGCTCTATCCCCTCCTCACCTCTTTGGTGTTTGCCCAAGAACCCTTAAATCCTTGTCCTATAAATCATGTCTATGTCTCCTGAGGCATCTGAGGATACAGATCTGTCCACCATCAAGACCATCTATCTCTAGAGGAGCCCTTCCAGTTCTGGTCACATCACAAATCTACTCTTCAAGTACTTTAGCCAAGAGGGTGGCTTGAATATCACATAATTTTGAATATGTGATCTGAAAAATACTTCAGAAATGCACACTTTAAAATTACAACTTGCTGGAAAATGAAGAATGTTGCCTTTGCCTCAAGGCCCAGATGCTTCATTAAAAGATGAGTAGGATCTCATCACATCAAGAGGATGTGATTCATGTACACAACGGAATATTACTCGGCCATAAAAAGGACGGAAACTGGGTCATTTGAGGAGACATGATAGAACTAGAGTCTGTCATGCAGAGTGAAATCAGGGGTGGGGGGTGGGGAGGCAAACATCATATATTAGCCTACAGATGTGGAATCTAGAAAAATGGTACAGATGACCTTATTTGCAGGGCAGAAACAGAGACACAGATGTACAGAACAGGTGTATAGATACCAAGGGGTGGGGGTGGATAAATTAGGAGATTGGGATTGGCATATATATATAGTTGATACTATGTATAAAATAGATAACTAATGAGAACCTACTGTATAGCACAGGGAACTCTACTAATGCTCTGTGGTGACCTAAAAGAGAAGGAAATTCAAGGGAGAGGGGACATATGTGTACGTACAGCGGATTCACTTTGCTGTACAGCAGGAACTAACACAACATTGTAAAGCAACTATGTTCCCAAAAAAATAATTTTACGAAGTCAACTGATTTAAATAGAAAAGGCCACAGGGTGGGAGGTGGAGAGGAAACAGTTTCTCCTAGTTCCCTCTACATGCCACATATTTAGGGGAAAAAACAAACCTACCTCTCTGGCTCAGAGGTTAAAGCATCTGCCTGCAATGCGGGAGACGTGGGTTTGATCCCTGGGTCAGGAAGATCCCCTGGAGAAGGAAATAGCAACCCACTCCAGTACTCTTGCCTGGAGAATCCCATGGACGGAGGAGCCTGGCGGGCTACAGTCCACAGGGTCGCAAAGAGTCGGACACGACTGAGCGACTTCACTTTTCACTTTCACCTCTCTGGCAGCAGGTACTTCCAAAAGTTAAGTTTCCCATATTTTACCTACTAAAACACATTAGTGAAACATTTAGCCACTCCAGAGTCCTTGAGTGCACTTTATCATCATCCAAAACAAAATGGCTAGAAATCATTTAGCCCCAGCATGACGCACAAAGCACGCAGGATCCGAAGAACCCGAGTCCCCCTGTATCATTCGGTAGAATATAGTGGTGTAAAGACACTATAAATAAGAAATAGAAAGTAAGCTATCACAGTGGTATAAGGATCACTAACAATCCAGTTACAGACTTTATAAAGCGCCTCAGAGCATCATGGTCCCAGATCTGCCACTTCTTTGAGGACCTCACAGAAAACGGCCTAGAAGAGCACTAGCAGCATAGGGGAGGGATTTTTGCTTCTGAGACGGAGCTCTGACTAGATATTAAGCTCTTAGTTCCAAATTCACCTTTCAACTCTGCGATGCTGGGGGCTGGGACTTTGCACCCTGTCGCACCTTTGTCAGCGGTTTCCCACTGGTTTCTGCTGATTGAAGGCACTAGAAGGGGGACATCCCTGGTGGTCTAGTGGCTAGGACTCCATGTTCCCAATGCAGAGGGCGTGGGTTTGATCCCTGGTTGAGAAACTAGATCCCACATGCTGCAACTAAAAACCTGGCAGAGCCAAATATGTACATACATATATAAAAATTTAAAATATCCAAAAAAGAAGGCACTAGAGGGAAAATGGAAGGCGGAAGAAGAGATGGCACATGTTCTTCCCCATTAATCAGCTGTTCCTCTCAGCATCATCCTAACAGCAATGGGTTTCAGACTCCAGATGCTCTGGGCATCCCCAGAACCAGCTTCATCACCTCCCTTCTTCCCCATCCCCAGCACCAGCCATGGCCAGGGAGCATCCCTTTGCTCATTCTCAGTTACTTGAGCCCTTCGTCCCAGCTTCTGGTATCTCATAACCTCAGCCTCTTCCCTTGGCCCCTCTCTCCCCCACTCAGCTCAGGGTGTAACTGCTCTCTACAGCCAGTATCTACGGGTTCCATCCTGTTCGTTCAGCACTTGTGTAACTAGCACTTGTGTAAGTCTGCACATTAAATTCCTCTTGGTGTGATATCTAGTGGTCTTCTGTGTTGTGCTGCAGGCTGGATCTGAGTTAAGCACAAGAACTTAAAGCTGGGAGGAAATGAATTCGTTGTTCATATCATAGCAAAAATGTAGCATGCACTTATATGTACTAAGCATTTTTTAAGGGCTTAAGCATATATAATCCTTCTAATGTCCACAGCAATTCAATGAAGTGGCTATTATTATCCCCATATTAGAAAGGAAGAAAATGAGACTAAAAGAATTTTTTAAAAATCACTTCAGACATCCCCTAACTAGTAAGTAGTGGAGCTGGGATACAATTGTAAGTCTGACTCCAAAAGCCTTCTGCAAAAAACAGGCTTTTCAAGATATTCCATGCTGCTCCTTCAAGACTGTTGACAAGGTTCACCAATAACTTAGTTCAGGTGTGTGATTGCTTTTTTGTTATCCTCATAAGTCTCATTCCTTAACAGTCCCCTTCCCTTTTAATATGCCATCGCTCGATGAGTAAATAATGTCATCTGTCCTGTACAACGTCCCATATACTGGAGTTGGCTATTATGTTTCTTCATGGCATCATTTCACCGGTGCCTCTCCCTTCCATACTTTTTAGAAACTCAAAGTCAGATTGACATTGAATCCCACTTAAACCTTTATTTTTTTAACAAGAGTATTTCATCTGTGTTGCTATATATTTCCTATTGTATCAAGTCAGGAAGTGTGCAATGTCTGGTCATTCCATATAGTGACTCTTAGATTAATTAGTGGAGTCAAAGTCTAACTTCTCCATTGTAGAGGGAGTCCAAACCTGTAAGTGCAAAACCTCACCTTCTATAAGGCTTTGGCATGAGACGACCGCCACAGTCAGGGTGTACAAACCAAATGTTACACAAAGGGACTCCTCAGAATAATGGAAATAAAAATGAAAATAAACAAATGGGACCTACTTAAACTCAAGACCTTTGCACAACAAAGGGAACAATAAACAAAACAAAACGACAATGCACAGATTGGGAGACAACATTTGCAATGATGTGAGCAACAAGGGATTAGTCTCCAAAATTTATGAACAGTTCATGATGCTTCACAGCATCAAAAAACCCAATAAACAAATGGGCAGAAGACCTAAATAGACATTTCTCCAGAGAAGATACAGAGCTGACCAAAAGGCACATGAAAAAATGTCCAACATCACTAATTATTAGAGAAATGTACATCAAAACTGCAATGAGATACCACCTCACACCAGTCAGGATGACCATCATCAAAAAAACCCACCAGCAACGCTGGAGAGGGTGAGAAGGAAACCCTCCTACTCTGCGGGTGGGAATTAAATAGATGCAGCCACTGTGAAGAATAGCACAGAGCTCCCTAAGAACTAACAGCAGGGCTGCCACATGACCCTGAGATCTCACTCCTGCACGTGTGTCCAGAGAAGCACATGATCCAAAAGAATATACGCACCCCAGTGTTCACCACAGCACCGTTTACAATGGCCCAGACGTCCACCAACAGAGGAATGGACAAAGATATGGTACATATACATATGGAATATTACTCAGCCGTTAAAAAGAATGAAAAAATGCCATCTACAGCAACACAGATGGACCTAGAGACTGTCATACTGAGTGAAGTCAGAGAAGGAGAACTATCGTATGACATCCCTTACACGTGGAAATCTAAAAAGAAATGATACAAATGAAAGAGACTCACAGACTTAGATACAGAAAACGATTCACAGACAGAGAACAAACTTATAGAGGCCGGGGGTGGGGGGGGCGGGGATAGTTATGGAGTTTGGGATGGACATGTACACACTGCTATATTTAAAATGGGTAACCAGCAAGGACCTATAGTACAGCACAAGGAACTCTGCTCAACGTTATGTGGCAGCCTGGACGGGAGGTGAGCGTTGGGGAGAATGGATTCGTGTGTATGTACGGCTGAGTCCCTTCACTGTTCACCTGAAAGTATCACAACATTGTTAATCAGCTATACCCCAGTATAAAATAAAAAGTTTGAAAACAAAGACCCTCAAAAATCTGACTCCTCAGAAAGGAAATAACAGATGGTGTTCATTCAAGTCTTCAAGGAAAGCAAAAATCCCAACAGTTCATCCTACTTCTGACAAACCCTCAATAAATTTTGTTAATCAGTATTTCAAACCACTCTTTAAATTTCAAAGGGATCAAAGGTCAAGAGTTTCAAAGTCTAGATCCATGCTTCTTTAAATTCTGTATCTGTTCTTACTTAGTTCTTTGAACCCTGTGGGCCCATATTTGCCTAATTGAAAATGGAGATAATGTCTCCAACTTTACTTCACCTCAAAGGACTATGGGGAGGGGAAATGAAATATAAAAGAAAAAGTTAGATATGACAAATAAAGATTTATTATCAGAGATTAAATTTTACCCAGAATAAGGAAGACTGCAATGAACTGAAAGCTTGAGAAGCCACCAAAAGTACAATCAACAATGCTTGAGAATCCACTGCGAGCGAAATTTGAAGCAACAGGATGAAGTATAAGGCAACAACCACTGCCTACAGATGCTATGCTAGTACACTAGTAACTCACTTAAAAGTGGCTGCCACCACCTGACTCTTTCATCGAAAGCCGTTAAACCAGATCTAGTTCCCAGATAGAAAATCACATTTAACGCTGCCCATATTAAAATGAAGAGATTAATGAATACAGACGCCACTACTATAAATAAACTAACAAGGACCTTCTGCGTAGCACAGAGAATTATATTCAGTATCTTATAATAACCTATAGGGGCTTCCCTGGTGGCTCAGTGGTAAAAAAATCCACTTGTCAATGAAGAAGTCACGGGTTTGGTCCCTGGTGGGTGAAGACACCCTGAAGGAAATGGTAATCCACTGCAGTATTCTTGCCTAGAAAATCCAATGGACAGAGGAGCCTGGCAGGCTACAGTCCATAGGGTTGCAAAGAGTTGGACACAACTCAGTGACTAAACAATAACAAAATAACCTGTAACAGAAACTAATCTGAAAAAGAATATATATGTGTATGTGTGTGTGTGTAATACTCAATCACTTAGTTGTATACCAGAAACGAATGCAACATTGTAAATCAACAATACTTCACTTTAAAATAAATTGATAAAAATTGGGATTAAACCAGTAATCTTGATACCATAACACTCATTCAGGGACCCACCCAACAAGATACTGAATTTCCTAAACAGATGTTAAACTAAAACAAGAAAATGCATTGAGTTTAACCTAAGAAGTCACTGATTCTGTCTACAAAATATACCTTTTATACATTATGTAACTTGAAAAATGTTCAGGATAGACCAAAGAATCAAGTCCTCCTGCAAAGATTAAATTCAGTAATACTGTTCTGAAAATACATGTGCTGCAAAATACTGTGAGCATAAGCTATCTGTTACCAACTGGGACTTGGAGACCCAACTCAAATCTTTTAACCATTCTTTGCATTTTGATGAAGGTTATAGTTCAGAGTCTCTTCAAATGCCATTTTAGAAAACTAATGTTAAACACACAAACCTAGTTACTTCTGATTTTTATATTAAAAATACATAAAAGCTGAGCAGTTTTCCCTGCACTACCATCTCCGAAGTAGGTTTTAAGAATTTTCACATTCCATTATCTGAAAGAGTCAACAGACATTTTCTTTTATCTTTTCAGCTACTGGGTTCTCAAATTCTCACCTTGACATCATCAACATAGTTTGGAAATTGCTGACACAGGCTATTCAACTGTGCTAAAAGATTTGGGTTTATATACAGTTACCACAGTGCCACCATCTGAGCAAAAGAAAGCACAGTAACATTTTAAAATAAAGCATAAATAGCAGTATTTATCTTTTTAAAAAGATTGCCAGAGAACTTCATATTTAAATACAATGAGCAAAACTCATAGAAAGATCTCAAACAAGATTCTGTGGGATGTGATTGAATGACGAAGTTTGCCCAGTTATACCAGAACCTATTTCAATTTCTTAAAGTACCTCAAAGAGCAGATTTGTTTTCAAAGAAGTAATATACCCTTACAAAGAAAAGCCCAGTGCAAGACAAAGACCATAATAGAGAAGGATTGTGTTCAAGCACATCCAAGAGGTGGAAAGAGGAGGAAAATCTTCGGAAAAACTATCAACAGGCTTAGATACTAAAATCTTAGTTTTAAACATAGAAGTTCTTACCTCCCACTGTAAATGAGGCGGGATATTTCGTATCTGAAGTTTCCGAATCCTGCAGAAGAATTAAAATGTTTTTTAAAAGAAAACAAAAAAAAAAACATAAAAGCAAAAGATATTTATAGCCAACATGGATGTTTTGAAACTACCTAAGATATATTTATTAACTACATACCAATATATACTAAGAAAACACAGCCCAAGAAAGAAAAAGGAGACCAAGTTAATCACAAGATGCACACTGAGACCACTGGAAACCTAGCGTCATTGGATTGTTGTGGCTTACTCTAAAAGCCACTAAAACTGGCAGACACAATGTGTGAACACATTTCATCTAATGACTGTATGCTAAGTTCAAACCCTTTAGCCTCAAAGCAAGCATCCCAGAACACAAAGCCTTAGTCCAGATGTTCTTAATCTGAGATCACAGCCAAAGGATTCATGGACAGAATTCAACGAAGGTGGACAGGAGCGGTGGGGTGCAGACGGGTGGGGGTCATATTTATTTTCACTATCCCCTAAGTGATATTTAGCCACCTTCAATAGTGAATGTTGGAATTAAACCACAGTAGAATTACACGGCTTGTACTCTTGACATTAAAATAAGTCAGGCATTTTCATTTTACATTAAGGTGTTGCAGATCTTGTATGTTCACTACTGTGATAGTTCGCTGTGTTGCTACAACTTGTTATTTATGTATGTTAAGAAACACATGTTATTATTAGCTTTAACATTTTCTAACTGTATTTCAAAATAATTTCCTTTATAATCCTATGTGCTTTATTTTATGCATTTAAAAATATTCCAAGAGGTCCACACATTTCAGGCTGCCAAAGGAATCCAGGGTACAAAAAAAACATTAAAAATCCCCCACCTGAGTTTCAATGCCTACACATATTCCTATATATATACTATGTATATAGAACACAATATATACTTTGTAAAATAATAAAAACTATTATACTACACACCTCCTCCTCTTCTACTCCCTCCTCAAAACTATCCGAGTAAGAGAGGAAGGATGGAAAGAAGGAAGCAACACGAATTATGTGAGACTGTACTCTGGACACCACACACCAATCACCCTCTTACAAGGGAAAGGAATTTAAAGTCAACCAGCTATTTTTTAAAAAGAGACTAGCAACTGGGCATGACATCTCAAGTGAAATAATTAACCTCTAGCTCTACAGTCAATTTCCCTTTCCAGGGCCAATGATCCACTTCTAGGTACCTCAGCGCAGACTACATTGATAGTATAGTTCTTTTCCGTTCATCACAAAACTTAAATGAACGCCACCACACTGCCTATCCCCTCGCTGTTATTCAATCGCGAGGTTGAGTCCTGGCGACCCCATGGGCTGTGGCCCACCTTTAGGGAACGCTATATTAGCATGTTAATTAGCCAAACTCAGGTATGTCCTGTTTGTAATCATAAAATAGAGGATGAAAGGAAAATCATTTTTACATTATTTTTATTAGACAGTAAAACAAAGCATAATCACCAAGGGCAAGTATCAGAGATAGTGAGAGAATGTCAATTTAAGAAAACATTTTCAAACACCGTGTAGTCTTAGATTTTACACATCCTATCCTGGAATTTGTTTAAAAGATAAATCATGCGCTAATAACTATTTAAGCTGCTGGAGGCATACTGTATCTCTGTCTTTGTATAAGTTTTATATTCTTCTATAAAAACCTTAAAAAAACACACCCTAATAAAAGTATTCCTAAAACACAGATTTCAAATCTTCCATGTACTGCTTTAGCAAGCAGAAAAGTTACTCACATTGTGTAAATATTCAGCCTGGGTAACTAAGAAGTAAGAATTATTTACTACACATTTGCAAGTACTAATCGGTCTTAATCAAGCAACTGACACATTAAGAAAAAACAGCACAGTGTTAAGAAACCCAGGATTCAATCCTAGTGGACTCTGTTTCTGGGTGTATATATATGGGTATATATATTACTAAAGAAATTTCCCCAATGCACACACAAAAGTGTACACAGACTTAAGGTCACCAAGCAGGTAATTCTTCTTTATTACAAGAACAAATACCTACTTCACAAGGCTCCCAAGAATTTCTTTAAATAGGACACCATTTTTTGTTCATTAGAAGTAATCCATTAGCCATGTTTTCCCCACATATTCTTCAAATTGTACATCTGACACCTATTTATTTATTAGAAGTTACACCAGAATAATTATTTCCCTTAACTGACTGTCCAGTTTCCATTATCTGATTCTCTAAAGTTTCACTTTAGACAAACATCAGGATTATTTTCATAAAGTTAGTATTTTGACAGGCTTCCCTGGTAGCTCAGAGATAAAGAATCCGCCTGCAATGCAGGAGACTCAGGTTCGATCCCAGGGTCAGGAAGATCCCCTGGAGAAGGACATGGCAACCCACTCCAGTATTACTGCCTAGAGAATCCCACAGACAGAGGAAGCTGGTGGGCTGCAGTCCATGGGGTCTCAAAAAGTTGAACACGACTGAAGCGACTAAGCACAGCATAGAGTTTTGACATCTAGAACTATGTTTTCCGACTTTGTTTTCCCAGCTCCCATCTCCCATCTGAGCTTTCAGAATTAGGTTATATTTAAATTAGATTCTAAATACCTAAGAGTCAAGAAAACAGATACTGGTATTTGTTTCTCCTCTGTGATTACCGAATCATTAGAGTTTAATTTTAACTACCAACAAAATAAGCTGGCATTTCACCTCCTCCTAAAACACAACCCAAGTATTATTACAAGGATCACACCCCATAGGGGCAGGGACTCGTTAGGCTGTCTTGTTTACTGTCGCAGTCACAGCCTGGAGCACTGTTTGGCAGCTGAGCAGCACTCAATTGATAGTTAAATTAACATTTGTTGTAATACAGAGAGGGGAACAAAACACAAGACTCACAGACCCACCATGCAGAAACTACGAACATTCCCAGTGACTTTATTACAGCTGATGTGATAAAGTCATGGTGGGATTACAGTGGGAAGACAGTGGGAATATAGAAAATTACAGTGGGAAGATCAACAGCCCCAGAAACAGGAGAATAAGAAGTTAATCACCTGTGCTATTTCAAAGAAAACTTTCAGGTTTTTGAGACCAGAAACAGGAGACAAAGAAGTTAACCACCTGTGCTATTTTCAAAGAAAACTTCCACACAATCTATAAGTTAATCATATAGAATTTAATTTAAGGCTTTTCTGCCAACAGGGAAAAATGAGGTAAAGTTTAAGTTCTCATTTAACCTTTTTTTTCTTTTTTGGCCTGCCACTCACTCAACCTGTGGGATCCTCGTTTCCTGATCAGGATCAAACTCACACTCCCTGCACTGGAAGCATAGTCTTAACCACTGGATCACCAGGGAATTCTTCCATTTAACCTTTCAAAAATGCTTATTATGCTTGAAATAGTTTCTGTAAAATCCAGTACTCACTATTTATTAAAAGTTGGTTTAAGTACAGGATTAAGAGCCAATAGAACTCATATAGACTTCTAAGGGCATCTTCAAAATTTTTAGTAATAAATAGTACAGATTTAAATTGATTTTATACAAATTTTCATGTTGACACCAAACTAGAGAAATCGTATCAACCTCCATATGCCTGTATCAGTTTATCAAGTATGATTACCTACCTAAATCTTATTTATTTCTACTCAAATGTGTACCAACAAATCCCACATACACGACCTGTCATGCTACAGTACATCTGGAAAAACCTACTAAAGGACCTTTTTGCTTTAAAAATAACTATCACCATTATAGTTTCTTAAAATGATTAACAAAAATTCCTTAACAGAACAGAACATTTTTGGTGTTCAGTCACCAAGCTGTGTCCGGCTTTTTGCAACCTCATGGAGTGTAGCACACCAGGCTCCTCAGTCTTCCACCATCTCCCTGAGTTTCCTCAAACTCATGTCCACTGAGTAGGTGATGCTATCTAACCACCTCATCCTCTGTCACCCCCTTAACCCTTAATCTTTTCCAGCCTCAGGGTCTTTGGCCAAAGCACTGGAGCTTCAGCGTCAGTCCTTCCTATTCAGGGTTGATTTCCTTTAGGATTGACTGGTTTGATCTCCTTGCAATCCAAGAGACTCTGAAGTCTTCTCTAGCACTACAATTCACAAGCATCAATATTTCAGCACACAGCCTTTTTGCTGAACCAACTGTACACACTTCATCTCACATTGTATATGATGATTGGAAAAGCCAGAGGTTTGACTATATAGACCTTTCTCAGTAAAGTGATGTCTCTGCTTTTTAGTATGCTGTTTAGGTACAGAATACTTACTCTATTTCCAATTGCTTAATTGCTATCTTTTTACAGTTGACCTGATTATATCAAGATACCAACAATATGCCCACATGTGTAGAGTAGCTGTCTCTTAAGGTCTGTTTGACACAAGAAAATCCCTTCACTACATTTTCTTGCTATTAATTTGAAGGTCAAGGTCATAAATCTTGTACAAATAACTCATTCTGGGTTTTATTCATTGCATTCTGAGTCATTTTAAATATTAATAATTGTTTGCTATGTTGAATTTGATATATACAGATGCATAACATCTTTATATTGTTAATACAAAACATAGACATATATGAATCCACCCACCCAAATAATTAGAACAAGACAACTGAAACTACCATGCTCTTCCCTGATGCCTACCTCCCAGAATGTAACCATCATCCCCATATATTCTGTCATTCTCATGTCTTTTAAAATAGTATTTTTAGTAACTCTTTAAGTTTGTCTTTAAGTTACTCTTTAAGTAGACAAATAGCAAGTAGAATAGCAAGGAGAGAAGCCTCTTTGCAACCCCATACAGTCCATGGAATTCTCCAGGCCAGAATACTGGAGTGGGTAGCCTTTCCCTTCTCCAGGGGATCTTCCCAACCCAGGGATCGAACCCAGGTCTCCCGCATTGCAGGAGGATTCTCTACCAGCTGAGCCACAAGGGAAACCCCCTGTTGTTTGACCTGAGGCCAAACTATGGTGGAGGTAATGAAGATAACGGCTAACTTCTTCAAAAGGTCCCGTGCGCACACTGCTGCACTCAGTCAGGAAACAAAAAACACACACAAACCTGCCATTTTCTGGTTTCTCACTGCCTGGATTTTGCTACTTACACTCCCCATGGTGTTTAATATGTTACTCTGACCCTATAAAAGTACTAGTTGGACCTGAAGATTTTTGTTGGTCAGGGAGAGGTTATCTCTGGCTGTCTTTCTGTGATGCTGCAGTCACTAATGATCAGTCCCTAAATCCACTGTTTCATTCAAGGTTGAAAATGGATTTCCTCATCGTATCATCGGAGAAGGCGATGGCACCCCACTCCAGTACTCTTGCCTGGAAAATCCCATGGACGGAGGAGCCTGGTAGGCTGCAGTCCGTGGGGTCGCTCAGAGTAGGATAGGACTGAGCGACTTCACCTTCACTTTTCACCTTTATGCATTGGAGAAGGAAATGGCAACCCACTCCGGTGTTCTTGCCTGGAGAGTCCCGGGGACGGGGGAGCCTGGTGGGCTGCCATCTATGGGGTCACACAGAGTCGGACACGACTGAAGCGACTTAGCAGCAGCAGCAGCAGCAACAGCAGCAGCAGCATTGTATCATGCCTTCCATACTTTTTAAATTTACCTGGAGTTCTTCCATGAAGAACAACTTTCCTTTATCACATATCTGGAGACTCTGAACCACAATGAATAGAGTGAAAGCAGGATAAACATTTGATTCTTTCCTTTCTGCAGCAGAGGGTTTTGTGCCACTTATCACATCCCCTAGCTCATCTCTGATTTCATCCACCACTGTGGGACAGCCCTGGGCACAGGGAAGTTGTCCTCCTTCTTCTATCCCTAAGCACCCCTTGCTATGCTAAGTCACTTCAGTCGTGTCCGACTCTGTGTGACCCCATAGACGGCAGCCACCAGGCTCCCCCGTCCCTGGGATTCTCCAGGCAAGAACACCGGAGCGGGTTGCCATTTCATTCTCCAATGCATGAAAGTGAAAAGTGAAAGCAAAGTCGCTCAGTCGTGTCTGACTCTTAGCGACCCCATGGACTGCAGCCTACCAGGCTCCTCCATCCATGGGATTTTCCAGGCAAGAGTACTGGAGTGGGGTGCCATCGCCTTCTCCGAAGCACCCCTTAGGCATCTGTTTTTCCTCAGGTTTTTCACCCAAGCCTCAGCAGAGTTCAAGGATAGTCCAGAGGAAGAGGAGAGATGAAACCCTGAAGACAACCTGCAGATTACAGAGGAGAACGTGGGAACCAGTAGATAAATGCCCTTGTTCTCCCACTTGGGAGGCCTACCTGTTCATGTCTCAAAGGCCCTGTTGCCTCAATAAAGTGCCCTTCGTTGGCTTTTCCCAAGCCTCCGTTTCACTCTTTCCACTCCCTCTCTCTTGCTTCTTGAAACCATCGCCAAAATAAACCAGCTTCATGCAAACCCTCATCTCAGTGTCCTCTTTCTGCAGTTCAAAGACATTGTTATTTCAAACTTTTCAGAATAATGAATTGGTCCCCTGGCATTGTCCAAAGACGGCTAAATGCTTATTTTCTACCAGCCTGCCAATGCAGGTTAGATGAAAGACGCAGGTTTGATTCCTGAGTAGGGTAGATCCCCTGGAGAAGGGCACTGGCAACCCACTCCAGTATTCTTACCTGGAGAATCCATGGACAGAGGAGCCTGACAGGCTATATAGTCCATAGGGTCGCACAGAGTCAAGACACGACAGAAGTGACTTAGCGCACACACACAGCATTATGTATGCACGGATATTCTGTGTTTATCAACCCACTGCACGAAATCCCCCATTTTTGGCTAATCAGTAGAAGCTTCTACACACAGATCCTGCATCTTTTGAAATGATGCAGCTCTCCAGTAATCTTTGGGAGTTTGTCTGCTTTGTTATGATTATCCAGGTTCCAATTTGTATACTTCCGGCCACCATCTTCAACCAGTTCTGTCTACAAACACTGGTTCCTTTTAGTCAGAAATAATATACTGAAACACAACCTGGTCACTAGAATGCTCACTGATACTGGGCTGGTCATCGCTTCTAGGCCAGAACTAGACAATATACATTTTTTTGGAAAGAGAAATAAACCACATGTCCATGCTGATTACAGTCATCCTTCCACCATATTCAAAGGGACTGGTTCCAGTACCCCCGGCCCTGCTGGCCAGATGCCAAAGTCTACAGATGTTCAAGCCCCTTATATAAAATGGATAGTATCCCAAATACTTTAAATCATCTCTAGATTACTTGTAATACCTAATGCAAAGTAAATGCTATGTAAACGGATGTAAATACAATATAAATAAAAGGCAGATAGTTGCCCACACAAAGCAAATTCAAGTTTTCCTCTTTGGAACTTCCCGGAATTTTTTTCCCAATTATTTTTCATCTGCAGTGAGTTGAATCCATGGATGCAAAACTCACAGACATGGAGGGCCAATTGTTATTTTGTTTCTTATTTTTTTTAAATATTTATTTATTTAAATGGCTGCTCAAGGTCTTAGTTGCAACATGTAGAATCTTTTAGCTGCAGCATTCCAGATCTAGTTTCCTGACTAGGGATGGAACCCGGGCCCCCCACCTTGGGAGCAAGAAGTCTTAGCCACTGGACCAGCAGGGAAGTGCGAATGGTTATTTTCGACTTAAATTTAGATTACTAGGTTTTTGCCAAAAGTCTTTGATCTCTACTCCCCCCCGCCCTTCACATTAAAGCCTGACACCAGGTATAAATAAGAATGTAAACAAGCAAGTGCTTTATGTCCATTATGGACTGAATGTTTACCTTTCCCACCCCAAATTCGTATGTTGCAGCCCCTCTCCTTATTCAATGGTGTTAGGAGATGGGCCTCTGAGGATTATTTAGGCTTACTGAGGACAGGAGCATGGAGCCCCCATAATGGGACTACAGTTTTTCTAAGAAGAGAGACCAGGGCTGTCTTCACTGCACACTCTGAGAAAAGGCTATGTGACCCCACAGCAAGAAGGCATCGGTCTACAAGCCGAGAAGGGGGCCCTCAGCAAGAACTCCAAGAACCCACCTGCACCTTGACCTTGGACTCCCCCGTTTTTAGACCTGTGAGAAATAAGCATCTGTTAAGCTGTCCAGTCTATATAGAAGCCCAAACTGCTTAAGACAACGTCTGTTATCTAACCTCACAAGTCAGCATTTTACAGATTCTAAGATAAAAGCACAACTTTACCTGTCCAAGGGCTTCCCTAGTTACTCAGACAGTAAAGAATTAACCCGCAGTGCAGGAGACATGGGTTTGATCCTTGGGTCAGGAAGATATCCTGGAAAAGGGAACGGCAGCCCACTCCAGTATTTTTGCCTGGAGAATTCCATGGACAGAGAAGCCTGGCGGGCTACCATCCATGAGGTCGCAAACATGACTGAGTGACTGACACACACAACAGTGAGAAGATTACATGAAACAACAGACTGGCTCAAACTTGGGAAGGGAGTCCAGCAAGGCTGCATATTGTCTCCCTGCTTATTTAACTCATATGCAGAGCACATCATGAGAAATGCCAGGCTGGATGAAGCACAAGCTGGAATCAAGATTCCCAGGAGAAATATCAACAAGCTCAGATATGTAGCTGACATCACTCTAATGGCAGAAGTGAAGAGGAACTAGAGAGCTTCCTGATGAGGGTGAAAAAGGAGAGTAAAAAAACTGGCTTAAAACTCAATGTTCAAAAAACGAAGATCATGGCATCCAGTCCTATCACTTCATGGCAAATAGAAGGGGAAAAAGTGGAAGCGGTGACAGATTTTATTTTCTTGGGTTCCAAAATCACTGCAGATGGTAACTGCAGCCATGAAATTAAAAGACATTTGCTCCTTGAAAGGAAAGCTATGACAAATCTAGACAGCATATTAAAAAGGAGAGACATCACTTTGCTGACAAAGGTCTGTTTAGCCAAACTGTGGTTTTTCCCATAGTCATGTACAGATGTGAGAGTTGGACCATAAAGAAGGCTGAGCACTGAAAAATTGATGTTTTCAAACTGTGGTGCTACAGAAGACTCTTGGGAGTCCTTTGGACAGCAAGGAGATCAAACCAGTCAATCCTAAAGGAAATCAACCCTGAATATTCACTGGAAGGACTGATGATAAAGCTGAAGCTCCAACTGTTTAGCCATCTGATGTGAAAAGCCAACTGGTTGGAAAAAACCCTGATGGTGGAAAAGACTGAGGGCAGGAGAACAAGGCGGCAACAGAAGATGAGATGGTTGAATGGCATCACTGACTCAATGGACATGAACGAATCTGAGCAAACTCCGGGAGATAGCGAAGGACAGGGAAGCCCGGCACGCTGCAGTCCATGGGTCGCAAAGAGTCAGACGTGACTTAGCGACTGAACACCACCATCTTGTCCAAACACACACATTAAGGAGCGGCAGAGTCAGAATCCAGCTCTGGGAATTCTGGCTCCACAGTCCATCCTCCTAACTATATTCCATCTTACTGATTTCACTTATAATCCAATCAGTAACATACCTATTATCAAGAAAACTTCAGAAAAAGTACAAGCCTACATGTCAAACCCAAAGGTCAAAGACATACCAACCTCAAGCAAAATGCTCACTTCGCCCCACAGCTTTAAAGCATACAGTCAATTCACATACTAAGAATCAATACTGACATTAAATGGACATGTGTGAATACCAAGAAAGTATGGAAACCATAGTTTCCAACTATGCTGGAAACTCAGCTAATTCAGCTGCCTCAAGATATATTATGAAAATTGTATACACTGGCACCGAGGCACTTAAAAGTTAGTCATTTCATGCTAAGTCCTACTCAAGACACAAAAGTGTATCAGACTTGCAATCTTCCATCCAAATGAGCTGTAAGTCCTTCATGTTCATTTTCTTTATTCCTCCCCAAGGCCATCTGTGCTCTTTTTTTCTACCATCTCTTAAACAAATCAAGAGAATCACCAATTTCTCACATCACAGATAAAGAGGCTGAGGCTTCAATCATGATGTAACACAGCTAACATGAGCTCAAGCTGGGAAGAAAAAACCAAATCTAACTAAACCTGTGACATATTCCTTTTTGCCTTGATTTCTTACACAAAGAGCTGGGACAGGAATTCCCTGGTGATTCAGTGGCTAAGACTCCTGAGTTCCCAATGCAGGGGGTATGGGTTCAATCCCTCTTCAGGGAACTAGATCCCACATGCCACAACTAAGGGTTCACATACAGCAGCTAAAGATTCTGCATGTTGCAACTACGACTCAGTGCAGCTAACTAAAAAAAGAGCTGGGACGCATGGTCCGTGTGTGCACTGTGCGTATTAGCTGCTCAGTCATGCCCGACTCTGCAACACCATGGACTGCAACCCACCAGTCTCCTCCGTCCATGGGATTTTTCGGGCAAGGATACTGGAGTCGGGTGCCACTGCCTTCTCCAACGTGTGCACTGGTCACTTTCAAATAAAAAACCAAGGCTGTGCTCAGAGGAGTACGGCATGGCCTCTTTAACTTGTCACCTGGAGGCACTCTTTACCCGCTGCAGATTTTCATTCTTACCTGTATCCAACCAACACAAGCTACGCCCCAAGAGGAACTTGTTCAACCTGGCCAAAATTCAATACAATTACCTGTACTAATTCCAACATTCAATAATGTACTAATAATTAAATATCTTTTCTTATTTTATACAGTTAAGAATGAGCTCCTTAAAAGGCCGACCTCAATTTATTTTAAGTAGAATATTCCAGTTAGATGAATTCCAGGGGAAACGACTCATTTCACACTGCTGGTGACGAGCACCAACCGGCATAACCTTGCCTCTAGGGTGAGCCGGCAGTCTCTTATGAAGTCCTCGCACAAGCAGCGCAGCCTCTCAAGCTTTCTCCCCTTTCATTCTCCCTCTAGGCAAAGCTGTAACAGGCTCAAAAACTTAGCTCTAAGCATGCAAATGAGGAAGACTGGGAAGAACCCAGATGTCCAGGCAAAAGGGCTACACTCAAAGGAAAAAAAGTTATCTTACCCCCTAAAAAATATAGATACACGTTCAGGGATAGAGGTGTTCCACATCTCAACAGTGGGTTGTACTTTCACAGGTGTATACAGTTGTCAAAACTCACTGCTTTGCACAGTTTAAAAAAACACGCACTTGGAGACGGCAGGGGATAAACTGGGAGTTTGGGGTTAACATAAACACACTATTACATATAAAACAGGCAAACAACAAGGACCTGCCGTATAGCACAGGCAACTTTTCCTGTATAGGCTCTCTTGTGATAACCCATCCTGGAAAAGAATCTGCCAAAGAACAGATCTATATACGCGTAACTGAATCACTCTGCTGTACACCTGAAACAAACAACACTGTAAATTAACTATGCTCTAATTTTAAAAAGATGCACTTAGACAATAAAATAAAACAATAAAAATAAAAGAGATGCTCTTGACTGTATAAACCATACCTCAATAAAACTGTTGGACAAAAAGCTGAACAAATTACAATATATAACAAAATCTCAGAGACATTACAAATGTGTAATATTTAATCAGGACATATGTTCATAACATTGTTCATTGAAAAATAGCATGTTATAAAACATGGGATATGATCTCATTTTAAAATGTGTTTTACCACAATAAATGAACAAATGTCCCCAAGTAGAAACAGAAAAAATGTGCACACATTCACATAAAGAAACAGAAATAAAGAAGAAGTATAACACCAAAATACTGACTATGATGAGCTCTGGCTGGTAGAATCATGGGCAGTTTCCAGTTTCTTTTTGCTTTTGTGTTTTATAAAATAAATGTTACTAATTGTTAAGGGAAAAATAAGATATTATTTCTTATTCATAAGATTAATCAAGAGAAAGCAGTTACAGATTCCAACAGTTCTAACTAGCTCTCTAACATCAGTTTTCTCTGTCCCCCAAAGATTTTTGAGTCTCGCAGAAGATATTAGACATTTCAGGACACTCTTCAAGAAGGGTCAGTAAAAGTGGGAAGGAGGGAGCAAGGCTGAGTTAGGAGTAAACTGAGTACACCTCAGGTTAAGAATCTCTACGCAAGACTGAATCCCATCAGTTGCACTGACAGTTAAGAAGTCACATGTCCTGTAAAGAAAAGCATATTTGCTGCAACACTTAAAGGGAATGCCAGAGCCTGGTGAATTTAATTCTGGATGGAGGAAAGGAAAAGAAAACAAACTGTCCCCTCAACTGTACCAGTAAAGAGATGTCACTCTGGAAACAGCCGAAAGGTCCATTGATAGCTGGGTGGATAAAGATGTGCTGTATAAGCACAATGGACCACTACTCAGCCATTAACAAATGGAATAAGGCCATCTGCAGCAACAGGGTGGGCCTAGAGATTTTATCACACTCAGCCAAAGGCAGTCAGAGAAAGGCAAATACCCTATGATATCACTTACATGTGAAGTCTAAAATACAGCACAAATGAACGTATCTACAAGACAGAAACGGACGCACAGACATAAAGAACAGACTTGTGGTTACTAAGGGGGGAAGGGGTGGAGGAGGGAAGTTTTGGGAGGCTGGAATTAGCAGATGCAAACTTTTATATATAGGATGAGTAAACACAAGGTCCTGTTGTATAGCATAGGGAATTATATTCAATATCCTGTCATAAGCCATTATGAAAAAGAATGTATGCATAACTGAATCATTTGCTGTAGAGCAGAAATTAATACAATATAAATTAAGTATACTTCAATAAAATTAAAAACTAAGGAGATGTCATTCCAAGTGTGGTCTAAAGAACATCCACATTATCATCACCAGGAAGGCTTACTTAAAACGAAAACGTCAGGGCCCCACTACAGACCTCCTAAATCAGGACCTCTGGGGATAGGGCAGGGAACTGCGGTTTCACACACACTTAAGTTTGGGGGCCACTGAGCACCCGCGCACCCATGAGGTCTGTTTAACAGGGCAAGTCCCCTGAAGGCCAAGTCATTTCTATCTTATTCACTATTGTATACTACAGCACTTAGCCGACTGCCTGGTTCATAACCGGCAATTACTCAAGTAAAGGAACAGCAGTCTCTTTAAACATTACAGTTCTAAATGAGAATCTAAGGTGATTCATTTTGTCATTTCCCAGCTTCCAGATCTTCATGGGAGTAACATCCATGTCCCCTTCAGGGAAACAGCGGTATTTCTCTTTTAAAGGTGCACACTCCCATCCTCATCTGTAGGAACAGTCTGAAAGCCTTAAGTGTATGGCTGGAAAGTTGGAAGAATCCAAGAAAGGCTGGGTGCTCTTCTGCGCGCCATACCGATTATTAACGTCTGCAAATATGCACTGCCATCTCTTTTCCTTGTAGGAGATTACATGTCCCATAAAGTTCTTGAACTTTATTAGGATATGTGCAAAGCAAGATTTCAGATCACTTTGAAAATTAATAGTTGAATTAACAGAACACAAATTGATCCTTGATTCCTGAATAACCAAAAGATTTCTCTAGTCTTCACACTGAGAAGCTGAAAATGTGTCTTTCACCAGAAAAGTCACCATGAGTATTTCAACCAACCAGAGAAACACACGCAGCTGAACATCAGGGGCAGTGTCTATTTAAAGAAAAGACTCTTTGCCTGTATGACTCCAAAGGGTAGCTCTTTCAAAAGTGTAATATTAGCCGCCTGAGATTCCTTATTTGAACCAGGGCACCTGCACCAACCAAGAAAAACTCTTCCCCCTTAACAGAAATTTCAATATGTAAACACACATGCTCATACACACACACATACACACAATGCTTCTATGCAGACTTATCTGCATAGAAAAATATCAGAAACAATCTAGATGTGTATCAAGAGAGGACTCACTAAATCAATTAGCTGTTACAAAAAAGAGCTAGTTATATCTTGATAGAGAAACAAATCCAAGATATGTTTTTAACTATATGGGGAAGAAAGCAAGTTGCATGGGGAAAAAACTCCATCGCTGAGTAACAAAGGAGGGAGGAAAAAAAAATGTATGTTGGTTTTTGTTTGATTATGAATAAAGAAACTACCAACAGTGGACATGTGGAAGAGACTGGGATGAAAAATGGGTGTTTGAGGTATAGGAATAAGAAAGAACTTTCTTTAATGTCTTTTAAAATATTTTAAACCATGTACTATAAATGCATTATCTATTCAAAATTAAATCTAAAAAATTTTAAGTGTTACCCAACATAGCAAATTACACATATATTCCTTAAAAAATTAGGGTGGTCACAAGGGAATGAAGTACTAAGATATGAAATCTCTACTTTGAGTCACACTGAAAATTAATCATTCCCACATTTTTCCACAGTTAAACTAATTTTATAAATACCCTTACATTTTTTTTCCAGCAAGACTCATATTTTTAACAAGTGATTTTACAAGCTGTGTATCTTAAAGCTACTCTGTCCAATGGACTTCTCACTGGCCACACCCAGTCCAAACTGAATTGTTCTAGGAGTGTAACACATTTAACAGATTTTAAAGATGTACAAAAACAGGAGTATAAAATTACTCAACAATTTTTATAATCATCCCACATTAAAGTTTTAGGTTAGACAGTATAAAACAGTAATTTCACCTCCTACTTTTTACTTCTACCTGAGGCAACTAGAGAAGTTTAAATTTTATATATATATATATAGTTCACATCTTTCAATCAGATGAGCTGATCTAAAACTTAGTATACTTGATTGTTGTTGTTTAGTCCCCAAATCATGTCCAGCTCTTTGCAACCCCATGGACTGTTGCCCACCAGCCCACTGTAGTCTATGGGATTTCCCAGGCAAGAATACTGGAGTGAGCTGCCCTTTCCTTCTCCATGGGATCTGCCTGACCCAGGATGGAACCCGCATCTCCTGCATTGGCAGGCAGATTCTTTACCACTGAGCCACCTGGGAAGCCCAGTGTACTTGTTACTCAAAGCCAAAACTGATTTTTATTTCCATTTATCAAGGTAATTTCAGGATCTAACAACATTTTATATAGAATAGTTATTTTCCATATAAAAGTCACCATCACTAAGTGAACTATACCTACAAGAAGGTGTTCCAAGAGAACTAAAGTTTCCAAAGTTCTGTATTTTGAACATAGGGATATCCCAATATTAACATTTTATTTCATATTACTCCTACCTGGATGTGTTCCTTACCCAAGACAAATCCTTGGATTTGTGTTTTTTCTATTTTTTTAAGTGAGAAAGTTGCAGTTGGTCATTATCAAGTTATATCTTCTCATTAACTTTAGTAACTACAAGAATCTCAGTAGACCTGAGTCTGAACGATGAAGTTTAGATGCCTTGTTTCCAAGCAGAGTTACACAATGCACATGGTTTATATTTCCAACTTTATTACATTTTGTATAATCAAGCAAATAAAATAATAATTGGTATTGCTTGCAAGAGAACCTGAAAATTCTGTTTTATGTAATTGAATCTTTTTCTGATTTGGAGTTTTTTTTTAATTGAAATATAGTTTATTTACAATGTTGTCTTAGTTTCAGGTATACAGCAAATTCATTCAGTTATACATATGTATTATTTTTCATATTGTTTTCATTATAGGTTATTTTAAGATATTAAATATTCCCTGTGCTATACGGTAGGATCTTGTTGTCTATTTTATAGAGAAAAGTTGGTCATGTATCAAGAAAACAAGGTGGACAAGTTTAATCCAAGTCTCTCTGACATTCCTCATCGAAGGCAACTCAACTCTTTTTGAGGCTTTGCAAATAACCTAGATAGTCTATTAGACTTTGCAGATAACCTTTCACTGTGATAATACACAAAAGCACACTATCCATGACTAACATCTCCAAGCCCATGGAGGACACAAATCTCTCAAAGGAAGAAACTTCTGGTCATCTTTATTATATAGAGATGACTGGCCCAGAAGTTTAGCGTAAGGCAGAAGGAGAGGACACCGAGCACCAAAGGTATAAAAGACTCTCGCCTTTGCAGAGGACTCACTGATTACCTCAAGTGTACCTGAAGTCATCCACCTGCTCTCAGACTTCCTCCATAACACAGACACCGCAAGTTTTAAATGGCCCTTTCTCCCCCCACTCCCAAAATGTTGTAACCCTTTTGAAAGCTTTACTATTAGAAAAACCACCATAAACTAAATCTGTCATTAACAATCTGTACAGGACATTAAATTTTAGTGGGCTGGACTTTAGACTTTAACACCTTGTAAAAATGTTGAAATAAAAGCTTATGCATTTTCAAAACACTTAAGAACATGTAAAACAGCCAAGCACTTTAATTGGCTGAAGACTGACTTGCAGAAACAAGTGCAAAAACCTATGCGAGCCAGACAGACCATCCACCAGGGGGCAGCACACTAGGGCTCTGATACACCTCTCTCACCACCATTTGTTCACATACCAGGTCATTTTTATTTTTACACAGGCTTCAGAAAGGCTGGGCAAAGACCTAGGTCAAAATTTTAACTTTTTTTTTCCTAAGAGGTTCTACATTATACACATACACCTACATTAAGCACATTCCACTGATGATGAAAACCAGAACGCATCTTAAATATATCAGTTACATTCCTCCAGGAGTTCCTCCAGAACGCTCACTGCCAAAGGCGCAGGTTCAATCCCTGGTCAGAGAACTAAGATCACACAAAACCAAGCGATGAAGTAAAAAAAAAAAAAAAAAAAAAAACCATCTAACACAATTTGTAAAGTTTAAAAATAAAATAAAATTTTAAAAAAAGACATCATTATAAAAACAAAACCACAAATATTGAGAATCCTAAATACCTTCCCTATACATTTATCTGTTGGACATCACTAAAATAGTTATTTACTCCTGGGTTTATAACTTTAGGTATTTGGGGACTGGGGTTAGATGCTAAATATATAGTGGGTAAGTTTTTAAAAACTAGCTACAAAATTCTATCTTCATTCTCATACAAGTAGAAAACCAACATGAAAAATACTATATATACAACTTGGTCTATCTTTCCAAGAGCCTGTAAATTCACTCTTAACAGTTATGAGATCAAACAAATAGCTTCAAGATATCCAACCAGAAGCAGATCTGACTTATCTGTAACAACACACACGTTAAAATTGTGTAGATTCTATATAAACACTTTCAGAATCTTAACAGCTCTTCCAAAAACTGTAAATTACTTAAGCAGACCGTCTAAAAAACTCAGTCCAGCAATGCATTTAACGTTACTGCCAATTACGACAATAGCTAAAAATGTTAATGTACATATCATTCTTAAAAATTTGCTTTCTTAACTGAGTAAGATTACTATAAAATGTTAATCTTCGTCTTTCAACACTGTAAGTTCCTGCTTTTGTGTCTCTCTAGCACCTGGGCACACTCAACTCACAAGCTGAAAGAAAATAAAACTGCAAAGTCACCACAGACCTTTTAAAAGGCCGTCTCTTGAAGAAAAGTTATTATCAATTGGCTGTGAATTAAAGGCATCTTGGAAATTTTTCAGTTTTGCGAAATCAGTAAAAACTTTGCGAAGTCAGAACTATGTATTTTTTTTTTTACTTTATTTTCAAAAATTTCAATTCTTAGCATTTTTGTTTTCTTCATTACTAGAATAACAAGAAATATAAATACACAAACTCAGATTTGATGAAACCAATTATGGATTCTAAAAGGTTTTAGTGTTTCAAATTTAATCAAAAAGTTAAATATTCTTTTTTAGGTATTCTGATGTTACTAAAATATTCATTTAGTCCTTTCATAAATATAGAGATTTAGGGTAGCAGTATTTAAACCAAATTAAAAATTACAATGAAACTAGCTAACTGGAATTTTATGTTTGACCAAACCATTCAGAAGTAGTTAGGTGAAATTTTAACTTTTAAATTACACTATTATAAAATTTAACACTTGTTATGAAAAAGTTAAACACTAATACTACTAATACAAAAATCTAACATGAGCAAAACTAAGATGTGTCAGATCTACATATTTAGACAGTATAAATGGTAACATTTTAAAATAAACTTAGTGAATCGTTTAAAATTCAAGACAACTAATCTTAGATATATTATGTAGTAATGAATTACCAGCTATAATTCTATTATGAGATGTTGCATAACAACTATTTTATTATTTAAAACCTATTAGTTTAAACAAGTCTATAAATTCAGAATCAGCCAGACTGATGAGAATAGAAGTCCTTCACTTCTATTTGGAATTAAAACACATCTTTATTTCATCTCACTTTTTAAAAATTCATTAACATAACTTCACTTTAAAATGTTTATAATGAAGTTTAAAAACTAAAAATAATTTCTTTATTTAAAATTCTAACCTATTACCTTTTAACTAACAAATCAGTTTCAGTATTTTCCAGAGTTTTTTAAAGATTTCTCCATAAAAAACCCTAATTTTAAATAGCAGTTTGGGAACCCAAAAAACCAATTCAAGAACACCATTAAAAAAAATTAATAAAAACAAAAAGTTAAAAGACTAAAAGTAAACTTAAAGTTTTAAAGAAATTTTCATAAACAAAATGTTGGGGGGAAAAAATCAATTAAATTTAGAGCACTCAACGAGTTCCAGTTAATCTAACATTATGTAAATACTATTTGAAAAGGACTACTTTGAGGTTTTGCAGAGGTTTGGGGGTTTTTTCGTTCTTTTTAAAATTTTTAGTTTAACATTGCACAACACATTTCTTCATTCTGTAACTGATGATAGAGGTAAGCCACATGCTGGAGTTCTCAGAAAATCAGAATAATCTATACCAAGTACTAATAATGAAACCTGACATACTGCTAACATTCTATTAATAACAAACACATTTAAACAAGCTTTAATGTATTATCAGCCCATATATGGGTAAGTATACTTTATTCTTACCCGAAGACTCCACCATTTTAATAGTACTGAACATACACTGTATTCTCACAATTTTACCCCCTCCCAGTTTCCAAAGCACCTTTAAAACTGCTCTTGAAAACATCAAAATGGTAAGGGGCAGAACTAAACTACTTTTATAAAAAGTAAACAATCATAGATGCTTGTATGTATACAAGTCTGGTCCCCAACAATAAAGCCACAAGAAACTACACAGTGGATCCATTTGGGGAAGGAGAAAAAAGATTATTGCAATCATTTTAGCCATTTTTACAGTTTAAACTTTACTATGTATGTTTTTTTAAATCTTCCAACTTTTTTAATTACCACAAAAAAAAAGAAAACTAGTTTTGCTTTATTCTGGTGGGTATTCTATATCCAATATATTATCTCCAAAAAAAGTTTAAGATTTCATTTTAGTGTGCACACTGCTTACCAACAGTTCTAAGATTAAAGAGGAACACCGAAGAAATAGATGGCAATACTCTTCCAATTTCATACCTACTATAGAATTAGTACATCAAAATGCAATCAACTGGGAAAAATACATGGTCATGAGCAAAAACAAAGTTAAAATGGGATGGAAAAAATAACCTACATATGATCAACAATTATTATAAGTGATGCACATACTAGGTGATTATTACATTTTCAGGGGCAGAGTTTAAATTATCTGAATTTAGACTTCATGTGTCATATACATGAAGAATGACCTGACTTTCACTAGTTATAAGACAGCCCCAGAACAGATTCAAATATATTCGATTTATGTAGCATTTAGGCAGCTGAAGCCTGTTTTTAAGTACAAAGCTGCTAAAATGAAGAACAAGCACGCACAGATTTCATTTGGTGTTGTGGACAGCAGATCATCACAATCATTTTTCCATGTGTGATGAATCATGTCTTCAGCACATACCACCATGCTCTGATACCTCTCACCTTACAGGCCTTCACTGTCACAGAGCAACAAAACAGCAACATGTTATCCTCTAAAATAATAATGAATCCATACTAACATAAAGGAATAGAATAAATGGAGTAAGGAAAGGCTGGGACGAATTGAGAGACCACTGACATACACACACTACCATGCGTAGAACAGATAGGAAGTTGGGGGCTGCTGTGCAAGACAGGGAGTTCAGCTCAGTGCTCTGTGACAGCCGGGGGGCGGGGGCAAGCACGGGAGGGAGGCTCAAGACTGAGGGGATACACGTATTCTTACAGCTGATTCACGCTGTTGCACAGCAGAAACCAACACAACATTGTAAAGCAATTATCCTCCAACTAAAAATAAATTTTTCAAGTTAAAAATTAAATTAATAAAACAAACTAAATGGAACAGAGAAAGTTCTTCTTTAAAGTAAAATTCTAACTCATGTAAGAAATTACAGAAGTGGAGAGTCACCATTTGGCAGCCACTACAGTTAATAGTAGTTTCAGGTAAGAATCATCAATGAAATCTAAAATCAATGAAAGCATGATGAGAACAGAATCTTTATATTGTCTCAAAATATTCCCTCACAAGAGTCTTCATACAAAGGGGAAAATAGTGACTTTACCCTGGAGAAGTCTGGCAGACACAGCTTAGCCAACTGTCAACATCTGCAGGAGTACCAGACAAAATCAGCATCTCAAACCTCCTGGTGAGATACACTGACCACATCATCACTAAAGAACATAACCAGATTGTAACCACAGGGAGATATCAGACCAACCCACACTGAGGGATATTCTACACCATAACCAGCCTACACTGATCAAAAACATGAAGTCCACGAAAGACAAAAGACTAAGGAACTGCCCCCGTTTGGGGGGGAAAAAAAAGGAACACCCACCTAAATGAAGTCTATAGTCTTGGATCAGATCCAGGATCCAAAAAGACCATTTGTGGACAAAAAGCAAAATGTGAATAACATCTGTAGAGTAAATACCATTGTCTCAATGTTAATCCTTTTTTTTTTTTTTTTAATAATTTCACTACGGTCATTTAATAGAATGTCCTTGTTTTTAGAAAATATACACAAAGTACTTAGAGACAACTTACTCTCAAATGACCCAGGAAAACTGGAGTAGTCAAAACCAATATTTGGGGAAACTGGATGGAAGGTACATGTATAATGCGTACTGTTTTTGCAACTTTGCTACAAATTGAAATAGGAAACTTTTAAAGCCCTCCTTTAAACTACAACCCCTCCAAGTACCACCCCATTTCTCTGCTGTCTTCACAGCAAATCCCGTGAAAACACATCCACACTCACTGTCGACTTCCTCTCCGTCTACCCATTCTTACATCCCCACCACTGAGGGCTCCGAGCCCTACAGTCCCGTCACCACTGCACCTGTCGGGATACCCGTGAGGACAATGCTGCCACCTCCCGCGTCCCTTTGCTCCACATCATTTGTCACAGCTTGCAACTCTTCTTAAACACCTCCTAACCACCTCCAGGTGCTTCTTTCAAGTCTCTCCTCCCAGCTCACGAGCTGTTCCTTGAGCTCCTTCCCTGCTCCCTTTCACTTCCTCTCCATCCTCTGAGAGCCCCCATTCAAACTGCCTCCTCCTCCATAGACTGTTTCTCACTGTTCTCTCTCCACGTCTTAACAGGCATCTCAAACCTGGCCAAACTGAACTCATCTCCCTCTCCCCTCATCATGATGCTCTCATAGTCTAGCTCATCACAATTAGTGGAAACATCATCCTTCCAGTTGCTTGAGTCAAGGTATCCTTGATTCTTCCCTCATTCCCTGCACCCAGTCCCTCCATGTTCAAAACACAATATTCTAACCACGCATCACCACCACCACTGCAGCCTTTTCAACTGTGTGTGCTCAATCGTTTTCGACTCTTTGGGACCCCATGGACAGCAGCCCATTTTCTCCTAACTGGCCTTCCTCATCACCCTTCATCCACCATAGTGTAACCTCAGCAGAGTTCCCCCCTTTTTTGGGCCACATCTCGTGGCATATGGGGGCTTAGTTCCCCAACCAAGGATCGAACCCACACCCCCTGCATTGGAAGCAGAGAACCTTAACCACCAGGCCGCCAGAGAAGTTCCAGCAGAATTCCCTTTTAAAGGTCAGACAGGACTTAGCGACCGAACAACATCCAAACTGTCCGTTCTGTAGACCCTCCCACGGGTTCTCCTCATCCCATCCCGCCCCGCCAGCAGGCACTCCATCTCCTACAGAGATCCCCCTTCCTGCGCTGACTCAGCCACAATGACTCCTGGGTGACTAGAAAGGCAGCGAATATGTGCAGGTGCTGGGACTCCTGGGCTCACCATCCCCTCTGCTTGCATCACTCTTCCCCAGGGCATCCACCTGCTCCTCTCACACCCCCTTACTCCCTATAAACCTTTGCTCAGGAGGCACCACATGGATGAGGCTTCCCCTAATCATTCAACATGAACACACCAAACCCAAACCCTTGCCAACTGTCCTCATCCCTCCTTACTCTGCCTTATTTTTCCCTCTGTAGCCTTTAATATGCCTCACATTGTGTATTTGTCCCTCTCATCTAAAGCAGTGCTGTCCAAGAACATAAAACAAGCCACAGATGCAATAATATTATGCAATAATATTCAATTCTCCAATACCACACTCAAGTAAAAAGAAAATAGGTAAAATTAATATAAAAGTTATCCATGAGACATTTTATATTCTCTTTTTGAAGCAAGTCTTCAAAATCCAGTGTATATTTCACACGTGCATAATCTCAGTTTGGACAGGCCACATTTTGACTGTTTGACAGTCACATGTGGCCAGTGGCTGCCCGCGTGGGCAGTGCAGTCCTAGACGCTAAACTACATGAGAGCAAGTTACTATCTTCTGTTCACTTCTGTCTCCCTAGAATCTAAAGCAGTACCTGGCAGGTAAGAAACATATATTTTGTTGAATGGATCACTTAAAAAATGCCAAGATCTCTAATACAAAGCCATTTGAGAAAGAGAGCTTGATAGCAAGCTACCAAGGTTTCTCAAGCCAATAAAAATATAAGAAATGGAAAGACTTGTGAAATATTAATACTGTGAAAGGTCCTTGTTGTATTTAATTCTTGAAAAGAAAAAAAAAATCATTGCTTAAGAGAAGAAAACTACCTCTCTGGAGATATGAACAAAAGTAGTTATTTTCTAAAATTAACTAACTTATATAGGGCAAGGAAAGCTGGCTGAAATATGTCAGAGGCTCGACTCTTCACTTGGTCACCCTTACAAATACGAGTCACCACAAGCTTCCAGCCTCAAAACATCTCAACTGCCGAAATAAACTTTGATGTTGCTCTTTCATTCTAACAGTTAGGCCTCTTTAACATTTTAGGAATAACCAAAGGTTATACTGAAGGCTGTTCGTTTTCTCAGGCAAGACTTGGAGTCACCATGTAGGGTTCACTTTGGTTTGAGGAACTGAAAGCCGAACTGTGGTTGCCCAAGTGTCCACACTCACTTCATTTTGCTCATGCACACTTAAGTGCTCCCTAACTATTTCATTATCTTGTATACACCGAGATTTTTCTTTTCATATTTAGTTTCTTGTATTTTTTTCCATCTTTTTTCTCTTTCACTCTTGTTTTTCACAGACTGATTTGGGTAAAATTCCCTATTGAGGCTAACATGTCATGGAGCTGCATAAAACCCTCACTTTCTCTTGCCATCTGTTGTGTTATGATGTAAATACATATTCACAAGAGTACCTAATCCTAATAATTTCAAACATCATACTCCTCTGTAGAGCAGCAATTCCCAATATACAATATGTGGACTCCTGGGGGTCCTGGAGACATTTTCAAAGAGGTCCAAGAAGTCAAAACTATTTCACTAAGATGTTATTTGCCTCTTTCATCGTGTTGACATTTGCCCTGATGGTGCAAAACCAGTGGTAGGGAAGCTGCTGGCACCTTAGCAGGAATTAAAGCAATGGGACTAACCTGTGGTAGTCGTAATCACAGGCACTTGCAGTATAACAAGTTGCTTTTTTTAATTTTTGGCCACACCAAGCAGCATGTGAGATCTTAGTTCCTAGACCAGGGATCGAAGCCTTGACCCCTGCATTGGAAGGCAATCTTAACCACTGGACAGCTGGCGAAGACCCTTGAGATTCATTTTTAAATGTCCTTAATAAAGCAGTAAAAATTAATTTTCTTAAGTAACCCTTGAGAACATATCCTGCTAAAACCTATGTGAAGAGAAGGGCTGTACACAGAAAGCACTTGGCTACCTAATACAGTTGTCTGCAAAAAAAGCACCATGTAACAGTGAACCACTCACTTTTTTTCATGGAGCACCACTTTTACTTGAAATAACAATAGACTAACAATGGTTATTAAGCTTCTCTGGTGGCTGAGAGGGTAAAGAATCTGCCTACAATGCAGGAGACCCAGGTTCAATCCCTAGGTCGGGAAGATCCCCTGAAGAAGGGAATGGCAACCTACTCCAGTCTTCTTGCCTGGAGAATCCCATGGACAGAGGAGCCTGGCAGGCTACAGTCCATGGGGTTGCAAAGAGTCAGACACAACTGAGTAACTAACACTTTCAGTTTTCAACCATGGTTATTAAAGATTGAGTGTCTGATAGACATTTTCTCAAAAGAGAACAAAACCAGCCAGATACTTCAAAAAAAACTAATAGCTTGTTGCCAATGACTGAATTTTAAGCTTTTAAGTAAAAATCAGAACTTCAGAAGACTTATCTACCACCTAGAGCTTCGACAGTTTCCCAATACTTCAGGATCAAAATGCAAGACGGACCAATGGATTTTAATAAGAAAGAACAAAAAATATTTACTGGAATAATTTCAGGTTCCACAATGCAACTAACCTTTAAAAAATTCCACTTGCAGAGTTTTAGTACAGGAACAAAAATACCCATAATCATGTAAAAAGACTATTAAAATACTCCTTTCTTTTTCTAAGAGTTTATCTATGTGAAGCTAGATTTTCTTCATATATTTCAATCAGAACGATATACTGCAACAAATTGAATGTTTAAGTAGTTATGAGTGTCCAGCTGTCTATTAGGGTAAACATTAAAGAAATCTGCAAATGTTTAAAGCAATTCCACTTTTCTAATTTTTATTTTGGCTTTGGATGAGTTTGTTACAAAAATCTATTGTTATGTTTATTATACTAACATATGTTACAATATACACACTATGCATTATTCATTTAAAGTAATATAAAACAGTATTCAGTTGATTTCTAATACAGTGTGTGCATGCTCAGTCCATTTGAGACTCTAAGAACTGTAACCCACCAGGCTCCTCTGTCCATGGGATTTCCCAGGCAAGAATACTGGAGTGGGTTGCCAATTCCTTCTGCAGTGGATCTTCCCACCCAGGGATGGAACAGGCATCTCCCGCATTGCAGGCAGATTCTTTATTGCTGAGCCACCTGGGGAAGCCCTCTACACAGTATGTTTCAAGAAAAAAAATAAAAGCTCTTTGAGGAGCCTGTTTTTAAGTATCAAAGAATCAAAACCAAAAAGTCTGAGGACCATTAGAATGAAGAATAAAGCCAAAGATGAGCCTCTCTCCTCCTCAGTCACTTCTTATTTGCAAAGATAACCAATCTTTTTGGTGGGTAAGCTTCTAGCCCTTTTTATGTGTTTTCATGCAAATGTGCCTATGAAAGTTCCACCCCTCCACTGCCAAACATCTATCTTTTAAGAGCTATACCATACATGCTTTTCAATTTGTTCACATGTCAGCATATTTAAATTTATATCACTCTTCATAAATGCTAAGAAATATACCACAGTATAATTTGTTAGAGTATGGTACATTTTCTTTGAGTAGACATTTCCAGTTTTCTATTAAACAATACTGGGGAGGGAAAAAAATGTCTTTTTAACAAAGACCTAACAGTTAAATGGCACCCCACTCCAGTACTCTTGCCTGGAAAATCCCATGGATGGAGGAGCCTGGTAGGCTGCAGTCCATGGGGTCGCTAAGAGTCACACAGGACTGAGCGACTTCACTTTCACTTTTCACTTTCATGCACTGGAGAAGGAAATGGCAACCTACTCCAGTGTTCTTGCCTGGAGAATCTCAGGGACGGGGGTCACACAGAGTCGGACATGACTGAAGCGACTTAGCAGCAGCAGCAGTTAAAAACTGTTTAACATTACTTCAAAGTGCTTTGAAGAAAGAAAAGCAGTTCTTGGTTCTCGTCCTCCTTTTCAAAAACCTAAAGCTCGAAAATGAGTAAATGCAAAACATCCCAGACAGCCAAATTAAGGCTAAGAATCTTCTCTGCTTGGAAAGTAGACAATAGTGGAAGTTTCAGATTATCTGATAATACCTATTAAAATGTAATAAGTAAAATAATAAAACCTGAAAGTCTATCTGCACATACTTTGGACTTCTACCCAAAGACCTTCTTCCCAAGTCCTGCCTAGCGATTTGAGCTCCTTTACAATACTGTTCATTACAACTATATTTACAGACCACACAACTATGAAGACTAGGTTGTATCCCACAATACCTGAAGGATAGTCACATTTCAGTTCTAACAGATACTCCCAAATAGCATGCCAAGAAGTCTTTGCTGTATGAATGCCCATATCTACACACGCTTGCCAATACCAGTTATTATTAATCTTGTTCATTTTTCCTAACTTGATGGGGGAAAATGGCATTACAACTGGCACTTCCCTAATGATGAGCAAGAGAGGATATCTTTTCCTAAGTAGATGAGCCTTTCAGGTATCCCTTTCTGAACTGCTGCTTATCCTGTATACATTTTTGTCATATGTTGCCTACCTTTTTCAAATTAACAGGAGTTTATCTCCTGGCCTTTTTAAAAAATAGGATCTCTCTTAAGATAATTTCCTAACTAAAACATCTTAGGGATTCCAAGACATATACATCTAGACCTAAAGTACAAACTCTTAACATCCACAATGCATTACTCATACTCTACAAAGAAGTGTCAAACATTTCCATATATCGGTAGGAAAGTATGGGATTATACAGAAATAGATACACTCATCTCTTATTTTCAATCACCACTTATAAATACACAAGCTTACTAATATGAAACAATACTACTTGTGTCAGATACTCCATGAAGTCCTTCCCAAACATTATGATTTAATTCCCAACAACCTTGTGCAATAAGGTTTATTGCTATTTACAGATAAACTTGTACAGTAAGCTTATTGCCCCTATTTACAGATAAAAAGGCAGGAGGAGAAGTGGACGACAGAGGATGAGATGGTTGGATGGCATCACCAACTTGATGGACATAAATTTGAGCAAGCTCGGGGAGATGGTGATAGACAAGGAAGCCTGGCGTGCTGCAGTCCATGGGGTCGCCAAAAACTGGACACAAGTGAGTGACTGGACTGAACAGATAAACTGAGAAGTCCAGAGTAGCATCAGTTTGCCAGGGAACACAGAGCTGAGCAAGGATTCTAACTGATGTTTGTCTGATTCCAAGCAAGAGATCACTGATCCTCCCAACAGTGTGCACTGCTGCCTCTAATTCTGCTCAGTTAATAGCACATGCACATTGAAGGGTCTCATTTTTCTCCAAAGGTTCATTACATCATTTGAGATGTCATAATAAAAATCAAATACTAGGTGCTTTAATCATCATTGATTAAAACTATGACTATCATGTGCTAAGTCTCTTCAGTCATATCTGACTCTTTGTGACCCCATGGATTGGAGCCCGCCAGGCTCCTCTGTCCATGGGACTCTCCAGGCAAAAATACCAGAGTGGGTTGCCACGCCCTCTTCGAGGGGAATCTTCCTGACCTGGGGATCAAATCCACATTTCCTGCATTGAGGCAGGTTCTTCACTCAACCTTAAAAAAAAAGCAGCTAAGGCTCAGTCAGCCTTACTATAGCGTTCTTAGCCCTCTCACGATTTACCCAAATCCCAGTTGGAGGGCTGGGAACAGTTCCACGCCCATGGAATGATTTGGGGAACAGCTGTTTCCAGGAAGCACTTATAAAGTAAAAGCAGTTGAACATAATCTCTGGTGAGCAGATCCCAAAATTAACCCCAAGCATCAAGTCTTGCATGAGATGATCCCAAATAACCATCTGTTAACCGACATAAACTGAAGTGAGTGAGCCCCTAAGTTAAACAGACAAAGAATCAGAACTCCTGAAGCACACCGGCTGCTCTCGCTGCCCCTCTGGGCTCAGCCTTCACCAACATCCTGCCTCACACTCGGGTCTCTCTAATTCCAAACAGCTTGCCATGCCCCCACACACACCAGGGTATTTCGCACCTCCATGCCTTGGCTTCTGTTTCCCTTCTGCTCTGCCATCCCCACCGCACACAGCTTCAATTGCCTTCACGTGTCTTGCTCTCTGAACCTCTCTCTGGCTGGCTGTACCAGCACTCAGCTAAGGTCAACGACCCTCCTATGTTTCTGGGGTATCCCATACATACCCTATGGTGTATTTACAAACTTCTCTACCTGTAGAGATATTAATCCACCTCTGGGATCATTGGCACAGTAAGCCACTGTTAGTGTTAAGACAAAAATATCACTGAGGAATTGAAGCAGAACAAAGTGCAAGTCACTATACTCCATATACTTTTCTTCAGAAAAAGAAATGTGTTCTTCTTTCTAGCCCCTGAAATCTAGCATGGAGCTGTCTACCAGCACAGGTGCTCCATCTATGCTAGTTAAATTAAGAATTTTTATTAAGCCATAAGGAATGAATCCATTTCTGAAACTCAAAAAACTGCAGCAATAGGTAAACTACAGACCACAAAATAGAGAAATTAAAATGTTCAACCTCACTTATCTCTCCAAAGAAAAGCAAGAGCTTCTCCATTTTTGCAAGAACAGCTGACTTTTTTAAAAAAAATCAGCATTTGGGGATCACCAGAAAAAACTCAGTCACAGCTCCAACAGTTTTAACATTGTCATAGGTTCTTTTAAATAAGCTCTCCAGTACTCACCTGGCTAGCTCAAGTGGTAAGAGGAGTAAAACTTTGTTTTGAAAACTAATTTTCAATCAAATTTCTCCTCAAAATATTACTTAGTAAAGCTCCGACTGCAAAAAGATATTGTTAAGTTTCTGGGGTAAGATCCAAAATTAAAGTTGCTAAAAGAACATAAACCCCAGGTAATCAAACTCTAAGTTAGCAGATTTGGGGCTTCAGGGCACGGGGGACGGGCGGAGGAAGCATGCCAGTCAGCATGTGGGATCTTAGTTCCTTGACCAGGGACTGAATCCACGCCCCCTGCATCCTAAGCATGGAGTCTTAACCACTGGACCGCAAGGGAAGTTCCAGTTCTCAGAATTTAATCTTTATAGCTCTGACTTAATTTTTACATGCAAGGGACACAAATGAATCAGGACCTAGACTTGTCAGAGTCAGCACAACATCCATGTAGAAAGAATAAGGCTGTTCCTAAAATGACACAGCCCTCCATGCTTGAGCTCTAACCAATAGTCTCTCTACCCAACTCATTTCGAACAGCTCCTTGGTTGTCAAATTATGACTAACCGTATCAATCAGTAAATGTAGTGTTTTGAATTTTTTAACTGGAGGATAATTGCTTTACAATGTTGTGGTGGTTTCTGCTGTACAGTACCGTGAATCAGTCATAAACATATGTCCCCTCCCGTACGCCCCCTCATCCGGACCATCTAGGTCATCAAAAAGCACCCAGCTGAGCACCCTGTGTTATACAGCAACTTCCCACTATTTTACTTCATAACATATAGACGTCAATGCTTCTCTCTCAATTTGTTCCACTCTCTGTCCCCGTGTCCACAAGTCCATTCTGTACATCTTTATCTCTATTCCATTTTTCTAGATTCCATATATATGCGTTACTCTACATGACAAATTTAGTGTTTTCAGTAGAGTACTTCCAAATTTAAATGTGCATGTCTTTTGACAGCAATTTCCAGTCTAAGAATTTACCTTATAAAAATATTCAAGTAAAAAAAAAATATATTCAAGTAAAAAGAATATCCAAGAGTCCTATGACATACATACACTCATGGTCAACTGAAATCACTATGAAAAGAACATTTAATTTGTTGCACTCCTATGCAAAATGATGCAACTGCTAGTTTAAGGAGAGTTAACTATTTGTACCTACACTGAAGTTTCTTAAGGATACATTACTTAGTAAAAGCAAAAAAAAAACCAGTATAATTGGATTACTAAAAAGTGTTTTGTGGATACATGCATAGGAGAATTTCTGAAAAATAATATACTAAGTTACCAAATGTAAGACCTGGGAAATGCATGGGAATGGGGAAGATTAAAGAAAAAGTATTTTCACATTTTCATAATTCATACTTTCAAATTAATTGAAGTGTACACATTTGTAAGAATTTATCAAGATATTTATTTAATATTTATATACTCTATTATTCCTAGGTTATACCTTTTTAAAAAAAGTAATTCACGCTCAATGAACATAAAAACACAAAAGACACCACCCAAAGATTTCTACTTTTATGAGCACTCATCCCAGAACAGAAGGAAAAATTTTTTTATTTCTGTTATTACCACCAAATAATATACATCCAGCCTTCACATTTCAACATCAAGGGGAAACACAACAGCTGATATGGGAGTGATTACTGGGTGATGCTTTATACACCTCCCCAGGGCTCTATAAGGCTTCTTTTCCACACTAACCTCCCAGATTTGATTTCCTCATCCTTAGACATTTAACATCGTGAATTCAAAAAGCAGAGATGGGATTCAAACTCAGATGTAACATTCTTCTGGCTACACTCTTCTATTCAACAAGAGGATATGAGGCAGGCATCAAGACTCTACATCAAGAGGTTTCAGCATGACTTCTCCCTCCTACTCTTTCTTAATCTTTAATATTCTAAGTTTAAGAGACGTTTCCCCCAAGGCAGGATCCTTCTAAACTTGGTGACAAACTGGGACAACCAGGCGCCATGCACTCCACCCAGGACACCTCTACATCCTTGTCATCTGGAACACGTGCTGTGAGCCACGACCACCTGCCTGGGACAAAGCCACAGCACCGACCTCTTCACGCCCTCTGTTCCACTCTCTTATCTCCTTAGGCCCCCTCCAACTTCCATGCCGTTCATTTATACTAACATGAAGCTGCTTTAAAAAAAAAAAAAAGTTTCACGGAAAAAGTAGTCTCATTTTCTATCTTAAAACAGGATGTCCGGATATTTTTACTCTGTAGTAAGCCCGGATCCAGACTAGCTGTATCTGTCCTTTTCCAAGACAAAAAAATCAACCCTTCGAAGAAGCCAAACAAGATTTCTTTTTTCTTCAGAGACACCAAGAAACAGTGTCTGCTCTGACTTGCCACTACAAACATGATCAGGCTGCTGTGTAAGCTACTTTTGAGGATTTGACAACTTTAAACGGGAGGAATGAAGACAGGGTAGAGTCACAGTTTGGAAATGGGTTCCACTAATCAGTGTCCTGGGCAAGTCACTTCTTCTCCCAGGACTTATGGCAAATAGCACTGGGGGTGGGGGGACCCTATTGTGCTATTTCATTTTTATTAGTTTTCCTCTCTTAAAACAGTAGGCGTTTAACACATTCTGAAAGCAGTATTCTATAATCAAAGGACTTGCATAGACAAAGAAAGTCTTCAGAAGAGTTATTCACACCAAGCCACCTGTCTCAAAACCAACTACTCTAACACATCACCTTGTTTTGGGGACTTCTGTGGCCAAAGACGGAATTCATAATTTGAGGAGGCGGCTACTTTACCAAGGACCAGATTTTTTAATACGCAAAAATGAGGGAATTTAGGGTACTTCAAGGGTTTCTTACATTTCTTACAACTTCATTGTTATGAATAAAATACATGGAATGTTTTACTTATTCTAGTATACTAAAATGACAAAGTGAAATATTTTAAACCTAGCCCATAATATTCATATTGTGACCATTAGTTTCCAACATTGTCTTTAATCAAGTATTTAGACAAGCACATGAAGCACTGGACTTTGTCTGCACTGTTTTGGAACCAAATATGTACTAATAAAAAGCAGAAGGGGTTGTCTTTGAGAAGGCGAGCTCAGTCACCCAAAGTGTCAAAACAGATGCCAGAGGGTAGGTCAACTGTCTTCAACGTCTTGTCCACTGAGCAAGAAGAGGATCTACTAAATGTACGAGCCTCTTCCATCTCTAGCAACTTATAAACAGAATATGCTTCTAGATGTTTCCAGAACATTAAAAAAAAATGAAAAAAGAGCCTAATACATGAATTCTGGAAGAGAGGCTGTATTTCAGGTTGCTCCAAAATTCATAAATCACTCTACATTTATTCACAGCACAGCCAGAAGGCTGAGACTTAACACCGCCCTCAGTCACTTACTCATCCATCTAAAGCACACTCGCTCAGAGATAGTCTACACAGTGGATTAAGCTCTCCTCCACAGGCTTTCCTCACTTCTCTCTCAGGAACAGTTTACTGTGCTTGACTTCCACTAATCACTGGCCTCCTTCACTCTTCTCTGCTAGCCCCTCTTTTCAAGAGTTCCACACTTATTTCTTTGATGACCTTGTCCAATTCCGTGACTTCAATATCATAAGCTAACAAAGCCTCTAATTTTTCACCAGTACTTCCCACCTTCTCTTGGGCTCCAGACCAATATATCCAACTATTAATATCTACTCAACTTCATCATTTCAAATTTCTAATAAGAATTAGAAACATAATATGCCAAAAAGTAAAGCTCCTAATTTCCACCCAAGAACCTATTTGTCACACAATACCCTCTATTTGGGTAAATGGCACCCCCCTTCCACCCAACTGTTCTGGCCAAAAAACCTTGTCATCCTTCTCTCTTCAAACACCCCTCATTTAACCCGTCAGTAAATCCTACTAGCTGTTCCCTAGAAATAAGCCGAGACTGACCACTATTCATCACCTCTGAGCTAACACGATCCTCTCTTGCTAAGACATTACAAGTCAATTGGCTCCCCATTCCTAGAGCTAAATACAATTTTCAGATATTTTATGCTCTAAGCATTTTCAAGCCAAAATGTACGTGGGATGCTTGTGGATCCTTCAACTTGTAGAAGAACTACACAGATTGCAACCACCAATTCCTCCTCTCTGAACATGCATGCGACTCTACCATTAACTTCTTTCCACATTCCCCTGGAACCTGTGCTGGCCTCATGGCCTGCCTTAATCAACAGAATGAAATTAAAAGCAATAAAGTACCAATTCTGCACCTAGCCTTCAAAAGGCCCAGGAGTTTCTGCTTTCACTAGGGGTAACCAGCCAGGGGCCACTATTGAGTAACAAGATACCATATGGTGAAAGATGACCTGGACAAGTACCAAGAGGCCAGACATGTGAGTGGAGTCTTCTTGGACCTTTTAGCCCAGCTTAGTAAATGACCCAAAATGATACCAAGTGGAACAGAACTAACCACCTAGCAGACCCATATGATCACAGAGAAGCACAATAAAATACCCTGAAAACTGGTGGCTCAAGACAACAGCAACTTACTCTTCTCCAGGGGATCTTCCTGACCCAGGGATCTAACTCACATCTCTCGTGTCTCCTGAACTGGGGCAAGCAGTTTCTTAGACTTACACTAGATTCCTCAAATAATACGTCTCTAATTTCAAACTATTTCTTAAGCAAGTTAAATAGTCTCGGCATAATTCTCTAAAACACATAATTTATGTACTATAGATTCCCCTTCAGGGCAACAAAATTCACATACTATATTGGTATTTTAACTGTGTGTATTTACCAATACCGAACACTTACCAAACAGCAATTTTGGACCATGATAAAATACACAGTTTTAATATAGTGCTGAAAACTATGTTTGCAACCAGCTTCCAAACAAAACTCCACAGTCAAAGCCCACTAGTAAACATCAGATTTATGGGGCAGACATCCTAACTAAAAATGCCAATTCTATCCCTTGGTCATTGCTCCCACACTGCCACCCTCCTGTCTTATGACTCTACAAGCCTGAATCAGAATCAACAGCTGATAAAGGAACCTCCACTAAAAATAGTAGATTCTCTTTCCTCCCAGACCAAACCAACTAACTACCAGTGTTCCTGAACGGATAATTCACACTTATCAAAATTACTGCTGGAATAGTTGCTGTCCGAATGCTGTTAAAGAATGTTAAAATGGAGCTGCTTCAAAATATACATCAAGGTGGCTCAACAGCTTCACTTTAATATGGAATCCCAGACCTACAACAACACATGAACTGCAGTGGTGTGACTCACAAAAGCCTTTCAAAGTATGATGAAGATTGTGTCCCTCATGCTGACTGCCCAAATGAGGTACAGGTGCAAAAGCAACTAAGCTGCCATACTACAGAAAAGAAATGCAAGCCCCTTACAGGGGAAAGCCCATCTCTCTGTAATTCCAAAATACACCTTTAAATCTTAGCTGGTAACTCACTCATTTCAAGCAGAACTCAAAACTCTGAACAAAGCATGCCCCTTGTTAGTTTATTATAATGGCATTTGGCATGAACAGAGAATGTAAGTCATCCCACAAATCAAAAGGAAGCCAGAAACAGAAGCCAAGATTCTCAGTTCCCACTGGCTCCAGGCACATGTCATGTTTTCATAACGTCTTCCTTGTTATCACGGACAGACACACAGAAGCTACTTATCAAAATTTTTTTAAAAAATCTAATAAAGTGAGAAAGAAAAGCAAGAAATCTTCCTAACTTTCTCAAACTGTACTGAGAAAACAACATGAAATCAAGAAAAATCTCATTGGCTACAACCACTTAAGCAGTCATGCATTACCGATCTTAAACCCTGCATTGCAAAGATAACCTTTACCAGCCACAAAAGTTTCCTAACATTCAGAACCTTACGTCTATGAATGTGTGAGAAATTTCCCTAATGCACAAGATTCACCTGGACCACCACTGATAACCCAGGAGCATTCCTGTTAAAACACCTTGGGGCATATCCTGTTAAAATATTTACCATTAAAAACAGCTTTTAATGTCCTGAGACACCAGGGTCTTATGCCCTGGTTAACTGGCATATGGCTACTCCTGGTACCATCCTCATCTATACTTAACCACTTTTATATAAAATGCAGCACTAGCTTTTACGTAGCCATTTAAAGTAAGATATATTTAAAACCCCAGTAACTTTTATACATGCTCTATCCCATTTATATGCTAAACACAAGATTCTAATATTGAAATAAGTTATCCATTTAATTTCCTTTCTTTAAAAATTATTGCAAGGAAGCAAAAAACAAAGATACTTGAGCTTAGGCACCACCGTTTATTTTAAAAGATCCTTCCTGGAAAAATATTAACTATAATATCCCACTATTTTTTATTTTTTATTCAAATATGTTTTTGGCTACATACAATTCTAATCAAGGTTAACAGCTAAAGCATGAGGAAGTTTAAGCTAGAAAAAGTTGGAAAATGTGACAATTTTCGTAATTTAAAAGTAGTGGAAACAAACCACCATCCTCTAAGTTCCCCAGTGTCAGCGACTTTCTTGTTCCCTCTCCCATGCCCAACAGCCCACAACATAACAAAAGGAAATCAGTGCTATTTACATAAATATATAGGGGCACATACAAGGTCCCACAAGACACCAGTGACTCTTCCAACCCAAAGTCAGCTATGGCCTTCCGAAGCCACGACAATTTTCACACCCAACTTTTCCCCCAGGGGTAGGGAAGGAAATTTTTTTAAAGTTTATACCTCCAGAGTGAAGCCAAGTCGTCCTGTGTTGTATCTGTCACATTTGGAACAAAAAGTGCAATACTATCACAGGTACTCTATGCAATGTTCTCTTCATTCTGAACGCAGAGGATCTCAAACTGAAGCACTGCTATAATCTCCCCCAACTGAGGGGTATCTGAATCCAGAAGAGCAACATTCCTTCCACATTCCCTTCAGACTTCAGTAATCAGGAACTAAGCTTGGTCTGAACCAAACTCTGCAAGGCCCCTTCCAGCAAGGGTCCGCCCACCTCTGCTCCCCGGCAGAATTTTGGCCAGCCTACCACGCGTCACATCACATCACCTCACCCATTGGCCTGCTCCCCTATTTAGCTGGTACAAGCCCATTCATCCATCTCAGAGTGCTGCCATAAGCATTCTTCAGCCTAGGGCTCCCAACATGCCTTGCACAGCAGGTATAAAGGTCACTGTTGCACATGTGGGTGTGCCTGCCTCAGATGCCCACATGATGGGATGGAATGCAATGACTGCTAAGCACAAAGAACTCCACCCAGAAGTCCAGCAGGCTCACCAGCAAGGACTGGGCTTCAGTATTCAAGTCACTCTCATCAATACCACCTGACCACCCTCTAGGTGCTGGATATGTGGATCACCAAGGTGCCTTCTCTGCTCTCTCCCAAAGCCTATTCAGACAGTAGAACAGTCCAGATAAGGAAAACTGCAAAACCGTTTCAAGGTTCAGTTAAATCCAAATTGTAATAGAGGTTTCCAGCAAATCTCCCTGGGCAGAAAAATCAAGCTCCATTATTGGTTTTAACCACTTCAATACAAGCAAAGGGCTTCCTTGACAGCTCTCTTAATAAATCAGTAAAAAAAAAAAAAAAAGTTGTCTCTAATGTACTCACTCCTATTTACTTTGCTAGTAACGCTGTATGGTTCAAAATCCTGAACATTTCAATGACTAATGAAAATCAGCTATAAAATTTAATCTACCAAGTTCATCAGTGGAAGCTTCTCCAGTTTAATACTTGCTGCCACTAGAAACATTTTACTTTATGTGCTTTCTTCAATAGTTACTTGTTACTTTATGACAAAGAGGCTGCTAAGTATGTTTTTAGGTTGGGCAAAAGCCTTTAAGAATAAAAGCAGTCTATTACCAATGTTTTTAATTCCCTACACATGAGGAACAAACTCACACAAGGTTAGAGAAGAAAAATCAGGAGAATAAGACAAACTAATTGCATTCACAGGCAGGTCAATACATTTAAAGTTTAAATTTAGCAACTCCTGAATGTTAAAATGTCAGTTCTTCAACACAACTATTTGCCTATTTCTTATTCAACAGTTGAAGAAAATTAATAAGACACAGCGGCTAAACAAAAACCAATTAGAATTCACAGAATATGCTTACATTTTTTTCCAGTAAGGAAACAATTCAGACTATCTCTTTTAATTTTTCAACTGATATTAAACTGAGATCAATTTAGAGTTTTCACTACACACTGTATTGTTTTAGATGCTTTCAAAATTCCATTCTGCTATATAAAATAATTTGACCACTACCAAAATTCCCAGCTAGAACTAAATCACTTCCCAACTAATCCTAATGAAAATTAAGTATAGTACATGAAGATAAACCCACAAGAATCCCACAAGCTCGTGAACAAAAACACAGTTGGTGGAAATTATTTACCTGGAAGAAAACTCCATCTACAAACAGGCTTAAGATTGACCTATTGGGTAGCCAATTCTCCAAGTCAAGCACCAGGGAAATGCATATCAAACCCTTTCAGCCCTCCAGCATACACACTCGCACCAATACCTAACCAGATGCTGCTCCCCCTCCGGCTGCTCTAGTTGAAATTAACTTCCAGTTTTCCGCTGGGTCAAGGGTTGGGAGTGGGGGATGGGGGAAGGCAGAAACCCTAACCCCACTGGACAGAAGCCAGCAAGGCACAGGCCAACCCCGGTACCCACTGGGAGGAAGCAGGGCCTTTCCAACCGGAGTTAGAGAGCCGGGATCTGGCCTGCTCGGGAGAAAGGAGCCATTTCTCCAAAATAGTCCAGGGATTAAAAGTCTCCAAACGCTTTGTAAACTGACACACTACACATGCTTTCCAAAAAGTGCAACCCCCGCCCCCCCCCCGCCCCCGCCTTGTTGAGGAAGCAAAAATCTTCAACCTTCTCTATCTCTTCGTGGTTTATCTACAAGCCAAATATTTTTAAAATTGAGGAGCAGGGTAGGGGGGAGGCCGGGAGACAAAGGCGGGTTTGCAGAAAACCGTCTTACTCTGCAGGAACTGAAAGGCGCTTTGGGGCAGGAGAAACCCAGGCGTTCCCTCACGGGGAGCTCCCAGGGTAAAGGCAAATTCCTCTCCCCTCAGATGCGCGGACGGCCCCCCAAGACTCTTGCCCGCCACCGTGGGACAGAGAAGGGAAAGGCACGCCACACCCGCGCGCGGCCGCTGCTGCTTTCGCCTCTCCTATGGTTTAAGGGGGGAGGGGGGGGGCGGTCACCCACTGCTTCCCAATTCCCACGGATGCCCAGAAACTGCCCTCGGAGACTCTTGATTTCCTGTTGCACCAACCTGACCTGTTCTCTGCCGGAGAACATTTAACCGAAAGAGCTTCCTTAAGCGACTTTAAATACCAGTATAAACAATCCGGTGGCAGGGCCACAGACGAGCTGTCTATTCCTACAGAGCAGTGTGCACACACACACACCTGCCAGAAACATAAATGCAAAAGAAAACGAGAAACGCCAAGCCACACAGCAACCCCAATAAGTGGAAAAGTTGTTTTCAGCTGTGTTCTCTCCTCCCAATGGCCGAGAAGGGAATCAATGAGGACATGCTAAGCAAGCTCACCTCTGCCTTTTGGGGACCGAGTGCTCAACTTCTATGAGTTTTCCGTGCAGTTCCACTTTACCTGCGGACACACAAGAGGTGCAGGACAGTTGGCCGAGTTGAGCGGCTCTCTGGGCCTTCTCAGACCCCGAGCGGCTCGAGGCCGAGACAGAAAGCGTCCCCGCGCGGGTGGGAAAAGAGAAATCAATGGGCAGAGGTCGGTAACACTCTCCCCGCCCCCCTCGGCCTTCCCCGCCCACGTCCCCCGAGACCCTAGCAGACAAACTCGGGGCAAAGGGCTGCGTGGGCTTTCCTCAGCTGGGGGCGCCTAGGCCCTTCTCCCGGGGGTTTCGGCCCAGGCCCGCCGGGAACAGGCAGAGAGTGGCGGGAAAGGCTTAAGGACCGCCGGGCAGGCGCCGAGAGAGCGAACGTCCAGAGGCGCAGCTGGGCACCAGAGGAACCACGCGCGAGGGACGGCGTCCGCCACCCCGAAAGGCACGCGGCTCTGAGCGGGACCCGAGCGCATCCTTCCCCCGCGCGCGCCCGACCAGCCCGGAGGCCGCGGCCCGAAACCCGGCCTCGCATGGGGACGGGCTCCCAGGCGACCCCTGGTCGCCCGCGCCCACCTCCCCTGTAGCTCGTCAGACCCGGGAAGATGGAGCCCAGAACCCGGGGGTTGCCCTCGCCCGCCTCCCCCCAGGGTCGAGGGGAGCGCGGGGCCGCCCGTGCGCGGCACCAGCCCCGCGGCCTCGCTAGGCAGCGAGGTCCAGGCCACTTTGGAGTTCTCCCTCGGCCCAGCTCTGGGGGCGAGAGAGGAGGCAGCGAGTCCACCGCCAGAACCCCCCCGCCCCATACACACTCACACACACACAGAGGGTAAGAAAGGAACGAGAATCGGGCGTTCGTTCCCGGCCCCCAAGGCCCGGCGTGCCGGAGCCTGGAGCACGCGCCTGGGCCCGGGCGGCGCGCGGGGCGAGCTTCCCCCCTCCCCGCTCCAGCACCCCAACCCCGGTCCCCGGCGCCGCACGGTGCCCCCGCTCCCCTCCAAGCCCGAGCCGGGGTTTTCTGGACAGCGCGCTCGCCCTTCGCCCGCAGATCCGGGCGGGGGAGGGGAGCCGCGGGGCCGGGTAGGCGCCCCGACTTGGGGAAGGGCCCCGACCCGCGCGTGCGGGCGCCCGGGCCTCGGCTGCTCTCCACAGGCGCACCCGCACCCGCCCAGGCCGGGGCCCGGTGCGGACAGTACGGTGTGGGCTGCCGCGGGCCCGACCCCGGCAGGCCCGGCCCGGGGCCCACCTGAAAGCGCCTCGATGGCCTTGAGGGCCCAGCTGTCGTCCGGACAGTCCACGAACGCGTAGCCCGTCTTCACCAGGAAGGGTCCCGACACCGGGATCTTGGCGTCCTTGAAGACGCTTTCTAGGTCCGAGGGGACGGCGTTCTCGCTGAGGTTTCCGATATACAGTTTGTTCATTGTGAAGAGTGGTTGTTGCTTTTAAGAAAAAAAAAATTAGGAGAAAAACGAAAAATTAAAACCACCCACAGCGATGGATGGATCCGGCGAGTTCCCCTCCTCTTCTCGCCGTTAAAATACACAAACACAGTAAGAACCAAGGACAGGAACGAGAAGCGAAAAAAATCAGATCCGAAGGTTCCTGTTTTTTCCTTTTCTAGGTATTAAAAGAAAAAAGAAAAACCCTAGCGACAACCCAAACGCATCCAAGAGTCTTCCTAACTCGGAGGAGGAGGCGGGATTAGCGAGAAAAAGGAGGAGAGGAAGGAGGGGGGAAACTACTTTTTGTCTTTTCCTCCCCAAACCCTCTGGCATCGACCGACGGACTGTGAAAATATCACACTACGAGAGGGCAAGCGCCGCCTCCCCATAAAAAAAAAACCCAGAAGGGTGACTGGCAGGAGGGAGGGGAGAAGGGGTGGAGGGGAGGAAGGCGCAGGAGGCGGAAAAAATCCGCTCCGAGTGTCCGGCTTTTTGAATGAGCCACGTGTTCAAACTACAAATCAACGTCTCACGTGAGGAATCCCAGCGCCTCAATTTCAGTGGGTTTCGCAGGAAAAAAAAAAAAAAGAGCTAGCAAGAGGAGGAAGAGGGGGAGGGGTAACGAGATTGAGCGAAGGACCCTGCGCAGGGGCGGAGAAAGAGGGGCGGAAAATGCTAAAGAAGCCGCAGCCGGGGTCGCGGAGGGAAGCGCGGCTAGGGGAGCTGATGGTCATCACAGAGTTTAGAAAGGGTTATCTGGTCGGGGCGGATCCTCCAGGAGGGTAAAGGGGGCGGGAGGAATATTGATTTTTTTTTTTAATGTGATTGGAGTGGGGGTGCTAACTAGGCAATCCCTCAGCTCTATTTACCCGAGTTTTAAAGACTCGATTTTTAAAAATAGGCAATCAAACAAAGCCAAAGAGTCACAATTCCGAACTCGCCTTGTGGCTTCGATGACAGAAGTGTAACCTCGGCAAACCGCGAGCACCTTTCCAGGGGTTGGCGGGGACGGAAACGCAGCGAGGGGGTGGGGGGGGTGTGAGGGAGCCGGAGAGGCGGGCCGACGCGCCCCACCCTATGCACCCTTTGCTGGCGCGGGCACCGGCAAAGTGGGGCGGCCCCGAGCCAGGCCGGTGGGGGGATGGGAGCCCGCGGCGTCCTGGGCGGGTGTCTGGGTGACACCTCCTCCGCCTCCGCCTGCGCTCGCGGTGGCTTTGGGCTTCGCGTTTGCTATTGGTTGCGCGATTCAGAAAAGGCTCCGGGATCAATGAGGCCGGGGGCGGGCTTGGCCACCGGTGGGGGAGGGGAGCGCAGGGGCCGAGGTTTCTGGCGTTGGGATGGGGGCGTCCCGGGCCTCGGAGGCCGGAGCAGAAAAGTCAAAGTGGGAAAAGTCGGTATTTAAACGGAAACCATTTCTTCCTGTAGTTTCCAGAGGAGGAGGAAGAGGAGGAGTGGGGTAGGCTGGTACTTTTATTTAAAGAATTTTAGTTGGAGAACTTGGGACACTTAAAACAGGAACACCGCTGTGCGTTACCCCTAAGTGGTAACTTGCACTTGAAAAATTGCTTGAGTCTCTTTCTGCTGCTTTTCTGCCTGCATTTGGCCATTATAACCGTTCATAATTTCCCTTGTATGTAACGAGTACAATGGTGGGCGGTGGGGGAGGGTCTGGGCCCGATGGAGCCTTACAGGGCCAACGAAATGAGGACTGGAGACAAGGAACACGGAAATGAGTGCTGGGTTTCTTTTCGAAATCGCCAAGAGTCGTTTATTTTGTCCTCCACTCAAAGGCTTCATTTGCACCAGGATTCTTGTGGTATATTTTTAACAGGTATTCTATGGAAAAGAATGCTTATTTTTTTTAAATGATTGCAATTATATATATTAATAGGATGGAAATTTAAGCAGTCTTTATAATCACTTAATACTCTTATTATTAGAAAAATGTGTAGTAGAGAAAATACTGTTTACACTATATCATCAGTAATTATGATAATTGATAAAGTTCATTTCTTTTGGTCAAACCCATGCATTTAAAGATGTATGTTTTCCAACTGAAAGATGAATGGAAAATTATTTTTTCAATATGTGGGAATGGTTGTATGATATAAAGAGCATTTACATTTTTTATTTTAAAAAGAACTTACAGTTTTGTGTTAAGAAACCGGAAGGTGTCAGATCATCCATTTTAAATGCAACTGTTCTTTCTAACAGGTTTTTCTTTCCTGCCAAGCTAATCCAACTTTTTAAACGTAAACTCACTTTCACAAATATTTTCATTCATGTTTAATTTAGTGAAATGTTTTTACTTTATGATATGGAGGGTGTAAACATGTTCCTCAGTGTTTACAACTGTATTATGAGCAGTATCTTCAAAGAACATTTAGGTGGTGAAATTTTAAATTTATGATTATAACTTTTTAAAAAAGCTTACTTATTTTTCCTTTTCATATTTTTGAAAAGAGAACCTTCATTCCAAGAAAGAAAAAAGCACATGTATTCTTTGTCATATTCAAAATGTAAATATTAAATTATAAGTTTTATTTACCTGTTGCATGTGATCAAAAGCTATAGAAATATACTTTTCATTCACTTAGTAATATTTGCTTTTCTTTAAATTTTATAAACTAGTCTGTTGATCATTTAAGTTTTAGTAATTTTTCATAAAAACAATTTTATATGTTCAGCATGCTTTCAAAAATCAATTGAATGGTGCCCTCTGGATTGTTGACTGTATTTGCTTTTACTAAAACTGAGACCTAAGAAAATATCTACTTCTAAAGCATGGGATAAAGTGTTTATTTTCCATAAATAGTAGTCCATGCCTGTCTTTCAGTATCAAACAAATCTAACAGCTGGGATTTAAAACAAGTGTGTGCAGTTTTGATGAAATATGTTCCTGGGGCTCTTGTGAACTTAATGTGTGTATTATTATAACAAACTGGATACTCCGTCTAGGACCTTAAAAACATACACGAGTTACGTAAGTTCAGCCATCAAAAAGGGAGTTAAATATAGCCCACTCCACTTCGACTCGTCCATGCATTTGAGGAATCAGTAATATAATCAATGGCTGAGTAAAAAGACCATGGGTAATTGTATTTTTTTACTGACATTTCAAGTGTAAAAATACCTTCGGTGGATTTTCAAGAATGATTATAAGGTTAATCTAACTTCCAGTCTTAATGAGTGTCACAAGAAATTAACCGTGTGTATAGGCTACACCAAGTTCTTTCTGAAGCAGCAGCAGCTCCTAGTAAATGTTGAGTCCACGAAGGACTCCCACCCATTGTATGTGCTCTGATACGGTTGAGGCTTTCCAACTGCAGCCTATTTACCCTTTGGACAGCTGCACCTCCTCCTGATCTCCTGACCTGAAGGCAATAAAAATGTTTCTTATGGGTCAGTGTAATATTAAAGGAGAAAAGCCGTCTTTAGAAGGTCGGTTACCACTGCTGTACCTACAGGTTATGAGCGACGGCTTAGCAGATAGAGGAGGGGGAGAGGGCATTCTTGTTGCTAACCCTAATTCCCGGCTTCCTCTGAGACCAGCCCAGAGCCGAAGTCCTTAAGGCGGGTGGGCACGTAATGCCGCGTCGCCTGGGCCTCATAGAAGGTATTTTTTAACATACTCTTGCTCCTTCGAACAGCTCTCCTGGACTCTGATCTGTTAAAACCAGATGCATAATAATTAGCGGCAGCCTGGCTCTTCGCTCTCTTCGGAATATGCCTTCAGTGATTTTTATTTAAAATAAAAGATGGTGCCCTGAGAGATGTTTCCTTTCCCCCTGCGGTTCTGCCGGGAGAAACTGGGCGGGATCCTTGCAGCTCACACTCGGGAAGATCCTTCGTCGGCCGCTGCTCGCCTCGGAGGCCCTAGACCACCCGTCCGCCCTAGCCCCGCTGTGGGACAGGCGCCTTCTGGCTGCGTCTCGGATTCGGTCCCCGCGCGCGAAGCCGCGTGAACGCGTTAGACGTGGGGGCCCAGGCAGGGGAGCCTGTGTCCCCCTCGCCGCACTACCCGACCTGAGCACTTCCCTTGCCCGCCGGGGCGAACCTGGCAGCGTGTTTGGCGACCCTGCCGCACTTCCGGCCTGTTTAGTGTGTGCGAGGGGCTCATCGGAGCTGGGGGATGTTTGGTACCCACGGAGAAAAATCGCAAGGAGCAGTCGCTGAACCCTCTGCCTCTGGCCGGGGCGGGGCGGGGCAGTGAGAGGGGAGCGCTAGGCGCGCAAACGCGGCTCCGGGGAGGAGTTTCGCGCTCCTAGGGGCCGACTCGCCGAGCCCGAGTTAGAGCAGCCGGCTTGGAGAGAGACGCCGCCCCTGGCTGCGGAGGGGGTAGGGGGCTTCTCTCACCCGATTGGTGGATGGAGGGAGCCTATCACCGTCGGCTGCCGCCGCCGAAGCAGTTTGCTGGTTTCCATTCATTGGCCCCCGAGCCGCCCTTGGATTTCCATCTTTTGTGGCGCGAAAATAACCCTTTGCTCCCTCTTATTGGTTTTGTTCTTGTTGAGGGGTGAGATTGGCTTCCCCTCTTAGTACTCTGATTTTTCCTGCCCTTTAACTGTGAGTCCAGTCCTAACCCCCAAGGAGAAAAGAGGGAGATAACTGAGGAAGAATGAAAAATAGTTGTGCATGTGAATTCCGCCCCTGGGGTGACCGCGTGGTGCCCGCTGAGGCCCTTCCCTTCCCCCAACGTCCAGCGTCCGGAGGTCGTAGGTTTGCTCCTTGCTCCGCCACTGAAGCCACATCGTTTCCCTGCTCGACTCCACCGACGTTTTAGAATTTATATGTCTTTTTTAGTTAAATTAACAATACGTTTCCAGGTGCTTGATTTTTCCGGGGCTTCTAGAGAAATCTACGTATTCCGCCCCCTCATTTCCTAACCCCCTTTGTGGTCCACAGCGTTGTTTCACACAAAACCAAACAATCCCCTCCAAAAAAAGCAAACGAAAAATTCCTGGTAAAATCAACTCTACGGAGACCACGTTTTCGTTAAAGCTTCCCTAAGACTAAAGAGCTGAGACCGACCTTGAAGGATTAGAGATTTCTGTAGCTGAAATGTTCTAATTTTACTGACGTTTGGTGGAGACGGTGAGAAAAAATAAATATGAATTTATCTTGGAAAAGCACAGAACAAACGAATGATCGTATTTAATTAGATTAAACGAAAAAGCTACCAGCAATAGTGATGTGTTCTAGATAGTGGTGTGTTCGATACATTTGTAATTTATATATAAGTTGCTATTGGTCTCGAAAACAAATTGAAAATCAGAATTCTGATCATTACAGAAGAGGGAAGTATGAATTTGTTTGGTATATCTAATTCCATAACAGGCTTTTCAATTCTCTGCTTATTTAAAGAAAAGGAAATGTATCAGAAATATAACAATAATTTGTTTACAGATAATTTTGTGGTTCTTTGTAAGTCTTGACAAAATACTTGATTTGGTTTAAAACTAGTAAAACGAAAATAACCTAGTAAATATTTTAAAACTTTGAGAGAATTGGCTGAAATCAGAGGGTTCAGATTTTTTTTCTATATTGTTAACTCTTAGCTAGTAGTCAAGTTACATCATCCTCTAAAGTTCATTTGGAAAAACTACTTAGTTCTGTATTTTTTTTTCCCTTTTAGTCTCTTAAAACTATCTAATTGAAGGAATATAAATAAAATTGTACATGGCAATTTATATTTTAAAGAGCAGCTCTTGAAAACAAATTTTTAAAACTGACTTATTAGTAAAGAAAAACTTTTAAAATGCATTTTGTTTACATTTTGTATGATTCAACAACATTTCACTAACGTGGTTAATACTTTTGAAGTTTTCGTGTAAAATTATTTCTCAGAAAGCAGAGTAACTTACAAATGGCTTACTTTGACTTGAAATTAAAGTTTAGAGACTAAATTAGAGTGTAAATACTGAAGATTACAGAGCTAATAATTTATATAAATCTTAAACAGCTAAGAAATTTAAAATATGAAGATACAATTATTTGTAAAATGACCCTAGATTTTGATTTATATATTGTGTAATTTTTATATTTTGAAAATGATACAGTAAATTTCAGTTGTTAAAAAAAGTTCCAAAATAATCTGGACGAACCAAAACTCTAAAACCCGAGCTATTTTCAAATGTTTTCTCGAATTCAAAGATTTATATAACCAATATTTTATTTAAGAAAACTTTTTTCTGGTTAGAGAACTCTATTTCTTTTTTTAAATTTTCAATTATTAAGTCAGGAATTGGAATTTTCATCCATCTGGTAACTTAAAACATAATTGTTAAAGCAGTAGATAAATATGATTCCTTTTATTGCAATTATATTCTTGTTTTACTGCTTCACGTGAGTGAAACTTAAAAAAAAATATTCATTTATTATTACTACTCTAGGGGATAAGGGGATGAAACTTTTAGTGAAAAGACTCTTTGGCAATTGATGTGTATATAAGCTTTTGCAGACCAGCCATAGGAAACAAAGAAGATAGGCTTTTGTTTGTTGGGGGAGGGGTATAGGGAGGCTGAGAAGACTTGGATATTTAAACTTGTTTCTTGGTTGCAACTCATTTATCCTGCAGGTTTTCCTGCTAAGGGTGTAAGATGGTAGTAGAGAGAAAATGTATTGACTAATGGAGTAAAATGGGACAGTAATCCAAGCATGAAATCCCACTGGAGAGAACAATAAAGAGCCTCCTCTCCCCACTAAAATAATCCAAAAGCAAAGCACATGCTGAGGTTATAACTAGTTCTCAGCATTTTCTAACACATTTAAAAGACACATCTTAGGTTACCATTTTCACATTGGGACCCTTTGTTTTCCTGACATTATTTTCCAGAATCCCATTCAAAGAAGAAGAAAAATAAAAAGGGATTATAGTTCCCTTAATGAAACAGCAGATTTCATGACATGTATATACAAATCAGCTTTAGAGATAAATTGATGAAGCCCTCATGCTGTCTATAAATCAAAAGTTAATTTTAAGATTTAATAAGGCAGAGTATATTTATAAGTTCCTTACTTGCAGGAATGATGTCAGACCATTATCATTTACACTTTGAGTCTTTAAAATTCATTCTTTCTTGAGTTCACTTTACATTTTGATCCTGAGCTTTTCTAGCAGGATGATTCCAGCTTTAAAGATGGAAGCAGCAGGCTAGGTGAAGATTTTATTATTATTTCAAAACATCTCAGCTAAAATTCATCAGAATCTGAGAACATAAGATACAGCAGGGGTGGGGGGACAAAAAACAATACCTAGTCTAAGGGTTTTATCAAAATTGTCACTATAAAGATTTGTCTTAAAGTTCATGCCTAACACACTTTTGTTGAAACATTTAGTTCTTTTTTGTAGTAGGTTGTTTAAACATACAAAAGTTGGTAGTATTCTTTGTTGCTTTTCTCAAATGACGTATTTACTGATCAATTATTTTTTAAACTAATAGTTCTATGCCTTCTCAAAGGCAAGATTTTGCTTTAACTGAGGTTTAAATTTAATATCAATAATTGAAACTGTTTGAAATAATTACCCCTTATTTAATTTTGGTTTGGTTTGTGCCAGTCATTGAAGTAATTTTTCTATTTTTTAAGTTATTTTTCTTTGTAAACTATTCCTATCTTATTGTAATCTAAAAGTATTTTTCCAAGACTTGGAGAAAAATTTAAATATAACTAAATCTTATTCTGTAAAATATTGTTAAGACATAAAAATGTGTATAATTTGATACAAGAAACATATTACTATTAAATATTTTCCATTAAGCTACCATAACTGAATGGTTCCTCTTTTTAATTCTAACCCATTCTAATTCTAATCCAGCTATCAAAAATTTAATTCATAAAAAGGACACTAACAAAGGTCATAAAAAACAACAAAAAATCAATTTTGTTATATAAAAAAAGTATGATTTCTGTTATACTGTTAACTAACATTTTGTTCTGAGACAAGTAAATACTGAATGATATCACCATCTTTTGCTTTCGTTTGTTGAAAATTGCCCAGAATTTTGCTCCTTGATTCTGGTACCATATGCCTTATGGTAATTCATTTGCTTTTGCATTTCTTTCCTACCAAGATTCAAATGCCATTTTTTGGTTTTGACTTAAATGAATAGCCACGCATAAAAAGCCACATAAAAATTATCTAAAATTTTGGTGTAGTGTACTATAGATGCTCATCTCTGGCAACCGTAGAGATATATTCCAATTTTATCTTAATCCACAGCTGATATCATGACTTTGCAGATTAAATTGAATTTTGTTTTAAAAATTAATAACAACAAAAAAAGTTGAGAAAGTGTTTAAATCCAATTAGACAACAGGGTTAAAAGGTGACATTACTCTTTCCCCTCAATATCAACAAATCTTCCAGTTGAGGGCAGTTTTGTCGGGTATGGAAGGTATGGAATGCAGTCAGTGTGTGCAGTTGGACAGGAGAACATATGTACATATTCCTGCTGAGAAGTTTTTTGTAGAGATTTGTGGAGTAAAGCAAGATAGAACTTGTGTTCAGTTCTCAAGTTGCAGGTTAAAAGAAGCAAGGTAAGCACTGTTTTACTAAGTTTTGTCTTTAACCATCAGAATACTTAAGTATGATGCTTTTAACAGTGGGAAGAGAAGAGTAATAATACAGACTGAACTGGAATTAGGATGTCATTAGTACATCAACATTAGAATTTAAGTAATACAAGTATGTTTGGAATTTTCTGTTTTTCTTTGCCTTATTACCTATTTTTTAAAAACTATTATACCTAGTTTAAAAATATCAAATAACATTATTAAAACATACGTGTAATGAATGTTTAAACTTATAGAATAATATCACATATTTTTTAAATGATAGATGTTCAATTTACTGAAATAATATTATCACAGATCCTTTCTGTCAGATTATTCTACCACTTCCTCTGTGCATATGATCCATATATGGAGGGTTCATTTTAATCCGAGGTAATAGCATTATTTGAGAAAATATCCCTAATTTTAGAAAAAAGCCAAAGGTATGATGTGCTGTTACTGTGAAAACAACAATGTGTTTTGAAACCTATAGAGAGGAAATTCAGATTTTAAGTGAATTTTTACTTTATTATTTACTGCATTTTGTCTATTTATTGAGGAATAGGGAAACAGATTAAACTATAATGTTTAATCTTCAGGGCCGACCACCAATAAAGTTTTTAGTGGCTATAAATAAAGTATGTTGTTTCAATCAATGATAGCCCCTTCCTATTACTATTCTCAGAAAAGTTTCTCTTTCCTTGATTATTAAATATCCCTAAATTATTTCTTTACAAAGTAGGGGGAAACTCATGTTACAGTAGGGTAACCAAATATTTTTAACACTTTGAGCTTTTGACAGATGAAGAATGACCACTGCTTTTTAAATAAAATAGTGTCTTTTGTTGTCATAAGTGATGTATTTATTTTCTTTCCTTATCTCTATCAATGTTCTGCTAATACAGTAATAAGCTGAATTTACTCTCAGATGTGACAGTTAATGGAAATAAATATATTACAGCCAAAGTGCAGAGAAAATATATAAGCAAGAAAAAGATCAAAATCAGCATGTCTTGATTAAGCTAAAAATTAAAGTATCTTCCCACAAACAAACCCAGTGATCAAGCTTATAGTTTTTATTATTTAAAGTCTGTAACAGTTAAAATTTGAGTGTATTGTTGGTTTGCAGTTATTACTAATCATGAGTAGAATCTCTTCAAAAGTTTGTGGTTTTATTTAATGTAACTTTATGTGATATAAAAATCAATTACTTTAAAAAAATTTTTTTCATATTTCCTTGCAATAAATTTGAAAACATGAAAGTTAAGCTGAATACTACTATTTTGTTAAAATCTATAATCTGTGGATTAAAATATGGTCTTTTCCATCTAATTTTTCCCTGAAAACTCAAAATATAACCTATTAAAAACCAGGAGATGTAATGGCATCTACAAGCCCATGGAACAGGTTTTGCTGATTTTTTTTTTTTAAATAACCTTGCAGGTAACTTACAGATATTAGAGAATTTGATTTATGTATATGCAACTAATTGAAAGTTGGACATTTAAACAGAAATGGATTTTGAAAACAATATAATTTAAGCAAATTGCTGCTGAGTGGCATTACCAAAGTGATTATGCAATGTAAAATGAGGTTATATACTGGATTTTAAATTCCACTATGAATATACCAATATAAATATGCAAATTATTGTTTTCAAAAGCCCAGGCTAAATGAATGTAACCTCAAAAAAGCAGACTCTGTGGTGTAAAGGGAAGTCAAAATGTTTGAAGCATTTTAGCAGGAAAAGGCTGTGTGAACCGGAAGATATCTAGATTCACTATAGCAGATAGTAAGTTAGGATATCTCTAAAATGTAATTTTGGTAGTTAAAATTTGGTCTTTGGATATATAAACTCTTAGAACTTTTTTATTTAATGGAAACAGAGATTGAGGCAATTCATATTAGAACTTAGTCCTAAAAGATCCAAAGTGGGAATATAGCCTTTTATATATTCCAGATTCTTGGATGTTTGAATAAAGAAGTTTGGACTTTCCGTTTGTGTCGTTAATTAGGGAATTGTGCAGAGTATCTTCTCTCTTACATGTCTTTCAGTTGAACTTGTTTCATTATAAAACAATTCTAAAATTTGAGGACTGGGAATACTTTTAGAGATCTGCTAGATTTTCCTTTTACATTTGAGGAAATTGAGGCCAGAGGAGGTCAAAGCAGGCAGACACCCAGCTAGTTTGGTGGCAGGGCAGAGGTGTGTTTATCACTGAATGAAACCACATGACAGTCCTAAGTGGAAGGTGGTAAAAATGCTTTTTCCAAATTTTGGTGCTAAGAAAACCCAAGGTGAGGTTTGTCCAGACCCAGTATCATTACTTTAAAAACAACAAACAAACAAACACCTGCATTTATTGAGATCAGAAGTTCTGCAATGTCATTAAAAGGGAAAAGATTGAAGGCAGAAGAAACCTTGGAAAAAAAAAAAGTTACCTGATTCATCTCAGTCACTTTACCCAGGATCTCATTTAAACCATCCCAAACAAGTAAACAAGTTTAGTGTGAAAAGCTGATAAGGAAGAAGATTTTTCTTCTCTCAAAAGCTTGACTCAAGGCCCAGCCATATCAGAACCTTCAGGAGCCAAGAAATCTGTATTCACAGCCGCCTTACACACTCTCAGCAGCAAGCTAAGAAATCCCTCCTCATATCAAACTTTAAAAATGGTATGTTAGGATTTAGTCCAAATGAGCGATAGTTTTTCATTGGGTTTGAATTTTATTTTCTTTTGCTTTAGTGAAATTTCAGAGGGTGGGGGAGGTGAGTGTGTATATATATACACACATGCATCTGTTTGTATGTATCTCCCCCATGGTGTAGTTCAGACTTTCCTTATCTCCTGCAGGATGCAGAACAACTGGCAGAAACCCACCCTGCCCCTAGCTCTTTTCTTATTCACTCACACCAGGACAGAGTGGTGGTACTGGCTATAATGCCTTCGAGTTTCCCACCCCTCACTAGACATGAGCCACAACCTTTTCTCAGAGCTCAAAGTCCTTGGCTGTACCTTTGAATTAAAAGCTACACTTAAGGAACTTCTTGTACCTGTAAGTCTGTTGATCTTCAGAAACCATGGATGCCACAGAGGAGTCTGTTTTCTCTGTGTTGCTGACCCTGCTGTGACCCTGGGTCGGTTTTTTTTTTTTTTTTTTACCTCCTTGGTCTTGTTTCCACAGTTGTAAAGAGAGTTAAACTATTTATACCATCCTTTGCCTTTTTCACAACAACAGAACACTTAGGAGGCTTTCTACAAATATTTGTGGTATTTTGTTTTCAGAAAAAGGACTAAGGTTGGAAATATCAATGAAATTATCGGACCACTTCAGAAAGTTCTATCAAATGCAAGGGGGGAAGGGATTATTGCTTGACACTGGAAAATAATGGAGATTTTGTGTGTATGTAACTAGTATCAGAGAAAAGAAAACTTATTTAAATACCTCAGCTAAATAGGAGTTGGTAGTGAAAGCAGAATACAAATGAAAAACTATCCTCTATAAAGGAATTCCTTACTGATGCCAACCACCATCACAAGCCAGTGTCTTGACCAGAGATTGTATGAAATTTGTCTCAAATCTCCAAGTAAACCAATTTATTTCCATAAATGGATTTCTTCTGTTAGAGCCTCATGCTTCATATGAACTTAGATGAGAAATTATTACCATCATACAGAGTTTATAGGTAAAAGAGAATTAACAAGGAGAAGCAAAACATCAAAATTTTGGAACTGATGAATCAAATATCAAATTACTGGATGATGTATCAGTCAGTATGAATGTTTACTAATAACTACATTTTGCCTTTAAATTAATTTTCTGACCGCTTCCTGTAGATTACTAAAGAGTGTATCAACTTGGTCATTTTCATTTTATAGAAACAAAGATAATTAGAACAAAAACTGGAGCCTTTTGAGACCAATTGGAAAATATACTAGACCAAACTAAAGGTAAACAAAATATCTTTAGGTTTAGACCATGTACATTGAATTTAAAGAATTTAAAGTGCTCAGTTATAATGTCCATGTTTATTTCTGTTCCTGGTGGTTTCTTGAAATATTTTGTAGGAATTAGAAAAAGAGAGAGACGTAAAAATTTCATTTGTGCTAAGGTGACTATCCCTGGATTGGCTTTTCTTCCTCTAGACTGGAAATGTTCATTTGAGCAACACTTTCAAGAGAAGTTTTTCCTAAAATTAAAGAACTTCAGCATAGTTGCTCCCTCATGTTAAACAGCTTTAGGAGTGGTGACTTGAAAAGCTGGCAAGAATAGTGAGATTAGCAGGGCTCTAAGAGAAAAGAAAAGATCCTACAGATGATTCTTTATTTTCAGTATTTGAAATGAGTACCATGATAAGATGCAGCTTTAATACTTTGTGATTAGGAGTATCCCTGTGCATTCTATCTGTTTAATTCATCCTCATAAAATGAAGAAGAGAAAAGCTCAGTGGAACAAACTGAGTGATTTTGGAGCCATTTCTATTCGTCACTTATTTAAAATAATAAGTTCCAAAGCAAACAAAAAGTAATTTATTGGAAATTATTGTGCTTTTCCCCTATGATATTTCAAATTTTTTCAGAGACTTAAAATTTTTAGAATCCATGCAAATTGAGAATATATTTTGTTAACAAAAATTTTGTAATATGAAAGTAGATGAAGACTCTCATTGATAATCGCAGAGAAGATTATTTAGCTTATTTAGTTTATACCTCCAGTTCTTACCAAAATAAAGCTTTTTAACCTGGCCCTGCAACTTTGAAGTTATTTATAATGTAAATATAGAAGATATTTTTACTTTATAAAATTTCTGTTCCACTGCAATAATTTATATTTTTAACAAGGAAAGTCCTTATGGTCTAAAATCAGAACGAATAACGTTTGAAAACAAAGAAGCCAATCACATTTGGGTTGATTTTTCCTTCTACCTCTTGTGCTGTTGCGTTTTTCATGTTGAAAATCTTTCATGCTGATGACACATTCAAAAGTAGACACACTGTACTTTACATTTTAAGCTTACCTCATTTTACTTTGTTCTTTTTATTTTGTAATGTAATGAAATAATTATGTACCACTTATTCATAGCTTAGACTACACATGTAGGCTGGTCTCAACTAAGTCATTATTTTCCATGAATCCTGTGATTCTTGACACTAGAAATAACCTCTCACTCCTCTGATGTTAGGGTTTTGAAATGTGAATTTGACATAGCACTTTTTATATTGTAAGAAATTTATCATTAAAATTTTTTATACTTATGTCCTCTATCGTTGTAAACTGATTAGCAAGTCTGATTTATCCTTGTAAATAAAGTAAACTCCAAGTTTGCAGAGGTGTTTTGTTCGATTTGGTTAGGTCTATGTTGGTTATTGCTAATTTCCCAATACCTAAAATTATGCTTGACACGTAGTATATACTCAATAAGTATTTGTTGAATGAATGAATGCATGATACTGTCTAACATCCAGCCTTTTATGAAGCAAGTCTTCAGTTTAAGTTGTAGAACATAGAAATGCTGGGGTTTGGGGGTACAAATTCACACTATTCCACCGTCTAAAAGACATGTGGTAACCCTGTTTCAAAGAAGAAAACTAGTTACTTTGGGGATTGAGCATATAGACTAACTGCAACAAAATAAATCAAAACTATTTAAGTTTCCAGTTTTGTGAGGTGCTGAAGAATCTGATTAGCTCTATTATCAGTACAATCACATCAGATAGAGCCTCATAAACTTTAATCACTTCATGCACAGGCTAACTTCTAAAAAGTAATAGAGAGCAGAACTGAATTCAGAGGAAACTTTTGAGACTTAGTTGTATGAATGATTTTGTGGCATTTGGCAACTTACATTGAGTAAGTATAAGGTTTTATGATACAATCCTATTTGAAGAGAAGAAATCATTTTTTAAAAATTGTCCAGAAAAAGAACCAGTCTATGATCAAAAGCTCTAAATTATTACACAGTCATTTTCACGTTAAAAAAGTAAAGTTGTCTAGAACCTCATACAGATTATCAAATGGGATTCTGGAAAGTTACTGTGAAGTCTTCCCCTTCTACTTTGAAAGAACTGTGGTTTTTCAGGTATGGAAATCTATGCTTTGATTTTTATGGAATCCTTAACTTTTATCATTTCATGATGGGCAATATCAAACAGTTAGCATTATCCAAAATGTAGTAGTACAAAGCCATATGGTTTTATTATGTGGTTAGCTAACAAAAATTGTTTATAGAATCACTAGATTCTGAAAATAATGAATCTAGTGATACGTTTTTCTGTAAAGACTTTCACGTATTGGGTATATTTTGAACTGAACTTATTCATGTCTACAATTCTTCCTTTAATATATGTTGTATGTGTGTGTGCTCAGTCATGTCTGACTCTTTGCCATCCCCAAGGACTGTAGCCTGCCAAACTCCTCTGTCCATGGAATCTTCCAGGCAAGAATACTGGAGTGGGTTGCCATTTCCTTCTCCAGGGGATGTTCCTGACCCAGGGATTGAACCCGGGTCTCTTACTTACATCTCCTGCATAGGCAGATGGATTCTTTACCACTGCGCCACCTGGGAAACCCTAATCAGTGTCATCAAAAAACATTTGGCATAGTAGTGCTTTCTTATTTATTCAACAAATATTTGAGCCCCTAAAGGTGTAGGACATTGTGGAAGGCAGAAATTGACATGTGAGATGTGGTCCTTTCTCATTCTGGAGGAGGAGCACATAAATGCCATTTATACAGCCCTTAAAAAGGTCAGTGACATACCCCAAAAGCCCTTAACTTTCTTTAATGGCCCATAAAGATTGTTTTTAGGAATTCTTGCAAACCCTTCTTGAATATATCTAAATATGAAATATCAAACTACCTTCAGAAAACAATGACTATTAAATAAACTAAAAAAATTTTTTTTCTCAGAAGTTTTTTGGTTCATCATGTCCTAACAGAGACTGGCAGTAGAGGTAAGAAGAAACTCACTGCTGTTGCTGCTGCTGCCGCTAAGTCACTTCAGTCGTGTCTGACCCTATGAGACCCCATAGACGGCAGCCCACCAGGCTCCCCCGTCCCTGGGATTCTCCAGGCAAGAACACTGGAGTGGGTTGCCATTTCCTTCTCCAATGCATGAAAGTGAAAGTCAAAGTGAAGTCGCGTCCGACTCTAGCAACCCCATGGACTGTAGCCTACCAGGCTCCTCCGTCCATGGGATTTTCTAGGCAAAAGTACTGGAGTGGGGTGCCATTGCCTTCTCCGAAGAAACTCACTACCTACCCTCTAAAGAACTTTGTTTTTTCCAAAGATCTCTCAAAAGTGAAAGTACACTTTCTAAATACCAAAATTCACACTCATTCCACCAGTCCTTTCAGCAATTTTTGAACCCTAATCATATAACCTCTTATTTTAATGTTCTAGTTTATAGTGTCCTGGTTCTTTCAGTCTAGGATCTTAAGATACTCATTGATGGCTATCTTTGATTATTTATTGCCTTTTTCTAGACTTACGTCTTCCTTTCGTTGTTTACAGAACAATAGTCAACATCCAGGCAGGGGTTCACTATAATTTCATGAAAGGAGAATTTCTGTTTTTTCATCTTGCTTTAGTAATGTGCGAGTATACCCCTGAGTGGATAGATTTCAGACTTCTTGGACCTGCATCTTGGGTACACACTAACTTCTCAGTCTCTTTCTGAGGTATTGGTTATTGCTTGGATCAGAGCTCCTCATTTTTCCTCTTACTTACACTGAAGCTTATTTTGTACTCTTTATGTTCTTTTTTTAAAGTCTTTATTGCTTCTGTTTTATATTTTGGGTTTTTTTGCCTCGAGGCATGTGGGATCTTAGTTCCCTGACCAGAAACTTCCCCCTGCATTGGAAGAGGAAGTCTTAACCACTGGACCACCAGGGAAATCCTTGCAGCCCTCCAGGCTCCTCTGTCCATAGAATTCTCCAGCAAGAATACTGGAGTGGGTAGCTGTTCCCTTCCCCAGGGGATCTTCCAAACCCAGGGATCAAACCCAGGTCTCCTGAACTGCAGGCAGGCTTTTTACCATCTGAGCCACCAGGGAAGCTGGTGAGTCAGAAGATACATTTATAGGAATGGATGGAGGAAAAGAAAGAACTGTAAACCAGTGTGTTAATGTGGTGAAAAAAAAATCATCAGCCCTGTTCTATCCCACAGATGATACTGTTTGCTGTTGTTGTTGTTGTTTAGTCGTGCCTGACTCTTGTGACCTCACGACCTGTAGCCTGCCAGGCTCCTCTGTCCATGGGTTTTCCCAGGTAAGAATACTAGAGTGGGTTGCCATTCCCTTTTCCAGGGGATCTTCCCAAACTAGGGATTGAACCCCTGTCTGCTGCATTGGCAGGCAGATTCTTTGCCGCAGAGCCACCGGGTAAGCCAAGGATACTCTTACCTACTAAAGATGAACGTATCAGGTTCATCTCAGTGGTGTCACACGCAAGCTTAACCTTATAATTTTATCTAGCTGTTCCCTGGACTAAGTGATGTTTAAAGCCCTTTTGAACTCTAGTATTTTACTAAGTCTCCTGAAACAGTTAATTGCTACCCCAGGCTGACTTTCCTTATAGCTTATTTGTTGCTGTATAGTATTTAAATACTCTCTAGAGAAACTGTTATCACAAGAATACTGGAGTGGGTTGCCATTTCCTCCTCCAAGGGATATTCCTGACCCGGGGATTGAACCCATGTCTCTTGTGTCTCCTTCAGTGCAGACAGATTCTTTATCCACTGAGCCATCAAGGAAGCAAAGGTAAGCATTACAGCCAACACAGAGACATAATTCAGTTGATTTTTGTGGGAACAAATGCAGAATACACAAGAGGATAATAATTTCCATCTAGAGAGTTGTCATCATAGCAGAATTCATTTTTTGAAAAACCTCACTTATAAATAAGGGTGAGAGGAAGAGGGAGTGAGCTTTTGTCCCCCAGGCACCAGCCTTTAGAAATTCTAGCATCACTTTAAAAAAATTAACCATTTGACCATTAACCACTTTGTATTAAAATGTACAATTCAGTGATGTTTACTACATTATGTAGTTATGTGACCTTCCCATTACTTAGTTTTCAAACCTTCTCCTCACTCCAAGAAGAAACCTGACCTAACACTACTTTTAAGAACCGAGGGAGCCAACATTTCACAGACCCTTGGTCGTCATTTGCTCTTTTGGTTCTACTACATATAAAATTTTTTTTTTCTTGTTTTTGTTTTTTGTATTTTTTCTTTTTTTTGGAGATATGATCAGCTGCTCTCCCGAAATAGAGCATGACTTTATACATACAGAAACTTGTACATTACCCTCTTTTTTTTTTTTTTTCTTCCATATAAAATTAAACATGAGTTCTACCCAAACTTTAGTACTCAACTTCACCTTCTGTAGGCTGAAGCTATTAAGATTCCAGAAACAAAGACTAATTAAATTCATACCTTAAATAGACAAAGTATTAAATAATGAGAGAGTTGAATCTAAAGTCAATATATTGTCTATTATGTGATGGTTTTATCTGGTGATCTTTAAAATTTTTTTAGACTATTCTGTTTATATAGTACACAATTTGCTACTAGTTGCACTTTTCTCACACTATGAGACCATAATTTGTTTTCTAAAGGATTAATCTGTTGAAAAAGATTTTATACCTACTTGCATTATAGTTAGCTAAGTGAAATTCCTTGTGCTAGCCAGGAATGGTAATTCACACCACATATGCTATAAAAGGGCTTCTCTGGTGGCTCAAATAGTAAAGAGTCTGCCTGCAATGCAAAAGACCCTGGTTCAATAAGATCCCCTGGAGAATGGAATGGCTACCCACTCCCGTATTCTTGCCTGGGAAATCTCATGGACAGAGGAGCCTGGTGGGCTATAGTCCATGGGGTGGCAAAGAGACATGACAGAGAGACTAATACTTCCACTTCACACATGCTACAGAAATGCTCTTTGAAGAACTGGGTTAGTCATCTCCTTTTTGTTTTACTTTTTTTTTCTTTCCTTTTTTGCTGCTGAAAACTGGGATTATTTTTACTTTCAAAGCTAAGGTTTTTTTCCGGTTTTTTAAAAAATTATAATTATGGTTTAGCCACAGTTGTCTCCTTTTTAAGTTATAGGTTGGAAACATTTCAATTTTTATTTAAATAAATTTGTACTTATACAAACTTTGAATAGTACAGTGAATCCATATACCTTTTTGATTTGTGTGTGTATATATATATATATATATATACACACACATTGGTTTTTTTGTATGAATTATTTGAAAAAGGCTTCAGTCATCTTGACACTTCACCCTTTCAATCTGGACCTTCTAAGAATAATAATATTCTCCCTTAGAATCATTATGCTATTTTTCACAGCTAAGAAAATTAACATTCATTCAATCATATTAGCTAATATGCATTATTCAAATTCACTTTCCCAAACTGACCCAAATACCTTTTGTGGATATTTATTTATTAGGGTCTAGATGCAATCAACGGAGAAGGCAATGGCACCCCACTCCAGTACTTTTGCCTGGAAAATCCCATGGATGGAGGAGCCTGGTGGGCTGCAGTCCATGGGGTCGCTAAGAGTCGGACACGACTGAGCGACTTTGCTTTCACTTTTCACTTTCATGCTTTGGAGAAGGAAATGGCAACCTACTCCAGTGTTCTTGCCTGGAGAATCCCAGGGACGGGGGAGCCTGGTGGCTGCCGTCTATGGGGTCACACAGAGTCAGACACGACTGAAGTGACTTAGCATAGCATAGATGCAATCAAGTTTTAAGTATAGCCTACAGAAATCATATCTTTTCAATGTGTTTTAATCCATACCATTCCAGCCTTTCAGGCTGGTTGTTTATCGAATTTCTCACATTCTGAATTTGTCAAATTAGTTTCTCCAAATTAGATTCAGGTTAAACACTTTTGGTAAGAATACTCTTAAAGTTGTAAACCCTACACTTTATTACAATACAGGTTCATGGAGCGCTTATGTTGTTCCATTATTAATGTTGCTAAATTTGGTTCTTTTATTAATGTGGTAACTGCCAGCTCTCTCCATTGTAAAGGAATATTGCTTTCTTTTATGATTTTTTTTCTTTTATGATAATGTAGCATGAAACTTTGACTCCATGCAAATATCCTTTTTTCCAACAACCATTCATCAAAGGGTTTTAGAATCCATTGCTAATTTATGTGAATTTGTTATTATATTGAGGAATAGATGATAACTTTCAAATTCTATCAGTTATACATTTACTAACTGTCATCACCTGTAAAGAACTATCCCATACTTTCTGTGTGTGTGTGTGTGTGTGTGTGTTAGCCTTCATTTTTAAGATTTTGTGGTGGGGGTTGTGTGTGTGTGTGTCAAACATGAAGTTTGACCCTTTAATATATTTACAAATATTTTCTGCCGTTTATCATTTTCCTTCAATTTTATGGTATTTGTCATACAGTTTATGTCTCTATGTGATTTAATTTATCAATTTCTTTTATTGCAAATGGATTCTGAGTCATAATAGAAAGGATTCTCTCACACTTAGATTATAAAGAAATTTAGTTATGCTTTTTTTCAAACTGATATGATTTCATTCCTTTCATTTAAATCGTTGCTTCATTCAAATAAAAAATAAAAACAGAACTACAAAAAAGAGCTATTGAGAAAATTCCCTGGCAGTCCAGTGGTTAGGATTCTGCATTCTTACTGCCAAGGGCCCAGGTTCAATCCCTGGTTGGGGAACTAAGACCCCACTAAGTCATGTGGCATGGCCCCCAAAAAAAGAAAAAAAAAAAAGGACAGTTATTGAATTTGTCAAGAGTCATTAGACAGCTGTGGAGATAATCATATGATTTTTCTCCTTAGACTATTACTATGATGAATTTACTATTAAACATCCTTGTATATATAGAATTAATCCTCTTTGGTACATTTGTTTTAAATGCTGTTTAGATTCTACTTGCTAATAACTCATTCAGACTATTTGCATTGTCATCTTAAATGAAATTTGTCTGCAGTTTTCTGTTTTGTGCCACTTTTAAGTTTAGATATCAACGTTAAACTTACTTCACAAAACAATTTGGATTTTTAAAAAAGTTTTCTGAAATAATCTGGATAACCGTGGTATTATCTGGTTTTTGAGTCAGAATTACCCATGGAAATCACCTGGGCCTGGCACTTTTTCCTGAATTAGTTCTTTAATAAATGTATCTATTTCTTCTAGAAATTGGTGTGTTTAAGCTTTCTGTCACTGTGGAGGGCAGCACTGATGAAAGGAAGTATATTTCAACATGAGTGAGCTCCGTTGATCGGAGAAGGCAATGGCACCCCACTCTAGCACTCTTGCCTGGAAAATCCCATGGACCGAGGAGCCTGCTAGGCTGAAGTCCATGGGGTCGCTAAGAGTCGGACACGACTGAGCGACTTTGCTTTCACTCTTCACTTTCATGCATTGGAGAAGGAAATGGCAACCCACTCCAGTGTTCTTGCCTGGAGAATCCCAGGGATGGGGGAGCCTGGGGGGCTGCCGTCTATGGGGTCGCACAGAGTCGGACACGTCTGAAATGACTTAGCGGTAGCAGTAAGCTCAGTTGATACCTCCAGTTCAAATCCATCACAGCAGAGATCTCCATCACCTTCCCTTACTCTTTCTATGTATTTCTATCTTCCTTCTCTCACAAAAAGAAAAATATGGGCTGCCAACATCAGTATTTCCACTCATTATTTTCAAATTATGCACAGCTTCAATTTTGTTAAGTCCAAAAGGCCATGCTTTTTTAATTTGGGGAAGGTTATGAACACCTTTTAGAATCTAGTGGGAGCATTAAACTCTTAAGAAAAATAAACACAAACACAGCTAGTTCTGAGTACTTATTCAAAGGCTCAGGATTTCTCTTGACACTACCCCCAAGCCAAGGACCCTAGGTTAAGACTCATTTCCTTAAACTACCTCCTGTAAGGAGTATCTTATTTTAAAGAAAATTCAATTATTAGATGGAGAGTTGGGTTAGATCATTTTAAGACATTACTCAACCCTGAGGTTCCAATTTAGAATGTTTGACTGAATGGTAAAACAAAATAAAGCAGTGTAAAAGACTGACCAAGCATTTATGGACTACTTATTCAAATGACCAATTTTAAGAATGGCAACTGAGAGATGCTTCCAGGTAAGAGGGTCCCTCTCTTTTCTTGAATAATTTTCTACAAAAATTTGGGTTTTTCCCAGATATTGAGAATTATTTTTCACTGAATTTGATGAAGTATACCTACCACTTCGTATTTTAAAATTCTACATTTTCGGAGTTAAAAAAATAATCACAATTTGATTACATTATTTTAGATAGATAAAAACACCTATGTTTTTACAATTCAAACAGTACTAAAAAAGGTACTGTGAAATTTAAGCCTTCCTTCGGTATGTGACCTGCAGTCAACTAGTTTCCCTCCCAAGAGGGAATGTCCATGTCATATGTATTTCCAGAGTACTACTTACAGCAGGTATTTTCGTATTTCCATTTCATGGGTGAACATACTTAGAGATACAGGAATGGCAGCATGGAATATATATTGTACCACACCTTGTTTTCCACTTTACCCGTATATTTTGATGGTTATATCAGTACATATAGATTGTATCATTTTCTTAATGTTTTTCATTTTTTGAATGACTAAAGAGTTTTGAGTAGGTTGCCATAATGTATTTTTTTACTAGTTTACTGTTGATGGACATTTAAGTTGCATCAATAAGGAATTTCATATGTGAATATTTGTGCCCATGTTCGTGTATATCTATTTCTAGAAGTATCTATTAAAATTATTTTGGTTGTTTTTGGTGGTGCTGCTCAGCTTGCAGGTATTTAGATCCCAGATCAGAGACTGAACCCAGGCCCTCAGCTGTGAAAGTGCTGAGTCCTAACCACTGGACCCTCAGGGAAGTCCCACTATTTAAATTTAAAAGCAAACTTTTCATGTTATATAGTTTGGCAATTATTAAGTAAAATAAGTGTATATCTTTGGTGTATCTTAAGATATAAACCCAATTTAAAATGTCAATTAGTTTTTAAAATGTATTAGCATCCTATTCTCCAGAGATGACTAGAATTCTAATGTCCAATTCAGATTTGGAGTACTGTATACTATCAACATATTGAACTCAAACTTTGGCCCATTTCTGTGAATATTCATGTTAAGATTTGGTAAAGTTTTATTTATTTTTAATTTTTTGGCAGCATGCAGGATCTGGGCAGGATTTCCTGTGCCCGCTGTGCCCATTGGAAGTGTAGAATCTTAACCACTGAAACAGCCAGGGAAGTCCCAAGATTTAGTAGAGTTTTGATCAACTCTTGGAGTGATCTGGTTAATTAAATGCTCTCATCAATTGACTTTTAGTCAGAAACTCTTTTATTTCAACTCTTAAAGTTTTAAAAATGTTTGCTTCCTGCTTTTACTCCAATAAACAACTTTTAACAATCTACACACACCTTAATGTCTAACTGTATTTTATTGTGGAAATTATAGGACCTTTACTAAACAGTCTAAAAGTCATGGAATGAAAATTGTTTCACTAAATAAGATTTTAGCACTTTGTTTTTTTTATGACACATCTCTTGTGTCATAAAAGTAGAATAGGTGACATCTCTGTCACCTAAAAGTAGAATAACCCTTAGCTTAGTAAGAACTTAACTTCTGTTCTGTGCTGTCGCTCAGTCGCGTCTGACTCTGCAACCCCATGGACTGTAGCCCATCAGGCTCCTCTGATGTCATGAATCAGAATGTCCATGGGGATTCTCCAGGCAAGAATACTAGAGTGGGTTGCCATACCCTCCTCCAGGGAATCTTCCCAACCCAAGGATTGAATCCAGGTCTCCTGCATTGCAGGCAGATTCTTTACCACCTGAGCTACCAGGGAAGCCCTAATTAACTTTTACTTAAACTCAAATACAACATTCTTTTTTTACACCAATTCAGTCTGTCTGGAAAGCCAATTTGCAGCATTTATTCTCTAATACAGCTACGGCTAAGTCACTTCAGTCGTGTCCGACTCTGTGTGACCCCATAGACAGCAGCCCCCCAGGCTCCCCCATCCCTGGGATTCTCCAGGCAAGAACACTGGAGTGGGTTGCCATTTCCTTCTCCAATGCATGAAAGTGAAAAGTGAAAGTGAAGTCGCTCAGTTGTGTCCGACTCTAGCGACCCCATGGACTTCAGCCTACCAGGCTCTTCCGCCCATGGGATTTTCCAGGCAAGAGTACTGGAGTGGGGTGACATTGCCTTCTCTAATACAGTAGGTACTAAAAAGTACTAAGAATAATTATTGATATGAAAAGGTTTCTGTGCTCTGTAACTGTTGAAGTACATTAAAAATATAAACTCTGACTGTACATATTTAATAAAAAATCATATTATACACTTAAAAGTGGTGAATGTACTTTTATGTAAACTATACAATAAAGCTGACTTAAGGAAGAGCTAGAGGAATGATTGATCAATGGTATGCATCCCCATGACTGAACACAATGAAACTATCTAAAAGTCATATTTTAAAAAGAATAAAAGACAATCCTAGATCATGGTTTGCATTTTATGTCTTTTTAGTTTCCTTTATTCCTCAGTCTTATCTTTCATGACGTTGGCATTTTTTTTTTTAAACTTTACACAATTGTATTAGTTTTGCCAAATATCGAAATGAATCCACCACAGGTATACATGTGTTCCCCATCCTGAACCCTCCTCCCTCCTCCCTCCCCATACCATCCCTCTGGGTCGTCCCAGTGCACTAGCCCCAAGCATCCAGTATCGTGCATCAAACCTGGACTGGCATCTCGTTTCATACATGATATTTTACATGTTTCAATGCCATTCTCCCAAATCTTCCCACCCTCTCCCTCTCCCATAGAGTCCATAAGACTGTTGTATACATCAGTGTCTCTTTTGCTGTCTCGTACACAGGGTTATTGTTACCATCTTTCTAAATTCCATATATATGCGTTATTATACTGTATTGGTGTTTTTCCTTCTGGCTTACTTCACTCTGTATAATAGGCTCCAGTTTCATCCACCTCATTAGAACTGATTCAAATGTTTTCTTTTTAATGGCTGAGTAATACTCCATTTGAAGCATATAGTCATTTTATAGAATGCTTCTCAGTTGGGAGTTACTTCTCCCATGATTAGTCAAGTTATGTACATTTTGTGGACTGTCACAAAAGTGATATTGCCATTAGTGTTTCATATCAGGAAGCACGTGATGTCCATCAGTTCCTTTACTGTGATGTTACCTTTGATCACTTGTTAGAAGATCTCTGCCAGGTTTCTCCAGTATACAATTAGAGTTGACTTTTGAACAACGTGAATTTGAATTGTACAGGTCCACTTTTATGTGGATAGTTTTCCAGTAGTAAATACTACAGCACTACGTGGTCCTGGTTGGCTGAATCCGAGGATACAGAGGAAGTGCAGATACAGAGGGTTAACTATAAACTGTACAGACTAGCCCCTGTGTTGTTCAAGGGTCAACCGTACAAACTGTTTCTCTTCATAATTAACAATTATCTTCAGGGGAAAGATTTTCAGACTCTTGTTTTTCTCATTATTCCTCACACCTTTACTCTAGTTTTGGCATCCATGAAAGAGTCTTGCTTAATTATTACTATCATGGTTGCCAAATGGTAACATATAGCTTCATTTTTCACATTTAGGCATCTAATCCACCTGTTCAGTTCAGTTCAGTTGCTCAGTCATGTCCGACTCTCTGCGACTCCATGGACCACAGCAAGCCAGGCCTCCGTGACCATCACCAATTCCTAGAGTTTACCCAGATTCATGTCCATTGAGTTGGTGATGCCATCCAACCATCTCATCCTCTGTCATCCCCTTCTCCTCCTGCCTTCAATCTTTACCAGCATCAGGGTCTTTTCAAATGAGTCAGCTCTTCGCATCAGGTGCCCGAAGTATTGGAGTTTCAGCTTCAACATCAGTCCTTCCAATGAAGGACTGATCTCTAGGATGGACTGGTTGGATCTCCTTGCAGTCCAAAGGACTCTCAAGAGTCTTCTCCAACACCACAGTTCAAAAGCATCAATCCTTCAGCACTCAGCTTTAATAGTCCAACTCTCACATCCATACATGACTACCGGAAAAACCACAGCCTTGACTAGACGGACCTTAGTTGGCATTAACTTCGTACAAGCCAAGGGTTTGTCTTCCAAATGTGGGGTAGGTAGCTCAGACCGTAAAGCGTCTGCCTACAATGCAGGAGACCTGGGTTCGATCCCTGGGTCAGGAAGTCCCCCTGGAGAAGGAAATGGCAACCCACTCCAGCATTCTTGCCTCGAAAATCCCGCGGACAGAGGAGCCTAGTAGGCTACAGTCCACGGGGTCGCAAGAGTCAGACACAACTGAGTGACTTCATCTTCCAAGTAGTCAATTTTACCATCTCTTAATTTTTCTACCAAAATGAAATGTCATCTTTATAAAGTCCCCAATGTAGTTGAATCTATTCTGGATTCTATTCCTGTTTATTCATTCCTATGTACATTCTTCCATCTGGTCCTTGGAATAATTTCATCCACTCCTCCCAAACTGCCAATCTTACAGATGTTATTATAGGCAGTTACCAGAACCCTTCCCCCTTTTGCATGTTTTTACATACATAGAAATTCTGTGTAAGGATTGCAGTATTTATACTACTAGGTCTTCCCATTCAATAATGTATAATGGTGTAGGGATCCTGGTATACAAGACAACAAATGTTTTTGGTTTTCTTCATTTCTTCTTGGGTTTGCACCTATTAAATTTATATTAAAAAGTGAAAACCCTAAATAATTTAGAAACCAGATCATGCAACCCATACTTTCAAAAGTTAAATTGTATTAAAAGTATATGCCTTCACAAGTAATTTTTTTAAGGAATACTTGTTAATGTAACAGTACTTGAAAATAAAATTCATGTCCCTTTTTATGTTTCAAAAACCATTTTCCATTGACTACTCTGCACTTGATTTTGTAAATATCAAATAGAATACTTCAATTATCCGACACTAGGGATGTTTTGGGTAATTGAATTTTCAAGGTGACTTAAGCACCAATACTTTTATTATAATTTTTTTTCTTTTTCTGGCCTGCACGATGTAGTTTGCAGAATTCTTAGTTCCCTGACCAGGCATAGAACCCAGGCCCCTGCAGTGAAAGCACTGAGTCCTAAGCACTGGACTTCCACAAAAAGTCCGTAATTATAAAATTGCCTCTTCCTTTATTAAACAGATTTACGTTAAAAGTGATTCTTAATCCATTTTTAGGGTCATCATGATTCAGCCTAGACTCCTTCTGTCATATCCCTTTTATACTTCAATTTTAACGATGGAAATTTTGGACTGGAATTTCATCAATTAGCAGGCTCCACCAATGATTTCCCTGTTAACTCACTCATTTATATATGTATTTATTGGACACTTACTCCATCAGGAATAACAGGTACTATAATACCTCATTGTTTACGAATGTGTTGACAAAGAGAAACCTGGCAGGCTACAGTCCATGGGGTTGCAAGGATCGGATGCAACTAAACAACAAACTATACATAAAAGTTACCATTTTTAAGTGCACACATCTGTAGCATGAACACAACCACCTTCAACTTTTTCATCTTCTGCAACAGAAATTCTATTTAAGTTAAACTCCCTACTCAACCCTTTATTTGTCCTTTTAATTTTTCCTAATTAAAGTGATCAGAGCCACATTTGACACTCTAAAGCTGTCACACTTCACTTACCAATGTGTCCCAGTTGACTTTTGAGGGAAGAGTAGGATTAGGCCCTCTCTTTGAAGAGTCTCAATTTTTCCAAGTTTGTCACCTTTATTCACAACTCACTGTTAAAGGATGTTGCCAGTTACATTCCCTCTATCAAGGAAGTATCCTCTCAAATTTACAAAGCAGGAATTGTAGCAGTCTGAAAATCATGCCCTGAAAATCTATTCCTGGATTAAATTACCATCAGAGATACAACAGTCCCTCCTTTCACTTTCTGTAGTTTTAATTACCTAAAGTTGACCAAATAATCCAAAAATATTAAAAATTCCAGAAACAATTAGTAGGTTTTAAATTGTAAGCCACTCTGAGTGATGAACTCTTGCACCATCCTGCTTCATTCATCCTTCTTAGGGTCTCCAACCATCAGCATCATCGTAAATCCAAGATCCAGCATTACCTGGAGCACATGATCCTCCTTCTGACGTATTATCAGGTCGACTGTAACCTAACAATGCCTTTCATTCATCTCACTTAATTCATCACATGGGCACTGTATCATCTCACACTACTACAGGTTTGAGAACACATTCATGTACCTTTATTACAGTATGTATGTATGTGTGTATAGTTTTTTTTTTGGCCACACTGTGTGGTTTGTGGAAATCTTAGTTCCTTCACCAGAGACTGAACTTTGGCCCTCAGCAGTCAGTGGAGTCCTAACCACTGGACTGCCAGGGTATTGTATTCTCTACATACTGTGTCTTCAATCGTGTTCAGTATCTCTTTATGTGGCTATTAATTCTCTTCCACATTTTGGCTAACATTTTACTTTTTGATGATACATAAATTTTTAAAGTATTCCTACAGTCAACAAATTAATGTTCTCATTAGGGCAATGATTTCCAGTCTTTAAATAACCCGGCTTAAACAACAAAAGTCCTGTAGGGACCAACAAGAGAGAGCTTTATTCTCTAAGACAGCCCTTAGTGGCAAGTTAGCTTTTTAATAAAGATATCCGCAGTACTTGTATTCCATAGATCTCACTGAGCTAGCATACAGATCATAATAATCTAATTTTATTCCCAATGATTTGAGGGAGAAAACAAAGGAGGCTCACGTTCCTATACTTTTTATTAAAGATCACCTGAAAAATCATCCACCTCTTCATTCGTACAGCCTCCCCTTTCATTACAGTCATTTAAGTGTTTTCCCATTAGAATGTGGGCTTCTTGAAGAAATAAACCATACTATTTATCTTTTCTTCAACACTGAATACTATCAATATTGGTAGTTGACAAAAAAAGGGAGGAAAGAAAAGGGTTTTTCAAGACTGAAGAAGAGACACAGATTATACATTTAGGTGCATGCAAAAGTACTAGGAAAAAGGAAATCCAAATTAATCCAGTTATATTTTCCCACTCTACCACAATAAAGAGAGAGTCCCATTTTCAAAGAAATTAACTTTTATTTGAAAGAAAGACTACCCCCCCACTACTTCTAAGAACTCTATACAAACAGCCTGCCTAAACCATTGTCCCAATACCAAAATTTCTAATAGCAATTATACAATTGCTCTAAGTAATAAATAATAAGGGCTGTCCTTCACTGATTAATAAATTCAACACAAAAATCACACTTTACGTTTTTAAGTTTCAACAAATGTATTTTAAATACATGTTTTATAGGAGTCCACAAGCTTTTCATTTCTAAAAAAAGATGTAATTTTTAGGGTTCAAAGATTCTGTTCTTCAAAAGAAATGACCAAGTAAGTGTTTTCTTCTATAGCTTCAAACTTTCTACACTCAACTATTTGACTGTTCCATGCCACCCCAGACAAACTTGACCTGACTGAACTACTACTAACTTCCCCAAAAGAAAAAGGAGTTTGTAGTAAATGCAGACCTCTAATACAATGTCTAATACAATATCTAACACAAAAGAAGCTTTAAAAAGATCATTTCTTTCCTCATTTTGATAAGCTAGGAGTGAATTTTCCATAAAAGCAAAAAACAAACAAAAAAATCATTTACAAAGCATAACACGGGGGTTCCTTTTTTACTCAAGATGTTTAACTACTCAAAAATGACAATTACATCTTTAAGAATATAATAAAAGGGGTGGAAAATAGCAATACAATTGACAAAGTGTAGATGCTAAACAAACCAAAGATTTTTTAAGGGTTCTTTTTGAGGAGTAGGAAGGATTAGAAGCTTGGGGAAATCCAGAATTAAAAAAAGAGAAAAAGATGTCCTCAACTGCGACCACTCTGCTTATTAATAGCGTCCTGCAAAAGAGTAAAAAAAAAAAAAAAAAAAAAATTAAGTCAAATGACAATTACAGTTTCACTTGCCTAATATTTTCCCAACTATTAACAGTCACCATACACCCTAATTTTCTAAAATAAGCCATTAATTACAAATTAGGTTTTTAATGTGACAAAAGCAAAAGTATACATACTTGGGCTGTAGGATCGAGATCTTGATCGTGATCTGTATCGACTGTAATAAGGAGAAGGTGATCTTCTTCTGTAGGAAATAAAAGATTACTTAGTAAAGCACATAATCACTACACTGAAGCAGATAAAAACAAAAATTTCATCATTCAAAATAGTAGCAGATCTAAGATAAGCTATTAATTTTTCAATGCACCAACTATACAAGGTGAGTACTGGCCAATACAAATACACATGCCTCTTCATTTCAACTACAGAGTATCAACCACTGGACTGCCAGGGAAGTCCCATATTTCACTCATTTTTATCAATACACATTAAACAAATTAAAAGTGCCAATACTACTATTATCATCTAATTCAGAACAGAAATCGTAAGTTACAACATTACCTGTACCGGTAATCATAGTCTTCATATCTGTCGTACCCACGATCATATCCTCGATCATAGTAAGAATCTCGACGTCTGCCACCTCCTCCACCTCCACCACCGCCGCCGCCGCCGCCGCCACCACTGCTGTAGAAAAAGGTGCAAATTCCACATCAACAGGAATGATTATTTTCTATTATCATTTAATACAAATAGATACTTAAATAAAATGGAAGAAGCTAAGAGAGAAACAATAACCCTTTCATGCCAGTTACTTCAATGTCTTACTTTGTTGACTCCTATGATATTCTGCTTCATATTTATAACAATAAATAGCCAGGAATAATTTCACTAACTACAAATTATAAGGCCTTAGAATGCACTATCCAAATCAGTAAGACCTTTTCAATAAGGTGAAAAAAAGCACTGTGCTGAGAAAAAGTACCTAAGTACTAAGATGTATGTTCTATGACCAATTCAAAAGCAGTTAATAAACCTCAAGAATTTAAAAGTATCCAAGCCTGAACACCAAAGAAAACTAACTACTTTATACTGAAGTCCAGCACTAAATGTTAAGGTCTGGTGTTCAAACGTCTATCAGTGAATTTAAATTCTAAGCCCTCTTTTCCTTGTTGTTTTCCTAACTCTTAATCATATGGACATTATTTTCACTTTAGTTTTCAGTGGGCTCTCCTTGTCAAATCTTTTTTCCCCAAGAGGCTTCACATTAAATGAAAGCTTGTATTCCTTCTTTCACTCTCTGGTTTTAATATATTAAAAAACTTTTTCCTACACACATAGGCTTCCAAGGTCACATAAACAGAACGAGAAGTATTTAAAAGCATACTGTATTTTTCTAGCATTTAATAATTCTATTGTACAAGAAAAGAGGTAGGAATGCACTTCAACTAGTTTTAATTTGTCTCCTTGATCAAATATACATATAAAAAATGAAAGTGATTCAAATAACACACACACACACATACACACACACATTAAATAACTTTCAATTCTAATTACAGGGGGAAAAAGTTTTATCTTTTGATTAACCAAAGATGTGCACACATTTCTGGTGGCTTTCTGACTCTTAAACTCAGCTTAGGAAACTGGAAATCTTACTGAGTTGGTCTGCCCATGTATATGCCTGGTGTTGGTGTGTGTGCTCTCTTAGTGATAGAATAATCCACCCGAATTCTTCTACCATCCAGTTCCATTCCATTTGCCCTTTCCATAGCCTATAAAAGAGAACAGGCACAGAAAGTCATGCATAATTTACCAAGGGGAAACTTTCAAAACTGAAAATTTGGTAAACATTTCTTTCAAGTAAAAACAGCAAGGACCTGACATATTAATTCCTGCTATATGCCTGTCAATAATGAATTTTCAATGTACACAAGAACACTTACACAGGCTTGTGTTAAAAGTTATAAAGAAGCAACCACAGAACCTGCAGAATTCTGAGGCTTCAGAATCTAGCTTCAGTCTGAGCAACTCAAAGCAGAAAGTGCAATTCAGTGAACAGGTCTAAACTTGTCAAGCCATTCCTAAAATACCATACTGCCACCTAGTGAGCTTCAGATACAAAGGAACTTTCTAATCTGCACCAAGATTATACCTGTGCTCATATTCTCTACCATTCTGCCCTTTGGTACTAATACTAATAAAAGCATTAATAAATCAACCACTTTAACACATTTTAAGAAGCATTTTGGAACTAAGTGAGGCTGTCATTCCATTTTACCTCATTCAGAAATAAACAAAGCAGGGGCGTCAAAAGGCAGGGCAAACAAGCTTCATATTTACACAAATTTTAATTGTGATATTGTCTGCACTTTTACTTCAGGTCAGATATCCTGGTATTTCTAAATTTACACCTTTATCCTTTAATTGAGAACAGGAAAAAACAAAACACAAATACGCAACAATAAAACCCCACTAGTGTCTATTAGTATGTCTATCATATAAATGCCTTCAACTGAGAGCATTATTTTGTTAGACTTATCCAGGTTTTCCAACAACACTACCACTGACATTTGGCAGTGGTTAATTCTGTGTTGTCGGTGGCTATCCTGTGCAGTGCAGAATGTTTAATATCATCCCTGCTTTACCACCAGATGTCAATAGCATCTATTACTGTTGAAAGATATGCTTTTGACTGTTTATACTGTAACCAAACACTATTGATACAAAGAGCAATAATGACCTACACCCAACTACTGTCACATATAAAATGGTACAAAAAAGACAAGCCAGTACCTTCCGTTCTTTAACAAATGAGCTTCAAAAATTCCTTAAAATGGAATTTTCAATTCAATCACCATGAACTTTTGAAGGCAAGCCTACTGCTTCCTCTACAATCCATTACCTAGTACATTAGAACAACACTATTTCAAATCTCTGACATTGACTGGGATCATTCTGTTAGGCATATTAAGGGCACTAAACAAAAATGAAAAGGTACCAACTCTTTCCATGTATTATTTTTCATTTATAGAACAGAATGATAGATGAATATTAAGAGAATAGAAAAACAAAGCTCTTGTATAGACAGGGAGATAATCAGACACACAAAAAATTAAACAGATTAAACCTAAACACAATTTTTTAAAAGTCAATGTAATCATTTGCTTAGAGCCATGAATAAGGCTTTTTCAAAAGCGAACACTTATATACACTTCACCTTTTCCATTTAACTCATACACTACTTCACAAGGCCAGATTTTAATCAGGATATGCCTATACGCATTTTAGCTGGAAAGTGAAACTGAACATTCCAATTTTAACACTAACAGAAGAGTTTAAACTATGTCAGAGAATTAAAGAGCACATAATGTTTATGGAACTGGAAATTTATTAATCAACTTTCAAAAGTAACTCAATACTAAATAATGCACATCAGAAATTTTTCAAAGTGACAAAAATAATTACAAAAAATTACCTCCTTTGAGTCATCTATTCTCTCGAAATAAACAAAAGCAAATCCCCGTGACCGTCCAGTTCGCTGGTCATAAACCACATTGACACCACTCAATGGTCCATATCGAGAAAATACTTCGCGAAGATCTCTCTCTGTTGTGTACAAACTGAGGCCAAACACTCCTAGACAAGTATTGGGATCAGGATTTGCCTGTTGAATAAAGATGTTATTTAAGTTCCAAATTAAAAAAACAACAACAAACATACAGAAATACTTCTGCTTAGGGCACTTCATCCAATACACAAAGTCACCTGGAAACATGAATTTAAAAGGAAAAAGCCAGATGAGCTATATTTTACAGTTTACAGTACACTCAAGCCTTCTTTAGAATATACTTCAGGTTATAGACTGAATAAAAATGTCACTAATTCACTAGTCCAGCAATTTTCAGAATACTAAGAATTTATCTTTAGTTTAATGTCTATTTCTAGTTTATTCAAATGTTTTATATCCCTTATAGATCTGTACTCAACCTGACTTCATCTGCAATTGCTGATTAGACTCCCCTCTTCTATTTTCACTCTTTAGCAAGGATATTCCTTCCAGATTTGAAAAATTAATGTGCTGATTTCAAAACACCATTAAATAATAGCAGATTCCATCACTGTTAAATAGAATCAAACCTCATATCCAAGACTCAATTTCTTTATCAATAATAAGATAACCTGTCTCATGGAAAGGTTAACTGCATTTATTAACACACTGAGGAACTTTGCATATTGCTCAATATAAGTGTTTGCTTAGTATTTCCTTGCTACCCTCTTCCCATGGTAAAACTTTTAATCTCAATATTTTCAAGTTAGCTTTTTATTTCCATTCTTGCAACATGTTTTCCCCCAAATTTCTTTTAATGACTCAAAAGTCAAGAAAAGAAAATACAATTGAATGCATATAAACAATATTCATATAGCCAAGGATGTTTCTAGAGTACCACTTTTAAACAGTGCTCTAGCTCTTACAAAAGCAAGATTTTATACTATGACTAAAGACACAGGAAATACATAAAAGGTTTTCATTAACTTAAAAACCATATACCCTGCTGCCTGTATGTCTTCTCCGGTTAGACATTGGAGAATGACTTCGGCTCCTTCGACGCCGGTATTCTGGTGTATATGACCTACTTCGAGATCGTCTCCTATGAGAGTGAGAATGGGATCTGGATCGAGTGTAACGTCTATGAGAATGCCTCCTTGACCTCGACCTTTGAGAGAAATAAATTTAGGTAAAAATATTGGAACAAAATGGCTAACGCTGTTAAAAATAAGAACACCAATTGAAGGCTCTCTGGACAAAAACAGATGAGTCAATAATTTAATCATCAAATACTTAAAGACATCGCCTGCTCACCATTATAAGCTGCTTTGTATTAATAACAACACACCACTGAGCCTCATTCCATGTTTGGTTTGAGTGCTCCCTATTTGTAAACTGTCTTTTTGGTATGTGCACAGTAAATTTTTACAAATTTTGTTAGTGATTCATTAGTTTTACTTTAGCTTTCTGAACTTTTGACAATTCCAAGGACCTATACGTTTATCCCTGCTTGTTTTCAGCTTGTTTATCCTTTTAGAGGAAAAAGTATTTTTCCTCTTGTAGACTATATCTCCTCGTTTCCAGTTAACTCTTTTCACCTTACCTTACAATCATGTTAAGGCTCCACCTTCTTTAAAAAGAAGGATATCAACTAGCACTAGAAAGAAAATTCTTTAATACTCTACAACATGGATAAACCTTGAGGACATTATGCCAAGTGAAATAAACCAGTTATAAGAAGACAAATATTGTGATTTCACTTGGATGAGATACTTAAAAACAGTCAAAATCATAGAGACAGAAAGAAAGATGGTGGTTTGTCAGTGGCTGGAAGGGGAGGAGAATGAGAGTACTTGTTTAACTCGCAGTTTCAGTTTTACAAGATAAGAATTATGGAGATGGATGGCTGTGATGTGTACAACAATATGAATGCATTTAATACCATACTCTTAAAATGGGGAAAAAAAAAAAAAAGACCTCACAAACCACCAACCAACTACCATCACAATAAAACTGTTTGAGTCTTATTACCTTTTCAGTATTGTCCTATATTCCCTTCACGGTTACGTATCATTTCCTCTCCAGTCTTTCCTTAGCCTGCTGCAATCTAGCACCAGCTAAATTAACTCATCACAACCTAAACTGCCCACCTCACCTAACAGTCCTCATGTTTAATGGTCTTCATTTTTTTCAAACCTTCTACAGCATCTCACCTATTTTTCTACTGCTGATTCCCTAGTTCATATACTGTTTGATTATTTCCAATTACTCACATTCTTCCCATTGCAAAGAAAATGGAATTTCTTATTACTATTCATCTCATCCATCCTTAAACACCCAGACTAGCAGTGATGACAGTCATACAAAATAACTTCTACGAGGCATTCAGTAAATGTTATAAATGCTGAGGGCCAGAAAATTTAAACAATAAAGCTGGGAGATTTTACCAGGCAGGCAGGGGAAAAGTGTTCTAGGAATACCAAGAGCAAAGGTTCCTGGGCAAACAATTCCGAGTTGGAATGAAAACAACAACATGAATGGCCTACTATCCAAAAGAAATTAATCATGGGGAGGTGGGGTAGAACTAGAAAAAACTTGTGTCCATGTAGGAACACTGAACAGGGTTTTCTATTTTCCTTAGCATTAATTTATAGTTTCAATTTAAAAAATAAAAAATATTAATAAAGCTAGTTGTTACATAAAATACCAACTGTTACATTTAAATGTGTTGGTCCTGTACGGAGGTATGGAGGGCTGACTGTACTATGCCATTTTACATGAGGGACTTGAGCATCTGAGAGGGGTTTCCCAGGTGGTGCTAGTGGTGAAGAACACACCTGTTAACGCAGGAGACTCAAGAGACAAAGGTTCAACCCCTGGGTCAGGAAGATCCCCTGGAGGAGGAAATGGCAACCCACTCCAGTATTCTTGCCTGGAGAATCCCACTGACAGAGGAGCCTGGTGGGCTACAGTCCATAGGGTTGCCAAGAGTCAGAGACGACTGAAATGATTTAGCATGCACCCACGAGCATCTGAGAATTTGGTATGCACAGGAGCATCAATCCTGCCCCCCCACCAACAGGTACTGAAGGAGGACTAAAGTAATGAAAAGTGACGTGAGTGCTTATCCTTTCTCTAAGTCAGATAGTGATAAATATCATGAAAAAAAATTAGGAGTAAGGGAATAGTGTGTGTGCACTGGTATTTAATGTTCTCCAGTGATACAGGAGCATAAAACTGAATCAAGTGATGACTTGAGAATATCATGAGGGAAGAATATTCTAGGCTGAGAGTAGCAACCAGAAAGTCCTAAAATTAAAATATGCTCACTTCTGTTTCCACACCTGAATTCTATGGAGCACAATTCTGCACATGTGGATTCAGTTAAATATACAGAGTGGTTAGCAAATCAAGCACTAGGCTGGATCCTGGATACAACAGAGAAAAAGAACCAACTGTAGACTACAAGAAAAGTACAGCCTTTGATTCTTGTTTCATGTCCCCTTGCAAGGATACTCTATTCAGAGACATAAATTATGTGTTTTACTCAAGAAATTACAATGACTTATCAAAATAAAAATAACTGTCCAGATTGCTTTTAACTGTTCATCCCACCGCTCCACAACAGTACACCTAAGATCTCTGAAACAGTGAACCCTGCAAGGGCTCACTAGTCTTTGCTGTAATCAGGGGGAGTGGCTAGAACTCTGAATCACTCCAGCACCACTTTCCAACAATTTATCTGATCAGAGGATCAGAGTTCCACCCCGGACCTAATGAGTCAAAATCTTCAGTTAAAGAATGTAGCTGTAATGTGAAACTTGAAAAAGCTTCTCAAATCCTTCTGATAACCAGTACCACGTACATATATCAACCTTTTCTGCATTAAATTGTAAGCCAAGTCTTCAATGGAGAAAATTATCTTTTTGTTGTGCAAATACTGCTGAAATAATATAAAACAAACCCAGCACATTTAAATCAACACATATTTAATTTGTATTAATAACGAGTAACAGCTCTAGATTAATAGAGCTAACAAATTATTCTACCTTATCTAAGTCTTTATATCTGTAACATACCACTGATTTCTAAACTCCATTGTTTTAAAAAAAAAGTCATGATTTTGAGCGAAATTTCTAGGAAAAAATTACAACAAAAATGAGGGATTTGGTACAAACCACTTTGCCCAGAAAAATCCAAGAAAAGCATTTTAAACATACTCACATATTAAACACTCACCTGGATTTTGATCTTGATCGAGAATGGGATTCAGAGTGTTTGGAAACCCTTGATGGACTACGAGATCCTGACCTGCTCTCCGATTTTACACGAGCAGGAGTTCCCGTTGGAGATTTTGACTGAGAGCGAGACTCCTAACAAAGAAGACAGTATTACAAATGGCACTGGTCACATAGATGCCTAACACCTAACATTTAAAGTACCGTAATTATTTATATTGATTGCTCCTGAAAAACAAATGGTTAGGCAACACCCTCCAGAAAAAATTTCAGCTCATTAATAACCCATTGTTAATACTGCTAACTGTCCTCAATAATTCCCTACTTGAACCAGATCACCAATTCTCTATTAACTAAGTAATCATGCAAATTCATCTACAACTTGATCATACAGACACTGGAACATAAACCATACATTTACTTAACCTAGGACCCATTCATTCTTCCAGATTCTTTTAATTCTACTTCACTCTTGCTTTCTACTTCTCTTCATTCTTCATTGAGTTTTTCATTTTTCATACTTCGTGTATTCTTCCCCAAAACAATTCAAAATAGCCTTAAAAAAAATATTCAAGTGCTTCTATCTGACCAATCTTCTGTTCAATTTTTTCCCCCATTCAATTTTAATTTTCTGATCTTTAATACTTTTCATTAGCCTTCTTTTATCTTGATTTATCTTCCACATTCTTGGAAAAAACTCTTCAATTTCTTCACGAACATTAACCTTAATGGAAAAAGAACATTTAGTATATTTAAGCACGTGGGGATTATAAAACTCTGCTGGAGTTCAGAATGTTATCTACCAAATGGAAAAGCCAGCAGGTAAAGTGCAAATAACTAGTTTATTAAAAAAACAATTTTATAATCTTTAAAATTGTTCAAAACTCTAGTTTCTAACAATTAAAGAGAATTTACTGAATTTCTCTAAATGTTTTTTACCATACTGTTCACCCTCCTCCCCTTTCAAGTTTCATCCTAGTTCCTAAAATGTGAGCAGTTTTAATATAAATACTTAATTCAAGCATAACTCTAACATTAACTGTAACCCCCCCATACCTATGTCTTAAGTATTCACTAATTTATAACCTGAAGATTCCCAATGATCTCAAAATAAGCTTTCCCTAAGCCGGGCTACGATACTAAGATATAGTTAAAGCAAAGCATCACAGGCTGGAATATCTGAACACACCTATCTAAACTCACCTATTATAGGACACATGCTGAGGTTCAGAGAAGTAAAACACAATTAGTAAAATTACTAACATTTCCTGATTGTTTGACCACTATCTTTGCTTACTCTGACTTTAACCAGAAAGATACAATCTGAAATAAAACAAGCATACTAAAAAAAAAAGGGAGGGGGGGAATATGAAATTAAAAATTTCCCCTTTGGCTTTTAAGTTCCTAGTGGTTGTAAATTAGTATCATGGTCTTTATTGTTTATCCTACCTTTTTCATAGTTTTTGCGTATTTTACATAGTTATGCATACTTATATTCCCTTCAGTGACTATATCATTTATCAGAAATCTGACTGGCTTCTAAAAAAATTGGATATAAATCAAAACTTTCCAAATCATTTAAAACTTATTAGAAGCCTGTTTTTAAAATTTTGATAGACATGAAGAACTTATGACCAAAGTAGGATGGACAGTTTGGTTTCTCTGTCCACTTGACCCTTGATTATTAGTAAAAACAAACCCATTTTCCACCAATTTTCATTTATGTCATTAAGATTATCACCCAACTTCCTTGAAGTTTTCCTTCAGGCTTATTTTTCAAAAATGGTACTACTGATGCTACCAGGCCCATTTTTTTTTTCAGATGAAAACAAACTGAAATACATAGCCACCCTTCTGTTCAACATCCACCTTCTCCATTTATTTACCTACAGAAAGTCTTTCACCACATCTCAAATACTTTCTAAATTTCTGGACAGATGCCTGGAGCAGGCATAGCAATTTAGGTTTTTTCATTCACTGAAACTGTAAAAGCAGCATATTCAGGACTAAAAACAAAAGTATGGCCACTCATTTGTAATTGAAGTCTCATAGGCCAGTTCATTACCTATATTTTATTAGGTAAAAATACCTAATACCGCCCCCCCCCCTCTTTTGGCTTTCCCTTATATAAACAGATCCCTTGGTATAAATCTACAAACATCACTACAGCCCTTGTTATATATGCAAAAAGCTTTGTGTTCTGTGTGCTGTGATACTCTTACAACCTTTAATTTTTAAGACAGAAATAAGTTTATATATTAAAGACTTCTATCATAAAAACAATTGTAGAAAATTATTCAATAGTGCTGAAGGTAACCACTTTTTAGGTGTTAACATTAACAAGGTAACCCAGTAACAATTTAAATTTTAAATCTCATTTCTGGCATAGCAACCCACTGGAAAATGTATAATTTTCCTTTTACTTTGTTCGTAAAAGCTATGACATGACAGAATATCTTTTGCTTTTTATTATCCAAGGTGTCACAAATACCTAACCTCCTCTGTTACCTACCCTTCAATTTTTATTTCAGGGAAACCTCAAAATGCATATATTTTTTTCATGGAATCATTCAAGGTTAACAAAGAGTGCTCATAACTCACCCTTTAACTTATAAAGATGTCAGTCATTTTAACTTATAAAGATGTCAGTCATTTTAACTTATAAAGATGTCAGTAACTTCCAAAAACAATTTAGAAACATCTAGCTAAAAAGGTAAATCAACAACTGTCAATAAACTTAAACTAAAAAATAAAACTACAGAGCATAAAAAACTTTTACTCTTCACTGCGCATTAGAAATTAGACTATAATAAGCCCTTTGTGGACAAATGCTAGATTATTCTTTTCCATCTTTGACTATCTTCATTATGAAATGGTAATATCAACTTTTCCCAAAGAAATTCATACAACTATTCAGAATTTGGAAAAAGAATCGAAATTGCAAAGAGAAAAATAGACATTGAGAAGGGTGTTATCTGTCCCGTTTGACTAGAGACTACTTAACCTGCTCTTAAATCTGTCAAGAAGTTCTGCAAATTCCTAAGTAACCTGCATCTGGACCCACCAACCAACACAGTGCCTACTTGAAATGGGCAGATTAATGACTCAACCAAATCATATCACAAATTTTAATAGAAATATATCTTAAGTAGCCTTCTAGTCTACTTTACCTACTATAAACCAGGAGCTGGGCAGAAAGTTCTCACAGCACAACCTGTTTAAATCATGTTGTTTTTTTTTTTAAACTATTCTTTATTAACAAGATGCCTCTAGTGGTAGCTGAAGTACACAGCCAAAAATAAAAAGGAGCTAACTACGATTTCTAAGAAATACTATAGTGTATCCCATACAAGCAGGGGATTGTCTAAAAATTGTCTATGTATAAATATACCATGACCATGTACTCAATCTAAGAATTATCTATGTGTAAAAATATTATAACCATGTACTACTTTTTAATCAGGAAAAAGGTTATTAAATATGCACATGTAGTTGCAGAACATGAAAAAATCCTACAGCAAATAACTGCAGTGTCTTTTAATATACCTAGTATATTATAGATGGAAAACAAATTCCAACCATATGTATGCTTAATACTTAAAGCCCATTAAAATAAACCAATAAAAATGTTACGCTATAACCCATTCTAATATTATGACAAGGCAAATGCCAAGTAACAGTGCCAAGTTTACAGAAGTTCAAGTCTATATGAATATAGCCTAAGTTTTTAAAACAGATTCTCAAAACATATTTCCCTACTACTTTGTAAAATTGAGAGATTTCCATAGAAACATACTAGTGCGTTTAGGTGAACTATACTTGGGGGTGGGAGGGATTTAAATTACCCAAATAACTTATATTTATTGTACTAAGAACTTCATTCTTCAGGACTTGTAGACAACAGTCTGTGTTTATTCAATTCATGTATTTCAGTCTTTCAGTTTTTATAGCAGTTCTGCTTCCTTCCTTTTGAGTATTAAGCTGTTTCTTTTACAGATCCTTAAGCTTACAAAAGAAATATTTTCACTCTTTTTAATCCATAACTAGTATTAGAGCAATTTCTTAAAAAGCAAATACCAACTGCTCAAAATATTAGCTATTTTAAAATAATTTACCTTCTTTTAAAGTCCAGTATGCTGCATTTTAAGTGAGATTAAAGTGATTTTTTTATCTATGAAGGCTCACAGATCTTCTAACTTGTATGTCTTTACAGTCTCTAAAGTTTGGAATAATTCTGGCAACGTGTTAAGACAATTTATTAAAGAATTGGCAGTTAAATTTAAACTCATGTCACACTGTGAAATTACCTGTAAAACTTACAAATCTTTCATACAAATTTTATTTATTTAGGCCATGCCATGTGGCTTGTGGGATCTTAGTTCCCTGACCAGGGATTAAACCCTTGATCCCTGTGAAACATGGATTCCTAACCACTGGACCACCATGAAATTTCCTTCTGTACAAACTTTAAATGTGGTTCATAAACCAGTCAGCTTACACGCTATGATCAGTTGTCCAAAAAACCAGTGTGTAAGTGGCAACTTTAAAGTATAGAAAATAAATGTAAAAGGACTAAAGTAGTTTAGCTATATTAAAACAAACCACTAAGAACCCATTACAAAATTTCCTACTTATGTTTTCATCTTTTAGTGTTACGGAGTATTTACAAATCTTGAGTAAGTAAGACTACAGGGCCTTAGTTTCAGGGAAAAAACTTTACTTTTCTTCTGCCTCAGACTGTTCAGGCCTAGTCTCTTATACTTTGGTGAAAATCATGAGACAGTAAAGATTATACAGAACTACATTATGGCAGTAACTTAAAGGAAGGAGGGGAAACCACATTTTCTTTCATTATTTCCTTCTCAATTTTTTTCTTTTTACAGTGTTTACTGATTTCCCATCCAATCATTACCATTTTCTCATCTTCACGTCTATCCTACTAAACTGTTTACGATGTGTGAATAGTAACTATTAACTCACTCAGCTTAGGAGAGGGGGTCTCAGGGTTAGTTACATGATGACTGAGCACCCACTGATGTTATCAACAGATTTTCACAGTATTTACAAGCTCTAAAAAACTTATGCTGATTACTCAAGGCCATTTTTACACTTGTATACTACACACTATACCATAAGGACGTAACTTCATTTACAAAATTAAGTCCATAAACAAAGTTTATCTGTATTTAAAAAAAATGACTCTTATCTCTAAATGTTACCCTTGATAGTCTTTCAGATCCCAAGACTCTTTATACTCATTTTAGGAATGCTACAAATTATAAGTAGTAACTATGGCAAATCTGTAGAAGTACAGTTAGGCATCCTGGGTACAACTGGTTGTACTGTTCCCTTTAAAAATCCCACCTTCTAGCTTAGATTGAGCAAATGAGCACCCTTCAGGGAAAGAATCTCAAATATAAAAATTTGAACATTTTCTGAAGTTTTACAAATTCTCTGCTTAAATAAATAGATGGGGAGAACAAAAAAGTATTAAAATTGGACACATATTATTTCAGAAAAAAAATTAAACTCAAGAGACACAGACTATTCCCTAAGTTCAATAATACTCCTACTAAAAGAATGGAAGCCTTACTCTTCTGCAACAGGTTGATATGATGAGATATGTAAAACTAAACTGCTGAAGAAGCTGGACTAACTTTTTTTTTTATTTAAACCTAAACTGCTAACATCCTTATCTATAAAATAGGATTTCAATTTTATTTGTATTCATTAAAAAAAAAAAGACAAGAGGGGTTTTTAAAAAAAAAAAAAACTAGTGGCCAAGCTGGGTTTTTAATGGCATAGTCATCACCCTTATTATTACAAAACAGGTTTCAATTAAGAAAAAACAAAAACAAAAAACCTTCCCCTATTTTTGATATTCTTTAACAAAATATCTTAACACACAAATTTAAATTCCAACTTGATAGATGAATTTGCATTTTGCTCTTCACTTTTATTATCCAGTTAATCATCTCATATATTAAGAATGGGAATACTAGGGTCTCTTAAAATATCCCAGCTACTCAAAAAGCCAGAACAAGCTCTCAAAACAGGATGCCAGAATAAGTAGTACCCTTCCTCTTCAGCAATTCTACTAAGTATACACAATCATGGAATTACAAGATAGACTCCTAAATGATAAAGGATCCTTAACCTAGATTAAAAACTCAGGGCCATTGTTTTAAAAAAAAAAATTGGACTCAATGTTTTTCTAAGTTTCATTTAAAATTTTTTTTTTAATTTTAAATTTAAAGAGGGGAATAAGTAAAATAACAAGAAAATATTAATTTCCATTCCCCTTAATTTCTATCAAGGATACTAAAATTTTTTGAGATTGAAATCCTAATTTTAGTTGAAGTTGTACACAGCAAACTATTCATTATTTTTATGAAGATGACATGCAAAGAAAGTCAGCTCAAGTGCCAATCTCACTCCTAACTCCAAATAAAGATAGTTCCACTTAAAATTCTGTTAACTTGATGCACATGCCAAGAAAACTGCTTAAATGGACTTATTTTAGTAAGTATCGCTATTCTTCTGGATCCCCTGAAATTCTCTTGCTCATTCTTTACATCCCACTGCTCTCCAGTTTAGATAAGACTTTTCATAAGCTCCTTCCTTAAATATTTTAAGTGTACCCTGCTGCTCTTCCTCTGCTATTTTCTGTTCTAAAGAAATAAATTCCTTTCATTATGCTACTCTCATAAGAATCTATCGATGGCTCCTTACCACATATTGGATTAAGTCCAAATTCCTAAATCTAGAAATCACACTCCTCCACTATCTGACTACACAGTCAAGCCTATGTAGTCTAGCAACCTCCCCATTGTCTCATTCTTACAATCAATATTCGTATTTCCCTTATCATAATATGCAACGTTAAGTTTTACATACTAAATAAAACTTTTCCTTTCCTCTGGGCTCACAAAATCATTCAACTTCATTTTCTGAATTTCTTATTAATTCTATCACACAGTACTTGACTATATTCTGACTTTTACCCAGATTTGAACTATCAGTTATCACAAATCAGACTCCAAATTCTCTCCTTTGAGAACATCTGGTCTTTACAAAAAAGGTAAGAGATGCTTAATACTTTCGAAGGGAATATGACTGATTAACTGCTAGGGTGACTTTTAACAAAAATTCAGCAAATTATATTTTCCTTTATAAAGCTCTTTTATGTTTTAGGAAACTCAAGAGGTAATTATCTATAATGGAAAATTAAGTTCTTGTAATTGTTTTTAGCAAACTCCATTAACAGCTCTGAGACACTGACATGGAGTGTGCTCTTTTAAGAAAAATAATCAAAATATATACATAGCATATTTTTTGCAGGCAATAAGCAATGGATCGGGACTTGCAAATCTCAAGATTCCTGGCTGTATTGTCTTTTTGGGCATCAGTTTTTAATTTCTAAAATGTTAAGAGTTCTCCAGCCATTGTAAATTAGAAAATATATCAAAGATGGTGAGGGGGGAGATTGTAAAATGCTACAAAAGTAGGAACTATTAGTTTCAATCCTGTTTCTTTAATATGTTTCAAGGTTTCCATAGAGTCATTTTAAATATCTTTTCAATAAGATATGGTTAACATATGTTGTTTATTCCTTACATAAAGGAAATGAAATCTGAACACTGACCCATTGATGTTTTGTTTTAATAAAAATGTTTGAAGTATAACAACTACTTAAAACATTTCAGAAACACCATTTAAAAATCCTTTTCTGAGACTCTCTAAAACGTTATGACATTTATGTACAAAGATAACACACAATTTTATTTTATAAAACCAAGGGCACTATAGTTTAAAAACTAAAAGCACTGCTGAATATGAAACTGCTTTAAGAGAACAACAAAAAAAAGTATATCATCAGAAAACTGTCTCCCACTCTTCTAATTCTTCTTCCAATTATGAACAAAGACAATTACTTCAACCTACCAAAAAAACCCAAAAAACAAAAGGTAACTGGTGAACATACTGAGTTCATTCACTTGGGTATCAGATGTGAAAATATTTCCTATGACCACGAACACTGTAAAAGAGGAAAAGGTAAAAATGCCTTTTCCTATTAAAATATATAGTTAATGCCTACATGCGTTTTAGCTTAAAATTGGGTAGGAATCTTACATATATTACTTTCTTAGCTGGGTAAGGTAACAATTACCTAGAATTTGCCAAATTTCTCAATTTGATGACCCCTCCCCCCCAAAAAAAAGGTAAGACCTCAAAGGAAAATAAGGTTCCCAAAGTAGTTCTCTTCAATTTCCCACAAACCAAAACAAACATTAACTCCCCAAAATTGTACTTAACTGACAGTAAAATTTCTTCCCATTATTAGCTAACATTTTCAAAACAAGCAGCAGCTTACGACTACTTATTACCAAGTATTACATGATTTTTTAAAAAGTTTTGTTGGGACCATCAATACCTCATCCTACAAAATGAGCAGGTAATTTCATTGATATCTACAGACTTCAGATTTTAATAGAGAAAACCAATCTTAAAGGCATTCAAGATAGCTTTTTTGTCTTAACCTCAAAAAGAACAAAAGTCTAATTCGACCTTCTGGTTTATCTGTTTCCAGATGCTTATGAGCGTCTAAAAAAAGACAAAACTTATTCTGCACCTAGTGATTTTGATGCGTTTCCCCTAGTGACCAGAATGCCAACACAGGAGCCAGAAAATGCTGTCTGGGGATTGTTTTCTTCACACGGTTTTACACTAACTCAGTTCCATCAATTTTCACTACGAGAGTAACTTCCGAAATATAACCCAATCACTGCTAAACTTCCTAGTATCTTTAAGCTGAGGATAAGGTATCTTTGTGATGTTTATATTCATCACACCCAAAATAATGAAAAACTTCGAGCCTCTTTGCTGGAGGATGGGTCGAGAAGAGAAATGGGAGAGAGAGGGGCTGGAATTTTCAGGTAACCTTTTTGAATTAAGAGAATAGCACAAACTATTGTAAAAATACTGAGCAATGAAATTTGTTCAGTTATGTAAGATTAAGACAGAAGAGTCCTTTTTGTTTTTTACCGTAAAAACCTGTAAAGGAGTGGTGTTTAAAGGTCATAGGAGGAAAAGCATTGGAAGTTGAGATATAGAGAAGAAAGAAAGAAAAAAAAAAGCCCAACATTAAGGAATTAGAAAAATAAGGCGTTATAGCATTTCCACATTCATTTTGAAGTGAAAAGAAAGCAGAAGGGACATTAAAGGAGAAGGGCTCCTTGCGTAGTTTTCCCCTCACAGCTCTCGTCTTAAGAACGCTTAAGGGTCGGTGCGGTCGTTGACTAACCACTTCATTAGGCTCGTCCCACCTTCAACCTCAAGGCTTTCGCCTTTATAGACGCAACGCCGCCGGTTCCGACAGAGACGCGGCCGCTCACTGCAATAGAGAGCCAAGGAGACACAGGCCCCAGCTAGTCCCGCGCCAGCTTCTCCCCGCCCGGACAGCAGCCCCGCGCACTTTCGACCCCGAGACCCTCTACGATGCTCGGGGTCGCCAGAAACGCCACCGCAGGAAGCACCTACCACTATCCGGCCGGAGGGGAACTCCCTGCCGTCTCCTCCCGCCCCACCGCGACGGGGACCCACACCTTGGAACAGCGATAAGGAAGCCTCGGGGTGGGGAGAAGGCAAGGTGCCCCGCGGGGGGGGTGGGAACCGGACCCAGGAGTCCGGCTATCAGTCAGTCTCCAAAAAAAGGGGGAAGGGGGGTGATCCGTGGTATTTGGGGCAAGAGTGTAACCCAGAAGCCATCTTGGGATGTGAAGAAGCGACCTCGATGGCTCCAGAGGCTGCTCCCAGCGGGCCCCCGCAGGACTCCCCGCAACCCCGCCCGACCGCGCTTGTCCCCGTGAAACCCCGAGCATCGGGGCCGCCGCCAAAGACGGCTCCCGCGGCTTTGTACTCACTCTGCCCTCGAAGTTGTTCTCCTCTACATCACTCATGTCGGCCAGGCGCTCCCCAGAACTAAATAAGAGACAAGTCTCGGCTTGAGGGCCGATGGCCTAATCAACCCGCTGACTGGACCGTGGGGAGGAGAAAAGAGTCGGCAACAACGGCCGCTCCACTCCACTCCCACTCGGTCGCAGGCTCCAGCAAAATGGCGCCGGCACCGCCAGAAATCTTCTGGCCTCCCTAGTGTACGACGTAAGGGGCGGAGCGTCTCTGTGACGTCAAGAGGCCCCGCCCCCAAGGAGGCTTTGTGGTTGCCTGGGCCTAGCAACGCCCGCCGCAGAAACTCTGACGCTCTGCGCCTCGGAACCGACTGCCCACCTGACGTTCGAATTTCAGACTCCTTCTTAAGCGTCAGTCCTTTTAAAGATTTTCAGTCACCACATAAGTTTTTATTGACTTTAGTCCCTTTATATGTTTTCCAAGTGGATTTAGATGGAACAGAAAAAACTGGAATCGTCTTCATAATTAGTAGGCTTTTTATTTTGAATGGTTTTAGTCAGCACTTCGGAGAAGGCAATGGCAACCCACTTAAGTACTCTTGCCTGGAAAATCCAATGGATGGAGAAGCCTGGTGGGCTGCAGTCCATGGAGTCGCTAGAGTCGGGCATGACTGCGCGACTTCACTTTCACTTTTCACTTTCATGCATTGGAGAAGGACATGGCACCCCATTCCAGTGTTCTTGCCTAGAGAATCCCAGGGACGGAGGAGCCTGGTAGGCTGCCGTCTATGGGGTCGCACAGAGTCGGACCCGACTGAAGTGACTTAGCAATAGCAGTCAGCACTCAACTTTTCTTCAGCATTTGCTGTCATGCTATTGAAGTAATTTGTCAGTTTTCATTCCAATCCCAAAGAAAGGCAATGCCAAAGAACGCTCAAACTACCACACAATTGCACTCATCTCACACGCTAGTAAAGGAATGCTCAAAATTCTCCAAGCCAGGCTTCAACAATACGTCAAACGTGAACTTCCAGATGTTCAAGCTGGTTTAGAAAAGGCAGAGGAACCAGAGATCAAATTGCCAAAATCCACTGGATCACAGAAAAAGCTAGAGAGTTCCAGAAAAACATCTATTTCTTCTTTATTGACTATGCCAAAGCCTTTGACTGTGTGTATCACAATAAACTGTGGAAAATTCTGAAAGAGATGGGACTACCAGACCACCTGACCTGCCTCTTGAGAAACCTGTGTGCAGGACAGGAAGCAACAGTTAGAACTGGACATGGAACAACAGACTGGTTCCAAAGAGGAAAAGGAGTATGTCAAGGCTGTATGTTGTCACCCTGCTTATTTAACTTCTATGCAGAGTACATCATGCAAAACGCTGGGCTGGAAGAAGCACAAGCTGGAATCAAGATTGCTGGGAGAAATATCAATAACCTCAGATATGCAGATAACACCACCCTTATGGCAGAAAGTGAAGAGGAACTAAAAAGCCTCTTGATGAAAGTGAAAGAGGAGAGTGAAAAAGTTGGCTTAAAGCTCAACATTCAGAAAACTAAGATCATGGCATCTGATCCCGTCACTTCATGGGAAATAGATGGGGAAACAGTGCAAACAGTGTCAGACTTTATTTTTGGGGGCTCCAAAATCACTGCAGATGGTGATTGCAGCCATTAAATTAAAAGACACTTACTCCTTGGAAAGTTATGACCAACCTAGATAGCATATTGAAAAGCAGAGACATTGCTTTGCCAACAAAGGTCCGTCTAGTCAAGGTTATAGAGAAGGCAATGGCACCCCACTCCAGTACTCTTTGCCTGGAAAATCCCATGGACGGAGGAACCTGGTAGGCTGCAGCCCATGGGGTCGCTGAGACTCGGACACGACTGAGCATCTTCACTTTCACTTTTCACTTTGATGCATTGGAGAAGGAAATGGCAACCTACTCCAGTGTTCTTGCCTGGAGAATCCCAGGGACAGGGGAGCCTGGTGGGCTGCCGTGTATGGGGTCGCACAGAGTCGGACACGACTGAAGGGACTTAGCAGCAGCAGCAGCAGTCAAGGCTATGGTTTTTCCAGTAGTCATGTATGGATGTGAGAGTTGGACTGTGAAGAAAGCTGAGTGCCGACGAATTGATGCTTTAGAACTGTGGTGTTGGAGAAGACTCTTGAGAGTCCCTTGGACTGAAAGGAGATCCAATCAGTCCATTCTAAAGGAAATCAGTCCTGGGTGTTCTTTGGAAGGAATGATGCTAAAACTGAAACTCCAGTACTTTGGCCACCTCATGTGAAGAGTTGACTCATCGGAAAAGACTGATGCTGGGAGGGATTGAGGGCAGGAGGAGAAGGGGACGACAGAGGATGAGATGGCTGGATGGCATCACAGACTCGATGGAGGTGAGTTTGAGTGAACTCCAGGAGTTGGTGATGGACAGGGAGGCCTGGCGTGCTGCGATTCCTGGGGTCGCAAAGACTCGGACACGACTGAGGGACTTAACTGAACTGATTCACAGATGGGATTTATAATGAGTTCACTCCTCCCTGAGACAACTGTGTCAACTTTTTAATAATACTTATTATTATTTAATAATTATCCCCTTATTTTCCTTATTATTATTTAATAATGCTTATTTCCCTTATTAAATTAAATTAATTTATTTAATTATATATTTATTTTTGGCTGTGTGGGTCTTAGTTGTGGCATGGGGACTCTCAGGTTGAGGGGCGCTGGTTCAGTAGCCATGAGACATGTGGGATCTTAATTCTCGAACTATTCAAACCATGTCCCCTGCACTGGAAGGCAGATTCCTAACCACTGGACCACCAGGGAAGTTCCCTAACTAATCTATTTTAACTCAGATGTTTCTATAAATCTTCATAGTCAAAACTCCCAAATCTGTTTGCTGCTCCTGCTGCTGCTGCTGCTAAGTCGCTTCAGTCGTGTCCAACTCTGTGCAACCCCATAGATGGCAGCCCACGAGGCTCCCCCATCTCTGGGTTTCTCCAGGCAAGAACACTGGAGTGGGTTGCCATTTCCTTCTCCAATGCATGAAAGTAAAAAGTGAAAGTGAAGATGCTCAGTCGTGTCCGACTCTTAGCGACCCCATGGACTGCAGCCTACCAGGTTCCTCCGTCCATGGGATTTTCCAGGCAAGAGTACTGGAGTGGGGTGCCATTGCCTTCTCCGCCAAATCTGTCTCATTTCAGTTCAGTCACTCAGTCGTGTCCGACTCTTTGCGACACCATGAATCGCAGCACACCAGGCCTCCCTGTCCATCACCAACTCCCGGAGTTCACTCAAACTCACGTCCATCGAGTTGGTGATGCCATCCAGCCATCTCATCCTCTGTCGTCCCCTTCTCCTCCTGCCATCCCTCCCAGCATCAGAGTCTTTTCCAATGAGTCAACTCTTCACATGAGGTGGCCAAAGTACTGGAGTTTCAGCTTTAGCATCATTCCTTCCAAAGAAATCCCAGGGCTGATCTCCTTCAGAATGGACTGTTTGGATCTCCTTGCAGTCCAAGGGACTCTCAAGAGTCTTCTCCAACACCACAGTTCAAAAGCATCAATTCTTCAGCGCTCAGCTTTCTTCACAGTCCAACTCTCACATCCATACATGACCACTGGAAAAACCATAGCCTTGACTAGACGGACCTTTGTTGGCAAAGTAATGTCTCTGCTTTTGAATACTTGGTTTCAAATTGTGGTGATACTTTATGAGATGACTTTGAGCCTTATTTTCATTTTGCATTTTTAAAATTAGTTTCCTCATAAAACTTTTTTTCCCATAATACTTTGTGATGAAAGGTTGATGTGAACCTTCAACCACAGATCTATGTTAGGAAAAGTAATTGAAAAACATTATTAAGATTGCTACCCCTGGTCTAGATTTCAAGACTTGACTGTGTCTGCTGTTGATAGAGCTGAACATATATACTATCTGCTTTAAAATTTTATTTATATTTTTGGCTGTGCTGGATATTCGTTGCTCCGTTGGCTTTCTCTAGTTGCCAAGAGTGGGGCTACTCAAGCACGGCCTCTAGGGCTTGTGGGCTTCCGTAGTTGTGGGGCAGGACCATAATTGCTCAGTGTACTGTGGAATCACCCTGGACCAGAGATTGATCCGATGGCATGTCCCTTGCATTGGCAGGTGGGTTCTTCACCACTGGCCCACCAGGGAAATCTTACAACATTGGCTTTGTAAAAAAATATTTATTGAAATATAGTTGATTTATGACATTGTGTTAGTTTCAGGTGTACAGCAAAGTGATTCGGTTATCTATATATAAAATTCATTTTTTACACTCTCTTCCATTATAGGTTTTTATAAGCTATTGAGTATAGTTTCCTGTGCTATACAGTAGGTCCTTGTTGGTTATCTATTTTATATACAGTAGTGTGTGTATTTTAATCCCAAACTCCCAATTTATCCTCCACCTTTTCCGTCTGGAGCTATGAATTTCCAAACTGTATGACTGTGAGTCTATTTCTGTTTTATAAACAAGTTTATTTGTATTAATCTCATTTTTTAGATTCCACATATAAGCGATATTATATATTTATCTTTCTCCATCTAGCATGATAACCTCTGAGTCCATCCATATTATTGCAAATAGCACTATTCCATTCTTTGTTTTTAATTTTAAATTTATTTTTTAATTGAAGGATAATTGGTTTACAGAGTTGTGTTCACTGTGTGTGTATATATATATATACACACATATACATACATATATATGTATGTTGTTGTTTAGTCACTAAGTTGTGTCCAACTCTTTGCCATCCCATTTTCTTCTCCAAGGTGTGTGTGTGTGTATATATATGTGTATATATATACCACATCTTTATCCATTCATCTGTCAATGAACAGGTTGCTTTCATGTCTTGGGTATTGAAAGTAGTGCTGCAATGAACATTGGGCTGCATGAATCTTTTCAAATTATGATTTTCTCTGGATATGATTTTCCCAGGAGTGAGATTGCTGGATCATATGGTAGTTCTATTTTTAATTTTTAAAGAAACCTCCAAACTCTCCACCAATTTACATTTCCACCAACAGTGTAGGAGGGTTGCTTTTTCTCCACATCCTCCCCAGCATTTATTATTTGTAGACTTAAAAAAATATTTATCCATCTACTTGGCTGTGTTGGGTCTCAGTTGTGGCGCGTGGGCTCAGTAGTTGTGGCACAGGGGCTTACTAGCTCCACAGCATATGGGATCATAGTTCCCTGACCAGGATCAAACTGTGGTCCCCAACCATGCAAGGCGGACTTTTAAGCCATTTTTTGATTGAGTTGTTTGTTTATAACATCTACTTTTAAAAAAGATAGATGGAATCGGCCAGATACCATTTGAACCTCCCTTCACTGGGTCTTGTTGCAGCATGTGGGATCTAGTTCTCTGACCAGGAATCAAACCTGGGCCCCTTCCACTGGAAATGTGGTGTCTCAGACACTGGACCACCAGGGAAGTCCCTCAGTCGATCTTAGTGCCATTAAAAGTGAGATACTTCTTGATGTGATCAAGTAAGAACTACAAAGCACCTTCTTTAAGTATTCATGATTCCTCCAAATTCAACTCAAATCTGATTAAGGCTTAGACTTAACCAGCAATTTATATGAAATGTAGGTGATAGAAAAATATGTTTTAAAAAACCGACCAAACACCAAGAAGATGTAATCAGGTTTCATAGGACAAATAACCTAATTTCTCCAACAAATTAAATAAATTTAAAAAGAAGGGTGTAAGGGGAAGGTGGGCTATCAAAAAGTAAGTCTTAAGAGACATAATCAAATATGTGCCTCATGATTTTGATTCAAACCAACTGATTCAAGACACCAAAATTTGAATTAAGCCTGGAATTTGATCATTTTCAGGAATTAATATTAGTAGATGTAATTATGTTAAGGTGGATATGTTCAAAGGAAAAAATCTTTACCATAAAATGATGTCTTTGACTTGCTTTAAATTATTCCAGAAAGAACCCAAATAAATATATATTGTGAATATAATGAGGATACTTATTGTTAAAACTGGGTAATGGATATGTAAGAGGTCATGATGGAAACAAACGGGTTATTCCCTCCACTTTTTTGTTTGAAATTTTCCATAATAGTTTTTTTTAAAAAGTATTGCAAGAAACTGCTTTTCTTGTGTCACATTATACTGATACAGAAAGCACTTTCAAAAGAAAAAGTCAAAAACTGTTTTTACAACTTTATAATAAATAACATTTCAGAGACAGTATTTTGAAGGATAATAATTATTTGAACAAAGTTCTATTTTTCTCTTTTCATTTTGAAATAATTTCAAGCTTATTGTTTTTTAAAGTTGTAAAAATAGTACAAAGAATTCTCTTCACTCAGCTTCCTAAGTGTTTTGTGTTGCATATTGTCGTTGTCCATTTGCTAAGTCTAGTCTGACTCTTTGCGACCTCATGGGCTGTAGCGTACCAGACTCCTTTGTCCTCCACTGGCTTCTGGAATGTGCTCAACTTCATTGAGTTGGTGATACTATCTAACTATCTCATTCTCTGCCACCCCGTTCTCCTTTTGCCTTCAATCTTTCCCAGCATCAGGGTCTTTTCCAGTGAGTTGGCTCTTTGCATCAGGTGGCCGAAGTATTGGAGCTTCAGCGTCAGCAACAGTCCTTCCAATAACTAAGTATTCAGGGTTGATTTCCTTTAGGATTGAGTAGTTTGAATTTCCTTGCAGTCCAAAGGACTCTCAAGAGTCTTCTCTAGCACCACAATTCGAAAGCATCAATTCTTTGGTGCCCAGCCTTCTTTATGGTCCAACTCTCACATCTGTACATGACTACTGGAAAAACTATAGCTTTCCTATACAGACCTTTGTGGGTATAATCATCAAAACCAGGAAGTTTACATACTATTAACTAATCTGCAGACTTTATTCAAATTTCATTAATTGTCCTACTGGTCACCCTTTTCTGGGCAAGGATTTAATCTAGGATTATACATTGCATTTAATTGTCATCTCCCTTTAATCTGGATAGCTTCTCAGTCCTTGCCTTTCACCTAAAGTCATTGAAAGTTTTGAAGAATACTGGTCATCTGTTCTATAAACATACCTCAAATTGGGTTTGTCTGACATTGTCTTCTGATTAAATCAGTGTTACGCATTTTGGCAAGAGTATCACAGAAGTGATGTTGCATTCATCTCAGTGTATCATATCTAAAAGGTTCATAATGTCAGTATGTCTTGTTACTGGTGATGTTAACCTCAATTACTGTTTATCAAGTAGTAGTTGCTGGATTTCCTCACTGTAAAGTTACTTTCTTTCTCTTAGTAATGAAAAAGTATCTTGTGGGGAGATCTTTTTTGAGACTCTGTAAATATCCTCCTTCTCAATATTTTCTTGCCAGCAACAAGAATTACCCTACCATTTGTCAAACATTGGTTTTATATTTCCATCCTTTCTTCTACATTTATTAATTAGAATTCAATTCTAAGGAAAACCTTTCTATCTTCTCCCATTATTCTTCTCCCATTATTTCTCTTTTCTCAGTTATTCATTTTTATCAGCATGGACTCATGGATATTTATTTCATTCTATGTGTTCTAATCCATTGCTATCATTTTGTTGCTCAAATTGTCCTCGATTTGTCCATAAAGAGTCTCTTTAAGTGAACTATTTATGAGTTAGTTTAAAATTTTTAATTTTTTATGTTTAAACATACATATTTATGTCTGTTTATATCTCTTTTCCATTTTCCTATTGGATTTGTCCCTCAATTTTGAAGAGCTTTTTTATGTATTAAGATATTGCCCTTTTATCTGTGATGCATGTTATAAGAATTTTCTCATAGTTTGTGAGTTGCCTTTTGGTTTTGGTTGTGGCATTTTTTGCATACAGTTGTTTTACCTACAGTTGTTTACATGTCAGATTTGTCATTTATTATTGCTTTTGATTTTACATAATAGAAAACCTTACACTAGGGTTAAAGGAGAATTTACTCATGTTTTCTTGCAAGAGTTATGTAGTTTCATATTTTATATTTAGGTTCTTGATCCATTTGGAGTTTATTCTCATGTATGGTGTGACATATAGCTTTTTCCAAATAGCTACCCCGTTGTCCCAGCAATGTTTATTAAAAATCTCATCTTTGCTGCAATGATGTAAGATGCCACCTTTATTATATGCTAAATTTCCTTATGCATTTAATTTTATTTCTGCATTTTCTATTCTGTTTGCTTAGTCTTTTTGTCTATTCATGCATCAGTACCATACTATTTTAATTATAAACATTTTTAAGTTTTAATGACCGATAGGGCAAGTCCCCTTCTTATACATTTTTATGTTTTTTTAACTTAGCCTGATTACTTAACAGCCACAGTCTTTTTTATGGGGAAAGTATACCTTTTTAAAAATTTTTATTTAGTTATTTATTTTTGGCTGTGCTGGGTTTTCGTTGCTGTGTGCAGGCTTTTGTCTGGTTGTGGCGAGCAGGGGCTACTCTAGTTGCAGCGCTCAGAGTTCTTCTCATTGTGGCTCGCCGGCTCTAGAGCCCAGGCTCAATTGCTGTGGCCCTCGGGTTTAGTTGCTCTGTGTCATGTGGGATCTTCCTGGCTCAGGGATAAATGATACCTTTTTATTGCTGCCTTCCTGACAAAGGAAAAAAGCAATCTGCCTAGTTCTCTCCTTATTATCATTACCATGATAGCATTTCTACGATCATCATGATGTCATCCACATCAGCTATACTATCTATGTACTAACCATTTTATGCATATTTTCTCATTAATAAAGCATCAGTACTCAGGTAGATTTTGGGAGGAATTGAAAATATGTTAAGTATCTTTTCCTTCCCCAAGCTCACCTCCTCATTCTTAGCATGTGAGGAGGTTTTGGTTATTTGAATCTAATTGTCCTGTTCATATCTGTATTCATGGGAGTTTAGAAGAGAATCCTTTTTGATTGGAGATATTAGAAATAGATGGTATCTCCAGTTTCCTCATTTTAAATGCAGACATGAAGGCTTGGGGAAGGGAAGTCACTTACACCAGTAGAGAGAGATGGAAACAAGTTTAGAAATAATCTAATCCAATTTTATGGCAAATAGACGGGGAAACAGTGGAAACAGTGGCTGACTTTATTTTTTGGGGCTCCAAAATCAATTCAGATGGTGATTGCAGCCATGAAATTAAAAGAGGCTTACTCCTTGGAAGGAAAGTTATGACCAACCTAGACAGCATATTAAAATGCAGAGACTTTACTTTGTCAACAAAGGTTCGTCTAGTCAAGGCTATGGTTTTTCCAGTGGTCATATATGGACATGAGAGTTGGACTATAAAGAAAGCTGAGCGCCGAAGAATTGATGCTTTTGAACTGTGGTGTTGGAGAAGACTCCTGAGAGTCCCTTGGACTGCAAGGAGATCCAAACAGTCCATCCTAAAGGAGATCCAACCAGTCCATCCTAAAGGAGATCAGTCCTGGGTGTTCATTGGAAGGACTGATGTTGAAGCTGAAACTCCAATCCTTTGGCCACCTGATGCGAAGAGCTGACTCATTTGAAAAGACCCTGATGTTGGGAAAGATGGAAGGCAGGAGGAGAAGGGGACAACAGAGGATGAGATGGTTGGGTGGCATCACCGACTCAATGGACATGAGTTTGGGTAAACTCTGGGAGTTGGTGATGGACAGGGAGTCCTAGCATGCTGTGGTTCATGGGGTTGCAGAGTCGGACACAACTGAGCGACTGAACTGAACTGAACTGAATCCAATTTCTTGGTTTTACAGAGGCAGAAGTTTGAGTGACCCACCCAAGGTCTTATAGCAATAATAATACCGGTGGGTCCTCACCATGTATCAGGCACTGTTCTAAGAAATCAATATAGTTTATCTCACTTATTACTCACAGCAACCTGAAGAATTATTAATATTATTACCTCCAGTTTGTAGATAAGAAAACTGAGGCTGAAAGTAGTAGAGTAATTTGTTCAAGGTGAGCCAGCCAGCTGGCACAAGGCAGAGTTGGGATTTAAACTTGGGTGGGTTACCCACCAGACTCCAGTGCCCCCAGCAATCCTCTGGCATTGCAGATACAGAGCTCAAATGAGCAGACCCAAGGTTAGTGTTCAATCACTCAAAACTTGCTTATTTTAACCAAGAACTAATGTTGAGATTATACAAAACTTTTCCGTAAAAGAAAAAGCAAACACACAAAATAGTTTATATTGTTTTAACAGTGCAGCAGGAGTGTCCAAAAAGTTCATTATCCTGCAGTGATAGTTTTTTTTCAACATACAAAGTTTTAATTTGCTTTAAACATCCACACGAAAAAGACAGGCTAGTATAATGCTGAAGTGTTTTAAATTAAATTGAAATACTCTGATATTGCATAACTGTTTCAACATGCGTATCTTAAAAAATGAATTTTCTTATATAACTGCAATATTATTTCCTACAATATCACTATCACACCTAAAATTAAAAATTTGCCTAATAGTCCATTCTTGAATTTCTGCTATTGTCTTAAAACTCTTAAAATTTTTTTTTAAAGTTTGGGTCTAATCAAACACCAAGATTGCTTTTTCTCATTTTATCTTTAATCTCTTTTATTTAGAATGATCCAATTATTCCTACCCTCTCTTTTTCTTTCTCCCTTCCTTACTTCCTTGCCCTCTAACCCTGCCCCTCACCCCCCACACCTCTCTATTTCTTTTTTTTAAGTGACATTCACTTGTTAGAGAGACCTGCAAACCTGTGCTAAGTCCATCTTTTTAGGTATATCTGTTTCCTCATAATGTCATTTAATTGGAGGAGGAAATGGCAACCCACTCCACTATTCTTGCCTGGAAAATCCCATGGCAGGCTACAGTCCATGAGATTGCAAAAGAGTGCGACATGACTCGTCAAATAAAAAACAAACAGCAATGTCATCTAATGGGACTTTCCTGGTGGTCCAGTGGCTAAGACTCCACCCTTATAAGGCAGGGGGCCCAGGTTGGATCCCTGGTTAGGGAACTAGATTCTATGTGCTGCCCCTAAGACCCAGTGCTGCCAAATAAATAACTAAAAATAAGTACTGAAAAAATAATAATGTCATTTAATTTGCTCCTGTATTCTCTATACTTCCTAATTTTGAATGGCTTGATTAGATTCAACTTAAATATTTTTGGCAAGATTATTTCATGGGTGAAGCAGTATGTTATGTATCAGAAGCAACCTGGTGTCAAGTCACCCCATCAGCATTGACACCAAGACAAGGTTTTTTTTATTTTGGAGAAAATATTTGCAATACATGTATTTGCAAAGGGTTACAGTTGTATCCAGACGTACAAGTGTTGTTGCTGTTGTTCAGTTGATAAGTCCTTTCTGACTCTTTTGCAGCCCTGTGGGCTGTAGTGCACGAGGCTTCCCTGTCCGTGGGATTCTCCAGGCAAGAATACTGGAGTGGGCTGCCATTTCCTTCTCCATGAGTCAAGGTTTTAATACACAGATCCCTCCTCTGCAGAACCACATTCTACCATTTTGACCAGCAAGCAGTCAGGGACTGATATCTCCACACCATCCAAATATATAATTTCCCATCAGCACTTCATATAATAGGCTCAGTATCCATTGGAAATCCTTGCCTATATCAATCATTTTATTCAAAATGGCGACTTTCCCCCTCCGTCTTATCTCTGTGCTCACCAGCTGGCAATGTTCTGGTAAAACGATAGCTTTTTTACCCTTTTGAGTTTTAATTCATTTTTTGTTTTTTGTTTTAATTTTTTTCTAATAATAATCTTTAGAAAGAGCTTTCTTCATAAACTGTAAATTATTTGACTACTTTGAAATATATTTCCTACTAAAAAGGATAAATGCTTAATTTTTTACCTTTAATTGTCAATTTCAGAGTAAAGTGTTGATATAAGTCACTTCCAAAAGTGGCACGTGAGGTTTTTCAATGATAAAAATGAAAGGGATTTCTACTTGCAGTGCTTTTCCACTGAGATGCATTTTATCACCTAGGGAGCTCATAGCAGGTCACTGCCAGATTAACCTATAACAGTTTAGCCAGTTCTGAGGAACTAGATTTTAACATTGACAAGTAAAAGAAAGGTCAATATCAATCAGAAAAAGGTAGGTAAATGAGATTAAAAAAATAAAGGGATAAATTTTTAAAAATTGAAGTATAGTTGATTTACAAAGTTGTGTTAACTTCAGGTGTACAGCAAAGTGACTAAGTTTTATTTATACAAGTACATGTATGGGCTTCTGTGGTAGCTTAGTTGGTAAAGAATCTGCCTACAATGCAGGAGACTCTGGTTTGATTCCTGGGTTGGGAAGATCCCCTGAAGAAAGGATAGGCTACCCACTCCAGTATTCTTTGGCTTCTCTGGTGACTCAGTTGGTAAAGAATCCACCTGCAATGTGGGAGACCTGGGTTCCATCCCTGGGTTGCAAAGATCCCCTGAAGGAGGGCTACCCACTCCAGTATTTTTGCCTGGAGAATCCTCATGGGCAGAGGGACCTGGCAGGCTATAGTCCGTGGGGTTGCAAAAAGTCGGACACAACTGAGAGACTAAACACAGCACATGAACATATATATATGTGTATTTTTTTCAGATTCTTTTCCATTATAGGCTACTATAAAATATTGAATATAGTTCCCTGTGTTATATGGTAGGTCCTTGTTGTTTATCTGTTTTATATATAGCAGTGTGCATACGTTAAATCCAAAACTCTCAATTTATCCCTCCCCCCAAAATTTTTAAAATTTTCTGTGTCAGAGGACATTATCAACAGAGTGAAAATACAAATCACAGAATAGGAGAAAGTATCTGCTAGAGTTTAGTATCTAGACTATATAAAAACGCTTACAACTCAACAAAAAAAGAAACCCAAATGATTCAATTAGAAAATGGTCAAAGGTCCTGAATAGTCATTTCTCCAAAGAAAATATATAAATGGCCAATAAGCTCATGAAAAGATGGTCAACTTTATGTGTCATTAGGGAGATGAAAATGGAAACTACAAGATACCACTTATACCCACTCAGATGGTTAGTAATTTTTAAAAACCATAACTATACTCCAATATAAAATAAAAAGAACAGACAATCACAAGTGTTGACAAAGATGCAAAGAAATTGGAGGTTGGAACTCTCATACATTGTTCATAGGAATGTAAAATGATGTAGCTGATGTGGAAAACAGTTTGGCAGTTTCTCAAAAAGTTAAACAGAGAATTTCAGTATGAGTCAGAAATGCCACTTCTAGGTATATACCCAAGAGAACTGAAAACATGTGTTCACCCAAAAACTTGCACACAAACAGTTATAGAAGCATTGTTCATAAACAGTCAAAAGGTGAAAATAATACAAATGTCAGTCAGCTGATGAGTGGATAAAGAAAATGTGGTACACTACAATAGAATATTATTTGCTACAATATGGATGAGCCTTGAACTATTATATGAATTCAAAAAGGCAAACATAAAACATCACATATTTATGATTAATGTGAAATGTCAATGTAGGCAAATTCATGGAGACAGAAGGTAGATTAGTGATTGCCAGAGAATGAGGAGAAGGGGGAACTGGGGACTAACTGCTAATGGGTACAAAGTTTCTTTTAGGGGTGATGGAAATGTTCTGAAATTAGATAGTGGTAAATCCCATGGACAGAGGAGCCTGGTAGGCTGCAGTCCATGGGGTCGCTAAGAGTCGGACACGACTGAGCGACTTCCCTTTCACTTTTCACTTTTATGCATTGGAGAAGGAAATGGCAACCCACTCCAGTGTTCTTGCCTGGAGAATCCCAGGGACGGTGGAGCCTGGTGGGCTGCCGTCTGTGGGGTCGCACAGAGTTGGACACGACTGAAGCGACACAGCAACAGCAGCAGCAGCAAAGGTTATTATGGACAGAGGAGACTGGCGGGGTATAGTCCACGGGGTTGCAGAGAGTTCGGACATGACTGACAACTGAGAGCTAACTAAAATAATGGTTGTTACACAACAGAGCAAATATACCAAAACCCACTGAATTGTAGAAACTAGTGAATTTTATTTTATATGAAGTATTTCTCAAATTTTTAAATGCTATACGTTTAAAAAAAAAAAAAAGGTCAACAGAGAGAAAGCTAAACAAGCTATCTGGGATATGAAACCATTATGTTGACCCTTAGTCATTTAAAGTGGTTCCAAAATGATATCAGATGATATTGCCCCAATGAGGCAAAAATGAATCTGTGATGGTTTTTCTTCTGTTTCAGTTTATTGCAGCAGTAAAAATGAATCAGGTGTTATAAACAAGTAATAGAAGGACACTATATAAAAATTATGATGCTGTGTGACCTATTAAATATATATAATCATTTATATAAACTTTTTCTTTTTTTATATTTTATTTAATTTATTTTTTTATCCTTTGGCTGCATTGCAGCATGTGGGATCTTAGTTCCCCAACCAGGGATCGAAGCTGCACCCCTCTGCACTGAAAGTACCGAGTCTTTAACTACAGGACCTTGAGGAAAATCCCTATATAAACTATTAATACAGATATATATATATATATATATGAGTTTTAAACTGCTGTATATAACAATATCATTTATAACTTCAAAAATGGTAGTGGTGTGATCATGTCTAAGAATACAACATATTAAAAAAAAAACCTATTCAGTATCCATACAAGCTTAGCTTATATGTACACAGAGTATCTCTAAAAGGGTGTAAGACACGCTGATAACATTCTTTCCCTGGGGGTGGGGAACTAAAAGGCTTAGGTGAAGGGAGTCTTTTTACTATAAACCTTTCAGTACCTTCTTTTTTAAAAATTTAGGTTTGGCTGTTCTGGATCTTCATGCTTTGTGCTGCAGAGGCTTTTTATCTAGTTGTGGAGAGTGGGGGCTACTCTTGATTGCAGGCTTCTCATTGTGGTGACTTCTCTTGTGGAGCACAGGCTCTAGATTCCACGCAGACTTCAGATCAGATCAGATCAGATCAGTCGCTCAGTCGTGTCCGACTCTTTGCGACCCCATGAATCGCAGCACGCCAGGCCTCCCTGTCCATCACCAACTCCCAGAGTTCACTCAGACTCACATCCATTAAGTCAGTGATGCCATCCAGCCATCTCATCCTCTGTCGTCCCCTTCTCCTCTTGCCCCCAATCCCTCCCAGCATCAGAGTCTTTTCCAGTGAGTCAACTCTTCGCATGAGATGGCCAAAGTACTGGAGTTTCAGCTTCAGCATCATTCCTTCCAAAGAAATCCCAGGGCGGATCTCCTTCAGAATGGACCGGTTGGATCTCCTTGCAGTCCAAGGGACTCTCAAGAGTCTACTCCAACACCACAGTTCAAAAGCATCAATTCTTCAGTGCTCAGCCTTCTTCACAGTCCAACTCTCACATTCATACATGACCACAGGAAAAACCATAGCCTTGACTAGACAAACCTTTGTTGGCAAAGTAATGTCTCTGTTTTTGAATATGCTATCCAGGTTGGTCATAACTTTCCTTCCAAGGAGTAAGCGTCTTTTAATTTCATGGCTGCAATCACCATCTGCAGTGATTTTGGAGCCCAAAAAAATAAAGTCTGACACTGTTTCCACTGTTTGCCCATCCATTTCCCATGAAGTGATGGGACCGGATGCCATGATCTTTGTTTTCTGAATGTTGAGCTTTAAGCCAACTTTTTCACTCTCCACTTTCACTTTCATCAAGAGGCTTTTTAGTTCCTCTTCACTTTCTGCCATAAGGGTGGTGTCATCTGCATATCTGAGGTTATTGATATTTCTCCCGGCAGTCTTGATTCCAGCCCAGCGTTTCTCATGATGTACTCTGCATATAAGTTAAATAAGCAGGGTGACAATATACAGCCTTGACATACTCCTTTTCCTATTTGGAACCAGTCTGTTGTTCCATGTCCAGTTCTAACTGTTGCTTCCTGACCTGCATACAAATTTCTCAAGAGGCAGATCAGGTGGTCTGGTATTCCCATCTCTTTCAGAATTTTCCACAGTTTATTGTGATCCACACAGTCAAAGGCTTTGGCATAGTCAGTAAAGCAGAAATAGATGCTTTTCTGGAACTCTCTTGCTTTTTCCATGATCCAGCGGATGTTAGCAATTTGATCTCTGGTTCCTCTGCCTTTTCTAAAACCAGCTTGAACATCAGGAAGTTCACAGTTCACATATTGCTGAAGCCTGGCTTGGAGAATTTTGAGCATTACTTTACTAGCGTGTGAGATGAGTGCAATTGTGCGGTAGTTTGAGCATTCTTTGGCATTGCCTTTCTTTGGGATTGGAATGAAAACTGACCTTTTCCAGTCCTGTGGCCACTGCTGAGTTTTCCAAATTTGCTGGCATATTGAGTGCAGCACTTTCACAGCATCATCTTTCAGGATTTGGAATAGCTCAATTGAAATTCAATCACCTCCACTAGCTTTGTTCGTAGTGATGCTTTCTAAGGCCCACTTGACTTCACATTCCAGGATGTCTGGCTCTAGGTGAGTGATCACACCATCGTGGTTATCTGGGTCGTGAAGATCTTTTTTGTACGGTTCTTCTGTGTATTCTTGCCATCTCTTCTTAATATCTTCTGCTTCTGTTAGGTCCATACCATTTCTGTCCTTTATCGAGCCCATCTTTGCATGAAATGTTCCTTTGGTATCTCTGATTTTCTTGAAGAGATCCCTAGTCTTTCCCATTCTGTTGTTTTCCTCTATTTCTTTGCATTGATCGCTGAAGAAGGCTTTCTTATCTCTTCTTGCTATTCCTTGGAACTCTGCATTCAGATGTTTATATCTTTCCTTTTCTCCTTTGCTTTTTACTTCTCTTCTTTTCACAGCTATTTGTAACGCCTCCCCAGACAGCCATTTTGCTTTTTTGCATTTCTTTTCCATGGGAATGGTCTTGATCCCTGTCTCCTGTACAATGTCACGAACCTCATTCCATAGTTCATCAGGCACTCTATCTATCAGATCTAGGCCCTTAAATCGATTTCTCACTTCCACTGTATAATCATAAGGGATTTGATTGAGGTCATACCTGAATGGTCTAGTGGTTTTCCCTACTTTCTTCAATTTAAGTCTGAATTTGGCAATGAGTTCATGATCTGAGCCACACTCAGTTCCTGGTCTTGTTTATGCTGACTGTATAGAGCTTCTCCATCTTTGGCTGCAAAGAATATAATCAATCTGATTTCGGTGTTGACCATCTGGTGATGTCCATGTATAGAGTCTTCTCTTGTGTTGTTGGAAGAGGGTGTTTGTTATGACCAGTGCATTTTCTTGGCAAAACTCTATTAGTCTTTGCCCTGCTTCATTCCGTATTCCAAGGCCAAATTTGCCTGTTACTCCAGGTGTTTCTTGACTTCCTACTTTTGCATTCCAGTCCCCTGTAATGAAAAGGACATCTTTTTTGGGTGTTAGTTCTAAAAGGTCTTGAAGGTCTTCATAGAACCGTTCAACTTCAACTTCTTCAGTGTTTCTGGTTGGGTCATAGACTTGGATTACTGTGATATTGAATGGTTTGCCTTGGAAACTAACAGAGATCATTCTGTCATTTTTGAGATTGCATCCAAGTACTGCATTTCAGACTCTTTTGTTGACTATGATGGCTACTCCATTTCTTCTGGGGATTCCTGCCTGCAGTAGTAGATATAATGGTCATCTGAGTTAAATTCACCCATTCCAGTCCATTTTAGTTCACTGATTCCTAGAATGTTGACATTCACTCTTGCCATCTCTTGTTTGACCACTTCTAACTTGCCTTGATTCATGGACCTGACATTCCAGGTTCCTATGCAATATTGCTCTTTACAGCATCGGACCTTGCTTCTATCACCAGTCACATCCACAGCTGGGTGTTCTTTTTGCTTTGGCTCCATCCCTTCATTCTTTCTGGAGTTATTTCTCCACTGATCTCCAGTAGCATATTGGGCACCTACCAACCTGGGGAGTTCCTCTTTCAGTGTCCTATCTTTTGCCTTTTCATACTGTTCATGGGGTTCTCAAGGCAAGAATACTGAAGTGGTTTGCCATTCCCTTCTCCAGTGGACCACATTCTGTCACGATTTCCAGGCTGCAGAGCACAGGCTCAATAGTTGTGGCTCATGGGCTTAGTTGCTCCAGGGCATGTGGCATCTTCCTGGACTAAGGATCAAACCTGTGTTTCCTGTGTTGGCAGGCAGATTTTTTTTTTTTTTTACCATTGAGCCACTAGGGAAGCCCTCAGTACCTTCTTAATTTTGAACCATATGAAATAGATTACTCAAAAAAATATTTTAAACCACCAACATTATTTTTACAGAATAGTCAGATGAAACTTAATTTCAATTTGTAGCATCTTTTCCATTTGTCAGAACTTTCTGTGATGACATTCTTGCTTTGATATTTCAACCTCAATGCACAATGGAATTTCAATGGCACTCCTGCCTTGATGTGGAGCTTATGTCTTTACAGCTGCAGGAATAGCAAGGCCTGTTAATTTAGTGACCCTGTCACCAACCTTCATTAGGCAATGCTGACATCAAGGAGAGCAACTTTGGAAGCAGAGAGATATCTTTTAAACACTTTGATAGGACCAACCTTGATATGTCCGCTGCTGATGGTATGATTTGACTGGTGCACAGAAGACCTTTCAGATGAAATTTATCCCCATCTTTTCCACCGTGCCTTTTGATGCTCATGGTTAATCATCTGTAAAACCTCCCTATGTTTTAACTCTCTTCTTTGAGTATTTCCTGCACACTCTTTCTCTAGTTCAGTGGTTTTCAAAATATCCCCTGCTCCCTGGGGACATTTTGCAGTATGTGGAGATATTTTTGGCTGTCACACTGGAGGTGTGAAAGAAGAGAAACGAAAGGCAAGAGAGGAAGGGGAAAATACCCAATTAAATGCAGAGTTCCATAGAATACCAAGGAGAGACAAGATGGCCTTCTAAAGTGAATAGTGTGAAATAGAGGGAAACAACAGAATGGGAAAGACTAGAGATCTCTTCAAGAAAACTGGAGATATCAAGGGAACATTTCATGCAAGGATGAGCACGATAAAGGCCAGAAATGGTAAGGACCCAACAGAAGCAGAAGAGATTAAGAAGAGGTAGTCAGAATACACATAAGAACTATACAAAAAGGGTCTTGACCCAGATAACCATGATGGTGTGGTCACTCATCTAGAGCTAGACATCCTGGAGTGTAAAGTCAAGTAGGTCTTAGGAAGCATTACTATGAACAAAGCTAGTAGAGGTAATGGAATTCCAGCTGAGCTCTTTCAAATACTTAAAGATGATGCTATTAAAGTACTGCACTCAGTATGCCAGCAAATTTAGGAAACTCAGTAGTGGCCTCAGGATTGGAAAAGGTCAGTTTTCATTCCAACCTCAAAAAGGGCAATGCAAAAGAATGTTTGAGCTTATTGTTCAACTGCACTCATTTCACATGCTAGCAAGATTATGCTGAAAATCCTTCAAGCTCAGTTTCAGCAGTACATGAACCAAAACCTTCCAGATGTATAAACTGGATTTTTAAAAAAAGCAGAGGAACCAGAGATCAAATTGCCAACATTTGCTGGGTCATAGAAAAAGCAAGGGAATTCCAGAAAAAAAACATCTATTCTCCTCCAACTATTTTATTTATGTCCTTTTTCTATTTTCAGCTTTATTGAGGTGCAACGGACAAATAAAATCTTAATATATTAAAAGTATACAACATAATGATTTGATATACCTATATACAACTGGTATATCAAATATACCAGTTGGGATTCCCTGGTGGCTCAGATGGTAAAGCGTCTGCCTGCAACTTGGGAGACCCGGGTTCAATTCCCGAGTTGGGAAGATCCCCTGGAGAAGGAAATGGCTTCTCCATTTCCTTCCACTGCAGTACTCTTGCCTGGAAAATTTCATGGATGGAGGAGCCTGGCGGGCTACAGTCCATGGGGTCACAAAGAGTCGGACACGACTGAGCGACTTCACTCACTCACATACAACTGAGCAACTAACACACACACACTGTAAAAGCATTCCCACCATGGAATTGATTAACACAACCATTACCTCACATATTGAGCTTTTTTTTCCCTTGGTGAGAACACTTAAGTTCTACTCTCAGCAAATTTCAACTATAAATTACAATAGTGTTATCAACTTTATTGTTGTTGTTGTTTAGTCACTAAGTTGGTCCAACTCTTTGCGACCCCAGGGATTGTAGCCCGCCAGGTTCCTCTGTTTATGAGATTTCCCAGGCAAGAACACTGGAGTGGCTTGCCATTTCCTTCTCCAGGGGATCTTCTGGACCCAGGGATCAAATCCACATATCCCGCATTGGCAGGTTGGTTCTTTACCACTGAGCCACTTGGGAGGCCCATTATCATCTATAGTCACCATCTTATGCCTTAGGTCTTTAGATCTTATCAATCTCGTAACTGAAAGGCTGTACCTTTTATTTTTATTTTAAAATATTTATTTGTCTGCACCAAGTCTTAGTTGTAGCACGTGGGATCTAGTTCTCTGACCAGGGATCAAACCCAGGCCCCCTGTATTCAAACCCAGACCACCAGAGAAGTCCCTGAGAGTCTTTTACCAGCTTGTCCCTATTTCCCCACCACCTGGCACTTGGCAACCACCATTTTGCTCTGTTTCTAGGAGTTTGACTTTTTTTCTTTTAAAAGTTTCACATATAAGTGATACTGTGCTCTATTGTCTTTCTCTATCAGAAAACAATAGCATAGGAAAGACTAGAGATCTCGTCAAGAAAATTAGAGATACCAAGGGAACATCTCATACAAAGATGGGCTCAATAAAGGATACAAATGGTAGGGACCTAACAGAAGCAGAAGATGTTAAGAAGAGGTGGCAAGAATACACAGAAGAACTGTACAAAAAAAATCTTTACGACCCAGATAATCATGATGGTGTGATCACTCACCAGACATCCTGGAATGTGAAGTCAAGTGGGCCTTAGAAAGCATCACTACGAACAAAGCTAGTGGAGGTGATGGAATTCCAGTTGAGCTATTTCAAATCCTGAAAGACGATGCTGTGAAAGTGCTACACTCAATATGTCAGCAAATCTGGAAAACTCAGCAGTGGCCACAGGACTGGAAAAGGTCAGTTTTCATTCCAATCCCAAAGAAAGGCAATGCCAAAGAATGTTCAAACTACCTCACAATTGCACTCATCTCACAGGCTAGCAAAATAATGCTCAAAATTCTCCAAGCCAGGCTTCAGCAATACATGAGCCATGAACTTGCAGATGTTCAAGCTGGTTTTAGAAAAGGCAAAGGAACCAGAGATCAAATTGCCAACATTCGCTGGATCATGGAAAAAACAAGAGAGTTCCAGAAAAACATCTACTTCTGCTTTACTGACTATGCCAAAGCCTTTGACTGTGTGGATCACAATAAACTGTGGAAAATTGTGAAAGATATGGGTATACCAGACCATCTGACCTGCCTCTTGAGAAACCTGTATGCAGGTCAGGAAGCAACAGTTAGAACTGGATATGGAACAACAGACTGGTTCCAAATAGGAAAAGGAGTACATCAAGGCTGTATATTGTCAGCCTCTGCATATATTTAACTTATATGCAGAGTACTTCATGAGAAACGCTGGGCTGGAGGAAGCACAGGCTGGAATCAAGATTGCCGGGAGAAATATCAATAACCTCAGATATGTAGATGACACCACTTTTATGGCAGAAAGTGAAGAGGAACTCAAAAGCCTCTTGATGAAAGTGAAAGAGGAGAGTGAAAAAGTTGGCTTAAAGCTCAACATTCAGAAAACGAAGATCACGGCATCCGGTCCCATCACTTCATGGCAAATAGATGGGGAAACATTAGAAACAGTTGCAGACTTTATTTGGGGGGGCTCCAAAATCACTGCAGATGGTGATTGCAGCCATGAAATTAAAAGATGCTTACTCCTTGGAAGGAAAGTTATGACCAACCTAGACAGCATATTAAAAAGCAGAGACTTTACTTTGTCCACAAAGGTCCATCTAGTCAAGGCTATGGTTTTTCCAGTAGTCATGTTGGATGTGAGAGTTGGACTATAAAGAAAGCTGAGTGCCAAAGAATTGATGCTTTTGAACTGTGGTGTTGGAGAAGACTCTTGAGAGTCCCTTGGACTGCAAGGAGATGCAACCAGTCCATCCTAAAGGAGATCAGTCCTGGGTGTTCATTGGAAGGACTGATGTTGAAGCTGAAACTCCAATACTTTGGCCACCTGATGGGAAGAGCTGACTCATTTGAAAAGACCCTGATATTGGGAAAGATCGAAGGCAGGAAGAGAAGAGGACGATAGAGGATGAGATGGTTGGATGGTATCACCGACTCAATGGACATGAGTTTGGGTAAACTCTGGGAGTTGGTGATGGACAGAGAGGCCTGGCGTGCTGCGGCTCATGGGGTCACAGGGTGTCAGACACGACTGAGCTACTGACCTGAACTGAACTGATGTGGCTTATTTCACATAGCATGATAACCTCAAGGTTTATTCATGGTGTTGCAAATTGCAATGTTTCCTTCTTTTTGAAGCCTGAATTATATTCTGTTGTATATATCTATCACATCTTCTTTTCCATTTATCTGTCAGTGAATACTTAGCTTGTTTTCATACCTCTACTACTGTAACTAATGCTGCAATGACCATGGAATATATATCCAGAAGTGAAATTGCTAAATTGTAAGATAGTTCAATTTTTAATTTTTTAAGGAAACTCCATTTTGTGTTCTGTAGTGGCTGTACCAGTTTATATCACCAGTAGTGTACCAGGGTTCCTTTATTCCACATCCTTGCCAAAATTTATTATTTCTTGCCTTTTGATATAGCACCCCACTCCAGTACTCTTGCCTGGAAAATCCCATGGACGGAGGAGCCTGGTGGGCTGCAGTCCATGGGGTCACTAAGAGTTGGACACGACTGAGCGACTTCACTTTTCACCTTTCATGCACTGGAGAAAGAAATGGCAACCCACTCCAGTGTTCTTGCCTGGAGAATCTCAGGGACGGGGGAGCCTGGTGGGCTGCTGTCTATGGGGTCACACAGAGTCGGACACGACTGAAGCAATTTAGCAGCAGCAGCAGCATCCTTACATCAGGCTATGGTTTTTCCAGTGGTCATGTATGGATATGGGAGTTGGACTGTGAAGAAAGCTGAGCACCGAAGAATTGATGCTTTTGAACTGTAGTGCTGGAGAAGACTCTTGAGAATCCCTTGGACTGCAAGGAGATCCAACCAGTCCATTCTAAAGGAGATCAGTTCTGGGTGCTCATTGGAAGGACTGATGCTAAAACTGAAACTCCAGTACTTTGGCCCCCTCATGCGAAGAGTTGACTCATTGGAAAAGATCCTGATGCTGAGAGGGATTGGGGGCAGGAGGAGAAGGGGACGACAGAGGATCAGATGGCTGGATGGCATCACTGACTGGATGGACATGGGTTTGGGTGGACTCCAGGAGTTGGTGATGGACAGGGAGGCCTGGCGTGCTGCGATTCATGGGGTCGCAAAGAGTCGGACACGACTGAGCTACTGAACTGAACTAAACGGATCCTTACGTCTGTGAGGTGACGTCTCATTCCAGTTTTGATTATTTCTCTGATGATTAGTAATATTTAACATCTCTTCATGTACTTGTTGGCCATTTGTAAGTTTTCTTTTGAAAAAATGTCTGTCCAGGTCCTTTACCTGTTTTTAAATTGAACTATTTGTTTTTTTTTTTTTCTCCTCTGAATTCCTTGTATATTGTGGATATTAATCCCTTATCAGACACATGCTTTGTAATTTTTTTCCATTCCCTAGGTGCCTTTTCATTCTATTGATGATTTCTTTCACTGTGCAGAAGCTTTGTTATCATTTTGCTGAATCAATTTTTGTTAAGTAGAGTCCCAGTGTGACATATGGTTCAATAAATGACCACAAGAGAAACAGATAGAGAAGTTTATTACTCAGGTTCAGGAGAAAGTACATAGCGAAATACCTCACAGGGCCATAAGGAGAGATCAAGGCAGGCGGTGGGCACAGAGAGTGACAGGACCCGAAGTATATGCCTTCTTTAGGGTCCGAAGGTGGTGTGCTTTACAGTTCCCAGATTAAGGCTGATTGGTCACACAGAAATGAGTAGAATTTTGATAAACTTTATTGGGGGGGCGCTTATCCACAGTGGAATGCCTTGGGAGTCAGGGGAAACTGTCATAGGGCTGTTGCAGAAGTCATATCAGGAGTTTACTTTTGTTTGTGACTTTATGGGTTGTTGGGGGTCCTCAGGTGGCACTAGTGGTGAAGAATCCAGCTGTCAATGCAGGAGATATAAGAGGTGTGGGTTCGATCCCTGGGTCGGGAAGGTCCCCTGAGAAGGAAATGACATGCTACTCCAGTATTCTTTCTTGGAGCATACATGGACAGAGGAGCCTGACATAGCTTGTGGAGGTTGGCCTGTACCTATCCAGACTTGTTAATGTACCTGCAATAAGAGGTGCCTTGTGAAGAACAGACTCCGCCCTGTCCTGCAATAGGAAATCTACCACCAGTCAAGTATCCAACATCTTTTGTGCTAGTGAGTCATGCTGTTGTTGCATCAGACTCAGAGTATGGTGTAGTGTCTGCCTGTGGTTGGTTAGGGTGGGTGCTAATTCCTGGGTGGTTTTTAATATTTGATCTTGTTGGGCTGGGGTAGAAGCACCTGTTCCTATGGCTGGTGATAGCCAGGCCCAACAGGGTGGAGAAAAGAATGACTCTCTTGGTATACGTGAGCAGACAATTCTCTAGCAGAAAAATGCCAAGAGGGGAAAAAGTAGCTAGAATATCAAAGATGATAGTGTTGCAGTAATAATAGCCATGCAGATTGCTTGCAGTTGGAGCAGAGTCAAATGGACTTGATACTTAGATACCTCCTGATTTAGATCCACAATAAAGTTTTCACGAGATACTATTTATCACTAAGAGGCAGTGATTATACACTGGTAAGGTCCAGCTTGTTGGGTTCCAGGAGAGTTGGTAGAAAATATCACCATGGAGGGATAATTATTTTGATGCTTACCCACAGGGTACCCTGTTTGGAGTCTAGATTAGGGGTTTGGTTTAGTCTAAATGAGGCTTGTGGTGTTTTGGAGGGAATTAGCCCAAGGGGCTTATCCATAGGAAAAACCGCAGGATAGATAGGTCTACATGGGGCTGTAGGTGTGACCTGTGTGGTGACAAGCCCAACTACATTTTACTTACAAGGCCTGGGCTGCTCTCTTGAAGATTTGTATGAATATAGTTTGCTTTTCTTTGAATTCATGAATATAGTTGTATCAGACCTGGCCCACTTGGTTGTCGTGTGGGCAGGGTCGTGGCACACGGTGTGGAGGGGCTTATGGCTGCTATGTGGAAGGGAGTGGAGAGAGCAGTTTTGATTGTGAAGTGGGTGTTGGTGGTCATGGTGGGAATAACAAGAGAAACTGGATCTGTCATGGATACATCTTGTGGAAAGCAAAGGCTATAATCTAGTACAGCGGTGAACACAGCCACAACTAGCTGTGGGATGTGAGCAGGTCAAAGTACCTCATTGTATCCAAGTGCCTTATTGTGGCTGATGTGGTTTAGAATACAGAGTTTGGCTTACCACAGAGGTGAAGCAGTGTCTAGTGCTGCCGGGGGACTTACAGTTCTGCAAGCATTCTGACACAGAGGCAAGGTTCAGGAGGCCAGCAAATAGCCATTTTGGAGAAATAGTATTGAATTAATTCCCCTGGGTTCATCAACTGAAAACATTTTTGCAACTCAGCCTGGAGGTTAACAGTCACCATAGTCTTTTCCCTCCTGGTATAGAAGTGATCTGGGAGGAACAGTCAGTGTCTAGTGGGGTTGGAATACATTGCTTTTTTTGACTTTCAACTTTCTCTTGGACTGTGGCATCACCATCTGAGATGCAGCTGTCTCCAGTGGTGAGTTCTTGGGCTGGGGCCGTGTTGTCAGAGGGGTTGATGTGCTTGGGGTGGGCAAAGGCCAGCTCAAGGAAGGATCGCCTTGTGAGGTAGAGATCCAGGAAGGGCAGGAATGGCTGGGTAAATTCTGAGCACATATGCTAGAGGCCTGCCTCTGGATGGAACTGCAAGGATGGACTCTACTACTGGTTGAGAGGATCTCAGTGTTCTCCATCGGGGGGCCCCTTGCAAAACAGTGTGTGATCTCCATGACTGAGCTTGGTGGGACCGCCATCCACAATTTATACATATTCTGGGCATATTGATAGGCTAACTGTAGGGACATTTTGTGGATAGCAACTTTACCATCCAGATATCACCCCATTAAAACTATTAGTAAATTCATTAGTGTACAAATCTGCCAGCCAGATAAGTTTGATTTGGCTACATTGGGAGGGCCATTCTGCCTGGGATATAAAGTTTGCGGCATGGAGGGAGTGACTAAATAAAGCACTGCTTCTATCGGTACCATATAAGGTAAAGGGAGGTAAGCTCTGGGTCAGAATCCATACCTGTTTGTTTACTCACTTTTTGTTCAGTTGCTAAGTCGTGTCCAACTCTTTGTGACCCTGTGGACTGTAGCACACCAGGCTTCTCTGTCCTTCACTATCTCCTGGAGTTTATCAAACTCATGTCCATTGAGTCAGTGATGACATCCAACCATCTCATCCTCTGTTGTCCCCTTCTCTTCCTGCCCTCACTCTTTCCCAGCATCAGGGTTTTTTCCAGTTACTCAGCTCTTCATATGAGGTGGTCAAAGTATTGGAGCTTCAACTTCAGCATCAGTCCTTCCGATGTTCAGGGTTGATGTCCTTTAGGACTGACTGGTTTGATCTACTTGCAGTCCAAGGGACTCTCAAGAGTTCCCCAGCACCACAATTTGAAAGCATCAATTCTTCATTGCTCAGCCTTCTTTATGGTCCAATTCTCACATTCATACATGACTACTGGGAAAAGCATAGCTTTGACTATATAGACCTTTGTCAACAAAGTGATGTCTCTGCTTTTTAATACACTGTCTAGATTTGTCATAGCTTTCCTTCCAAGGAGCAAATGTCTTTTAATTTCATGGCTGCAGTCACCATCCACAATGATTTTGGAGCCCAAGAAAATAAAATCTGTTACTGTTTCCACTTTTTCCCCATCTATTTGCCATGAAGTAATGAGACCAAATGCCATGATCTTAGTTTTTGAATGTTGAATTTTAAGCCAGCTTTTTCACTCTCCTCTTTCACCTTCATCAAGAGGCTCTTTAGTTCCTCTGCTTTCTGCCATAAGGGTGGTGTCATCTGCATATCTGAGGTTGTTGGTATTTCTCCTGGCAACCTTGATTCCAGCTTGTGATTCATCCACCCTGGCATTTTGCATGATGTACTCTGCATATAAGTTGTAGCCCTTTTTTAACAGGGCCTGCCAGCATCTGGCATTCAGTCATCCTGTGATGCAGTTGTACACCTGACTGGTTTTGCCTTGGCACATCTCCTGAGACAGCGTTAGGACCGAGGGGTGTACTCGGTCTCTATACTGTGACACAGGCTATGGGCACTAAGAGTAACAGCCACAACAAAGGAGAGCATTTGCATCTGACCAGCTGGCAGAGCCTGCTTCTGGTGAGCAATCTGGATACTGACCAAAGGCTGACTGTACTTGTTTTGGAGCAAGAGTTGTTTACCTTTTCCTTTAATGTGGGATAGGGATCTGCCCTAAATGAACTGACAGCACAGTAGATTCCAGGGTTTCCGTTTGGATTTCATTTCCAAATGTGACTGGCATCCACTAGGTGGAGGGTCTCTGTTCCTGTCTCTGAGATCCACACAGTTTTGCTAGTGGGTCCTGTAGTTATTATTTCAATCCTGCAAAGTTTTTGCTGAATTTGGTTTAGTTAATCAGCCTTTATAACTCTAATAGTGAGACAGACTATGGCCCTAGCTCCCAGGCTGATACCGGACCATTGTCTGGGCCAGCAAATTCTGAATAATCATGATCTGCACACAATTTGGTAGGAATTTGTCCCCTTGGGTAAAATTGTACAATCTTCCCTCACTTGGGTTACCAGCATGTGAAATATGGTGAGATGATAGAAGCATTAAAATGGTAAAGTGAAAGTAAAAGTCTCTCAGTCATGTCCGACTCTTTGTGACCTCTTAGACTGTAGCCTGCCAGGCTCCTCTGTCCATAGAATTCTCCAGGGCAGAATACTGGAGTGGGTAGCCATTCCCTTCTCCAGGGGATCTTTCTGACTCAGGGATCTAACCCAGGCCTCCTGTGTTGCAGGCAGATTCTTTAAAATGGTAAGGGGAGCATTCATCTGGTGAACACATGTGAACGATATCCTCTCTGATATCAAAGGAGAGGAGTTCCCTGTGAGTACTAGGAAGGGAGTCTTTGAAGAATACTGGTAGTCGATGTCAAGCTGTTGGAGACCTGGGGGCTGGGACTTAGGCAGTATTAGAGCCTGGGGTAAAATTTTCGGCCATTTGGGGACCATTTGTTATTATGAAGCTTGAAGACCATGTCTCTGAGTAGGTCATGTGTCTTGCAGTAAGTGCAGCCTTCTGGGGCTGGTAAACCAGGTGGAAATTCCCCAAGGTTCTATGTTCTAGAGTCCAGAACCGAACAACTTGGGAGATGATATGGATACCTTGATCTGAATTTATGGATGTCTGGTGGGCCACAGGGGATGAGCACATACCTGGTTAAGAAGATTATGTGGTAGGAATCTACCAGCAGGTGTTCCATGAAGGTATAGGTGATGGCAGTTCTGTACTCATGATTCCAGCAGAGAACAGCAGCAACCTGATAAAATCAATTTGACTTTCATCCAGGGGTTCGTGTCCCCATGTGGGAGCCTTCCAAAGTTTTGTTTGGGAGAAAAGGAGGCTATTATCAACCACCAGTTTGGCTTTTGAACTGTAGTATTGGAGAAGACACTTCAGAGTCCCTTGGACAGCAAGGAGATCCAACAAATCCATCCTAAAGGAAATCAGTCCTGAATATTCATTGGAAGGACTGATGCTGAAGCTGAAACTCCAATAATTTGGTCACCTGATGTGAAGAACTGACTCATTGGAAAAGACCCTGATGCTGGGAAAGATTGAGGGTGGGAGGAGAAGGGTATGACAGAGGATGAGATGGTTGGATGGCATCACTGATTCAATGGACATGAGTTTAAGTAAACTCTGGGAGTTGGTGATGGACAGAGAGGCTTGGCGTGCTGCGGTCCATGGGGTCATAGAGTCAGACACAACTGAGCAACTGAACTTAGCTAGAATTGGGGTGAGGGGTTTAAACTGTGTGGATCTACTTATACATGGATTTTTTTCAACTGATACAGTACTACACCACCCATGGTTGTTTGAAGTCACAGACGTGGAGGGCTGACTGTAAATTTATAGGTGGATTTGTGACTCTGTGGGGGTCAGCACCCCAGCTCCTGTATCGTTCAAGGATCAGCTGTATATGTCCGTCAGTGAGTGCTGTCGCTCCCGTAAGGCCTGATGGAATACAGACTCACTCTGCCAGTGGATATGACATCTTTGGAGCAATTCTTGTGTCTGGGACTGTGCCTGGTATTTTGGGAAATGGCTTACTGAGGGCCTTGAAACAGGTGTGTAATTTGGATAGAGAGTCGGCAGGATTGTTATAATTTGCTCCTTGTTTGCTAGCTTGTGTAGGCAGAGACATGAGTGACCATATTCAGCATGGTCATCTCTTTCTGAGTGGAGGCACCCAGACAGGCTTTCCCTGAATCAAGAAATTACCCCTTTGCTATTGTCCAGACTAGGCAGTGAGCCTGTTGAATACTGCCTTGGGAGTCTCATTATCACGGCATATGGTAGAGTCAGGCATGACTACACTGTGACCAACCAGGTGGGCTGAGCCAGGAGAGCGCTTCTGGACTAGGGAGATGCCACTAGCAGCATGACAGGCTGTGACCTTTTAGTGGGCTGTGTTGTATACAATGGTGGCGCTGCCATCAGTGAAGATCACCCACTCTCTTTCCATGCCAGATAGTTCTATCCCAGGGGGCTCCCCAAAGTGTTAGAGAGGCTGGCAGCGAGGCTGCCACTAGTTGCACCTCAATGTCAGTGGGCAAGGGGCTGAGCATTCGGGAAGCCACGGCCTCCTGTTATTTGGAAATGCCCTGGACATCAGGTTTAACTCTTCCCTGAAGGTTCCATTCCATTTTAACAGGGAGGCTTCAGTGGCCATGCTGAGCCGCCTTTGTGTTGAATTTCCAACTCAAGGCAGCGTGGGGACTTGTATGTAAAGCTGTGAGATTATTAATGCTGCTGTCTCTAAAAGGGCCCAGTAGACTCCCACAATGTTGTGCTTGAGTGTTTATGTACCCAGATGCAGTTTGGGGCAGATGTTTGGTCCAGAACTCCATGGACAGTTACATAGAGCTATACTCAGTCCAGAGACTCTGTGAGGTATTCATAGTGGTTTGACTTGGCGGTCTGAGCCTGGAGGGACTGAGAGCAGGGTCTGTTGCATGTCTTGTTGGACCAGCCAACATGCAGTTTGTTGAGGTTCTCCCCAGTTGACAGAAGCTCGTTTTCATGAAACAATATGAAGTAAGTAGAGTGGATAAGTGTGGAATGTGTTGTCTCCCAAAGGTAAAGAGAACCCGTGTGTGCTCTGCCTGCTGTAAGTAGTGGGAGGCTTGACTGTGAGAAGTTGATGTTTTACAGTCACAGGAATATTCTGGCCCTCAGCTGACCACATTATGTCAAGAAACTTGAAGTGGTCAGTTCTTGGATTTTATGCGGGTCAAGGGCCCATCTTCTGTGCTGTGAGTGTTGCGTTACCAGGTATGTCTCCCGAGATGGCATCCTCAGAGGGCCCCTCTAGTAGAATATCGTCTGCAGTGGTCCCCACCCTTTCTTGGCATCAGGTACAGATCTCGTGGAAGACAGTTTTTCCATGGACCACGGGTGAGGGGATGGTTTCAGAATGATTCACATTCCGTTTGTTGTGCACTGTATTTCTAATCTAATGCCATGGCAGATCTGACAGGAGATACTGCTCTGCAGCCTGGAGTTTAGGGACCTCTGATCTATAGGATGTCATGGCTGCAATGGGTTGGTTTGAGCGAATGTAGATCTTGTCTGCATAGGTTACATATGGTGGCAAGGTTATTCAGATAATCCATGGGCAGCTGAGTAAATGTCTACTGGGGGCCCTGACCGAAAGCAAATTGAGGCTGTGGGACCAGGTAAAATATGTTGGTTAAGTCTAGGATAGCAAAGGAGAGACCCTGAGTCCTTTGGCTGTCATATCATCACTGTAATATTGGCAATGGGAGCCTTAGTGGCCAGAATCTGTGCATTTAAGTTTTGATAGTCACTTGTTAATCTCCTTTCATTGGTGGCCAGTTTTAACACTGGCCAGATATGGTTGTTTATCAAAAGGTGAGAAGGTGGGCCTAGTGACCCCATGCACGTGTGCTAAATTGCTTCAGTTGTGTCCCTCTCTGTGTGACCCTATAGTCTGTAGCCTGCCAGGCTCCTCTGTCTATGGGATTCTCTAGGCAACAATACTGGTGTCTGTTACCATGCCCTCCTCCAGGGGATCTTCCCAACTCGGGGACTGAACCTACGTCTCTTACGTCTGCTGCATTGGCAGGGGGGTTCTTTACCACTGGCACCATGACCCCAGGGTCAAGCATATTTCTAATGATGAGCCAAAGGTCCTCTGCAGCTTGCTTCAGCCTGTATTGTAGTGTATTTCACTGGCGGAGACAGCTAGATAAGTCCCCATTTGGCAGCTCCCATGACAAAGGTCTTCCCCGGGTCGGGAAGATCCCCTGGAGAAGGAAATGGCAACCCACTCCAGTACTCTTGCCTAGAAAATTCCATGGATGGAGGAGCCTGGTGGGCTACAGTCCATGGGGTCGCAAAGAGTCAGACACAACTGAATGACTTCACTTCACTTTTATGACAAAGGCCAGCAGTTTGGGTTTAATCCTCTAGGTGAGTCCCTAAGTGAGGACATCCATACCTATAATGGGAAAAGAGAGAGCCAGGGTGAGAACCACCTGCAGCTGTTTGAGAAATATGGTGCCAATAGACACATCTAGCTTAATTTGTACCTTTTATAGTTTTACCTGCTATGCCCTGTAGGCTGTACGAAGTTCACTTGGGAAATTTAGAAGGGTTACCCAGAGTTGCTGTGGTTTAGACTCCTCTGTCTATTAGAAACATTTAGAGCAGACCATTAGATCCTGTGCTACCATGTGCCAGAGGTGACCCCAGGATGTCCCAGAGGGTCAGAGGATGAAGCATGACAGCATCGAGGTATGCAGAGACAGAGGGACTTGGCCCCAGCCGCATTTGCCTTTGCTAGGAGCCCTGACTTGTCCTGCAATGGTGCCCCTGTTGTACTGGTCAGCACTCAGAGTCCTGGGGCCATCCACAAACATGGGGGTCTGTGAAGGCGAGTCTCCTTCCCTTCCTGCTACGGTCACTGCCCCACACTTTGAGGAACTCACACTTGACCTGGAATTGCCGTTAATAAATGCGACCTTGTGAAAATCTAACCAGTTCTCCCGACAGCAGTTGTGTCTGTGCGTACAGTCAGGAATTATACCCCCAATCTAATACCCACTGGGGAAATTTACCTGCTGTGGGGCATTAACAGGAGGAAAACAACATCTGATGCACTTTAAACCAGCTCCAGTGAGTAATGCTCTGAGGTTTGGGAAGACTCTAGTTGCTTCTTTTGGAGTTTACACTGGGATGGGAAGCAGCGCTACACTCCACCTAGGCAGTAGGCTGCAGCATGAAGGAGCAGAAGATGTGGCCTCCCAAGGCCCTGTGAGTAGCAAACTTCTCTGCCTCAGTTTTTCTTTTGTTGAACCGCAGCTCACAAGGGCTCTTCTTAACAAATGCTGATTTAAGAAAACCGTAACAATTGGCATCACGGACAGGATGGTAGAGCTGTGCTCACAATTGACCACAGAGTGTCTTTTGCTGCAGTGCAGACGACTGGCTCTCCCAGGTGGGACATTTGATCTGGGAGGGGTCCACGTCTGCAGGTCTTTGTTTTCCGCTTCTTTGCAGAAACAGAGTTGTGGTTTAAGTCTAATGTTTCCTTTTTGGTTTTGTGGAAGGTGGAGTATTGAAATGAAGTGAAATCGCTCAGTCGTGTCCAACTCTTGGCGACCCCATGGACTGTAGCCCGCCAGGCTCCTCCACCCATGGGATTTTCCAGGCAAGAATACTGAAGTGGGTTCCCATTTCCTTCTCCAGGTAGTATTGAAGTCTCCTACTATTGTTGTGTTGATGTCTGTCTCACCCTTCAGGTCTGTTAGTGTTTGTTTTATATACTTAGGTGCTCTGATGTTAGATGCATAAATATTTTCAATTGTTTCTTTTTGAGGGATCGACCCCTATTATTGTACAATGGTCTTATTCGGCTCTTCTTTTAGTTTTTGATTTAAAGTCTGTTTTAAATTTTAGCTACCCCTGTTTGCTTTTGATTTCCATTTGCACGGAATAAATGCCTTTTTCCATCCCTTCGCTCTCATTCTATGTGTCCACTCAGCCTGGCCTGAGCTCCTGGTTGCTTCTCAAGCCTTCTCAAGATTGTCCAAGCTGCCATTTTTGTTCTTAGTGGTTTCCAACAGTTCAGGGCGTGTCAAGACCTGACGGTGTCCCAAAGGGAAGGATCACAGTTAACTCCTGGATGCAGGCTAATCAGAAGCTGGACCCCCAGGCAGCAGCTGGGAAAGGATAGAGTTACACCCCTTCCAAGAAGAAACTGGGAGATAGGTATTTTTGCCTGTTCCCTCTGAGCTGAGCCCAGGTGTATAGTGGCAGGGGGAGGAATCTCCTGCACCTGTTTAAAAACCGCTTCTATGTCTGCTGTAGTCTTGTGGCCCTTTGAATGCAAGTTCCTTTGACTATCAGAGTTAAGTCACTTGGGGCCTGTCCTCCTTGTAGAAGCCTTAAAAGTTGGGGCTCTACATGTGTGATCTAAAGTCTTTGCTACTCAGAAAGAAGCAATCTTAATGAAACGGAACTGGGGATTCTGTCCCGATAGTGTGGTGCTGTGCCAGGATAGAGGTTTATGGTGAGAGTGTGTCTCAGCTTTTCTTCTCCATTTTGATGTGAGTATTTTCTCATGGTCTGATGTGCAGCTGTCACTCAGCTAGTTTCTGGATTTCTCTCAGAGGGAATTGCTCTGTGTGGAGCTGTGTGGCAGGTGTATCCACAGGAGGAGCGAAGTTCAGGAGCCTCTTGGGTCACCATCTTGCCCCTGCTTCCTCTTTTCTTTTGAAACTCGAAACTTTTCCTTCTTAAACTCACTTTCTCCCTGTGTCCTAGGAAAAGGAGAGTTTTTCATAAGCTCCCATTATCCCATCTGCTCACCCTTCATACCTGCTATGATTCTTCCCTTCTGTTACTAAGAAGGAATCATCTGTACTTTTAAGTAGGGCCAACTCAGGTAGCAGCAGGGCACTGGAGGCTGCTCACATAGGCTTACTAGGGCTGATTGTTAACATTTCTGGGATATTGTGAGCTGGTCCTATTATGGAAATCAGCAAATGCTACAAATTGGTGTTCTTCTCCTGCTTCCCAGGTATGTAAGCATGAACTCCTTGCCTACTTATGCAATATACCTTAAGAAATATGAATAATGTTATTTTTCACATTTAAAATTTTGTAAAATTTGTCTTTTATAGTATTTGTTGTTGTTGTTCAGTCAGTAAGTCGTGTCTGACTTTGTGACCCCATGGACTGCAGCACACCAGACTTCCCTGTCATTCACTATCTCCCAGAGTTTGCTCAAATTCATGTCGATTGAGTTGATTATGCTATCTAACCATCTCATCCTCTGCCGCCACCTTCTTCCTTTTGCCTTCAGTTTATGTTTTCTGATAAAATGTTTCCCTCCACAACATTATGTTTACGAGATGCATTCAGGTTGATATGTCTAACATTAGTTCATTAATTTTTACTGTTCTGCCCCACTCCACAAGGATATGAGAGCCACAAAGGCACAGATTTTCATCAGTTTTATTCTCTGCTATATTCGTAGAACCTGAAACAGTGGCTGGTACAAAGCAGGCTTGGTACATATTTATTTGATGAAATGAGTGATCTGCCTGAAATTCTACCTCTGCTGTTCTCTGAGTTAATATGTTGCTCAGCTATTTGAGAGCTTAGTAGATCTTCGTATACTGACTCACTTGAATTTTCAAATCTTATCAAAGAATTCATTTTGCATATCCTTTACCACCAGAAAAGGGCAGGCTTAGAGGAAAGAATAGGTAAGAGATGGAAGTCATAAACGTGGGACCTGAGCTGCTTTGGAGTGTCAAAGCCACCAGATGGCAGTATGAGCATGTTGGAAAACCAAGGTCAGAGATTTGGGATACTGGGGTCTATAAATGCAGTTGGGTGCCCCAAACAAACAGATTTCCTTTTTTTTTTTCTTTTGGTCAACTCATCTTTTATTAACATTAGCCTTCTGAAGCTTTATATAAGTTGTTGCTTTATATTTTCCCTTACATTCGACAATACTAATTTTGAAACGTTGGAACAGAACAAAGCAGATTAAAAAAATATTTTTTCATTGAGATAAAATTCACATAACATAAAGACAGCATTTAAACTATTTTAAAGTGCACAGTTTTAGTGAGTTTTAGGATACTTACAAAGTTATGCAACCATCATTACTATCTAATTCCAAAATATTTGTATCATCCTCCAAAGAAACTACCCTGTACCCATTAAGTAGTCACTTCCCATTCTCCCCTCCCTTCATTCTCTGACAACCATTATTCTATTCTCTGTCTCTATGGATTTACCTATCTTGGGCATTTCATAGAAATGGGATTGTTCAATATACAGCACAAGTTTTTAATGACAAGATTTATCTCTAAAGTCAAAATAAGGCTATGTTCCCATAAAAAAGAAGGAAATAATGTCATTTGCAGCAACATGGATGGACCCGGAGATAGTCATACTTAGTGAAGGAAGTCAGACAGAGAAAGACAAGTACCATATCGCTTATAAGTGGAATCTTAAAAAAAGAGTACAAATAAACTTATTTATAAAACAGAAATAGAGTCACAGATATAGAAAACAAACATAATTACAAAGAGGGGAAAGGATGAGGAGGGATAAATTGGGAGATTGAAATTGACATATACACACTGCTGCTGCTAAGTCGCTTCAGTCGTGTCCGACTCTGTGCAACCCCAAGGACTGCAGCCTACCAGGCTCCTCCGTCCATGGGATTGTCCAGGCAAGAGTACTGGAGTGGGTCGCCAGTGCCTTGTCCACATACATACTACTACATATGAAATAGATAACTAATTTCTAAATAGATAACTAACCTACTACATAGCACAGGGAAATCTTTCCAATACTCCAATGACTGATATGGGAAAAGAATATAAAAAAAGAGTGGATATATGTATATGTAGATGTCCCAGCTGGCGCTAGTGGTAAAGAACCCACCTGCCGGTACATGAGACGTAAGAGACACAGGTTCAGTTCCAGGGTTGGGAAGATCCTCTGGAGAAGGGCATGACAACCCACTCCAGTATTCTTGCCTGGAGAATCCCATGGACAGAGGAGCCCGGTGGGCTATGGTCCATAGCGTTACAAAGAATAGGACACAACTGAAGCGACTTAGCAAGCATGTACGCATATGCATATGTGTAACTGATTCGCTTTGCTGTACACTTGAAACTAACACAACGTTGTGAGTCAACTATACTCCAATAAAAATAAGGGTATGTTCCATCTAAAACATCCAAGCTATATCCAGGATGGAAAAAAACGTACAGTTTTGGAACAATTAGTAACTCTAACTTGCCTTAATCCTTTGTAACAAGAGTGTTAAGAACTACCCAGATTGGGGTTGCCTGCCGTCTTGGGGATGAGCACATCTCTTGATTGCCATGAGATTCTCTAGTATTAGTTGATTGCCGTGAGACAGAGACTAAAGGATGAAAGCAGCACAGACTAATTAGCGGGGTCTGTATCCCTTTAATTCCCCAGCAAATAAAAAAACAGACCAATATCTAGACATTATCCGTCAAGTACGTCGATTCCTGCTGAAGACTGAATTCTTTCCTAGTTTCCAAGACTCTGGGCCTGGAACTGGCTGTAAGTGGTCCCTGATGGGTTTTGCCTGCAGCCCACAGCCCACAGCCTGGGTACCTATGGGAACAGATGAGCTATTAACAGTCAAAGTTGAAGGGAGTGGGGAGAGGAATTTGTCTTCCTTGTGTAACTTTCCCAAGGGTAGACTTTTAAGTTCATGGTAACATTCAATCACATAACTTTCTTCATCTTATTTGGGATACACAGAATATAGATTCTGTCAATATATGATATAAAGAATGGAAGCAAATAAAATTTCTTACTCAAGGGGATGTATAAGTAAGGGGGTTAAAGATGCTTCAGATTCTCTCACAACACAGAATAGCAGTTCTTCAGTTTGGAAAGGGCACAGGTCATCACTGGCTGTTAGTCACCCTGCTGCCCATGAAAAAAAAAAATCATTGCAGGGAATTCCTTGTGATCCAGGGGTTAGGACTCCAAACTCTCACTGCCTTGGGCCTGGATTCGATTGCTGGTCTAAACTAAAATTCCACAAGTTGCATGGTGCAGCCAAAAAAAGAAAAAAGAAAATCATTACACGTAGGTGTGATGAGTGTCAGGCCCAAGAGGGTTTTTCTGAGCAGCTGCCATAGCACTGAGTTAACATCTTCACTAATTACAAACTCAGAAATATGCAAGTGCTTTAAAAATAGAAATCAACTGAAGTAAAAGGGACATTAATGTAGGGAAAAAAGACTCATTAATGTAGGGGAAAAAAATAAGCTGTAAAATTTTATAACAATAGGACTATCTAGCTGTATCTTGAAAATTACAAAAATTTTAGATTATAAAAAGTTCAAAGAAAGACAAGCATAAATCTATGCAATGAGATTTTCATTCATTTATTATAATTCACTAGACATTTATTTGGCTTGTGTTCTGCTAGATGCACCTTGATCAAGAGGATTGAGTTGCCCTCAAATATTCAATTCTGATAATTTTAGATGATCCTAATGAAGAGGAAAAGATTCTTCCCCTGTGGCTCATTGGTAAAGAATCCACCTGCCAATGCAGGAGACGCAGGTTCGATCCCTGGGTCAGGAAGATCCCCTGGAGGAGGAAAATGACAACCCACTCCAGATTATTGCCCAGAAAATTGCATGGACAGAGGAGCCTGGCAGTCTACAGTTCATGGTCGCAAGAGTCAGACACAACCGAAGCAACTGAACACAAGCAATGAAGAGGAGAAAAGGAAGGTGTTTGAATAAGCCAGTTTGATAGCCTGAGGTATCTTCTGTTTAGTTCAGAGTTTAATCAAAAATGTGCAAATGATGTAAATAAGGAAATATGATTAAGGATGAGCATAAAGAATGTCCTAAAAGTTGACATCAGGTACACTGAAGCCCAATGTGAGTTGAGAATTACGAATCTGCTAAGGACAAAAGAGCTTTATAAATCATATTTAGAGCAAAAAGGATAAAGTATTAGGTTTGGTGCTTGGGGGCAACTGTGTAATGTGAACAAGTGACAGAGTAGGCAAAACTGCCAAGGAGGATGCTCTTCATACTGAAAAAGGTTAAGCCAAAGAGGGTTAGAAAAAAACTAGAGTCCAAGATGGGTGAGAAATATGAGTATCTAAGTTGTACAGAGGTCTAAATAATTTTGATCATCTAGACTTCATGAGGCTTCCCTGATGGCTCAGCCAGTAAAAAATCTGCCTGTAATGCGGGAGACCAGGGTTTGATCCCTGGGTCGGGAAGATCCCCTGGAGAAGGGAATGGCAACCCACTCCAGTAGTCTTGCCTAGAGAATTCCATGGACAGAGGAACCTGGCGGGCTACAGTCCATGGGGTTGCAAAGAGTCGGACATGACTGAGCAACTAATACTCCATGGACTGCATGAATTACGTCCATCCAGCATGCTCAGACAGCCCAGAATGAATGGTTGAACAAACGTTATTTTGAAAATCAAGGAGAATGAAATCAAGATCAGATATTGACAAAAATGGAGACAGTTTTCCAAAAGGAGAGGGTGAAGAACTCATACCTGATTTGATCCTGGGCAAGATTCAAGAAAGGATTATTTAAGGTATTACTTAGGTGCTCTTACAAAGTAAACATGTCCTAGAATTCAGGGTTTGTCAGAGACAAGTATTTTCAGGTTAACCTGTTTCCTTTTGACAAGACTAATTCATTTGTAAAAGAAGAAATGAAATGACAGTGCTCTTGACTTCTGCAAGGCTTTGGAATAGGTGTTTCATTAACATCTTCCAGACTCCAGAGTCTTTGAGTGTAGGGGATTATGCCTATTATTTATTTTGGGGTTCCGCCCCTTGTCCCTCCCCCTGGCCCCTCTCCACCTCCCACCCCCTGCCACCCCCCAACCCAATGCCTGGAGCAGTCTTAGTAGTCTGGCGAAGTTTGTGTTTTGGATAAACAAATATGTTTACCTAATGAAGGATGCAGGAATATGGCTCCAATGCTTGTACAATTCAGTGGTTACTGGTTAGACAATCTTGCCTGAAGGATCCAGCCAATGACTTCATAGCAAATTAGACTATTGAAAATTTCCAATTGTGAAGCAATAGGTATAGGACAATACCATTTCAATTTTGGAAAATTATATACTTGAATAGAAAAATGGAGAAAATCTTTATCTGTTACAGGCAAGATTGTAAACTAGTATAGCTATCCAGAGACCAGTACTCAGTGAAATTAAGAATGTGTTATACTTTATAACCCACCAGTTTGACTCCTGAGAAACTCTTTAGAGATCCTTAAGGAGACAGAAATGAGAACGTTTATCTTGATTTCATTTGTAGTCAAGAATAGGAAGCAACATAGGGCAGGACCTTAGATCTGAGCAAGAGGGGCCTCTGCTCTGGACTCTGCACTTTAGAAGTCTCTGATTATCACAAATATACAAAAAGTACATTTCTTAGAGTACATATGGGCACCTTGGTCACTGACTTGGTACTTAGGGCTGGCAGAGCTTGGGCCTGTAACCTACATATCCTTTTTTGTGACTAATGATATTCAGGCTCCAGGGAAGTGCATCCACGTCTTGTCCCGTGTTCTTTCTGTATTTGTTCATTTATATTTATAGTTTTTTGGCTGCTCTGGGTCTTTGTTGCAGTGGCTTCTCTCGTTGTGGAGCACAGGCTCTAGCACACACTGGCTTCAACAGTTGTGGTGCACGGGCTTTGTTGCTTTATAGCATGTGGGGTCTTCCTGGGCTAGGGATCAGACCTGTGTTCCCTGCATTGGCAGACAGATTCGTAACCACTGGAGCACCAGGGAAATCCTGTCCTATATTCTTTAAAAAGGTGTCCCTGAGGAAATTCCCTGGCAGTCCAGTGGTTCAGTTCAGTCACTCAGTCATGTCCGACTCTTTGCAACCCCATGAATCGCAGTATGCCAGGCCTCCCTGTCCATCACCAACTCCCACAGTTTACCCAAACTCATGTCCATTAAGTCAGTGATGCCATCCAGCCATCTCATCCTCTGTTGTCCCCTTCTCCTCCTGCCCCCAATCCCTCCCAGCATCAGGGTCTTTTCCAATGAGTCAACTCTTCGCATGAGGTGGCCAAAGTACTGGAGTTTCAGCTTCAACATCAGTCCTTCCAATGAACACCCAGAACTGATCTCCTTTAGGATGGAAAACGAGGATCATGGCATCTGGTCCCATCACTTCATGGGAAATAGATGGGGAAACAGTGGAAACAGTGTCAGACTTTATTTTTGGGGGCTCCAAAATCACTGCAGGTGGTGATTGCAGCCATGAAATTAAAAGACGCTTACTTCTTGGAAGGAAAGTTATGACCAACCTAGATAGCATATTCAAAAGCGGAGACATTACTTTGCCAACAAAGGTCCGCCTAGTCAAGGCTATGGTTTTTCCAGTGGTCATGAATGGTTGTGAGAGTCGGACTGTGAAGAAAGCTGCGTGCTGAAGAATTGATGCTTTTGAACTGTGGTGTTGGAGAAGACTCTTGAGAGTCCCTTGGACTGCAAGGAGGTCCATAAAGAGTCAGACACGACTGAGCAACTGAACATGCATGGGAGAAAATAAATTAGTTACTCAACGACTCCTCCTCTCAAATGTTACAATGCAATAAGTTCAGTTCAGTCGCTCAGTCGTGTCCGACTCTCCACGACCCCATGAATCGCAAGCACTCCAGGCCTCCCTGTCCATCACCAACTCCCAGAGTTCACTCAGTCTCACATCCATCGAGTCAGTGATGCCATCCAGCCGTCTCTTCCTCTGTCGTCCCCTTCTCCTCCTGCCCTCAATCTTTCCCAACATCAGGGTCTTTTCAAATGAGTCAGCTCTTCCCATCAGGTGGCCAAAGTATTGGAGTTTCAGCCTCAGCATCAGTCCTTCCAATGAACACCCAGGACTGGTCTCCTTTAGGATGGACTGGTTGGACCTCCGTGAAGTCCAAGGTACTCTCAAGAGTCTTCTCCAACTCAATGAAACTACAATGCAATAGATTCTTGCAAAATGCAGTGTCCTTTCCCAGCAGTGCTGAGCATCACTTTCTTTGCTTCTCTCTTGATATTCTGACTTGTAGTTCCTTATAAATCAGTACTTTATTTGCAGCAGATAAATATAGTAGCTGAAGAACATTTGCACTAGTGAGCAATTCCTATTACTAAATGTGTGATTTAGACATAATGGGTACAATGGAAAACTGATTCTTTACATTGGCAACTAAATGGACACCAAATGCTAGAATTACAAATAGTTTTATTTTTATAAAAAGTATTTTAAAAGGTATAAGGTAAATTTAAAATTCAGATTTAAACATTTTTATATCCCCTATTAATTATAATTTATATATTGCCCTTTAATGTAATAATGTTGAATATTTTAGAAGAAAAAGACTTTTTTGAAAAATGTACATGAAATCTTATTTTAATTTTTTCTTTTATGTGTATTTTAGTTTACTTTATTCTTATGGTTTTTTTTTTTTTTTTCACATACCATGCTGCAAAAGTCCTAAGTCCTAAATCACTTGATCACTAGGGAATTCCTAATTTACTTTTTAAAATAATTAGTTTTTGGCTACACTGGGTCTTCTCTTCTGTGCATGAGCTTTCTCTAGTTGTGGTGAGCAGTGGTTACTCTCAGGTCGTGGTACATGGGCTTTCCTCTGTGGTGGCTCCTTTTGTTGCTGAGTACAGGCACATGGGGTCAATAGTTGTAGTGCATGGGCCCAGTTGCTCAGCAGCATGTGGGATCCACCCAGACCAGGGGTCGAACCTGAGTCCTCTGTACTGGCAGGCAGATTCCTAACCACTGGACTACCAGGGAAGCCCTCCTAGTTTACTTTTAAAATGAAAATACTTTTAAGTTGTGTAAAGTCAATATATTATAGATTATTTTAAAATCTGGATCACTGAGAATAAAAGGTCATTATCAGTTCAGTTCAGTTTCTCAGTCGTGTCCGACGCTTTGTGGCCCCATGAATCGCAGCACCCCAGGCCTCCCTGTCCATCACCAACTCCCAGAGTTCAGCCAGACTCACGTCCATCGAGTCAGTGATGCCATCCAGCCATCTCATCCTCTGTGGTCCCCTTCTTCTCCTGCCCCCAATCCCTCCCAGCATCAAAGTCTTTTCCAATGAGTTAACTCTTCGCATGAGGTGGCCAAAGTACTGGAGTTTCAGCTTTAGCATCATTCCTTCCAAAGAAATCCCAGGGCTGAGCTCCTTCAGAATGGACCGGTTGGATCTCCTTGCCGTCCAAGGGACTCTAAAGAGTCTTCTCCAACACCACAGTTTAAAGCATCAATTCTTTGGCACTCAGCCTTCTTCACAGTCCAACTCTCACATCCATACATGACCACAGGAAAAACGATAGCCTTGACTAGACAAACCTTTGTTGGCAAAGTAATGTCTCTGCTTTTGAATATGCTATCTAGGTTGGTCATAACTTTCCTTCCAAGGAGTAAGCGTCTTTTAATTTCATGGCTGCAGTCGCCATCTGCAGTAATTTTGGAGCCCCAAAAAATAAAGTCTGACACTGTTTCCACTGTTTCCCCATCTATTTCCCATGAAGTGATGGGACCGGATGCCATGATCTTAGTTTTCTGAATGTTGAGCTTTAAGCCAACTTTTTCACTCTCCACTTTCACTTTCATCAAGAGGCTTTTTAGTTCCTCTTCACTTTCTGCCATAAAAGTGGTGTTATCTGCATATCTGAGGTTATTGATATTTCTCCCGGCAATCTGGATTCCAGCTTGTGCTTCTTCCAGTCCAGCGTTTCTCATGATGTACTCTGAATATAAGTTAAATAAGCAGGGTGACAATATACAGCCTTGACGTACTCCTTTTCCTATTTGGAACCAGTCTGTTGTTCCCTGTCCTGTTCTAACTGTTGCTTCCTGACCTGCATACAGATTTCTCAAGAGGCAGATCAGGTGGTCTGGTATTCCCATCTCTTGAAGAATTTTCCACAGTTTATTGTGATCCACACAGTCAAAGGCTTTGGCATAGTCAATAAAGCAGAAATAGATGTTTTTCTGGAACTCTCTTGCTTTTTCCATGATCCAGCGGATGTTGGCAATTTGATCTCTGGTTCCTCTGCCTTTTCTAAAACCAGCTTGAACATCAGGAAGTTCACGGTTCACATATTGCTGAAGCCTGGCTTGGAGAATTTTGAGCATTACTTTACTAGCATGTGAGATGAGTGCAATTGTGCGGTAGTTTGAGCGTCCTTTGGCATTGCCTTTCTTTGGGATTGGAATGAAAACTGACCTTTTCCAGTCCTGTGGCCACTGCTGAGTTTTCCACATTTGCTGGCATATAAAGTGCAGCACTTCACAGCATCATCCTTCAGGATTTGGAATAGCTCAACTGGAATTCCATCACCTCCACTAGCTTTGTTCGTAGTGATGCTTTCTAAGGCCCACTTGACTTCACATTCCAGGATGTCTGGCTCTAGGTGAGTGATCACACCATTGTGATTATCTGGGTCGTGGAGATCTTTTTTGTACGGTTCTTCTGTGTATTCTTGCCATCTCTTCTTAATATCTTCTGCTTCTGTTAGGTCTATACCATTTCTGTCCTTTATCGAGCCCATCTTTGCATGAAATGTTCCCTTGGTATCTCAAATTTTCTTGAAGAGATCTCTAGTCTTTCCCATTCTGTTGTTTTCCTCTATTTCTTTGCATTGATCGCTGAAGAAGGCTTTCTTATCTCTTCTTGGTATTCTTTGGAACTCTGCATTCAGATGTTTATATCTTTCCTTTTCTCCTTTGCTTTTCACTTCTCTTCTTTTCACAGCTATTTGTAACGCCTCCCCAGACAGCCATTTTGCTTTTTTGCATTTCTTTTCCATGAGGATGGTCTTAATCCCTGTCTCCTGTACAATGTCACGAACTTCATTCCATAGTTCATCAGGCACTCTATCTATCAGATCTAGGCCCTTAAATCGATTTCTCACTTCCACTGTATAATCATAAGGGATTTGATTGAGGTCATACCTGAATGGTCTAGTGGTTTTCCCTACTTTCTTCAATTTAAGTCTGAATTTGGCAATAAGGAGTTCATGGTCTGAGCCACAGTCAGCTCCTGGTCTTGTTTTTGCTGACTGTATAGAGCTTCTCCATCTTTGGCTGCAAAGAATATAATCAATCTGATTTCGGTGTTGACCATCTGGTGATGTCCATGTATAGAGTCTTCTCTTGTGTTGTTGGAAGAGGGTGTTTGTTATGACCAGTGCATTTTCTTGGCAAAACTCTATTAGTCTTTGCCCTGCTTCATTCCGTATTCCAAGGCCAAATTTGCCTGTTACTCCAGGTGTTTCTTGACTTCCTACTTTTGCATTCCAGTCCCCTGTAATGAAAAGGACATCTTTTTTGGGTGTTATTTCTAAAAGGTCTTGTAGGTCTTCATAGAACCGTTCAACTTCAGCTTCTTCAGCGTTACTGGTTGGGTCATAGACTTGGATTACTGTGATATTGAATGGTTTGCCTTGGAAACTAACAGAGATCATTCTGTCATTTTTGAGATTGCATCCAAGTACTGCATTTCGGACTCTTTTGTTGACCATGATGGCTACTCCATTTCTTCTGAGGGATTCCTGCCTGCAGTAGTAGATATAATGGTCATCTGAGTTAAATTCACCCATTCCAGTCCATTTTAGTTCACTGATTCCTAGAATGTTGACATTCACTCTTGCCATCTCTTATTTGACCACTTCCAATTTGCCTTGATTCATGGACCTGACATTCCAGGTTCCTATGCAATATTGCTCTTTACAGCATCATCGGACCTTGCTTTTATCACCAGTCACATCCACAGCTGGGTATTCTTTTTGCTTTGGCTCCATCCCTTCATTCTTTCTGGAGTTATTTCTCCACTGATCTCCAGTAGCATATTGGGCACCTACTGACCTGGGGAGTTCCTCTTTCAGTATCCTATCATTTTGCCTTTTCATACTGTTCATGGGGTTCTCAAGGCAAGAATACTGAAGTGGTTTGCCATTCCCTTCTCCAGTGGACCACATTCTGTCAGATCTCTCCACCATGACCCACCCATCTTAGGTTGCCCCGTGGGCATGGCTTAGTTTCATTGAGTTAGACAAGGCTGTGTTCTTAGTGTGACAATACAGAAATGGAGTTCAAAAAGAAAAAAAAGCTTAAAGGAAAAGGAAATCTTTGAAAGAGGCAGTCTGCTTAAATTTTTTAAAATTGGAAACAATGAAAGCAAATAGACTTCCGCTGAGAATCAACCACATGAAATTCTTGAATAGGAGATAACAGTTTTTTATTTAATGGAGATTTGATAACTGATCCATGCAGTGAAGCTAGGAAGAAAATTATTCTTCAGATTCATAGCTTAAGTCAAATAGAATATGTGCAATTTCATATTATTTATTAATGAAGATTTAATGACTAGCTAAGGCAATTCAAAAAATTAAGAATTATATATGAAATCAGCAGGTTGGATGAGCAAGAAAAACACTGAGGCTTTTCAGTGTTCATTGAGCAATGCTCCTGGATAATGATCCTAGATAATCATATTCTTCTGTTTCAAATGAATTTTTCATTTCGGTTTTCACTTAGCAGAAAATTTAGTAAATCATTTTACACCAAAATGCTTTCAACTGAAATTTAAAAGCTATAGAAATTGTATTTTGTATTTGAAGTTTCAAGGCTATGTATTTTGTTATAATGTAAAGCATCTCACAACCAGTTTTCAACGTCAGCTTTGACTAATGAAAGTATTTGTGATTGGAAATACTTCAGTCAGTTCAATCGCTCAGTCATGTCCGACTCTTTGCGACCCCATGAACCACAACACGCCAGGCCTCCCTGTCTATCACCAACTCCTGGAGTCCACCCAAACCCATGTCCGTTGAGTCGGTGATGCCATCCAACCATCCCATCCTCTGTCGTCCCCTTCTCCTCCTGCCCTCAATCTTTCCCAGCATCAGGGTCTTTTCCAATGAGTCAGCTATTTGCATCAGGTGGCCAGAATATTGGAATTTCAGCTTCAACATCAGTCCTTCCAATGAACACCCAGGACTGATCTCCTTTAGGATGGACTAGTTGAATCTCCTTGAAGTCCAAGGGACTCTTAAGAGTCTTCTCCAACACCACAGTTCAAAAGCATCAATTCTTCGGCACTCAGCTTTCTTCACAGTCCAACTCTCACATACATACATGACTACTGGAAAAACCATAGCCTTGACCAGACGGACCTTTGTTGACAAAGTAATGTCTCTGCTTTTTAATATGCTATCTAGGTTGGTCATAACTTTCCTTCCAAGGAGTAAGCGTCTTTTAATTTCATGGCTGCAATCACCATCTGCAGTGATTTTGGAGCCCCCCAAAATAAAGTCTGACACTGTTTCCACTGTTTCCCCATCTGTTTGCCATGAAGTGATGGGATGCCATGATCTTAGTTTTCTGAATGTTGAGCTTTAAGAGAACTTTTTCACTCTCCTCTTTCAGTTTTATCAAGAAGCTCTTTAGTTCTTCACTTTCTGCCATAAGGGTGGTGTCATCTGCATATCTGAGGTTATTGATATTTCTCCCGGCAATCTTGATTCCAGCTTGTGCTTTCTCCAGCCCAGCATTTCTCATGCATGTTGAATAATTTTATACACACACACATTTGAACTACCAGAAAAAAAACCAAAGTGGAAAATTAAGAAATATTCCATTAGTATCACCCCTGATGTAAAAAAAGCACAGGCCTTTGGCTTAAGTGAAAAACTGATAAAACATTTTTCAGTTTTAAGCTTTGATTCAAAAGATTGCCAAAGGCAAGTCTGCTAAGAACCAAATCTGAATAGTCCTGGAAGCGTGTTTCTTTCCTTCCTTTGATAGGTTAGCAGAGGGCTCACTCTGAGAAACTGAGCCTGTCTACAGAGGGACAATTAAGCTGCCACAGATGCCAGTGTACCTCTCCTATAGGTAGAGCTTCTTGAAGGGTGTTTCCAAGGGCCTCAATATGAGACCTCAGCCTTGGGTTCACACACTACTTAGCACTCTTCCTGAGCTGAAGATCCCTTTTTATATTCTTAGGTCTTTGAGAGACTAGATCTTCCCTACACTCTCCTTGTCCAGTTGATGAATATGTAACACATATTACATGTAGGGCAGAATCCTTTCTCCTTGAATTCTGTTTGTTGAGTTTGTGCCGCCTAATCCCTTGCCTCAGACCAGTCCTTGAGACTTTGACCAAGGTGCATTGAGAACACCTATGCCAGGCCTGTGCTGTGGGGCAATGAGAGCTCAGGGCACGGAGTATGATCTATCAGTAAATCCTGTGTTCATAGGTGTACCACGGGGCCCTAGAAGTCTATTACTGAGCCCCTCCATGCATGATAAAGCCTGTGATAAATGTCCTGCTAAAATAAAGTACACATGCCTTCTTTTAGCACCAAATCCAGAACATTCTTGAAACCACTTCTGAACTTTGTTCACATCTGTTAGACTTACTCATGTCAATAGCAGTCATATTCTTTGGAACAAATCAAAGATTACATACAACAGTCTGAATCTGTCCAAACTTTGAACATCTTGATGAATCATATACAATATCACTCCTGACCACATGAAGAAAATGCTTCCTAAATTTTGTCGAAGTAATTGCATTTAATTTAAACAAGACACAAGGTACATTAGAAAAGTTAAACAAAATAATAGATTTTGAGCAAAGAGTGTTTTGTGGCTTTTGCAGGAAAAATGAAATTTATTTTGAAGTTGCACTGGCCACAGTGATTTGATATAAACTCTTCATTGTTATTACTAATGTTGGAAAAAAGCGTTACAAAAATCCTTTACGTATCTAAGTTTCACTTTTGAAAATGGTAAGGTTTTTAATTTTAGAGAAAACAACTTTCTAAATCATAAGATATTTAACAAAGACATCATTCAATAAAATATAAAGAAATTAGAGCAAAGAAACAAAGGTTTTATATAAATTTCATAAATAAGATTCATGTACAAATAACCATCAAACTAAATTCCACAGAGCATGCTTTCTGTCCATGATAGATTAAGACATAGTTCAACTGAAGAAAGATCTGAACAAACTGATTCGCGTACTTCCAGTTTTGATTTCTTTGTAATATTTGAGCATTGACAATTTGGAAGAGAAACTCAAGGACTATTTTAGGGACCTATATGGTAGTATAACTGACAACTATTTATATGGTAAATGAAAAAATTTGTCACATTTTTTGTTATAATAATTTATCATATGCATTACAATTTTTAACATGATGGTGTTATAGCATTATAATGTATATGAGGATAGAGATAAGAATAATGGTTACTCATAAAGGAGAGGAATATGAGAAAGCATATACATATATAACTGAATATATATATGTATATATATCACTGGATCTCCCTGCCATATACCAAAAGCCAATACAACAGTGTAAATTAGCTATCCTGCTTTCTGTTCTAAATCTGCCAGGTTTTATCCTTGAGGCATGTAACATTTCGGTCAGTTTCCTGGCTTAAAAAATTTAGGGCTGGTCCATTGGGATGCCATATAGATTTGTAAAAGTCTAAGGAGAGTACAGGACTATTAAATGGTTTTATGACTAACATGTTTAAATTCTGCCATCATTCTATTTGAGAATGCAGACTCTAGAAATAAAAGGTCTGGATTCAATTGACGATCTACCATGTTTTAGCTGCCAAAGGAGTTTTCTCACCTGTAAAATGGGAATAATAATTGTCTTTATGTCTTAGGGTTACTTTGAAGATTAGTTGATTTAATACATGCACAGTACTTTCTGAACAGTGCCTGGCAGAAAGTAATTGGTCATTTATTCTTTGCTTAATGATGCAGAAATCTAGGACTTTGAGCCAAAACTTTTTTTTTTTTAAACCTTTTGAGCAAATCCAAAGCTATTTTTAAAAATCCATCTGGAGTGAAATACAAGCCATTCTTAATTTGCATGTTGGAATGTAAGTCTTGCTCCTTAAGTGTTCATGCCAGAGGCCCTTGAATGTCCTTTCAGTCTTCTCACCATGACTCCTGCGCCAGAGTTTTCACTCATGTTGTGAGCCTTGTTAAAATAACCGCAACAACAACAAAGCTGTCCTTTCCCATTGCAAAAGTAATGCATCTGCATGGAGACACTTTGGAAAATACAGATTAGCAGAAAGAAAAATCAAATTTGCCCATAACCTCAGCTACCGGATATGCCAATTTCAATATTGCCATTTATGTGCTCCTAATCTTGTTTCTCTTTTCTTTTTCTTTTTTTTTTCTCTTTTTCTTTTTAACATTTTTTTTTATACTGCACTGGGTCTTTGTTGAGGCATGTGGGCTTTCTCTAGTTGTGGCACAAATGCAGTTTTGCCACTCTTAAGTCACAATAATAGCTACATGGTACAGTTATAAAAAATAAAGTGAGACAATATATGTAAGGCACATTATAGTAAGTGCTTGATAAATAGTTATTAAGATACAGAGTAAGTTCCTTAAATGACCTAATCAGGAGCTAAAAAGATACAACAGCCAAGAACAACAGGACAAATCTACCAAGGTAGAAGTTTATAAGCATAAATTTGATACTGATTTTTGAATCCCAATTCTCTTTTTCATTATCTGTGGCATAGGCTAAGTTACTTAAACTTTTAAAGTCTTAGTTTCCTCATAAAATGGTATTTTATTTTAAAAATTTATTTGTTTGACTGTGTCAGGTTTTAGTTGTGGCACGTGGGATCTTTCATTGCGGCACATGGACTGTCTACACGGGCTTAGTTGCTCAGCGGCATGTGGGATCCTAGCGCTCTGATCAGGGATCAAACCCACGTCCCCTGCATTGGAAAGCAGATCTTCACCACTGAACTGTTAGGGGAAGCACACTGATTGAAACCATCCACCCTGGCCAGGCACCATAGTAGCTATTTGCATGAGTTGTTTTAGGACAGGAGATCCTGCTAAGGAACACAGAACTAATAAGCCACCACCAACCGGAAGAATTCAGGAGAGGTCAAAAGGAGACACCACATGTCCGACCACCTCCCAGAATCCTTCTCTCTGACATCCATCTTGGCTGAACAAGGCGTGCACCACCGGGAAGGACTCTGAGTCAGAATGATTGGCTAAGGACAATCCGGAAACTAATCCCATCACCATAAAACCTGAGACTGCAAGCCATGTGGCAGAGCAGTTCTCCTGGTTTCCCTTACCCTACTTCTCTCAGCACATGTGTCTCCTTGGACAATTCATTTCCGAGTGTTAGACAAGAGCCCAGTTTCGGGCCCTGGAAGGGGTCCCCCTTCTTGCAACAAATGGTGACTCTGGTGGGACCTCTTCTTCACTGAGACTGACATCCTGACCACTCGGGGTACTCAGGGGCCAGCTTGCCTGCCAATGGACCAGACTCAGTGGCTGCAACTGGGACCCTTTTGTCCCTGGTCTCCTCCTGACGCGGACAACTGGCCAGAGTGTCCCGACCGGTGAGGAACAAGAGACTTTATTGACCTCCCTCCCCTTCCCTCTCTCTTTCTTCTCCTTAACCCTTCCTATCCTTCCCCGTTTTTCTAGTCCTCCGGTCCTGGATGCAGGAATCTGGTTGAAGGGCCTCAGCCTGAGCTGAGGATTGGAGACTGATCACCTCCTCTTGGCAGAGAACTCGAATTCTGGTTCTGTTCTGGTCTGATTTCTGGTAGGGCCGAGTTCCAGTCCTCCCTTCTCTGGAGGCCCAGGGTAAAGTCCTATAACGCCTGGGTATCTGCAGGTGGCAGGAGATGTCTGCAAGGCCACCCCTTTCACCCCCCTCTCCCTCTTCCTTCCCCTTCTTCTTTCAATCTGGCTTCCAATTCCTCCCTTTGAAATGTTTGAAGACCTGAGATATTTTCATTTACTCTGTTAGTACTTGGATCTGAAGTTCTGTGTCTTTATAGGAGGTTTTCTGAGAGACTGTATTCTTGTATTTAAGGGAGTGTCTGATGAGGACTGCCAGGTCTATATGTGTGTTTTAACTCTGTGTTCTGTGTTGTGATTTTTGATGGCCATTTTGTTTTGTCTGGCTACCATTTGGCTTAGACCTGCCACCATTTTGTTAGAACTTGATTTTCTTTCCCTGTGCATTGAGACCAGGGCTTTGACTCTGTTCTCAGGAACACTTATCTAGACCATCTCTAACCCCTGAGACTGAGGAAAAATGGGAAAAAGTCTTTAAAAGTTGTATTTATTCCAACTGTTTTTTATAAACTAGTAAATTTTATATTGTAATATGTAATTCATGGCTAAAAACTTAAAAAATGAAGCTAGATCTTGCACTATCTGTCTAAATATGTCTTGGTATGTCTTTGTCTCTGGGTAGTATTTTTGAGGTTAACTTATAAATGAGCTCTATTTAATTGGCTTAAACAAAGGTAAGCACTTACAAATCAAATAATTCTGAATTAAGCAATAAATTCCAGGTTCATGTGAACTGAGAAATATTCAGTATTAAATACCTGATATTAATGTTTGTTGATCTATCTAATATAGACATGTCTTAGAGTGATTAACATTAAGTAGAATATTTTCATTGTACCTAGGTTTAATATATGTTAAATATTACCATATTTACAAGTTTATCAGTTACAAGTTTGTCAACAAAGACATCACCTCGAGTGAAGAAACTTCTAAAAAAAATGTAAATGAGATATGAGCTTTTAGATAAGCTCTATTAAGAATAATTATTCTTTAAGAATATCTGTCTAAAATAGTCTCTCCAGATTGACGTAACTTGAATTTCTAAGGGTTGTGCTAAGTGTGCTAAGTGTTAGAAGTCTATTGAATAGTTAGGTGATTTCCAAATAAAATAAGGTTTTGAAATACTTACTGCTAAACACTAATTTCCTTTTACAGAGAAACGAAGAGATATGGGACTATAAGTGAATAATGTTTGGTGCCATCCTAAAATGTTCTAAGAAAGAAAGGGTTTTAGAAATTATCACTGGTATTTATGCTCACCAATCTATAAAATGCTAATATAAAAGTTAGTTCTTGGTTGCTAAAGGAAAGTAGGAAGTGTGTTTTCAGTTTAAAAAAAAGATATGAAAAATCCTAAAAAGAGTTATGTATGATCAGGATTTTCTAAAATTGGATTACAATTAGTTAGATAAATGGATTTTGTTAGGAATGACACAGCCATAAGAAAACTGGTTAGAGCCAATTAGGTCCAAGATGGCGGAGCTGACTTTCACTAAACCTTGAGCCTTGGTATTTATGCCCATTGTCACATATCAACAAGCTAAATGATACACCCATCAACGTTGACTAAATCTGACCAAATGTTCTAAACCCTTTTAATTGATCTTTTTGATAAAACTTCCTAAATCAAATTCTTTTGAAGCTCTTTTGACCTCTAGCTAACTTTGGGGTGCTCCGGAGGGCCCCTGAAACATCCCAAAGAGAGATATTAAACTGTGTTTATTTGGTTGGTTAAATTACATGAAAAAGATTATCAAATGAGTAATAAATCTGCTCATGTTATAATGTATCGTAAAATTACTAATACAGATATCCTAGAAATTATACGGAGTTCTTAACATTCTGATATGTACTGGTATTCTAATGGAAAACATGATGACTTCACAAAAGTTAACAAAAGGACTGAATGAACCAGAAAATATGCTTATAACTTTTATGGTTTCTGTCTGAAAAATTATGGGTTTGAATCTTATGTTTTCCAGGAGTACGAAAAACCTTCCTCTCAAACTAATTATGACAATACTTTGGTAAAATTATATATTATAAACAAAACAATTATATTTTCTCTCTGATTCCTCCAGAAGTTGGAAACTCTTAGGTTTCCAGTATGTTTATCAAATGAATTAGGAAGGTTATCTCGCTAACAGGTACAAAAATCTCAAAGAATTTTTGAGACCTTAAAAAGGAAAGAATTCACTTAGATTTGTTAGGCAAAATCTGTGATAAGCCTTTGGTGTGAGCTTCCCAGCCCTGTTTTATTTTAAAAGTTCAGTCTGAGACTCTATAAATGTTTCAGCAAAATAAAAAGTCTATAATCAATTATGGTTATGTCATGCAAGTGTATGTTCCTCAGTTCTTTGTCTCGTCACAACAAAGATTTGGAGTGACAGACATTAAAGCCCTCAGGGCGTCGCAGCTCTTGAGTCGTGGACAAACCATGCTACAGCTCTTAGGCAAATCAGTGTTCAGTTCAGTCGCTCAGTCGTGTCCGACTCTTTGCGACCCCATGAATCACCGCACGCCAGGCCTCCCTGTCCATCACCAACTCCCGGAGTTCACTCAGACTCACGTCCATCGAGTCAGTGATGCCATCCAGCCATCTCATCCTCTGTCTTCCTCTTCTCCTCCTGCCCCCAATCCCTCCCAGCATCAGAGTCTTTTCCAATGAGTCAACTCTTCGCATGAGGTGGCCAAAGTACTGGAGTTTCAGCTTTGGCATCATTCCTTCCAAAGAAATCCCAGGGCTGGTCTTCAGAATGGACTGGTTGGGTCTCCTTGCAGTCCAAGGGACTCTCAAGAGTCTTCTCCAACACCACAGTTCAAAGGCATCAATTCTTCGCCGCTCAGCTTTCTTCACAGTCCAACGCTCGCATCCATACATGACCACAGGAAAAACCATAGCCTTGACTAGACGGACCTTTGTTGGCAAAGTAATGTCTCTGCTTTTGAATATGCTATCTAGGTTGGACATAACTTTCCTGCCAAGGAGTAAGCGTCTTTTAATTGGCTGTAGTCACCATCTGCAGTGATTACAGCTCTATTTTATTTAGAAGATAGCAGGTGAATCCATCCTCCAAGCGTGAGGGCATGTCAACCCAAAGACTCGAAGAGAAGAAGAGAGAGAGTGCGTGCTTTGGCTCCTCCTTTTATGTTTTTTTCCTCCACCTGGGCCTGCCCTATGCAAATTGGGCTTAGCCAGGAGTGCTGTTTGTTCTGCCTGAAGTCTTCACTCTGGTCCTCGGACCTTCCTCTGACCTTCCTTGTCTTTTAGCCACCACCATTTTGGACTCCTTTTCCCTAGTCTACCTACCTAACAGTTATATAAATCATCAGACCAAAATTAGTGAGAACAGACCTATTTTGCAAACAAACTAGCCTTAATTTGGTTATATTTGATAAAAATGAGGGTAATTTTAGGGAGAAAAAGATGTTTCAATAAATGCTAAATCCCAATTTGTTAATGGAGGTCTGCATGTAGTAAGACTCATTTCATCAGGAGAAAACTACACTACACCAGGATGAGAAGATGACATCCGAGGTAGACAGCTTGCCCAAGATGCTGGACCTGATTCGTATGATCACTTATAATGTTTTCTTGACTTCTTAGACCTTTGCATATAAATCAAATGCTTTTCTATCATAGGCCTGATCCTATGCTAGTTTTAGCAATCAATCCAATTGTTGGGTTTGTGGGCAATTACCTGTGTCTAGTTCTAGGTTACGTTGGTAAATTTCTCTACTACAAGACTCTAACTGGTTGGCCCTGAAAAAATTTACTTAAAAAAAAATTATAGTCATATTCAGATCACTGTGATATTACTAGATGAGATCCCCTCACCAGGCCAATTAATAATGCCTGCTCTGACTCTGGCCATAAATTTGAGTTTTTTTCTATTACTCAAGCTCAATCAGAGCAACAATAAAAGTTTCAACAAAGGAAAAAAAAAATCTCCCACAATTATGAGATGGATTTATATAGATAACACCAGGCTATGGTAATTTAGGTTAAAGTCTCCTCTGTGTTGGAAACAATTAAATCATACTGAAGGAGGAAACAGACAGAGCTGGACGCCAGCTTAGGCCAGGCTGCGAACATTAGGTTACACGCATGGTCACCCGGTGTCTATAGAAATGGCATACCAATGGAAAACCAGACCCCCAGATAAAAGAGCCTCAGGACTTGTACTTGGATTCTCTGTTGCCTAAAAGAATATGCTAACTAGTTCTGTAACAGAACAAAGTGGTAAATTCCATTATGGTTATCGGGATACGACCACAGGCCTATTGATAAATATCCACTGTTTATCTAGTCTTGTGACACATGAATCATGGGTTAACTTTGATCATATCTTTCTTTTACCTTGTCCAGACTAGTTTCAAGGAATTTGGGGAGATGGGTTTGAGCAAGTACACTTAGGGTATACAAGGTTTTCACAAAAACTGCTCGGGGTCCTTGGCTAAGAGGAGGCTCTGCCTTGGGCCCCGCGGTGTAATAAACTGCACTCCACTATCTGACTGTCCTTCTGAATGAGTTTGTTTCCCGGAACGCGTGGCTACAACAATACTAAAGATATTCAGTTCAGTTCAGTTCAGTCACTCAGTCGTGTCTGACTCTTTGCAACCCCATGAATCGCAGCACGCCAGGCCTCCCTGTCCATCACCAACTCCCGGAGTTCATCCAGACTCACGTCCATCGAGTCAGTGATGCCATCCAGCCATCTCATCCTCTGTCGTCCCCTTCTTCTCCTGCCCCCAATCCCTCCCAGCATCAGCGTCTTTTCCAATGAGTAAACTCTTCTCATGAGGTGGCCTAGTAACACTAAATAACTGGGCTATGTGCCTTATAGACGGTGGTGCCAATATATAATTTCCCTGAAAGATAAAGATTCTACAGAGTAGACTAAGTCAGGTGACCTGAGGTATACTGGGCTACATCTAATGAAAGCTCTTAAGTCTTACTTGTGACTTTACTAATATTTCTGGCTATGTTATTTATATTTCACCTGTTTTACAAAATTGCTGTTTCTTACACTGCCAAATGTGTTCTGAGGCCTCTAAGCAAATTTGGAAAACTCAGCAGTGGCCACAGGACTGGAAAAGGTCAGTTTTCATTCCAATCCCTAAGAAAGGCAATGCCAAAGAATGCTCAAACTACCACACAATTGCACTCATCTCACACGCTAGTAAAGTACTGCTCAAAATTCTCCAAGCCAGGCTTCAGCAATGTGTGAACCGTGAACTTCCTGATGTTCAAGCTGGTTTTAGAAAAGGCAGAGGAACCAGAGATCAAATTGCCAAAATCTGCTGGATCATGGAAAAAGCAAGAGAGTTCCAGAAAAACATCTATTTCTGCTTTACTGACTATGTCAAAGCCTTTGACTGTGTGGATCACAATAAACTGTGGAAAATTCTGAAAGAGATGGGAATACCAGACCACCTGATCTGCCTCTTGAGAAATTTGTATGCAGGTCAGGAAGCAACAGTTAGAACTGGACATGGAACAACAGACTGGTTCCAAATAGGAAAAGGAGTACGTCAAGGCTGTATATTGTCACCCTGTTTATTTAACTTATATGCAGAGTACATCATGAGAAACGCTGGACTGGAAGAAGCACAAGCTGGAATCAAGATTGCCGGGAGAAATATCAATAACCTCAGATATGCAGATGACATCACCCTTATGGCAGAAAGTGAAGAGGAACTCAAAAGCCTCTTGATGAAAGTGAAAGAGGAGAGTGAAAAAGTTGGCTTAAAGCTCAACATTCAGAAAACGAAGATCATGGCATCCGGTCCCACCACTTCATGGGAAATAGATGGGGAAACAGTGGAAACAGTGTCAGACTGTATTTGGGGGGGCTCCAAAATCACTGCAGATGGTGATTGCAGCCATGAAATTAAAAGACGCTTACTCCTTGGAAGGAAAGTTATGACCAACCTAGATAGCATATTCAAAAGCAGAGACATTACTTTGCCAACAAAGGTTTGTCTAGTCAAGGCTATGGTTTTTCCTGTGGTCATGTATGGATGTGAGAGTTGGACTGTGAAGAAGGCTGAGCACTGAAGAATTGATGCTTTTGAACTGTGGTGTTGGAGAAAACTTTTGAGAGTCCCTTGGACTGCAAGGAAATCCAACCAGTCCATTCTTAAGGAGCTCAGCCCTGGGATTTTTTTGGAAGGAATGATGCTAAAGCTGAAACTCCAGTACTTTGGCCACCTCATGCGAAGAGTTGACTCACTGGAAAAGACTCTGATGCTGGGAGGGATTGGGGGCAGGAGGAGAAGAGGAAGACAGAGGATGAGATGGCTGGATGGCATCACTGACTCGATGGATGTGAGTCTGAGTGAACTCCGGGAGTTGGTGATGGACAGGGAGGCCTGGCGTGCGGTGATTCATGGGGTCGCAAAGAGTCGGACACGACTGAGCAACTGATCTGATCTGATCTGATATGAGATTGATGATGATAATAGTGTAACTCTGATATGAGAAGAAGCAACAAGAGAAAATATTTTCCTGGATCAAGAGGCTAGTAAGACAGGTGGTCCAGAAAATTTTGGATAGTGTTTTATGGCCTAGTCCAGTAACAACATATTGAGTGGCCTATCAACAAAATCTTTGCCAAACCTGAGAATGGACATTCTCAGCACTATGGGATAAAATGGTCATGAAATGCCCCCCTCAAAATCATGGTCAATTTTATGAGCAAAAAGGGGCTCTGCTAACTGAAAACTGACACTTGCCATCTACGTCTACAAAGATTAAATCATGGCCACTGCAACTGCTGAGTTTCAACGCCCCTGAAAGGAGTTCAGGGTGAAAATCAGAAATGAGGCACTCTGTGCTCTGGAAAAAACTGGCAGAACAGGCCTTCTGATAGATCTTTTCAGGAGAAGATTTTATGAGTTCTAATTCTTACATCTTCTCATACCTAAAAAAACACTGACCTCGTTACTGGTGACATCTGCTTTGACTATTAAAAAAAATTTTACAATTAAAAAGTCAAAATAGAGTAGCTATGGTTCAGACATCCTGGGAAATGTCACTAGGTGACACTATGATGTAATTTCAGATTAGACCTTGTATTGCTAAACACTTGAATTTTCTGAGTCGTGTCAGGCTTAGATGCCACCATTCTCAAAACAATGTCTGCTGGAAGCTAGTAACTGTCACCTTACTTTTTATAAAACTAGGCAACTGGCTACCTGGCTACAAGTCTCCCGGAAGTGCCAGGTCCAGACTGGGATTCAGGACTATTCTTCTAAAGAGAAATGAGATTTATTTTGATTAAAATTCCAGTTATCCCTGTAAGGTATAGTTCGGGCCGAGGCAGAAAGAGGAAAGACGACCACAACAGAAGTAGGTTACCTTTATTCTGGCAAGGAGGGGCGACAGTCTAAGGACCTAAGGACCAGGCTGAGCTGGAGAGGGATCAGGGAGGCTCCATATTTATAGAGAGGTTTGTATAAGCGATAAGGGAAACGTTAATCAGGCGGGATGTTTTGGGTATACTTTAGTTAAGATGGCCATTTGTAGTTGCAGGGAGTGATAAGTCTTCTGGGCAGGTGTAGGGGGTGGAAGGTTTCTGGACAGGGCATGATAAGTCCCAGATAGATGCAACCAGCCTGGAGCATCAGGGCGGGACCTAAAGTTCTGTTTTGTTTTCTCCGAAGTTAGATGATTCAGCAAGGGCCTTTGAGACTGTTGTTTTCTTTTCTAGGCCCCAAAGACTCTTTCAGTCCCTTCTCCAGCTACTTCTATTTGGGTCTGTTACAACAAAATGGCAGACCAAGAGACTGAGCTTTTTAATCATATAAGGCTCAGATCTAGGACTTGGAACTCAGGAATACTTCCAATTCAGTGTCTCTTCTCCAAGCTGAGGCAGTCCTATGCCCCATTTTGACAGAAAGTTATCACAGTCATAATTGCCCAGTTCCCTAAATTAAAACTGAACAGGACTCTGTGGGGCTCTGGAGTAGAGATCAGTTCTGTGTTCTCCATTTCTTGTTCGCAGGATATAGGCTTCATTCAGCCTTCTTGACCTCCCCTGAGTTCCAAAGGGTGGATTCAAACAGTTGCTAATCAGAGAAGGGAGGGGATCCAGAAACAGGAGAAACAATCAAATGGTGATACAGCCTTGAGACAGGGTCCCAGTTCCTACTCAAAGAAATATGCATAACAATGTCTTTGAGTTCTTCTACAGAACTGGAGCCCCCACCCAGGTGGAGGATGGTAACTTCAGTCTAAACACAAGATTCCTGGAACACAGCTGTTGCCTCACCACCAACCAATCAAAAAAAAAAAAAAAAAGTCACAACCCCTGCAGTCCTTACCCCAAATGTTGCTTCCTGTTTGGTCCCTGTCTATTTTATCTCTGAGAAGAGCCAACAGTTTCAAACTAAATTGCTGTTATTATAAGGGTGAATGCTGGTTTCAGGGAAAAAAATACCTTGACTTAGATCAGGTAGAGAGAGACTTCTGCTCTGCTAGGTAGGCCTACGCCCATGCACAGCAGGAAGAAGTTACAGAAGAAAGAGACCTTCGCCCTAATTCCCAAGAAGCATCTTGAGTATGAAGTCTCTCAGGGGGGAGTTGTTAGGGGAAGCACACTGATTGAAACCATCCACCCTGGCCAGGCACCATAGCAACCATTTGCATGAGTTGTTTTAGGACAGGAGGTCCTGCTAAGGAACACGGAACTAATAAGCCACCACCAACCGGAAGAATTCAGGAGAGGTCAAAAGGAGACACCACATGTCCAACCACCTCCCAGAATCCTTCTCTCTGACATCCATCTTGGCTGAACAAGGCATGCACCACCGGGAAGGACTCTGAGTCAGAATGATTGGCTAAGGACAACCCGGAAGCTAATCCCATCACCATAAAACCTGAGACTGCAAGCCATGTGGCAGAGCAGTTCTCCTGGTTTCCCTTACCCTACTGCTCTCCACCCTTTCACAATAAATCTCTTGCTTTGACAGCACATGTGTCTCCTCGGACAATTCATTTCCAAGTGTTAGACAAGAGCCCATTTTTGGGCCCTGGAAGGGGTCCCCCTTCTTGCAACAGAACCACCAGGGAAGTCCCTCATATAATGGTATTTTAAAATAGAGTTTCTTGTCCCCATTTTAAATGAGTCCCCCCTAAATGCGAGTGTATGTTCCTCGGTTCTTTGTCTCGTCACAACAAAGATTTGGAGCGACAGACGTTAAAGCCTTCGCGCGTCACAGCTCTTGGGTCTTGGACAAACCGTGCTACAGCTCTTAGGCAAGTCAGTGTTACAGCTCTATTTTATTTAGAAGATAGCAGGAGAGTGTGTGTGTGAGAGAGAGAGAGAGAGAGAGAGAAGAGCGCACGCACGCGGGAGAGAGAGTCCGTGAGAAAGCGCTTTGGCTTCTCCTTTTATGTGTTTTTTCCTCTACTTAGGCCTGCCCTATGCAAATTGGGCTTAGCCAGGAGTGCTGTTTGTTCTGCCTGAAGTCTTCACTCTGGTCCTCGGACCTTCCTTTGACCTTCCTTGTCTTTTAGCCACCGCCATTTTGGACTCCTTTTCCCTGTTCTACCTACCTAACATTACCAACTATCCCCAGTTCCAAAATGATGGATAAAATCGCCAAATCAAGAGTTGAAGAGGAGGAGGTTAAGCAAATTCCCCAACTTTTGCTAACTACACCCTATCACAAGGGGAAGGCTGGGAATTAGAAGAGAATGGTCACTGTCAGTATCCTGTGAGGTCTTACCGCTAAAGTGAGTCCCTCTCATGTATTACATTTAGTGTCTCATATATTACATGTATGTTTGTGTATGTGTGCACAGTCTATCAGTTGTGTCCAAGTCTTTACAACCCCCTGGACTGTATAGCCCGCCAGGCTCCTCTGTCCATGGAATTTTCTAGGCAACAATACTGGAGGGGGTTGCTATTTTCTCCTCCAGGGGATCTTCCTGACCCAGGGATTGAATCCACATCTCTTTTGTCTCCAGCACTGGCAGGCAGATTCTTTACCACTGCGCTGTCTGGGAAGCCCTCCTGTGTGTTTATTCTTCTTTAACCTGGCCAGTTCTTCAGCATTTTTTGTCTTTCATGACCTTTGACACTTTTAAGATTATATAGGTCATTTATTTTGCATAACATTCCCCAATTTGAGTTTATTGGATGTTTCTTCATGATTAAGTTGAAAATTCGCATTCTGAGCAGGACTGTTTCACAAACTGATGCTGTGCCCTTCTTCGTACCTCACATCAGGAGGCACTTGGTGTCAGTTTGTCCCATTATTATTCGTGTTAACTTTGCTTTCTTGGATAAGGCAGTGTCTGGCAGGTCTCTCCATCATAAAGTGACAATTTTCCCGTTTGAAATGAATAATGATTTTGAAAAAGGTATTTTGAGACACTATAAATCTCCTCCTCCTCATCAAATTTTCACCAGGAATATTTAGCATCCACTGATGAGTCTTGTCTGAATCAATTAGTGTTATAATGATTGCAAAGTGAGAAGTTGGAAATCAACCTATTACGTAGGACTGGGCATTTTAATTACTGGACTAAGACTGTTTCAGAAACCTGAAAAGCAGACTTTTTGTTTTCTAAGAGCGACCACAAAAGTCATAGGACTTGCCTTAGATTTCATCCCTACAGAACTGGTTTGAATGGAAAGTGGAGAAACAATAGTAGTTTTCCCAATTATAACTTTCAAGTCCCACCTTATAAGTGTATCAGCCCTGCTGATATCTAACATGACAATAACAGTGCCTATTCCATAGGTTGCTGAGGAAAGTAAGCGAAGTAAAATGCTAAGCACTTGCTGGTATTCACACCGCTTTGAATTGCTCCTCCTAACGAGAGGTGAAGTCTGCTTATCTACCTCTTTAGTCTAAGCTGGCCTGTTCTTGTTTTGACAAAGAAAACGTGGAAGAGCTGTCACTGTGTGAGTTCTGAGCCTGGGTTTTACAAGGGCTTGTAGTTTCTGTTCTCACTTTCTTGTAGTCGTGATGCTATTGGTAAAGTAGACCAGACCCCTTGGGGACAACAGACAACATGCAGAGACATGGCGCTGACAGCCAGGACAACCACTAGACATATGAGTGAGGCCATCCTAGACCACCAGCCCAGTCCAGCTGCCAGATGGTGACAGCTGTGTGATTCCATATAGGCCCAGCAGAAGAACTGCACAGCTGATCTCAGCTCTTATTGTTGACCCTCAGAATTGATGGACCTTGGAAGGGAGAAGATGTGGCTAAAAGAGGTGGGGAGGTGAGGTGAAGGATGTTGAGGGGAGAACTTGAGGTGGAATGAAGTGATTATGTTTGAGGGCATAGTTCTAAAGTAAAGGACTGGGGCCAAGAGGTGGATGGCATGGAAGTACGGATTTTGTTTTTTTAATATACAGAAGAACTATGAGCAGAATTTCCCTAAAATGAGATAAACTTCCTTGGAAAGTTAGTTTTTTGTTGTTGCTGTTGTTGTTACCTGATGAGGGATCAAACCTGTGTCCCTTGCATTGGGAGCACAGAGTCTTAACCACTAGATGGCCAGGGAAGTCCCCAAACTACCTTTGAAAGTTTTGAGTTTACTCTCACTGGATGAGTTTTCTAAAAAGGCTGGATGACCTTTATTTTATTTTTGACCATGCCATGCAGCTTGTAGGGTCTAAGTTCCCCTACAGGGGACAGAACCCAGGCCCCCTACAGTGGAAATGCGGAGTCCTAACTACTGGACCTCCAGGGAATTCCCTGGGTGACTTTTAGAGGTCAGAGTGGTGTGGAAGGAATAGAGGGAAGTCTCACATGTTTCCCTTCCACTTTTACACTTCTTAGATTCTGAGGAAACTTTTCGCACATCAGTTTGGCCTGGCAGTCCTGAAAATACTTTCCTTTTAGTGTTCACTATAGTAACAATTTTAACAGTTTTCTACAAGTTTACAGCAACAAAGATGATTCATTGCAAACATCTGTCAAAGCTATTGCTTTTTGTCCTTTTGGTTTATAAAACTGCAAAATTTGAGCTCCTAAACAAACTCCTGGCTTTGAGTTCCTTAGAATTTTATAAATCATAATACTTCAAAGAGTTCTAAGAATCCAACTTTTTTTCAAACGCATTAACGTCTCTGAAATCAGGATGTTTCTGTGTGCATCATCAGTCATGTGGACATAGATGTAATTATCAGTAATTATGGTCATAGATGTTGAAACTGTCATCACTTCAGCTGAGTTAAAGGCATTATTGGTACCACATATGTTGAATGTAACTGATGTTCAGAGAGGTTTATAAAAGGGATGCCAGTAGTGTGGTAGAGAATCCTGGAGACTATTGGGAGCACTGTTTTTCTGGGTTTTTTTGGCCACACCTCATGATGCACGTGGAATCTTAGCTCCCTGACCAAGAATTGAACCCAAACCTCCTGCATTGAAGGGCTTCCCAGGTGGCACTAGTGGTAAAGAAACCACCTGCCAGTGCAGGAGACATAAGAGACTTGGGTTCGATCCCTGGTCTAGGAAGATCCCCTGAAGGAGGGCATGGCAACCCACTTCAGTATTCTTGCCTGGAGAATCCCATGGACAGAGGAGCTTGATGGGTTACAGTTCATGGGGTCACAAAGAGTCAGACATGACTGAAGCGACTTAGCGTGCACACAGGTTCTTGCATTGGAAGTACAGACTGTTAACCAGGGAAGCCCTTGGGAGCACTCTTTTAAGCAATGCTGCATCACTGACATTCTTGGTGCGTGGAGAATGATATTGTATAGAAAACTCCTAAGTTATAGAAAAGCATTGTATCAGAGTTTAATTGAAAGTTATTTTCTTTCGTTATAATTTATAAAATAATGACTGATCTTACAAACGATTTCATCAATTTATACTGATGAAATACAGTAGCTATTATAATAGCTATTAAATACAGTTTAGCTAACCTGTGTTGGTGCTGTGTGTTGACCAGGCATAGGGTGAAGGGTTTTAAATGGATTATCTCAGTTTAATCTTCACTGGAACTCTAAAGGGTAGATATGTTTATTATCCGCATTTTAAAAGAAGACTTATCTAATTATTTACTTTTGTTTTTGGCTCTGGTGGGTCTTCGTTGCCGCATGTGGGCTTTCTGCAGTTGTGGTGAGGGGGGTTACTCTCTAGCTGTGGTGCGGGGCTTCTCATTGCAGTGACTTCTCCTGTTGCAGAGACGGGCTCAGTAGTTGGCGGCTCTGGGATGCTAGAGCACAGCTCGTAGTTGTGGCATTCTGGCTTAGTTGCCCCATGGCATGTGGGATCTTCCCAGACCAGGGATCAAACCCTGGTCTCCTGCACTGGCAGGCAGATTCTTTACCAGACCAGGTAAGCCCTATTATCCACATTTTTACAAATGAGAAAATTGAGGCGCAGAGAAACTAACATTCACAGAGTTTTGCCCTTAGTAAGGGATGGAGGCAGAACTCAAACTCAGGCAGTCTAGTTTTAGAGCAAGGGTTTTAACGCACTATATCCAACTGTTTCACATTAGCAGTAACACTTTTTTGGCCAATGAAATATGCTGTCTTATTTTGAAAAATTTTATATATGTTTTGTTTCCCCATCTAGACCTTTGATGTTATTGTTGTTCAGTAGCTAAGTCATGTCATACTGTTTGCTGCCCCATGGATGGCAGCCCACCAGGCTCCTCTGTCCATGGGGATGCTCCAGGCAGGAATACTGGAGTGAGTTACCTTGCCCTCCTCCAGGGGAATCTTCCCAACCCAGGGATCAAACCCAGGTCTCCCACATTGCAGGCATTCTTTATCAGCTGAGCCACAGGGAAGCCCTCAGATATCATCTGCATATCTGAGGTTAAAAGATGATCTAGGCTTTAAGGATCATTAAGTCAAGAATCTATTTTCTTCCTCTACACATTTGGGTCTTTAACATCCTGGCACTGTGCCTAGTTAATGCTTATTAAGTGTCCCAGGACAGAATAGAATTTTGCACTCTGTTGATTACAGAGTTACAGGGCTACAGCCTTCCTCAGGGGGTTATACTATGACTACTTTAGTTGTAAGAAAGAGAAACTATAGTGATATTGTGTCTTTTTTTGATTGTGCAGTATACAAGACCTTCTACCAGGGGACTCTGTCATGAGATGGCAGCTTTTGGGGAGTCCATGCTGGGATCCTCTTCTTGGTTGCCCCCAGAGAGAGTTCCTTTCTCCTGCACACTGCAGGTGGAGTACTGGCAGGTGGCCTTAGACTTCACCTTGCAGCTTCACTCACCTTGTGCTTCCTCCTTTTTCTTTTTTTGGCTATGCCACGAGACTTGTGGGATCTTAGTTTCTGGACCAGGGATTGAACCCCAGGGACTCCAACAGTGGAAGCATGGAGTCCTGACCACTGGACCTTCTGGGGATTCCTACCCGGTGCTTTAAATCTGGAGCAAACAATGCAAAGATCATTAAGATTCATTAAATGTACCTGCAGAGGCTACAAGTGTCGCATAGTAGTGGTAGAGGAGTTCTGGCCAGCCTATCTGTTAATAGATGGTTGTTGGGCCACTGGATACTCCAATGATGCCTCAGTCCCTATCTATTTTCTCAAATTTATTATGGGGGTACATAGGTATTGCTTTTACTTTAAAAAAAAATAATTTTATTTATTCATTTTTGCTATACTGGATCTTTGTTGCTGTGTGGGCCTTTTCTCTAGTTGCGGCGAGCGGGGGCTACTGTTCATTGCAAGTGTGTCGGCTTCTTGTTGCCGTGGCTTCTCTCGTTGCAGAGCACAGGCTCTAGGGCATGAGGGCTTCAGTAGTTGTGGCATATGGGCTCAATAGTTGCGATTCCAGGGCTCTAGAGCACAGGCTCAATAGTAGTTGCTTCTTGGCATATGGGATCTTCCGGAATCAGGGACTGAACCCACGTCTTCTACATTGGCAGGCGGGTTCTTTATTATTGAGCCACCAGGGGAGGCCCAGAGGTATCTCCTGAAACTCATTTTGGATAGGCCTTCCCTGGCTAAAAAGTTTCATCCCTCTTGCCCCTCTCCGTCCTCTTATCTTGCTGTACTTTTCCTCATAGCGTTTGTCATCTCTGGACACAGCGACTTTGATGGCTAGCTGCTATTTCCCCAGCACCTGGCACGTTTCTAAATGAATACTTAAATAAACGAATCTAAAGGTTGAAAGAGAACCTGGGCTCATAAGGGATTAGAATTGAAAACTGGAAAACCATTGGGACCTGGGGCAGTTTCTCTCCCAAGAGTGAGTTTATAGGGCCACATATTTGTTCATCTTTACTTTTCTCTTCTCATCTGCTTTTTTGACTTCCCTCTAGAGACTAAGGTGGAGGGAGGGAGGAATAAAGAGAAGCAAGATACTTTAAAAACCAGAGGTTTCTAAATCCAAAGGCTCATTAGAATCATCACAGGATCATTTTAAAAACATTGATTCCTGGTCACTCAAGACCTGGTCACTCAAGGCAGTCACTCAAGACCGCCTGTGTTAAAATTTCCACGGATGGGGCTCTGAGATATGTAATTTTTAAATGCAGATTTAGGGACTTTCCTGGTGTCCAGTGGTTAAGAAACCACCTTGCAATGCATAAGACTATGGTTCCATCCCTTGTCAGGGAACTAAGATCTCACATGCCTTGAGGCAACTACTGAACCCGAGAGCCACAAAGAAAGATCTTCTGTGTGGCAACTAAGACCCAATGCAGCCAAAAATAAATATTTTTTTTTAAATAAAACGCATATTTAGCTAGCCAAGCACTAACCTATAGACGGGTTTCTGGGAACCTCTGCTTTAAACAAATCAAGCTTTCCCCAAAATGTTGTGTAGAGTTGACATCTTCAACAAATGTTTCCTGAGGCCACCTAACAGGAGCCAGGCATTGGAGTAGATGCTAAGAGACTGTAGGAAAGAAAAGTAAAGATCTCTAACTTTCTTGTGGTTAATCCCATACACAGGAAAAGGGAGTGAGATACCTTATTTCTTTATTCATTCCATTTTACAAGTACCTGGAAAACAGACTCACACTACTATGGTAAGGGTAGAGTCTTAGTTGAGATGTCAAAAGACCTAATTTCTAACCTTTCCTCTGCCACCTACAGGGTATGTCTTCTTGGGCATTTCATGTCCCTACTCTGAGCCTTAATTTCCTCAACAAAAAACTGAGATAGTGTATTCTCTGTGCACCTCTCAGAGAGTTATTACAATTAGAAGAAGTAATGCAAAAATGGACTCATTGGAAAAGACTCTGATGCTGGGAGGGATTAGGGGCAGGAGGAGAAGGGGATGACAGAGGATGAGATGGCTGGATGGCATCACCAATTCGAGGGACGTGAGTTTGGGTGAACTCCGGGAGTTGGTGATGGACAGGGAGGCCTGGCGTGCTGCGATTCATGGGGTCGCAAAGAGTTGGACATGACTGAGCGACTGAACTGAACTGAATGCAAAAATGCCTTGAAAATTACACAAATATCAGCTACTCTGTTTTTCCCACAGATCTTATAGCTGAACACGACTGAGCGACTGAATTATAGCCTCTGTACATTTTTTAAGATCATACATTTTTATTTTTAAGATAAAGTATATCTTCAAGTGCACAGTTCAAGTTGAGAAAGATATACCCAAAGCTGTCAATTGTGAATACCTACAAAGATTGGAATAGCCAGCAGGGAGCAGAGGACTATAACTCAAAAAAGGGAAATTTTCTGTACATTGTTTAGAACATTCTGGTTATGTGTTTCCAACACTCACAGTAACAAAATAATATAATTTAAAAGTTAATTAAGTCCTTTTATGATTAAACTTTACACATCTATTACCTGGTTGAGTTAAACACATTATAGACTTTATATCACCCTAAATTTTTATAACACTTATTACTAGTATCATATCATTTAGTAATATGATATACTTTCCTTGTTAACTTGTTTGTCCAACGTCCTCATAAAATCATTAATCGCAGGCCTGCTTTGTGCTTGCCATGTATTCTCCAAGGCACTGGGTATAAAAGTGGGCAGTTAGTGCTCCGTAAATACCTGTTGATGGAATGATTGAATGAATAAGGTTATTTTTATGATAACAGAGTGCATGCCCTGTGTGTTATCATTAGCCATAGGAGTGGGGAGGCAGGAAAAGAGGAGAGACCATTGTTAATGCCTGCATTAAATAAAATCTTTTTCTTCTTTCCCTCCCTCTCACTTTAAAAAAATTTTTTTATTGAAGGATAATTGCTTTACAGAATTTTGTTGTTTTCTGGCAAACCTCAACCTGAATCAGCCATAGGTATACATATATCCCCTCCCTTTTGTACCTCCCTCCCAACTCCCTCCCCATCCCACCCCTCCAGGTTGATACAGAGCCTGTTTGAGTTTCTTAGCCATATGGCAAACTCCCGTTGGCTATGTATTTTACATATGGTAATGTAAGTTTCCATGTTACTCTTTGCATACATCTCACCCTCTCCTTCCCCTTCCCCATGTCCATAAAGTCTATTCTCTATGTCTGTTTCTCCATTGTTGCCCTATAAGTAAATTCTTCAGTACTACTTTTCTAGATTCTGTATATATGCATTAGAATATGATATTTATCTTTCTCTTTCTGACTTACTTCACTCTGTATAATAGCTTCTAGGTTCATCCACCTCATCAGAACTGACTCAAAGGTGTTCCTTTTTATGGCTGAGTAATATCCCATTGTGTATATGTACCACAACTTCTTTATCCATTCATCTGTTGATGGACATCTAGGTTGAGTCCATGTTCTAGCTATTGTAAATAGTGCTTCAGTGAACAATAGGATACATGCGTCTTTTTCAATTTTGGTTTCCTCAGGGTACATGACTAGGAGTGGGATTGTTGGGTCATATGGTGGTTCTATTCCTAGTTTTTTAAGGAATCTCCATACTGTCTTTCATAGTGGCTATATCAATTTACATTCCCACCAACAGTGCAAGAGCATTCCCTTTTCTCCACACTCTCTCCAGCATTTATTGTTTGTAGACTTTTTGATGATGGCCATTCTGACCGGTGTGAGGTTAGGTGATATTGTAGTTTTGATTTGTTTTTCGCTAATAATGAGCGATGCTGAGCATCTTTTCATGTGTTTGTTAGCTATCTCTATGTCTTCTTTGGAGAAATGTGTGTTTAGGTCTTTTTCCCACTTTTTGATTGCGTTGTTTGTTCTTCTGGTTTGAGTTGTTTAAGCTGCTTGTGTATTTTGGAAACTAATGTCAGTTGCCATTATTTTCTTCCATTCTGAGGGTTGTCTTTTCACCTTGTTTATAGTTTCCTTTGCTAGGCAAAAGCTTTTAAGTTTAATCATGACCCACTTGTTTACTTGTGTTTTTATTTCCATTACTCTAGGAGGTGGGTTATAGAGGATCTTGCTTTGATTTATGTCATCGACTGTTCTGCCTATGTTTTCCTCTAAGAGTTTTATACTTTCTGGTCTTACATTTAGGACTTTAATCCATTTTGAGTTTGGTGTATGGGGTTAAGAAGTGTTCTAATTCATTCTTTTACATGTTGCTGTCCAGTTTCCCCAGCACCATTTATTGAGAGGCTGTCTTTGCCTCACTGTATATTCTTGCCTCGTTTGTCAAATATAAGGTTCCCAAAGGTGCATGGGTTTATTTCCGGCCTTTCTATCTTGTTCCATTGGTCTGTGTTTCTGTTTTTGTGCCAGTACTATACTATCTTGATGACTGTAGCTTTGTTATATAATCTGAAGTCAGGAAGATTGATTCCTCCAGCTCCATTCTTCTTTCTCAAGACTGCTTCGGCTGTTCTGGGTCTTTTGTGTTTCCATATGAATTGTGAAAGTTTTTGTTCTAGTTCTGTGAAAAATGTCACTGGTAATTTGATAGGGATTGCATTGAATCTGTAGATTGCATTTGGCAGTATAGTCATTTTCACAATATGGATTCTTCCTACCCAGGAACATGGACTGTTTATATCATCTTTGATTTCTTTCATTAATGTCTTATAATTTTCTGTGTACAGTTCTTTTGTCTCTTTAGTAAGTTTATTCCTAGATATTCAATTCTTTTTGTTGCAGTGGTGACTGAGATTGATTCCTTAATTTCTCTTTCTGATTTTTCATTGTTAGTATATAGAAATGCAAGTGATTTCTGTGTATTGATTTGGTATCCAGCAATTTTGCTAATTTCACTGACTAGCTCTCATAATTTTCTGTTACAAAAATTGCTCTTGTAATTTTTCAGTAACAGAAACAGATTTTCTATGTACAGTATCATGTCATCTGCAAACAGTGAGAGCTTTACTTCTTTTCTGACCTGGATTTCTTTTATTTCTTTTTCTTCTCTGATTCTGGAGCTAGGACTTCCAGAACTATGTTGAATAAAAGGGGAAAGGGGGGACCCTTGTCTTGTTCCTGATCTTAGGGGGAATGCTTTCAGTTTTTCACCATTGAGAATGTTTGTTGTAGGATTATCATATATGGCCTTTACTATGTTGAGGCAAGTTCCTTCTATGTCCATTTTTTTGAAGAGTTCTAATCATAAATGGGTGCTGAATTTTGTCAAAGGATTTTTCTGCATCTATTGAGATTACCATATGGTTTTTATCTTTCAGTTTGTCAATATGGTATGTCACACTGATTGATTTGTGTATATTGAAGAATCCTTGTATCCCTGGAATAAAGCCAACTTGATCATGGTGAATGAGCTTTTTGATATGTTGCTGAATTCTGTTTGGTAAAATTTTGTTGAGGATTTTGCATCTATGTTCATCAGTGATATTGGCCTGTAGTTTTCTTTTTTTGTGTTGTCTTTGGTTTTGGTATCAGGGTGATGATGGCCTTGTAGAATGAGTTTGGAAGTGTTCCTTCTCTGCAATTTTTTGAAAGAGTTTTAGAAGGATAGGCATTAGCTCTTCTCTAAATGTTTGATAGAATTCTGTGAAGCCATCTGGTCCTAGGCTTTTGGGAATTTTTTGATCACAGCTTCAATTTCAGTGCTTGTAATAGGGTTGTTCATAATTTCTATTTCTTCCTGGTTCAGTCTTGGAAGATTGAACTTTTCTAAGAATCCGTCCATTTATTGCAGGTTATCCATTTTATCACCATATAGTTGTTCATAATAGTCCCCTAGAATTCTTTGTATTTCTGCACTGTCTGTTGTAACCTCTCCTTTTTCATTTCTAATTTTGTTGATTTGATTATTCTTTTTTTCTTGATGAGTCTGGCCAAAAGTTTGTCAATTTTGTTTATCGTCTCAAAGAACCAGCTTTTAGTTTTATTAATCTTTACTATGGTTTTTTTCTTTTTATTTATTTCTGCTAGAATCTTTATGATTTCTTTCCTTCTACTAATTTTTGGGGTTTTTGTTCTTCTTTTTCCAGTTGTTTTAGGTGTAAATTTAGGTTTTCTATTCAATGTTTTCTTGTTTCTTGAGGTAGGATTGTATTGCTATAAATTTCCCTCTTAGAACTGCTTTTGCTGCATCCCATAGATTTGAGTTATAGTGTTTTCATTGTCATTTGTTTCTAGAAATTTTTTGATTTCCCTTTTGATTTCCTCAGTAACCTGTTAGTTATTTAGAAACCTATTGTTTAATCTCCATATGTTTGTGTTTCTTACAGTTTTTTTTTTCATGTAATTGATATCAAAGCTCAGAGCGTTGTGGTCGGAGAAGATGCTTGATATGATTCCAACTTTCTTAAATTTACTGAGGTTTGATTTGTGACCCAAGATGTAGAGACTGTTCCAGGTGCACTTGAGAAGAAGGTGTATTCTGTATTTGGATGGAATGTCCTGAAGATATCAATGAGATCCACCTCATCTAATGTATCATTAAGACTTGTGTTTCCTTATTAATTTTCCATTTTGAATATCTGCCCTTTGGTGTGAGTGGGGTGTTAAAGTCTCTTACTATTATTGTGTTACTGTCAATTTTCCTTTTATGGCTGTTAGTGTTTGTCTTACGTATTGAGGTGGTCCTATGCTGGGTGCATATATATTTACAATTGTTATGTCTTCCTCTTTGACTGACCCCTTGATCATTATGTGGTGGCCTTCCTTATCTCTTGTAATCTTCTTGAGTTTAACCTGTTTTGTCTGATATGAGGATTGCTACACCAGCTTTATTTTTTTTGCTTCCCATTTGCATGGAGTATGTTTTTCCATCCTCTTACTTACAGTCTATATGTGTCTTGAGGTCTGAAGTGGGTTTTTCTTAGACAGCATATATATGGGTCTTGTTTTTGTATCCATTCAGCCAGTCTGTGTCTTTTGCTTGGAACATTTAGTCCGTTTATATGTAAAGTAATTATTGATATATATGTTCCTATTGCCATTTTCTTAATTGTTTGGGGTTGATTTTGTAGCTCTTTTTTCTTCCCTTGTATTTCTTGACTATATAAGTCCCTTTAACATTTGTTGTAAAACTGGTTTGGTGGTACTGAATTCTTTTAATGTTTGCTTGTCTGAAAAGCTTTTTATTTCTCCATCAACTTCGAATGAGATCCTTGCTGGGTACAGTAATCTTGGTTGTAGATTTTTCCCTTTCAGTACTTTAAATATATCCTGCCATTCCCTTCAGGCCTGTAGAGTTTTTTGTTGAAAGATCATCTGTTAATCGTATGGGTTTTCCCTTGTATGTTACTTATTGCTTTTCCTTTGCTGCTTTTAATATTCTTTCTTTGTGTTTAGTCTTTGTTAGTTTGATTAGTATGTGTCTTGGCGTGTTTCTCCTTGGGTTTATCCTGTATGGGACTCTTTATGCCTCTTGGACTTGATTGACTATTTCCTTTTTCATGTTGGGGAAAATTTCAACTATAGTTTCTTCAACAATTTTCTCATTCCCTTTCTTTTTCTCTTCTTCTTCTGGGACCTCTATAATTCAAATAATGGTGCATTTGATATTATTCCAGAGGTTCCCTGAGGCTATCCTCAGTTCTTTTCATTCTTTTTATTTTATTCTGCTCTTCAGAAGTTATTTCCACTGTTTTATCTTGCAGCTCACTGATTTATTCTTCTGCTTCAGATATTCCACTATTGATTCCTTCCAGAATATTTTTAATTTCAGTAATTATGTTGTTTGTCTCTGTCTTCTTTAATTCTTCTGCTGCTGCTGCTGCTAAGTTGCTTCAGTTGTGTCCGACTCTATGCCACCCCATAGACAGCAGCCCAACAGGCTCCTCTGTCCCTGGGATTCTCCAGGCAAGAACACTGGAGTGGGTTGCCATTTCCTTCTCCAATGCATGAAAGTGAAAAGTGAAAGTGAAGTCGCTCAGTTGTGTCTAACTCTTAGCGACCCCATGGACTGCAGCCCTCCAGGCTCCTCCATCCATGGGATTCTCCAGGCAAGAGGTCTTTGTTAAATTGATTCTTGTATTTTCTCCATTTTGTTTTCAAGGTTTTTGATCATCTTTACTATCATTATTCTGAAATTTTTTCAGATAGTTTACCTATTTCTTCTTCATTTATTTGGACTTCTGTGTTTCTAATTTATTACTTCATTTGTGCAGTATTTCTCTGCCTTTTCATTATTGTTTTTAACTTATCATGTTTGAGGTCTCCTTTTCCGAGGCTTCAAGGTTGAGTTCTCTCTTCTTTTTGGTTTCTGCCCTCCTAAGATTGGTCCAGTGGTTTGTGTATAAGGTGAGATTTGTGCTGTGTGTGTGTTTTTTTTTTTAAATTTTGTTTATTTTTTTGTTTTTCCTCTGATGGGCAAGGCTGAGTGAGGTGGTAATCCTGTCCGCTGATGACTGGGTTTGTATTTTTGTTTTCTTAGATGAGGCATCCTGCACAAGGTGCTACTGGTGGTTGGGTGATGCAGGGTCCTGTGTTCCAGTGGTTTCTTTTGTGTGAATTCTCAGTATTTGATACTCCCTAGGGTTAGTTCCAGAGAAGGCAATGGCACCCGACTCTAGTACTCTTGCCTGGAAAATCCCATGGATGGAGGAGCCTGGTGGGCTGCAGTCCATGGGGTCGCTAAGAGTCGGACACGACTGAGCGGCTTCACTTTCACTTTTCACTTTCATGCATTGGAGGAGGAAATGGCAACCCACTCCAGTATTCTTGCCTGGAGAATCCCAGGGACAGGGAAGCCTGATGGACTGCCGTCTATAGGGTCGCACAGAGTCAGACACGACTGAAGTGACTTAGCAGCAGCAGCAGCAGCAGGCTTAGTTCTCTGGTAGTCTAGGATCTTGGAGTCAGTGCTCCCACGCCAAAGGCTCAGGGCTTGATTTCTCTTTCAGCAGAATGAGAGGCAGGTGGAGCAGAATCATGTGGTGATGACTCACTCCAGTCACTGCAGCCTCCCCCAGGAACCACATCTGTTCTTGATTCAAAACTCCAAGAGTTCCACGTGAAATCCCAAACAGGATCCCCTGAACGGAGGGCAAGGAGAGACTGAAGACAGAGGCCAATCACTCCAGATTCATAGGTGGCAGTTTTAACAAGTGAACTGTCTTACTTGGGTGCCTGAAAACAGTGGCTCTCTGCATCCACTCCCCAGAATCTTAGGAGTTTATAAAGACGACTTAATGGGGCTCAGTCACATGCAGTACAGCCCAGATAATCTCAGTAACACTTTATTTACTCTCTCAAGCCTGCAGTGTTGTCTTGAAATGGTTCCCAGTAGGGAAGCCTCCCTCTCACTTTTTATGGAATCTGAGAGAGATGGCTGACAGAATGTGGGTGGAAGTAGATGAATTCGACAGGGACTAGTGTTTCAAGGCTGCATCTATCTGTTCTGCTAAAGGATTGATCTGAGTAGTCTACAGTGGGGAATGTATTGGAATGTGTGAATTTTATAGAACATGTTAAAATGTAACTCATGACAGACAAAGCTCTTGGGATTGTAAGAATTAAAATACAATAAAGTTGGATAATGCTTAGACCAAAATATTAATACAGCTCTGCACCATGTCACTTCTTTTCTTCAAATTTGCAATGTCATACATCTTGACTGACAAGATTGCATAATCTATTTGCATAAGTGCAAGTAGAGAGATACCTAAACATTTTTTTTAACAAATGGATAAACTAAGACATAGCCAAGGAAAGTGGCTTAATCCTTGGGATTTATCAAACACAATTATTAAAAATTGAATCCATTTAATCTAATTTAGAATATTTGGAGGCTTCAGTTTCTAAATCTAGCGCCTTATGTGGAAAAATATATACTAATGAGCTTTGAATGTAATAGCACTCATCAATTGATTTACTTTAATGGGGTCATTGTTTTGAATTTTATAATAATGGACAAAATATAGGTAATTTTGTGGTTAGGCAGGTTAGCCCACCCCCCTCCAAAAAAAGATACATATTTGTACATTTTGGTGTGAAAGGTTAAAATCCATCTTCCTGAGTGTGTATGAGCACCTGCTAGGAGATATAATTGTCATTATGATCTTGGTATTTTGAATGTTCATCTTTGCATTTTTGCAGTTTACATATGGGAGTTTAAAGAAATAAGATGTGCTTTCTATAAAGGAAGGCCTAAATTTGAATTGGGCAAGATATGATGAGTTTTTAGCTTCAGTTCAGTTCAGTCACTCAGTCGTGTCTGACTCTTTTTGACCCCATGGACTGCAGCATGCCAGGCCTCCCGGTCCGTTACCAACTCCCGGAGTTTACTCAAACTCATGTCCATTGAGTTGGTGATGCCATCCAACCATCTCATCCTCTGTCATCCCCTTCTCCTCTCGCCTTCAATCTTTCCCAGCATCAGGGTCTTTTCCAATGAATCAGTTCTTTGCATTGAGACTGCTACTAAGTCGCTTCAGCCATGTCTGACTCTGTGTGACCCCATAGACGGCAGCCCACGGGCTCCCCCGTCCCTGGGATTCTCCAGGCAAGAACACTGGAGTGGGGTGCCATTTCCTTCTCCAATGCATGAAAGTGAAAAGTGAAAGTGAAGTCGCTCAGTCATGTCCGACTCTTCACGTCTCCATGGACTGCAGCCTACCAGGCTCCTCTGTCCATGGGATTTTCCAGGCAAGAGTACTGGAGTGGGGTGCCATTGCATTAGGTGGCCAAAGTATTGGAGTTTCAGCTTCAACAGCAGTCCTTCCAATGAATATTCAGGTCTGATTTCCTTTAGGATGGACTGGTTGGATCTCCTTGCAGTCCAAAGGACTCTCAAGAGTCTTCTCCAACACCACAGTTCAAAAGCATCAATTCTTCAGTGCTCAGCTTTCTTTGTAGTCCAACTCTCAGATCCATACACGACTACTGGAAAAACGATAGACTTGACTAGATGGACCTTTGTTGGCAAAGTAATGTCTCTGCTTTTCAATATGCTGTCTAGGTGGCTCAGATGGTAAAGTGTCTGCATACAATGTGGGAGACCTGGGTTCAATCCCTGGGTTGGTAAGATCTCCTGTAGAAGGAAATGGCAATCCACTCCAGTATTCTTGCCTGGAAAATCCCATGGATGGAGGAGCCTGGTAGTCTACAGTCCATGGGGTCGAAAAGAATCAGACATGACTGAGCAACTTCACTTTCACTTTCACTTTTCAAGTTGGTCATAACTTTTCTTCCAAGGAGTAAGTGTCTTTTAATTTCATGACTGAAGTCACCATCTGCAGTGATTTTGGAGCCCCCCAAAATAAAGTTTGTCACTGTTTCCACTCTTTCCCCATCTATTTGCCATGTAGCTTAGGGGTAGAGAATTAAAATACCTGTCTTACATGTTCACACTGATATCTTTAAAATAGATAACGAATGAGGATCTACTGTATACAGGGAACTCTGCTCAATACTCTGTAATAACGTATATGGGAAAAGAATTTGAAAAAGTAGACACGTGTATATGTATAACTGAATCACTATGCTGCACACCTGAAACTAACGCAACATTGTTAATTAACTGTACTCCCACATAAAATTTAAAAAGCCAAAACGTTGTTTTTATTTTGATATTTTTTACACAATGTTAAATGATATATACATATACAAAGACACATTCTTAAATAAAAAACATACCATATTGTATATTTTTTAAAAAGTCCCCTTTGTTGGCCCAAACTGTTTATTACCTTTTTGATTAGGATCTCTTCCTGTGGTTAGCAGGCTCCTCCTGCATTCCCAGACCTCAAAGAAGAGGGACAGCTTTGGGGGTCCCTTCCCTAGCCTGTCAGACTCCCCCAGACCAAACCCTTTGGACCACTGTATGGAAAAGTAGAATAGTCCACAAAGGGTTAGGTACGACACAGAAACTTATCACGATGTAGAAGAAACAAAGATTCTGTTGACTTGAATGTACCCCCTCAAAGCGCAGTGGAAGGTGCTTCCAGGTTTGGGCCTTCCCAACAATGGTGTCCTTCAGGGAGGCTTCCTTTATTTCTGACCTGTCTCTCCCTCGTCTTGCCGTCCGCATTTCAAACTCAGCAGAGAGCCACCGTTTTCCCACAGGTTTAGCCCAGAGTCCTTTTCATGGTTTCAGCAGAGCTGAGCAATACTTCAGGCCCAAGCTGTGTCATGCTCTGCCTCATGTGAGAGGCAGAATTAAGTACTCCAATTCCAATTCCTTCTCCTACTTTAGTTTCTCACTCTTTTCCTCAGAGACAACACAATTAACCTCAGAAAAGTCTACTTTTGTTGTTAACATGATATGACTAGCAATATATTTTAGGAATCAACTACTTTCTCACCTGTTACATGGGCTTCCCTGGTGGCAGCAGAGGTAAAGAACCTGCCTGCCAACGCAGGAGATGTGGGTTTGATCCCGGGATTGGGAAGATCCCCTGGAGAAGGAAATGGCAGCGCACTCCAGTATTCTTTTCTGGGAAATTCCATGGACAGAGGAGCCTGGTGGGCTATGATCCATGGGATTACAAGAGTCGACTTAGTTACTAAATACCACCACCTATTATATTGCTAATGAGGCACTTTCCAAACTGAGGTCTAGAACTAGTTGGCTATAGTTTTCCTTTGATTTCAAGAAGGAATGGTTTCAATTCTGATCAAATTTATTTGAGCAACTGATTACATTCTTTTGACTCTAGGTCTCTCTTTGTCAGAAGAGTGGGCAGAGTTTGGCAATACATTCCACTACCTCTAAGAAAATTATTTCTAAGTTGTAAAGGGTTATAAAATATAATAATAATTATTATTTTCAACCTTCCAAATTAATCTACTCTTTGTCTACCAAGATGTGGGACAGAATGGAGGTGATGAGAAATCTTGAAAATAATAGTAGATGAATCTTTTTGGCCAGGGAAACCTCTATCAAACAGCAGTTATTAAATATATATGTCCAGTGATTTGTGTATGAGGCATCCAGGTGTCCAGAGAGTTGTGTATGAGGCCAGTGGGAAGAGTTATTTATTTATTCATCATATATTTACTGAGTGCCTTCTACCAGTATTGGGAAACAGTGAATAGTAATGTGTTTACAACCTAATATAGGAAATGGGTCTAATGGCTATCGGACATTACTGGACAGCTCAGGTAATCTGTATCCAGGTAGTCTGTGTTTTGTATACATGACCTGTATTGCTCCTTCTCATTTGTACCTGGTTACTGGACAGACTTTTCCCACTCAGATGGAAGTGTTTTTTCCTCAAAAAAATATGTTTTTTTTTTTTCTCTACAGATAGCAATGCAGGATACCTCAGTTAGATTCCTGGGTGGGGAAGATCACCTGGAGAAGGAAATGGCAACACATTTTAGTATTCTTGCCTGGGAAATCTCATGGACAGAGGAGCCTGGTGGGCTACTGTCCACGGGGTTGCAAGAGTCAGACACGACTTAGTGGCTAAACCATCATAGCAGGTATCATGTTCTGCTGTGGCTTTTTGTTTATTTATCTTCTCTCCCTTCCTCCTACCATAAGAGAATTCCCAGTCTTAACCCCTTCCCCACAAAGTACCTTCTGTCTTAGAGGTAGCCGTTAACCTCCTTTTTTTTTTTTTTTCCAGACCCCCCTGCGGTGGAAGCACGCAGTCTTTAACCACTGGACCACCAGAGAAGTTACCACCTTTTTTATGGTAACTATTTCCTTGTTCTTCTTTACTGTTTCAGCACCTAAGTATGCCTTCTTTCATTAAAAAAAATTTTTAGACAGTCTTTACTTTAAAATTTTATAATTTTGTTTATTTATTTTTGGCTCTGCTTTATTTTCGTTGCTTTGCTTGGGCTTTCTCCCAGTTGCAGTGAGCAGGGGCTACACTTTGTTGTGGCGAGCGGCCTTCTCACTGCATTGGCTTCCCTTGTTGCAGAGCACGGGGTTCTAGGGCGCACGGGGTTCTAGGGTGCACGGGGTTCTAGGGTGCACGGGGTTCTAGGGTGCACGGGCTTCAGTAGTTGTGTTTTACAGGTTCTAGAGTGAGAGCTCAGTAACTGTGGCATACAGGCTTAGTTACTCCGAAGCATGTGGAATCTACCTGGCCAGGGATCGAATCCCAGTTCCCTGCATTGGCAGGCAGATTCTTATTCACTGTGCTACCAGAGGAGTCCCTATGCATTCTTTATTCGTGTTTTTGAACTTTATAAAAATGGAATAACATAGTATATATTATTTTGTGAGCAGTTTCTTAACATATTTTTAAGATCAGCTATATTATTGCATGTAGTTTGTTCATTTCTCTATCATATTCTATTATCATATGACAATCTGTCCATTTTTTTGTTGATAGAGGACATGGGGTTGCTGACAGTTTTTAGCTGTAACAACGGTACTGCTGTTAACATTCTGGCACATGTATCTTGGTGCAGATGACCCTTTCTCAGGGTATATACCAGGAAGTGACATGTTTGGTCACGTGTGGGCCTGTGTTCAACTTTACTTGATAAGGTCAAACAACTTTTCCAAACTGCTCTTTTAATCTCCCTGTAGTAAGTGAAAATTCCTGTTTCTCCACTCCTAGTCAACTTATAATATCAGTCTCTTTCATTTTAGCCATTCTGTTGGGTGGTGTAGTATTATTTTGCTGTGGTTCCAATTTCCTTTGCCATTATGAGATTGACACTTTTCACATGTTTACTGGCTATTTGGATTTCTTCCTTAGTAATGTGCCTGTTCAAATCTTTCTCTTATGATTGTAGTTCTTTATATGTCCTGGGTATAAGATTTCTCTTTTCTCTACATGCTGTAAATGTCTTTTCAGCTTCATTGAGAAATAACTGTTGAGATGTACAATGCAATATTGTAATTTCTTATTTGACTCTGAGATTTGCTTAAGCTTATTGAAATATAATTGACATATAGCTCTGTATAAATTTAAGCTGTACAGCATAATCCTGTAATTTATTTGACTCTGAGGCTTGCTTTTTAGTTCTTTTAATGGTGTCATTTGATGAAACCAAGTCTTATATTTTAATGTAGTTAATTTATTTATTTTTCAATTATATTGAGTGTTTTTTGATTAATTTAAAAAATCTGTCCCCTACACTTGTGATCCTGGATATATTTTCCTACTTTATTTTCTAAAAGCTTTATTGTTTTGCCTTTCAAATTTATGTCTAATATCCACCTGAAACTCATTTTTGTGTGTAAAGAGGCCAATTTCATCTTTTCCCTTCCAAATGGAAATCTATTTGTCCCAACACCAATCATGGAAAACTATTCTTTAGGCATTGCTCTGCATCCCCTCATGACAACATAAATCAAATTCCCACGTATAGATGAGACTTTCTGCACTCTTTATTTTTTTAATAGCAGGGGCTGGCCAACAGCAACTGTCTCCTAGGGGAGGTGTTAGCAGACTCAGACTCATGTGGGGACAGTAGGGCATCCGTGGGCTCTTTATTCTGTCTTATTGGTCTATTGGTGCATTCCTGATCCAGTACCACACTGCCTTAATGACTATGGCTTTATAAGAAAGCTCGATATCTGATTGCACGTCTTCTTCCTCCTGGTCTTTCTTTTACTTCTTCCTCTTTCTCATATTTCATATATACTTGTCTTTGCTCTTCCAGAAAATTTTAGATTAGTTCGTTAAGTTTCTCTCACAAACACACTCCTACCTACTGAAGTTTATCGGAAATTGCATTGGATCGATAGATAAATATGGGGAGATTTGATATTTTCCATTGAATCTTGCAGTCTGTGAACGCTATTATCTCTTATTTGTTTAGGTCATCTTCAGTGTTTTTAAAATGTTTTCTTCATATAGGTGTTGCACTTCTTTGATTTATTTCTAGATATTTGATATTTGTTTAAAGGTACTGTGAGCTTCAAATACTCTAACTTAAATTTTCTTTTTCCCTCAGTTCAGTTCAATCGCTAAGTCGTGTCCAACTCTTTGCGACCCCATGAATTGCAGCACACCAGGCCTCCCTGTCCATCACCAACTCCCGGAGCTTGCTGAAACTCATGTCCATCAAGCCGGTGATGCCATCCAACCATCTCATCCTCTGTCCCCTTCTCCTCCTGTCTTCAATCTTTCCCAGCATCAGGGTCTTTTCAAATGAGTCAGTTCTTCGCATCAGCTGGCCAAAATATTGGAGTTTCAGCTTCAAAATCAGTCCTTCCAATGAATATTCAGGACTCATTTCCTTTAGGATTGACTGGTTTGATCTCCTTAGCCTTTTCCTCTAGACTATGCTAAGTCGCTTCAGTCGTGTCCGACTCTGTGCGACCCCATAGAGGGCAGCCCACCAGGCTCCGCCGTCTCTGGGATTCTCCAGGCAAGAATACTGGAGTGGGTTGCCATTTCCTTCTCCAATGCATGAAAGTGAAAAGTGAAAGTGAAGTCGCTCAGTTGTGTCCGACTCTTAGCGACCCCGTGGACTGCAGCCTACCAGGCTCCTCCGTTCATGGGATTTTCCAGGCAAGAGTACTGGAGTGGGGTGCCATTGCCTTCTCCAAGACTATAGAAAAAAGTATTATTTTTGAAAGACACTATTTTTCTTTCTATTAATCTTGTTAAATTCATTCATTGTAACAATTTACCTGCAGATTCTTTTGGATTTTCCACATAAATATCTACGAAAAATACCGACTTTGTTTCTTCCTGTTCTTAGTCTTTTTTTCCCCCTTACTCCGTTGGCTAAGGACATTCAGGGGCAATAACGGGCATTCTTGCCAGTAGTACACTTTTAATCACTACTAAGCCCTCTGCCTCAAGCCAACGGCGTGTAATTGTTGGTTCCCAGCTGGAAAGTGTGAGACACCCACGCTCTCCTTTCAGCGCTTGCAGCGAATTAAACCAGAGAGTAAGCCTCCCTGAAGCTCGCCTTCCAATTCTCAGGAAGGAGCTGGCAGCCCCCTCTGGTTGCCACGCAACGGCGTCTCCTGACCCGGAGTAGGTGCGAGCCGCATAGAAGCACGTGCCGCCTCTTCCGCATTCCGGGACTACATCCCCCACAATGCGTCGCGCTGCGGGCCGCAGGTCTCCAAGCGGGGGAAGGGCCGGGCAAGGAGGCGGAGCGGAAGCGGAGTGTGAGGGACAAGAGTAAAATCCCCACAAGCCGGGAACCAACCTTGTTGCTGATTCCCAGCTCAGGCCTTTTTTCATCCCGACCTGGAGGTTGCTTCGCGAGCGCGGGACGCAGCTGACGCCCGCTAAACGGCTTTCTTTGCGCGGCCCCAGCTCGGAAGCCAGTTGGCGTCGGCAACAGAGACGAGAAGCCCACAAGGCAAGGTAATGAGGAGGGGGCGAGAGGGAAGCCGCGGTTGGAGGCGTCTCTGTCCATCAGGCTCGCGTCTCTGCCGGAGCCCCTCGGGCCGGGGGCCACCTCTCCTCCGCCGTGCCCCGCCCCCCGCCTCCCGCCCCATCGGGGCCGCTGCCGCGGGGCGTCGGCGAAGACCCCGCTCCAGCGCTGACCCGCAGCTCCGGGCCACGGCCGAGGAGGGTCTTTGTCCCTGCTGCTCCAGGTCTGACAACCGCGGCCCCTGGGCCCCGGGCAGAGAACCGAGCGTGGCTCGGGCTGCGTGATCCAGGTGGGGCGGGCTGGGTCCCGTGGCCGCTGGCGCGGGGGAGCGACGGACCTGAGCTGCGGGGTTGGAGCGCCCGCGCGGCAGCCGCACTCACTTCTTTTTCCGTTTCTGACAGCTCAGTTCTGTTCTACTTTGAGAGAGAAAGTCAGATGCCCTTTTTAAATTCCCTCTCCAAAACTCAGCTGCTGGATAAGTGGTAAGGATGAATTTAAACGGCTATGTCGACTGTGGCTTATAATCTCGTAAGCCCTATTAAAACAGCCTGGCTTCCAATCCTGATCGACTCTGCCTGGCTTTAGTGACCTTGGTTAATTAAGGCTCTAAGCCTACAGTTTCTCACCAATCAAATGGCCATAACAGTACACATCTCTTAAGTTGCTAGAATAAGAAATAATATGCTTACAACGTCACAAATTCTTCACTTGGAAAAATTCTTTGAGTGTGATACTTACATTAGCTATACTGAAGTGGCCCCTAGATTGGTGAGTTTTGTGTTTTCCTTGTTTAATCATTGGCACTCTAGGTTCTATATTCTTCACTTTATATATCTTGTTCACCTTAAACCTAAGTAAAGGATTCTTTAAAATGTGCTGTGTTTTCAATTTTCGCCGTCTTAAGATGGCTGAGAACATTCTTGGAAAATTGATGACTCTGCTTTTTGTGGGTCCGCTTTAGATATGAGGATTTACCCCACCCCCATCCCCAGCTGTGCTTGGTAGGGGATTCTTGGAGGAGCTTAAGTGTTTTGGCAGAATAAGCATCTAGGTGTTCTGCAGTCTTTAACCTGGGGCTTCACCATCTTTACATTATGCCAGCTTTTTTTTCTTCCCCCTCTCTCTGTACTTTTCTACTGTTCAGTAATTTTCACTTTTGGGCTTTTTGTTTCCAAGTTGTAGTGTTTGTTCTCAGGATAAATCCAATGTTAGCAATACATTTTATAAGATGATTTGAAGCATTTCACATTAGTCCTTCTTTAGTTATGATTGTTCTTGCACTGTTTTCTCCTGAATTTTACTGACATAGGTGTTGAGTTTTTCCTCATGGAAATCTTTATGGTCCTTTGTTGAAATTGTTTTCATTTAAAATGTGTGTTCTGTACTACTTTTAGTTCAAATACTGTGCAGTCTGAAATAAGTTCTCTACATTAAGCTGTTTTTGAATGTATGGTTATGGTGGGGGAAAAGCCAGTGGAGCAAGGTGAATTTTGTGTAATGTCTTGAGTGACACATATATGAAAAAAAATTACTTAAGGAGAAATCTACTGAATGTATTTCATCAGGATATCAGAGAACCAGAGAGTAAATATGTGAAAAACGTATTTAAACTGTGGGAGATGGCATAGTGCACATAAAGATTTCTTATTCATTAAGAAACGTGTGGCAGAAATACTCGTCTTTAGGAAAAAATGTTTCTCTTCTGGTGACGTCATTTAGTGCTGTGTATAGGACAGAATAGTGACTGGAAATAGGAGACCTTGATTCTTGTCCTGGGTCTGTCACTCTGTATGACCTTAGTTTCCTTTGTGGTTCTCAACTTCCTCATCTTTCAAATAGAGAATTGGTCTGATTCCAGGGATTCTTCTAACTCAGACCTTTCAGTGACAAGTTCTTTTTTAATGTGGGAAAAAAATGATGTCAACCCTTTTAGTAATTTATTTGTGTCTTAGGGTATTTTTTCCCCCACCTTGGGGAACGGGTACACATGAAAGAATAGAAAGCTGCCATAAACAAGAATCTCTCTTCATCCCTCTTTCAGGAGCTGCACATGTTTTCTCTGCATTTTTGACATGGTTAGTTTTCTTCCTCCGTACTCTGTATCTCTTTTCTTTAGTCACAGTCTCTTTATCTGTTATCCCTGCTTTTATATAACTTGGGATCCCATGGACAGAGTAGCCTGGCAAGCTACAGTCCATGGAGGCCCAAAAGAGTGGGGACAGGATTTAGCAACTAAATAACAGTATAACTTGGGTTTCTCAGTCCCCCTAATTCAACCTCATTGTTTCTTTTTGTGATATTTATTTATTACTTATATGTATTATTTATTTATTTATTATTTTTACTCCCAACAGCTTGTTTTTTTTTTTTTTTTTTTTTTTAGGGGCCTTTTTGTGCGAAGTCTCAGGCAAAGGTGCCCAGTCCTGGTCTGGTCAGCTGTGGAGGGGGAGGTGGGGTCGTGTGGCGCAAACCGTGATTGGCTGAGTCAGTGGGCAGGTCAGGCTTTGTGCCTGAAATATCTAGTAGGGCGTGATGTATTTTGGATTACACTTTGACTGTGTGTAGTGCTTGAGTAGTTTCCCTTTTGCTCTAACATTCTCCTCGTCACCCTCACTTCTTTTATCCGTTGTCTTCGATCTGTCTTTGTCCTCTCCAGAGCTGTCGTCGTCTTTTGCCTCTCCCCAATATTCCATCTAAAAATGATCTTAGATCTTGAGATGTGATATTTCTGTGTCTTAGCTGGAATTATAGTGTAGCTTCTTCCAAGGCAGTTCACATTTTAAGTCTTAGACCTAATTAGTAGTGGATGGCTGTGTTCTATGTTAAATTTTTCCCCTAGTTGTTAGCCTCAGGCAATATTATGTAGAGAAACTAGAAAATATTTTAGGAATGAGCTTTTCTCCTGAAATTACATTCAAAGGCAAGTCTGTGGCGTACTTATTTCTTTTTTTGGAGAGAACTATCTGAACCTCTGAGCTCTAGTGAGAACATACTGTGTCTTTTTGTAATAAAGATCTGCTTTTCCAGCTGTAAATTCTGTAGATCAACAGGCAGTGATTCTTGGCGCACCTTTGGCTGAATGAGAGCTTCTGTGCTTGCTAGTTGCTGCTAATAGTTACTTTAGTTATATATTCATAACGGCACAAAAGTAGAGCCCTAAATGAATGCAAAAATGGGACTTGAAGTAGAGAGTTCCAAGGTAGGATTGGTCATCCATTGAAGTTTTTAGTCTTGCTATTGCAACGTTTGCATAAAAATACAAGGAAGTATTTCAAGATCGGCAGTGTGAAATGCAGTGTTTTTAACATTTTTGACTGCAGCCCATAGAAAGGGGCCTTTTAACCTACAGACTCCATGGATATATAACTCTGTGTGCGTGTGTATGAAAGAAGTATATAAGTGTATAGAAAGCTGAAAAAAGTTTTACAAAATAAAATCTATATTCTGTACAGTCTACTCTGATAATTTCTATTTCATTTATGTATTTTTGGCTATGTTAGATTTTGGTTAATGTGTCGGGCTTTCTCTAGTTGTGGGAGGGGCTACTCTCTAGCTGTGGTGCGCTGGCTTCTCTTGTGGAGAGCAGGCTCTAGGGGGCGCTGGGCTTCAGTAGTTGTGGTGGATGGTATTAGTTGCCCCTTGGCTTGTGGGATCTTTCTGGACTAGGGATCAAACTCACGTCCGCTGCATTGATTGGCGGATTCTTAGCCACTGGACCACCAGGGAAGTGTTCTGCGTTTCATCTTGTTTGAAAAGGGCAAGTTGAAAAGTAGATTCTTGTTCCTTGCTTTTGAAAAAACGCTGGAGTCCTGGGCTGAGAGTTTAGATGCTTAATTTCCCCATTTGTTTGACATTGGGTAGTCATTAATCCTCCTTATGCTTCCCTTTCCTTATCTTTACTTATTTATTAAAAGATATTTATTTCTTTATTTGAGTGCACCATCTCTTAGTTGTGGCACATGGGATCTTTAGTTGCAGCTTGTAGTCTCTTAATTGCAGCTTGTGGGATCTAGTTCCCTGACCAGGGATGGAACCCAGGTTCCCTGCATTGGGAGCATGGAGTGTTAGCCACGGGACCACCAGGGAAGTCCTTCCTTGTCTTTAAAATGAGGATCTTCTAGTTTAAGTATTCACTGATCCTCTATCTTTACTTTTCCCTAGTAATAATGTTGGAGTAATGTATTCGTCTTTAGGTCTTTGGCTAGGGAGAAACCACTGAAAAATAGCTTAGATATGTAGTTACTTAATGGCACCCCACTCCAGTACTCTTGCCTGGAAAATCCCATGGACGGAGGAGCCTGGTAGGCTGCAGTCCCTGGGGTCGTTAAGAGTTGGACACGACTGAGCGACTTCACTTTCACTTTTCACTTTCATGCATTGGAGAAGGAAATGGCAACCACTCCAGTGTTCTTGCCTGGAGAATCCCAGGGACGGCAGGGCCTGGTGGGCTGCTGTCTATGGGGTCGCACAGAGTCAGACACGACTGAAGCAGCTTAGCAGCAGCAGCAGCATGTTTGCTGTTTGGCAAGAGCTTTGAAAAATCTTTGTTCATGTGTAAATCTTGTGAATTGGAGTGAATATATTAAGGTCTGTAATACAATAAATATATAAATTCAGAAAAAATGTCCCCGTGTTTTTTGTTTTTCTACTTTAGTATTTTGTAACGAGCAATATTTTGGAGTTTGAAAAATTGTATTTAAAATGCTTAACAGCAATTACAAATTAACATGCCATCACATTGCCAGATAGCACTGCCCTTTTCATATTAGAAAAGGTCAAAAAAAATGTTTTCCTGTGTAAAGACCACCACGTCAGATCATTACTGCTCGTATGTTACCAAACAGCGAAACTGCCATTCTCATAAGAAAAGGGAATACAGAGTTTTCTTTGCTTATGGGTTTCCTTTTGTTCATTTTGGACAGTTTCTCCAAACGAGGCCATTCCATGTGGGGATTGGGATTCCTTTCATTCTCATATGTTTGTACTGAGGAGAATAGAAAAAAGGAATTTACTGTCTCCTCCCAAGATTCTGGTTAGAATTCTCAAGGTTTTGGTTAGAAGGAAATTGGAGCCAGACTTCATACTTCCATTTCTTTCCTCAGGTCAGACCTCCTTCCTTGACCTCATAGCTCATTTGGCTCCTCCAAATTCTAATTTTTTCTCAGTCTGTTTGTTTTCTTCGTAGCAATTTATTGCAAGCTGAAATTAGCTTGTTTCTGTGTTTGCTTGTTACTATCTGACTTCTACTAAAGCATAATCTTTAGAAGAGCAGGAATCCTGGCTTGTTTCCATTCACATCTCCTGTTCCCGGCACATAGTAGGTGCTTTAATAAATATTGTGAATGAATAAGTGAGCAAATGAATGAATAAACCAAGGTCTTTCAGGCTTAAATGAAACTGTATGTAGTAAAGGTTGTGTTCGAATACAGTTCTTTCTGCATCATCCCTCCCCCACCCTCCCTTTATTTTTTCTGGAAATGTGTTCTTATCATTGTATTTGCTGATCATGGTGAAGATACCTACATCCAGAAGACCTTGTATATTTTTTCTAGTTCTTTTGCTTATGTTAAAAAAATAAAGATCTACAATTTCTTAAGTTCTTCCTGTAGCAACTTTGTAATACTTTGATTTCTGTCAATCAACATATTTGAAACTTTAATATGCTAACCTGATAGTTTAAAGAATAGTCCAAACTACATATCTTCAGAACTTTTAGTATCATTGACCTAAACTGCCATTACTGTTTTCTTGTTACATTCCTTTAAAACAAAAAAGACAAAGTCCACTTAATATTATAGTTCATTTAGTACTTATAGTCTTTTCTCCTGGAGGTAGGGGAGGTAGTGTGGTATAGAGAAAAACCTAAATAGTGAGTCAGGACCTGTGTTCAAGGCCAATACAGTTTCTGCTACTAACTCATTGCCTCCATTTTAGGCAAGACACTTAACATCTCTGAGCTTTAGTTCCTACATCTGAAATGTGAGAAGATTAAATCAGATTTCTGCTCAGGTAATTGAAAATACAGTCGTCCCTCTGTATCTGTGTCTGTATCTGCAGGGCATTGATTCCAGGTCCACCTCTACCTTTACTGCCCTGTGACCATGGATGCCAGAATCTTTGGGATGCTTAAATCCCTTATGTATTAATAAGATGGCATGTTATTTGCAAATAACCTACGCACATTGTCCTGTATACTTTAAACCGTCTCTCAATAGTTTATAATACCTAATACAATGCAAATGCTGTGTAAATTGTTGCCAGTGCATGGCAAATTCAAGCTTTGCTTTTTGGAACTTTCTGGAATTTCTTTTCATTAAATATTTTCTTTTTTTTTTCCTTTTCATTAAATATTTTCTATCTGCAGTTGGTTGGATCTGTGGATGTGGAACTCAACTGACTGTAATTTGATCTTGAAATTCTCTTCTCCTCTGCACCTTTGCCCCTCAGAAACACTGCAGGGAGGTCACATTGGTGCTCAGGGGAGTTGGTGGGGTTAGGCTGAGGGTGTGCTTAAAGTAAATTTCTGCTGATTGTTCTCCAGGCTCTGTGGAAGTTATGGCTGCAGTGTAGGGCATGTTACTCTTGCCCTTAAGGCACGTGGGACTTTAAGAAACAAGCCTCAGTTGGTATAAAGTAATGTGATGTGAGAGAAGGAGGTGAAAGTGGACTAGAATAAGGTTATAAGGTTTTAAGACCCTTCTCATACAGGTGGCATTTAAACAGATACTCTAGTCTCATTTTAGGCCATATGGAAGAGGAACTGTTCTCATCAATGACATGCTATTAAGTCATCTTAATTGTTTGGTCGCTCAGTTGTGTCCAGCTCTTTTGCGACCCCATGGACTGTAGCTCGTCACACTCCTCTGTTCATACGATTTTCCAGGCAAGAACACTGGAGTGGGTTGCCATTTCCTCCTCTAGCAGATATTCTTGACCCAGCGATCGAACCCACATCTGTTATGTGCCCTGCATTGGCAGGCAGTTTCTTTACCACTAGCGCCACCTGGGAAGTCGTCTAGTAAAACATGCCCTGTATTAACTCAAGTTACTCAATATTGCTGTGTAAGTACCTGATACTACTAATAAATGTTAATATTTATTGACATTAGTAGTATAAGATGTCATTTATCCTCACCAGTGTTAGGTAGGTACTGTTATCTCCATGATGTAAGTGAGACTTTAGGGTTTAGGAAGATAAAATAACTTAAGGTTTTAAAGATAGAACATAGTTAGCCCTTTGTATCTGCGGATTCTGCATCTGTGGAATCAATTGTGGATTGAAAATACTGAAAAAAAAATTCCAGAAACTTCCAAAAACTAAAACTTGAATTTGCTACTATTTATATCACATTTACTTCCTGGTGGATCAGACTGTAAAGAACCTGCCTGCAATGGAAGGGGCTCAGTTTTGATCCCTGGGTTGGGAAGATCCTCTGGAGGAGGGCATGGCAGCCCACTCCAGTATTCTTGCCTGGAGAATCCCAGGGACAGAGGAGCCTGGCAGGCTGCAGTCTATGGGGTCACAAAGAATCGGACCTGACTAACATATAGCATTTCGGAGAAGGCAATGGCACCCCACTCCAGTACTCTTGCCTGGAAAATCCCATGGGCGGAGGAGCCTGGTAAGCTGCAGTCCATGGGGTCGTGAATAGTCGGGCATGACTGAGAGACTTCACTTTCACTTTTCACTTTCATGCATTGGAGAAGGAAATGGCCACCCACTCCAGTGTTCTTGCCTAGAGAATCCCAGGGACGAGGGAGCCTAGTGGGCTGTCGTCTATGGGGTCGCACAGAGTCGGACACAACTGAAGTGACTTAGCAGCAGTAGCAGCAGCAACATATAGCATTTACATTTGTATTAGATATTATTAGTAATCTCGAAATGGTTTAAAGTATACAGGAGGATGTGCATAGGTAATATGTACATAATATACCACTTTATAAGAAGGACTTGAGCATCTTTGGATTTTGGTATCCATTAGGGGCCCTGGAACCAACCCCTGCAGATACTGAGGCAGGATCTTACTGTATGTAATTTTGTATGGAGATTGATAGAGAGTACCTTGAGGCTGAAGGTGGGGTAGGAGTGGGAGTGCTACTTTTTGAAGAGGTGACATTTGAGTAAAGGAGGAATACTAAAGGAGGAAAAGGAATAAGCCATGGGGAGAGCATTTCAAGCAAGGGAATAACAGTTGTACTGCTGCTGAGTTCAGAAAGAATTTGGTGTGTTTTGCCTAGCTTGACTGTAGTACAGTGAGCAAGGGGAAAGTGGTGTGAGATTAGGACAGACAGAGATAATGGTGAAATCAGCTCTGCAGAACCTTCTCGACTATGGCCATGTTGCCAAACATAAGTTTGTGTGCCTCATGCACAGTGAGGCCAAAGAGGCCAAAATGGGAGTTTGGAGCAAGGAAAGGTTTATTGCAACAAGCGTGAAAGGAGAATGGGCAGCTCCTGCTCAGAAACCTGGAACTCCAGGAGTCGTGTGCTCATCACTGTTGTATCTTGACGGCTTCTCCTTTGTTTCTGCGTTCTCTCCCTTCTGTGATCAGTATCTGTGTGAACCTGCTGAAGCCTTCTCTTTACAAACAAGAAATAGGGGGCACAGAAAGGCGTTTGTACCTAGGAGTGCTCCACTGGCTCCTACTTGGTTTCAGTAAATAGTTTTAATTTTATTCCAAGTGCAGTGGGAAACCATTGAAGAGTTTTCTTTGGTAACTGTAAGTTTGTTTCCTACATCTGTGACTCTTTCTTGTGTTGTAAATAAGTTAATTTGTACCATTTTTTAAGATTACACATATAAGTGATACCACATGATGTTTGTCTTTCTTTGTCTGACTTCACTCAGTATGACAATCTCTGGGTCCATCCATGTCGCTGCAAATGACATTATTTCATTCTTTTTTTGTGGCTGAGTAATATATGGCCCCCCACTCCAGTACTCTCACCTGGAAAATCCCATGGACGGAGGAGCCTGGTGGGCTGCAGTCCCTGGGGTCTCGAAGAGTCAGGCATGACTGAGCGACTTCACTTTCACTTTTCACTTTCATGCATTGGAGAAGGAAATGGCAACCCACTCCAGTGTTCTTGCCTGGAGAATCCCAGGGACAGGGGAGCCTGGTGGGCTGCCGTCTGTGGGGTCACACAGAGTCGGACACGACTGAAGCAACTTAGCAGCAGCAGCAGCGATATTCTGTTCTATGTATATATCACATCTTCTTTATCCATTCATCCATCAGTGAACATTTAGGTTGCTTCCATGTCCTGGCTGTTGTAAATACTGCCTCAGTGTACATTTGGGTGCATGTATCTTTTTGAATTATGGTTTTCTCTGGATGTATGCCCCAGAGTGGGATTGCAGGGTCATATGTTAGCTCTGTGTTAGCCCAGGAGTCAATCTACCTCCTTCCTTCCTATCACTGCCTTACATCTCCAGAAGTTTTTCTTCGTCCCAGAGTATTTATAAAACTCTGTACTCTAGACCATAACTCTCCATTCTCTCCTCCCACTAGCCTCTGGTAACTACCATTCTACATTCTATCTCTGACTAACTTCTAGGTGCCTATACAAGTGGCATCATATAATATTTGTCTTTTTGTGTTAGCTTCTTTAACTTAGCACAATGCCTCTAAGGTTTTAATTCTGATCCATATTGTAGCATGTATCAGAATTTTATTCTCCTTTATCTTGAATATTTCATTGTGTGTATATACCACGTTGAACAAAACCTTCAGCTGTGCACCTGTTGTTTCCACCTCACAGTGCTGCAATGAACATGGCTGTACAAGTTCCTCTTTGAGTCCCTGCTTCTGAAACCAAGCAGGACCCAGGGGGGACCACCTGGGTACAGAAGCCCTTCCAAGCCCCCCATTTCTTTCTTGCAGGATGAAGGCTTCAGCCTCCTAGACCTCCCTGAATTTCAAAGGGCAGATTCAAATAGTTGCTAATCAGGCAAGTAAGGGTATGCAGAAACAAAGGAGAAACATCAAGAAACTATATTGCAGCAATTAAAGTAGTATTCTGGTTCCTCCTCAAGGAATATATATATAATATCTTTGAGTTTTTCTGAAGGAACTAAGATTCCCACACAGATAAGGATGGTTAACTTCAGCTGAGCACAAGATGCCTGGAATACCGTCCTGTTAGCCTCATCAGCAACCATTCAGAAGGGAGTCACATACCATACAGCCCTCATTCCAGATTTTGCCGATGAAAATTTCTCCCTGAAAACCATCAAGGACTTCAAGGTTTTTGAGCATGAGCCACCTGTTCTCCTTCGTTGGCCTTGTAATAAACCTTTCTCTGCTCCAAACTCCCACATTTTGGTTTGGCCTTACTATGCATCACTCACATGAACTTGTGTTCCGTAACACTTTCAGTTCTTTTGTAATTACACCCAGAAGTGGAATAGCTGGGTCAAATTGTTTAATTTTTTTTAGGAACTGCCAATACTGCTTTCCACGGCACCTGCACCATTTTGTATTGGCTTTCAATTTCTCTGCAACTGTACCAACAGTTTTGGTTTTGTTTTTAATAATTGCTGTAGAAGAAAAAACGTTTTCATCTACTTTCTTAGGTTCAGTGCCCAGGACTCTGCAAACTAAACTGACGAAAGATCAATTAACAGGAGAGAAAGGTTGTTTCATGTACAAATGGTTCACATCACAGAAATGAACTTAAAAAATAAAAGAAGCAGTTAGTGCTGAGAGTGTGTATACCATTTAAACAAAGAGCCATAAATTATGGAAGTGTGCTAAGACAAAGGAAAGGAGTTTGAGCTTCTGGAGTCAGTAAATTGTGGGAAGGTAAATACATAGGGGTAACTAATGAAAGATAAGATTTGTTTTAGTAAGGTGTGTTTGTACAGATTTGTCTCAGCATCAGTGCCCTGTCTCCTGTGATAAAGAGTGTTCTCATCTTTCTCGTAAGTAATTCATGTTTTGCTTTCAGGTAGAAAGGGGGAGATCAGGGAGGCCTTACTGCATCTGCTGTTTTTCAGTTATCTTCGGCTGAAAATAATCCTTATACCAAAGTGGATATTTTGGGGTGACACATTCTGATGCCCTTCATAGCCATCCTGATGGTGTCAAGTGGTATTTCATTGTGGTTTGAATTTGCTTTTCCCTGAAGATTAGTAGTTTGAGTACCTTTTCATGTGCTTATTGACAATTTGCATATTTCCTTTGGAGGAAGAAATTAAAATTGTGACTGTTCAGATCATGGCTTGTTTTGCTCTGAGGACAATGGCTTGAAGTGGGGTTGGAGAAGAATCTAGGAAGTCACTTGAAGTAGCGGCAGTACTTTAGTTGGAGATGATGGTACTTGGAGCATATTCTGTTGCCCTTCTTCAGGTCTAGTACTTTACAGATACTTCATTTTAAGTTGTCTCCTCTCCTTAATTTTCCTACTTTTGGGCCATATGGAGTGTAATTCCTTTTGTAATTTCTGCAGTTGGGTGAGAACTTTCCTCTGGGAATCCTAAAAATATTCAGAAGTCTGTCTCTCTTAGGTCAAAATAATGATGATGAAGCTAATATGTTACTGAACCAAAACTGTGATCTGCCCACATGCAGTAAAGCCAAGCTAATCTGCTGACCCTGTGTTGTTGGGAAGGAAAGTACAGTGTTTATTGTAAGGTGCCGTACAAGTTGTGATGCTGATAGCTCAGCTTCTTTGTACACTGGTGCCAAATCAAATCTCAGAGACAGAATTTTCGGTGAAGTAGAAAAGGATAGCTTTAGTGCTTTGCCAGGCAAAGGCGGGAGACAGTGGGCTCCTGCCCTCGAAACAATGTATTCTCACTTGGGGAAGATAATACGTTTTATAGTAAATGTTTAAGGAGGGTATGGTCATTCTGTGGGTATTCTTCTGAAGGGCTGGTGGTGAGGTAGGTAGGAGTCACCATCATCAAACTTGAGGTCCAGCTGGTCTGGAGTCTGCTTGCTTGTGGGAAGCATACCATAGCTTAAAGACATTGTGTGTATCCTTAGGTGGGGAAACAGGACCTTGCCCCAAAGCTGCTCCTGACTATTTCTCCCTGGTTTCATGTGCTCTCCCTTCCCTAATTAACATCTGCTTGTATCTGCCCCATTGGAACTCAGGGAAGGGCATGGAGGCTGAATGAAGGTGGTTTCTTATAATCAAAGAAATGGGGGACACAGAGGCCTGTGGGGCCCTGAACGGAATCAGTTGTCTGGGACAGATAATGCTCAAAAAGTCCATTTTTTGGAGAAAGTTTTTATAGACAAAATTTGGGATGAGGGCTGTATGGTGTGTGACTTTCTTCTGACTGGTTGGTGGTGAGGTAACAGGGTCATCTTGTGCTCAGCCTGAAGTTACCATCTCCTACCTGTGTGGGGACTTTTCCTGCAGAAGAACTCAGAGGTGTGTTGTGAATATTCTTTGGGGAGGAACCAGGACCGTGCCTCAACACTGCACTATTTTGTTTTTTTTGGCTGCACCATGTGGCATGTGGGATCTCAGTTCCCTGACCAGGGACTGAACCCATGCTGCCTGCAGAAGCGAGGCATCTTAACCACTTGGGCCACTGGGGAAGTGTCCCTATCACTGCACTGTTGTTTCTTGACTCTTTCTTTTTTGTTTCTGCATTCCCTTACTTTGCTGATTAGCAATTTGACTCTATCCTTTGGAACTCAGGAAAGGTCTAGGAGGCTGAATGAAGTCTGTTCCCTAAAAACAAGAAACAGGGGACAGAGAAAGGACTTGTATCCAGGAGGTCCCCACTGGGGCCTGCTCAGTTTCCATAATGATTTTATTTTTGCCTTTAAAAACTCCAATTGTTACTTGGGACATATTTGAAGTTTTACTTTTTAAAGTAATTAGTAAGAAATTAATATAGGGGGCCTAGAAGTTAAGATTGAAAAGTTTTTGTGTTTTAGACTGTGTGGGTGGAGGACGAATACTATGCTGGATTGTAGCCATAAGTCCCCAGTGACAGTGCAGGCCTTTAGGTTTCTAACTATTGTCTCTGTCCTGATCTAGGTGGCCTTTCAGGAGCTGAACTGGTACTTGAAGGACAAAGGAAAATTGGGGAGTTCAGTGTTCAAGTTCTCTGCCATTTGCAACTTTGAACATTGCACAGAAATGAGTCAGGAGATAGAAGGGCTCCAGGTTAGACGTTTACATCTGTCCTCCTGTTTGCATTTCATGGGGCAAGAAAAAGTGGGTTTCAGGCCTGATGCTTAGAACTGCTAGCATTTCCTGAGACAAGAGTTAGATGGGCTGCAGTTGAGGAATTTACAGTCAGCTTCCTGTTTGCTCTCCAAAATGGAAGTAACAGCAGAAACAAGGTAAATAGCCAGTCTTTGTCTCTTGTAAACACCTTAAGGTAATAGTCATGACAAGGACAAAGAGGGGCAAAACCCATTTGAGTAAAGGATTAAGGAATCTCTACTCCCCGCTCTTTTGGGACAAGGGAAATGCTACACATTCGCAGAAAGGCTCCTTGTGGGTGGGTCAAAAGTCAGGGGATAAAGAGGATTGCTTCTCCCAGAAGCCTTCACTTTGAGATCCATATTGGCTGGGGGTTGTGTGGGCACCAAGGGCAGGGTCCCAGGGTAGGTCAAGTGTGGAGAAAAAAACCAAATAATTGGCCTGAAGGAAGACAAAGATGGGGAAGAACTGAGGTATATAAATGACTTAACCGCCTCCTTATGGGGCTCCTCCTCACTAGGGGGTGCCTGTACCCTTTTCGCTCCGGGTGTACGTCTCTGCCTTGCTTCTCTGTGTGCTTTCCCACTTGTGCTATGTCTCTAGTACCTGCATTTATAGTTTCTGCCTCTGTGATAAATGTATTTTTTACTGGGAGCAAAGTTCCAGGGAGAAGTAGCTTCTGGCCTCTAGCCATTGCTGGTCTGGTGGCTAGGATTCTGGTTTTCCTCCAGGCTCCTCTGCACTGGGATTAAAAAAAAAAAAAAAATTTCCAGGTGGTTTTAATGTGAAGTATTCCCTCAGAAGAGACCAAAAGCAGAAGTGTATTCTTTTTGGTATTTTAGTCACCTCTGCTGGGCTTGCTTGGAGTAGCTTGTGGAAACGAACTCTCAGGTAACAGTTTTCAGGTCTTCTTGGGTCACTGTGGAGAATCCTCATGGGCTGTTGAGTTGTTCAGCTCTTTGTCATGCAGAAGCTGGCTCTGGGGCATCATTTCAGCTTAGAGAAGGCTCTAGGGTGTCTTCCACACTTGTTTATTCCTTGGTGTCCTTTTGTAGTTCTCTCATGTCTTGAGGGATTAACTGCTCCCAACTTCTGATCTCTTTGCTATTCCCAGAGACAAAACCTTTTCATAGTAAAACTTCTTATCTCTATAGAAAACCATGTAAGAAACACAAGCAAGTTACACAGTGTATAATTTTCACACTTCCTTCTGAGATGGTCTGCTCTAATTTTGTTGTAGGCAATGGTGAGTAGACACATTCCATGTAGAATTAAGGCTACGGAGACGTTTCATGACAGCCTCTTTTCTGAATCTGTGGTACAGTTGGGTCATACACAGTATAGAACCAAAAGGGGGGTTCTTTATTTAATGTTTGCAGCTTCTTTGGGTCCCTCAAACTGAGAAACTTGGCTTCCTTGTTCCCCGGGATTTATTACTCCGGGGACATACCCTCCTCAGCCCTGCTTCTGCCTTGTCTCCTCCCAGGATTTTCTCGCTGTGTCTGGTGTTGGTACTGCCTCTAAGCAGAGTTTGTGTTCATGATGCTGAGCAGTCTGTCATTCCTTTTTTTTTTTTTAATTAATTTATTTGGCTGCACTGCGCATCTTGTGGGATCTCAGTTCCCTGACCAGGGATTGAACCTGGGCCATGGCAATGAAAACCCAAGAATCCTAACCACTAGGCCACCAGAGAACTCCCCAGCCTCTCATCCTTAAGCTTGTACCTCCTTGGAGGGATTTTACCTCTTATGGGTTAGGCTCCCTGGGTTTAACTATTCTCCTTCCCTAGTCATTCCGGCTTCCTTACCCATGAACCTCCTGTTCTCTTCCTAATGCCATTTACAGTTTTGGGATTTGTTACTTTTGTGGAGTTTCATAAAACCTAGGAGTTCTAATATGGCTGGGTTTAAGGACCCTTTTGGAGAAGGAAATGGCAACCCACACCAGTGTTCTTGCCTGGAGAATCCCAGGGACGGGGGGGCCTGGTGGGCTGTTGTTTCTGGGGTCGCACAGAGTCAGACACGACTGAAGCGACTTAGCAGCAGCAGCAGAAGCAGCAAGGACCCTTTTAAGGGAAAGAAGAGACCCTGAATGGAGATACAGATTCTGAATTTGTGGACTTGGTGATCCTTGTCAAAGTTGAGGCAAATGAAGTGAGTGGTCCTGGGTATTAAAAAATCTTAAGCAGGCTAACCTCGTAAAGCCTTACTTTAGTCATCTTTGGAGTGGGAACAACAACATTTATTTTTTGAGGTTATATAAATATTAAATGAAATAACCTTTGTAAAGTGTTTATTTCAGTCTGGACCGGTGATAAGGATTCAGTACTTTCACCACAGTGGTTGCTGCTGCTGCTCTTTTAATGAATGCCATTGCTGTAAAAGAGGGCAGTGGTTAAGAGCCTGAGCTTTGAATGCTCTCTCTCCCACTATCTAGTTGTTTGATCTTGGGTAACTTTTTTTTTTAATGTAGGATATATATCTCTCTTTTTAAAAAATTTATTTATTTTTAATTGAAGGATAATTGCTTTATAATATTGTGTTGGTTTCTGCCATACATCAACATGAATCAGCCATAAGTGTACATATGTCCCCACCCTCTTGAACTGGGCAACTTATTTAATGTCTGTTTGCTTCAGTTTTTTCAACTGTTCAAGTATTCAAGTCAGAATATTATTAGTATGGGATATTGTAAAGATTAAATAAGCTAATTTAGGTAGGGAGATTAGAGTAGAATCTGGTATGAAGTAAGTAAGTGTAGTAATGATTGTTGCTGTTATTTAACTGAAGTATCCTCTTGCTTCTGGTTTTGAGTCTCTTCCTTTGTGGCCTTGGACAGGTATAGTAGCCTAGAGCTTTCTAGGCTCTAACCTTCATCTGCCAAAATACCTTCAGGTCTATGTTCTCTATTCTCTGGTGATGTCACTTTTCTGGCTTTGTGGGCACGCCACCTTTAGAACCCTGCTGTGACTGCTTCAGGACAGATTCCCAGTTGATTTTTCCACTGGGTACTGGGTTGGATAATCTAGCACTCAGGTCAAGCTTGAAAAGACATAGCACCTGGAAAGATGTGTGAAGGAAGGTTTATATATGTGAAAGAATGTTTTTAAATTTTGCTTGGGAACCCAGAATTTCTACTTTTTCTGAACTTAAGTGTAAAAATCTTTGTAGAAAAAAATATTAGGTGATGTTTACTTTACTTTGTTAAACAAAATTTAGTAATCCAATATTGATATTAATGATATTGTTTCAGTGAACTCTGAAGGAGTTTGTTGTGTGCATGGTAACTGAAGAAAAAAGCAGAAGTAGAAGAAAATTAGAAAATGAGTTAATTCCTTAATTTTTAATTGCTTTACATAGTTATTAACATACCTAGTTGGTGGTGTAGTCTTGGTTGTAGTGAGGTTTGGAAAGATAAATATACTTCAGTTAGAGTAGATGGGTGTCCTTCAAACCTTGAAGCTCCAGAATTTATTGAATGTGTGTCAGGGACTGGGTGGCAGGGTGGAGTAAAGTAAGAATGGGAATTTTCTGAACCAAAATTGGCTGGGCAGTAGATCTCCCCCTTAAGCATACCTCAACACACATGCATTAGCTAAAAAAAAACTTTGATTATATGTGTTTTATATTTTGATATTTTGTATAAGATCATTGAGTAAATACTTTCTTAATTTATTTTCAAAAAGGTTTGAAAGCACCTATGCTAGAAATCAAATTCCTAGGGCAAAACAGGATTTTCCTGCTGCTTATCATATATGCTGGCTCATAAATGTGTGTTGAGAGTGATTGAATGCTTTACCTTCATTGATGCTATATTCATTTCTAGTCTTACTATCCTCAAACTAGATTTTATTACTTCAGTTAAGTAGGTTGGAATTAGTGTGTTTTATTTGCCCATACTACTTTAAGAAGTTAAAACGTTCTTAGTGATTATTTTCATTAAGCTGTGCAATGAAATTTTTTGGACTCTAGGTATATTTCTCCCTGAAGAATTTTATCCCGTTAGACATAATTGAAGAGTTTTCTTCATTGGACCCTTTGGTGATTTGGGCACATTATTACTGTTACGCTGTTTATGATTCCTTGATTGTTGTTACTTTATCTCTTTTAAAAACTGAAGTATAACTTTTCAGTTTTTCCTCAAATTATAAAAATACATTCCTGTTTAGAATTGTAAATTTTGGAAAGGTAAAAAAAAGGAAGTTAGTGCTTGTCATGTCTGGCATATACTTAAAAGTATAAACTTAGAAATTATGACTTATTTGGCATCTTAGGTTGGTTGTTTTTTCAGATTACCTGTTGTCAGTAGTAGTATTTTCTAGTGACATTGGCATGCTTACTGTGGGTTCTGTTTTGTTCTTCAGTCAGCTGTTTTGATCTTCCAGTCTGTTTCACCTTTCCTATTTCTGACTTTCATTTTGGAATCAACTTTTTTTTTTTAAAGGAAAAGGAGGAATTGCTTTCACACATTTAGGTTGGTGACTTGTATTTGAAGAGACTGATATCTCTAAATCTTATATATTCATTGTTTTATTTACAGACAATGAGAAGTTATTCAGAGTTTCATGACCATGGCGGCGTTTCTTTCAGGTAGTTCTAATGAACTGACATTTATTTCTAGTTTAAATTTTTAAAGAGCTGTGAAAACAGAGCTGATAAAAGACTAGGAAGCTTATTTAGTGATAGAGAAAATTATCAAAAAGAAGACAATACAATTCTAAATGAAAACTATTTGTACAATCTCTTCTTTAATCTACCATTATTTATTCTATTACTGATATAGTTAAGACTAATTGCCTTTTTTCTTCTCAATTTTACAGAGTTAATTGTGAGTTGGCGGCAACCTTGCTGAAGATGAAGAATATACATTAGAGGAGGAGATTTTTTTCTTTCACGTCTTGATTGCTTGGTGACTTGCCTCTGGGTACCATTTTTCAGTTGAGTCTGTGTGGTTCCTCAGAAATGGTTTTTACAATCTCAAGAAAATCTATGTCCCAGAAATTGAGTTTACTCTTGCTTGTATTTGGACTCCTTTGGGGATTGATGTTACTGCACTATATTTTTCAACGACCAAGACATCAAAGCAGTGTCAAGTTACGTGAGCAGATACTAGATTTAAGCAAAAAATATGTTAAAGCCCTAGCAGAGGAAAATAAGAACACAATGGATGTCGAGAATGGCGCTTCTATGGCAGGATATGGTAAGATAACCATAGAATATTCCTGGTTTTCTCCTCTTCATCCTGTCCCCATTTAATTGTAATCATGGAGATCCAACGCACTGCTTCATGCACAGGTGTTCACAAAGTAATTTTGTCTTGACTTTTTATTATGAAAAATTTCAAATGTACTGAAAAATAGAAACCTGATAAATACCCAAATAATCCATCACTTAGGTCTTAACAATTCTAACATCTTGCAATATTTGCTTTGTCCAATTTTTGGAAAATATTTAAATTATAAAAAATGTGGCATTTTACTGCTAGATATTTCTGTATGTATCCCTAATACAATGACTTTTCCTGCATAATCAGTGCTGTGGTCATCCCTAGTTCATATTTGCATTTTTCCTGATTGTCACTTTACTGCGGCTGCTTTGTCACTTCAGTTGTGTCCAACTCTGTGCAAACCCCATGTACTGTAGCCCGCCGGGCTCCTCTGTCCATGGGATTCTCCAGGCAAGAACATGGAGTGGGCTGCCATTTCCTACTCCAGGGGTTTCACATCACTGTAGATCGTCAATTGCAGAACATCTGTGAATTCCTAAGAAGCAGCATATATATAAAAGAACACACACATATATATACATATACATATATATATATATATACATGTGTTCTTTTTCATTTTTTTGCCATTATGATTTATCACGGGATGTTGAATATAGTTCCCTGTGCTATGAAGTAGAACCTTGTTGTCTTGAGATTTCTTGATGATGTGCCTTGGTATAGATTCATGTGCTGGAAGCTCAGCGGGCACTTTAAATCCTGAAACTTACGTCCTTTATTCTGGAATATTTTTCCAAAATTATTTATTTCATTTTTTCCTGCACATTGTTTTCATTCTTTCTTTTTGGAATTGTTATTCAACATTTGGGCCCTCTGAACTGGTCCTCTTAGTTCAGTTCAGTCGCTCAGTCGTGTCTGACTTCTTTGCGACCCCATGAACTACAGCACGCCAGGCCTCCCTGTCCATCACCAACTACCGGAGTCTACCCAAATCCATGTCCATTGAGTCGGTGATGCCATCTAATCATCTCATCCTCTGTCATCCCCTTCTCCTCCTGCCCTCAATCTTTCCCAACATCAGGGTCTTTTAAATCAGTCAGCTCTTCCCATCAGGTGGCCAAAATATTGGAGTTTCAGCTTCAACATCAGTCCTTCCAATGAACACCCAGGACTGATCTCCTTTAGGATGGACTGGTTGGATCTCCTTGCAGTCCAAGGGACTCTCAAAAGTCTTCTCCAACACCACACTTGAAAAGCATCAATTCTTTGGTGCTTAACTTTCTTAATAGTCCAACTCTCACATCCATACATGACCACTGGAAAAACCGTAGCCTTGACTAGACGGACCTTTGTTGGCAAAGTAATGTCTCTGGTTTTTAATATGCTGTTTAGGTTGGTCATAACTTTCCTTCCAAGGAGTAAGTGTCTTTTAATTTCATGGCTGCGGTCACCATCTGCAGTGATTTTGGAGCCCCCCAGAAATAAAGTCAGCCACTCTTTCCCCATCTGTTTGCCATGAAGTGATGGGACCGGATGCCATGATCTTTGTTTTCTGAATGTTCAGCCTTAAGCCAACTTTTTCACTCTCCTTTTTCACTTTCATCAAGAGGCTCTTTAGTTCTTTTTCACTTTCTGCCATAAGGGTGGTATCATCTGCATATCTGCAGTTATTGATATTTCTCCTGGCAATCTTGATTCCAGCTTGTGCTTCATCCAGCCCAGTGTTTCTCATGATGTACTCTGCATATAAGTTAAATAAGCAGGGTGACAATATACAGCCTTGACATACTCCTTTTCCTATTTGGAACCAGTCTATTGTTCTATCCAATTCTAACTGTTGCTTCCTGTCCTGCATACAGGTTTCTCACGAGAAAGGTCAGGTGGTCTGGTATTCCCATCTCTTTCAGAATTTTCCACTAATTCCCCTTTATTTGCTTTCCTAGTTTCCACCTTTTTGTCTTTTTGCTTTATTTGTTGAAGTTTTTCCTCAGCTGTATTTTCAGTTCTGTATGGAATTTTTCATTTTGTCTCTTTCATTTTTAACTGCTAAGAGCTCCGTTTTTTTTTATTTCCCTAAGGTTAATTAGTGATAACTTTTCTGAAGTGTTCTTAAAGAGTGAGACACTAAAACCTTGATGGGAAATGCTGAGTTGCTGAGTGGTGTTCACTCAGAAGATCTGACTGGGTCATTTGTTTGGGAGTATCCTTAATATTTACAATGACTTCTGATTATTGCTACTGCTGCTGCTGCTAAGTCGCTTTAGTCGTGTCCTACTCTTTGTGACCCCATAGACGGCAGCCCACCAGGCTCCCTGGTCCCTGGGATTCTCCAGGCAAGAACACTGGAGTGGGTTGCCATTTCCTTCTCCAATGCATGAAAGTTAAAAGTGAAAGTGAAGTCGCTCAGTCGTGTCCGACTCTTGGCCAAATTTCACAGTTTAAGGGCATAATCCTTCACAATACTGCCCTTATTTCAGACACCAGCCGTAAGTTTGGGTGTCCTCATATCATCTCCACTTTTTTTCCAGCTCTCTACAAGTTCCAGGGTTCCTACTATCCTCTCAGGTTTATGATGCATGAGATCAGCTCATGGAACTCACTGAAAGTACTATACTACAGTTTTATTACAGCAGAATGGAAATCAGAATCAGCCAAAGGGAGAGACAAGGCAGGTCTGTGAGGATTCCAGGTGCGAAGTTTCTGTTGTTTTCTCCCTATGAAATCAGAACACGTTGCCCTCCTGGCATGTCAGCGTGTGTCAGTATTAAGAGCATTGCCAGTGAGGTGAGCCCACCGAAACTTCGATGTCCAGAGTTTTTATTGATGTTTCATTGTGGAGGTATGATCGATTGAGTCATTAGCCACGTGGTTGAGCTCAATTTCCCAGTCTCCCTCACTGCTCGCCTACTGGAAAGCCCTTACCCTCTACTCACAAGATGGGTCTTGTATGGCTTGCCCCCATTCTGAGTCACCTCGGTACACACTATCTAGGGTGCACCAAGAGTCCCAGTTTAACACATTATTGACCCGGGGTGGTTTTTGCAGAAACTAATGCCCCTCCTGCTAATCCGTCTCTGGTCAATAATATGTTAATATCAAGTGCAATTCCTTGGGCCCACCATGAATAACAAAGACAATCAGCCAGGAACTTCCTGGCATTCAGAGTCTGCCTCCCAGGATCCTGGGACAAAGGCCAGCTAAATTTTTCTTTCCCTTTTTAAAAAATAATTAACGAATTGATTTTTGGCTGTGCTGGGGCTTTTGTTGCTGTGCGTGGGCTTCAGGAGTTGCGTCACGTGGGCTCAGTAGTTGTGGTGCACGGGCTTAACTGCCTTGCTGCTGCGTGTGGAATCCTCCTGGACCAGGAATAGAACCCATATCCCCTGTTCTGGAAGATGGGTTCCTAACTACTGGACCACCTGGGAAGTGCCCCAGTTTTTTAATTATAGTATCAGTGTCTGTTCATGGCAAATAGATGGGGAAACAGTGGAAACAGTGAGAGACTTTATTTTTTGGGGCTCCAAAATCACTGCAGATGGTGACTGCAGCCATGAAATTAAAAGACGCTTGCTCCTTGGAAGAAAAGCTATGACCAACCTAGAGAACATATGGAAAAGAGACATTACTTTGCCAACAAAGGTCCATCTAGTCAGAGCTATGGTTTTTCTTGGAGAAGGAAATGGCAACCCACTCCAGTATTCTTGCTTGGAGAATCCCAGGGACAGAGGAGCCTGCTGGGCTGCTGTCAATGGGGTTGCACAGAGTCGGACACGACTGAGCGACTTAGCAGCAGCAGCAGCATAGTTTTTCTAGTAGTCATGTATGAATGTGAGAGTTGGACTATAAAGAAAGCTGAGTGCCGAAGAATTGATGCTTTTCAACTGTGGTGTTGGAGAAGACTCTTGAGAGTACTTGGGACAGCAAGGAAATCAAACTAGTCCATCCTAAAGGAAATCAGTCCTGAATATTCATTGGAAGGACTGATGCTGAAGCTGAAACTCCAATACTTTGGCCACCTGATGTGAAGAACTGATTGATTTGAAAAGACCCTGATGCTAGGAAAGATTGAAGGTGGGAGGAAAAGGGGATGACAGAATGAAATGGTTGGATGGCACCACCGTCTCTATGGACATGAGTTTGACCAAGTTCCAGGAGTTGGTGATGGACAGGGAAGCCTGGTGTGCTACAGTCCATGGGGTTGCAAAGAGTTGGACACGACTGAGCGACTGAACTGAACTGAATTGAATATCAGTATGTTTAGGTCTTTTCTCTTGAGCTGGTCAGACTCCTTAGAGAAGGGCTTCCAACACTTCCAACACTATGCATCCAAGTGTTATGGGAGTGAACACTTGTTCTCTGAGCCAGGGGAAAAGGGTGCGGCGGGAGGAGTGGCCTCAGTACTCACTATGAGAACTCTGACTTCCTCCTCCAGTTTTCAGTGTGGTGCCCAGGCCTTCAGCTGTTTCACTGGCTTCAAAAAATGCCTCTCAAGATTTTCTGCAGTGGTGGAGGGGCCATTGCCCAGTTTGGAGTGGTAGAGAAAATTTAGCAATCAGATTTCTTTATAAATCAGTTTTTATCCAGTCCTTCAGTTTTTGGTTCCTTTTTTACTCCTATTTTCATTAGTACCTGATACAGCAATTTCTGGGCCATTTGGGCTGCGTTTCTATGGAGAAAAATGAATTGCTTTTTGTTTTCTCTTATTTTTTCAATTGTTTTTTGGTTTCTCTTTCAAGATCCAAGTTTTTCAGGTATGCTAAGTCAGTTATCTAGGACACAAGGTAGCCATTTCTCCCCTGTGGGTGCATGCTCCGTTGTGTCCGACTTTTTCTGACTCCATGGACTGTAGCCCACCAGGCTCCTCTGTCCATGAAATTCTCCAGGCAAGAATACTGGAGTGGTTTGCCATGCCCTTCTCCAGGGGATCTTCATGACCCAGGGATCGAACCTGCATCTCTTGGTCTCCTGCATTGGCAGGCAGATTCTTTACCACTGACGCCACCTGGGAAGCCCCAGGTCTCATCCATTTGCTTTCCAGCTTCTGGAATTTTGTTGCTGTTGTCTCCTTTCTTGTTATCTTTGGCCTCATTCATGTATGCATAAAATAGAGCGTGAAAAAGAATCACCTTTACTGTTTTGATGGACTATTTAGAATCAGCAAAGGCTTAAGTGCCTTTATTGAGTTTAACTATTTTTATCTGGGAATACCCTGGACACTTTTTTATTCTCTTTATGATGATTTTTAATGAAGTGATGAGGGTTAGTCTGCATTGGCTCTTGAGAATCAAATATCGTTGACTAGAGATGGAGTTCGGAGAAGGCAATGGCACCCCACTCCAGTACTCTTGCCTGGAAAATCCCATGGACGGAGGAGCCTGGTAGGCTGCAGTCCATGGGGTCACGACGAGTCAGACACGACTGAGTGACTTCACTTTCACTTTTCACTTTCATGCACTGGAGAAGGAAATGGCAACCCACTCCAGTGTTCTTGCCTGGAGAATCCCAGGAATGGGGGAGCCTGGTGGGCTGCCGTCTGTGGGGTTGCACAGAGTCGGACACGACTGAAGCGACTTAGCAGCAGCAGCAGCAGCAGAGATGGAGTTGGTATAAACTGAGATGGCAGTACTAGTGGCAGGTGCAGATTAAATGTTACATTGTTTTGCATTCTGTTTAGTCCAAGGACACTGATAGAAACGTGAAGAAGCAATTCTTTTGGAACGAGAAAAAAATTTCTCTGCTTGAGCAGAATAACTGATATTTTTAAAGGTAGCTGTTCTGTGCTACGCTCAGTTCAGGCACTCAGTTGTGTCTGACTCTTTGCAACCCCATGAATCGCAGCACGCCAGGCCTCCCTGTCCATCACCAACTCCTGGAGTTCACTCAGACACATGTCCATCGAGTCAGTGATGCCATCCAGCCATCTCATCCTCTGTCGTCCCCTTCTCCTCCTGTCCCCAATCCCTCCCAGCATCAGAATCTTTTCCAGTGAGTCAACTCTTTGCATGAGGTGGCCAAAGTACTGGAGTTTCAGCTTCCTCATCATTCCTTCCAAAGAAATCCCAGGCTGATCCCCTTCAGAATGGACTGGTTGGATCTCCTTGCAGTCCAAGGGACTCTCAAGAGTCTTCTCCAACACCACAGTTCAAAGGCATCAATTCTTCGGCCCTCAGCTTTCTTCACAGTCCAACTCTCACATCCATACATGACCACAGGAAAAACCATAGCCTTGACTAGACGGATCTTTGTTGGCAAAGTAATGTCTCTGCTTTTCAATATGCTATCTAGGTTGGTCATAACTTTTCTTCCAAGGAGTAAGCGTCTTTTAATTTCAATGTTCTATGCTGGGTAGCTGTATGTAACAACTCAGTTACAAGAGCAAAATGAGACTCATACACATGGTATCTTTTAAACTATATTTTAAAATATATGGTGGAGCTAGTTCAATGTCAGTTAATATATATCTGCATCATTTAATGGCCACATGGTATTTAACCAGTGATCTGAAATGTTTTTTTTACTTATTTCTGGTTATAAAAAATAAAAGCATTCAAATATTACAGAAATATGCGCCATAGATAAGTAAAAGAGCAGAGAGAGAGAATGTCAATTAATTTGGTATATATTGGGACTAGCAGACTTTTTCTTATAGGACTAAATGTTAAGTATTTTCAGCTTTGTGGGTCATTTGGTCTTCTTTTCAGTAAATAAGCATGGCTTGCTTGCTTTCGTGTGAAGTCACTCAGTCGCGTCTGACTCTTTGTGACCCCATGGACTGTAGCCTATCAGGCCCCTCCCTCCATGGGATTTTCCAGGCAAAAGTGCTGGAGTGGATTGCCATTTCCTTCTCCAGGGGATCTTGCTGACCCAGGAATTGAACCTGGCTCTCCCGAGTTGCAGGCAGATGATTTACCATCTGAGCCACCCGGGATCCACCAGGGAGCATGGCTGCTGCTGCTGCTGCTGCTAAGTCGCTTCAGTCGTGTCCAACTCTGTGTGACCCCAGAGACAGCAGCCCACCAGGCTTCCCCGTCCCTGGGATTCTCCAGGCAAGAACACTGGTGTGCGTTGCCATTTCCTTCTCCAATGCGTGAAAGTGAAAAGTGAAAGTGAAGTCGCTCAGTCGTGTCCGACTCCTAGCGACCCCATGGACTGCAGCCTACCAGGCTCCTCCATCCATGAGATTTTCCAGGCAAGAGTACTGGAGTGGGGGTGCCATTGCCTTCTCTGGGGAGCATGGCTATGTTCCAGTAAAACTTTTTTACAAAGACAGATAACCAACCAGCTCTAGTTTGCAGACATATCATCCAGCACATTTTGAACAAAAATGGGATTGTACTGTATATATACTAGTTTGCAACTTTCTTGTTTTCACTTGATTATAGATATCTTTCCATGTTATTACAGATAGTCTGTTTCATCCTTTTTAGTGACTTAATATTGTTTCATTTTAAAAGGCTCCTTTTTTCTCCGCTTATTCTGTAGTAATGGATAATTTGTTGCTAACCTTGTATGTTGGATTTAGTGCTGTGATAAGTGTGTGTATATGAACCCCACTCCAGTACTCTTGCCTGGAAAATCCCATGGACAGAGGAGCCTGGAAGGCTACAGTCCATGGGGTCACTGAGGGTCAGACACGACTGAGTGACTTCACTTTCACTTTTCACTTTCACGCATCGGAGAAGGAAATGGCAACCCACTCCAGTGTTCTTGCCTGGAGAATCCCAGGGACGGGGGAGCCTGGTGGGCTGCCGTCTATGGGGTCGCACAGAATCAGACACAATTGAAGTGACTTAGCAGCATGAAATATATGTGTGAATAATACATTTGTGGGTATTTTATGTTTGTGTGACTGTTTCAGCAGGATGAATTTCCTCAAAATGAAACTTTCTGGCTAAGGGTATGCATGTTAAATTTAATAGACACGTGTCAAGTTGCCCTCCAGGGTTGTGCTGCCAGTGTGCACTCCTGTTTCCACTCTCCCACCACTGTGGAAGTGCCAGTTTCTACACCCTGCACCAGTTCAGTTTACTTTTAAACGGTATCTAATTGTTTGCTTTTGCATTTCTGTGTTTACAGGAGAGGTTGAAAGATTTTCTAGTTTGTTGGCTATTTGTATTTCTTATACATACAAGAGGGAATATTTTGTATCCTTTGTCAGTTTTTCTGCAGGGAAATTACTTTTTGACTGATTTTTTATTAAAGACATTCACGCTGTCAGTATATGTAGCATATGGTTTTGCTCTGTTCATCAGTTGTCTAATAACTTGGTATATTGTTTTTAAAAATTTATATGGTAAAACATGTCTATCATCTTTTATGCTTTAGTTATATGCTTAAAATTTTTTTTTCTAAAACGCGTTGTAATATAGTGCAGTTTTTTTTTTTTTAACATTTTTGTTTGTAATATGGTCTTCCCAGGTTATGCTAGTGGTGGAGAATCTGCCTGCCAGTGTGGGAGATGTAGGAGACTCAGGTTCAGTCCCTGGGTCAAGAAGATCCCCTGGAGGAGGAAATGGCAACCCACTCCAGTATTTTTGCCTGGAAAATTCATGGACAGAAGAGCCTGGCAGGCTACAGTCTATGAGGTCACAAAGAGTCAGACAAAACTGAGCAACCAAGCACACACACAAGTCTGTAATACAGTTGAGATTTCTGGTGCAAACAGTAAGAGATGCTGGTTCTTTTTTGCAGACTAGGTAGCCAGTTATTTCAGTTTCATTATTTGAATTCTGTCCTTGTGCCAGTAATCTGGAATGGCAATATAAATTACAGTAAGGTGAGAATTTCGTGAGTTCTGGTGAACTTGAACTTTAAGCCATTGATAGAAACCATTTAGCCTCTAGTTGCTACCATATAAAAAGTCTAGTCAGTCAAAATAATATTTATTGAATGGTTTTCCCTTGAGCTATATAATGTGATTTTCCCAGTTGGCAAACAAAACACAAGGTAATATATTTTTTTAAATGTTGGTCTACAATGAATTGTTACTATTGCAAGAGCCATGGACAGATCAATTCGGCTTTAAGATTACTGTCTGTAAATTTTGAGGAGTAACTTGTACTTTCTTTTTAAGATATCATCATTTCTTTTTAAGATATCTTAAAAGATATCTAAGAATATTGCTTAACATTCTTAGTTTTCTCTAAGAAAAAAAAAAAACTTACGTTTCTTCCCATGTAACATTTTTTGGATTCTGTGATTTGTGCAGAGCAGTGAATTTGGGGTTATTGTTCTGATGCCCAGTGACTATTAGAGAACATTTGCAGTTGACCTGTGGTTTTCTACACCTGAATGTACAGCAACACATCTTTTTTCACCTCAGGCTTTTCCACCCAAAGTCTGGCCTTACTTTCTTTTAAGAGTTTTGGTTTCACCTCTGTTGTTGCTGAAAAATGGACTCCACCAAATATTTTCAGAGAATTGGAGAACAGTTTAGTGTTAATATTTAAATGCTATTCTGAGAATTAAGAACTGTCAACCAGGCATAGACAGAGACAAAACAAGCAAAACCCCAACAGAAGCCTGTTCTCTGTAGCCAAAGAGGGGCAGCCTAGCAAGATAAAAACTTTTAGACAGTAAACCATTCTCCTCTAACCAGACACCACAAAAGAAAGTTACCACTATACCACCCACGTTATCAAAGGCCAAGTGAGGAGCACAGACTCCCACCCTTGTGAGGCTATAACAGAGCATCCAGACTCCCCCTACACCACGTGGAGACCACATGGGGAGCCAGAACTTCTACCCTTACGCAGTAATGAGGTGCTCACCTCCCTTCCTCAGGGGTGACGTGTGGAGAGTGAGGACTTACCATTGCCCAGTGGTAAGGAGCAGTCTGCATCACAGTGTCAGTGAAGAGTATGGGGAGGGCGCCTGGAACTCCTCCCTCTGTCCAGCAGTGACAAAGAGCTCACCACCTTCAGGTGGCAGTGGAGGCTAAGCGGGAACCTAGATTTTTGCCTCCACCTGGCAGTAACAAGGTGACACCCCTCTGCCCTGCCACAGTGGTATCAGAGAATACTACTTAACATAGGAGGTTTAAATAAGATCCTGACTTTCATAATAAAATATGTAAATGTCCTGGTTACAAATATAAATCAGTTGTCATACCAAGAACTAGGGAAATCTTAAACTGAATGAAGAAAGATAACCAATGACTAATGTTAGAATTATCTGAAAAAGATTTTAAAGCAGTCAGGATTAAAGGCTTCAGTGAGGAATTAATGAGCACAAAGAACAGAATGAAAGAACAGAAAGGCTCAACAGGGAAACAGTAAGTCTTAGGAGATAAATAGAGCATATAAAGAAAAACTAAATGGAAAATTTTGGACTGAAAAATACAATGACTGAAATGAAAAGTATGAGTTAGCAGATTGACTCAAAAATAGAAAGGAGAGAACAGAGGATAGTATCAGTGAACTGAAATATAGAACGATGTAATTACCTAACCTGAACAACAGAGAGAAAATAGACTTAAAAAAAATTCCAGCACGTTAGCAACCTGTAGGATTATAACAACAGATGTAACTTTTGTGGAAGAAGAGAATGAGGGCAGAGCTGGAAAAATAATTCAAAAAAATTATGACCAAAAACTTTTCCAAATTTTTCAAGAGACACAGACCTCAGATTCAAGAAACTGAGTGAACCCCAAGAATGATTAGTCAAAAAAGTCCATGCCCTGATACATCATAAGTAAGCGTCTGAAAACTTAAAAGAGCAACTTAGGAAAAAAAACACTTGGACTTACCTGGTGACCTTAGGATTCTGGGCTGTCACTGTGGTGGCCTGGCTTCAATCCCTGGTCAAGGACGATCCCACAAACTGTGTGATATGGCCAAAAAAAAAAAAAAAACTTTTCAAAAGCACCTAGAGAAAAGCAACACTTAATGGTGAGAAGACAAGTCAAATGATAGTGGATTTCTCATCACAAACCATCAAGTCTGGAAATAAGTGGCATATGTATGTATATATATATTTAATTGGAGGATAATTGCTTTACAATGTTGTGTTGGTTTCTGGCATATTGTGTTTTAAATGCTTAAAGAAAAGAACTCTTAATCTAGAATTCTATACCCAGTGAAAATATCCTTTAGGAATTAAGGGAAATCAAAGGTATTTCTTAGATGAAGGAAAAGAGTTTGTTACCAGCAGACCCACACTAAGAAATAGCTAAAGAAGTTCTTTCATTGGAAAAGAAATGTTAAAAATAGAGGAAACTTGGAACAATCAGGAAGGAAAGAAAAACACAGTGCATAAAAATAAAGGTAGGTCACTAGATTCTTTTTCTTCTTGATTTTTCTAAACTGTAGCAAAAATTGTTGAAGGAAAAATTATAACACTGCTTGATGTGATTCTAAATTTATGTAGAGGAAATATTTAAGGCAGTATCTTATAAATGAAGTAATTGGTAAAAGGATGGCATATTCAGATTTTTAAATCTGAATAAAACAAATCAAGGAGAAGGGAGAGATAGACTTTAAGAAATTCGCTGCTTATGCAGTTGTGGAGCCTGGAAAGTCCAAAATCTTCAGGGCAGGCTGAAAATTCTGGCAAAAACTGCTGTTTAGGTCCTGAGTCTGAAGGCAGTCAATCTGGGGACAAAATTCCTCCTGTTCCAGAAACCGTAGTCTTTTCATAAGATCTTCAGCTTACTAGATGAAGTATACTCACATTATGGTGAGTAATTACATTACTGAAAATCTACTGGCTTAAATGCTGTGCTAAGTTGCTTCAGTCATGTCTGACTCTCTTTTGACGCTATGGACTGTAGCTTGCCAGCCTCCTTTGTCCATGGGATTCTCAGGAAAGAATACTAGAGTGGGTTGCCATGCCATCCTCCAGGGGATCTTCCTGACCCAGGAATCAAACCTGAGTATCCTATGGCTTCTGCGTTGCAGGTGGATTCTTTACCACTGGGCCTTGCTAATCCCATCAAAAAAGTACTTTCGCAGCAATATCCAGACTGGTAGATTTGTCTACATACCATAGCCTAGCCAAATTGACACAAAATGAACCGTCGCAGATGATGGTTGTTCAGTCACTCAGTTGTGTCCTACTCTTTGCAACCCCATGGACTGCAGCACGCCAGGCTTCCCTGTTCTTCACCATCTCCTGGAGCTTGCTCAAACTCATGTCCATTGAGTTGGTGATGCCATCCAACTATCTCATCCTCTGTTGCTTCCTTCTCCTGCCTTCAGTTTTTCCCAGCATCAGGATCTTTTCCAGTGAGTCAGCTCTTTACATTAGGTGGCCAAAGTATTGGAGTTCCAGCTTCAGCATCAGTCCTTCCAGTGAATATTCAGGATTGATTTCCTTTAGGATTGACTGGTTTGATCTTCTTGCAGTCCAAAGAACTCTCAAGAGTCTTCTCCAATACCATAGTTTGAAAGCATCAATTCTTCAGTGCTCAGCCTTCTTTGTGGTCCAGCTCTCACATCCATACATGACTACTGGAAAAATGGTATCTTGGACTCTATGGACTTTTGTTAGCAAAGTAGTGTCTCTGCTTTTTAATATGCTGTCTAGGTTGGTCATAGCTTTCCTTCCAAGGAGCAATCGTCTTTTAATTTCATGGCTGCAGTCACTGTTTGCAGTGATTTTGTAGCCCAAGAAAATAAAATTTGTCACTGTTTCCATTGTTTCCATATCTGTTTGTCATGAAGTGATGGGACCAGATGTCATGATCTTAGTTTTTTGAATGTTGACTTTTAAGCCAACTTTTTTTCTCTCCTCTTTCACCTTAATCAAGGGACTTTTTAGTTCCTCTTCACTTTCTGCTGTAAAGGTGGTGTCATCTACATATCTGAGGTTATTGATATTTCTCCCTGCAATCTTGATTCCAGCTTGTGCTTCATCCAGCCAGACATTCACATGATGTACTCTGCATATAAGTTAAATAAGCAGGGTGACAGTATACAGCCTTGGTGTACTCCTTTCCCAATTTTGGATCAGTCTGTTATTCTATGTCTGGTTCTAACTGTTGTTGCTTCTTGACTGGCATACAGGTTTCTTAGGAGGCAGGTAAGGTGGTCTGGTATTGCCATCTCTTGAAGAATTTTCCACAGTTTGTTGTGATCCACACAGTCAAAGGCTTTAGTATAGTCAGTGAAGCAGAAGTAGATGTTTTTCTGGAATTCTCTTGTTTTTTCTATGATCCAGTGGATGTTGGCAATTTGATCTCTGGTTCCTCTGCCTTTTCTGAATCCGGCTTAAACATCTGTAAGTTCTTGGTTCATGTACTGTTAAAGCCTCACTTGGAGAATTTTGAGCATTACTTTGTTAGCATGTTAAATGAGTGCAATTGTATGGTAGTTTGAGCATTCTTTGGCATTGCCTTTCTTTGGGATTGGAATGAAAACTGACCTTTTCCAGTCCTGTGGCCACTGCTGAGTTTTCCACATTTGGTGGCATATTGCGTGCACCACTTTCACAGCATCATCTTAGATTCAGGATTTGAAATAGCTCAACTGGAATTCTATCACCTCCACTAGCTTTGTTGGTAGTGATGCTTCCTAAGGCCCACTTAACTTCGCACTCTAAGATATCTGGTTCTAGGTGAATGATCACACCATCATGGTTATCTGGGTCATTAAGGTCTTTTTTTGTATATTTCTTCTGTGTATTCTTGCCACCGGTTTGTAATCTTTTCTGCTTCTGTTAGGTCCGTACTGTTTCTCTCCTTTACTGTGCCCATCTTTGCATGGAATGCCTCCTTGGCATCACTGATTTTCTTGAAGAGACCTCTAGGCTTTCCTATTCTGTTGTTTTCCTCTATTTCTTTGCTTTATTCATTTAGGACAGCTCTCTTATCTCTCCTTGCTATTCTTTGGAACTCTGCATTCAGATGGATATATCTTTCCTTTTCTTTGCCTTTCGCTTCTCTTCTTTTCTCAGCTATTTGTAAGGCCTCCTTGGATAACCATTTTGTCTTTTTGCATTTCTTTTTCTTGGGGATGGTTTTTTTTTTAATCTTTTAAAAAATTCTTATTGGAGTTTAGTTGATTTATAATATTGTATTTCAGGTGCATAGGAAAGTGAATCAGTGATACATATATCCACTCTTTTTTATATTCTTTTCCCATGTGGGTCATTAGAGATTACTGAATAGAGTTCCCTGTGCTATGCAGTAGGTCCTTATTTTCTATTTTCTATTTAGTAGTGTGTATATGTATATTGGGTTGTTGGAAAAGGCTGTTTGCTATGATCAGTGCATTCTCTTCGCAAAACTCTGTTAGCTTTTGCTTTGCTTTATTTTGTACTCCAATGGCACACTTGCCCGTTACTCCAGGTATCTCTTGACTTCCTCCTTTTGCATTCCAGTCCCCTATAATGAAAAGGACATCTGTTTTGGGTGTTAGTTATAGAAGGTCTTGTAGGTCTTCATAGAACCGTTCAACTTCAGCTTCTTTTGCGTTCGTGGTTGGAGCATAGACTTGGATTACTGTGATACTGAATGATTTGCCTTGGAAACTAACCAAGACCATTCTGTCATTTTTGAGATTACACCCAGGTACTGCATTTTGGATTATTTTGTTGACTGTGAGGACTTCTTCATCTTTCACTGCAAAGGATATAATTAGTCTGTTTTCACACCATCTGGTGATGTCCATGTGTAGAGTCGTCTCTTGTGTTGTTAGAAGACAGTGTTTGTTATGACTAGTGCATTCTCTTGGCTTAACTCTGTTAGCCTTTGCCCTGCTTCATTTTATACTCCAAGGCCAAATTTGCCTGTTACTCCAGGTATCTCTTGACTTCTACTTTTGCATTCCAGTCCCCTGTGATGAAAAGGACATTTTTTTTTCTTGGTGTTAGTTGTAGAACGTCTTGTAGGTCTTCATAGAACCGTTCAGCTTCTTCAATGTTAGTGATTGGGGCATAGACTTGGATTACTGTGATATTGAATGGCTTGCATTGGAAACAAACAGAGATCATTCTGTCGTTTTTAAGATTGCACCCAAGTACTGCATTTTGGACTCTTGCTGATTATGGGGGCTACTCCATTTCTTCTAAGGGATTTTTGCCCACAGTAGTAGATATAATGGTCATCTGAATTAAATTCACCCATTCCAGTCCATTTAGTTCACTGATTCCTAAAATGTTGACATTCACTCTTGCCATCTCCTGTTTGACCACTTTCAGTTTAGCTTGATTCATGGACCTAACATTCCATGTTCCTATACAGTATTGTTCTTTACAGCATCAGACTTTACTTCCACCACCAGACATACCCACAGCTGGGGCTTCTTTAAGCTTTGGCTCTGGCTCTTCATTCCTTTTGAAGCTATATCTCCGCTCTACTCCGGTAGCATTTTGAGCACCAACCAACCTGGGGAGTTCATCTTTCAGTGTCATATCATTTTGCATTTTTCATACTGTTCATTGGGTTCTCAAGGCAAGAGTACTGACGTGATTTACCATTCCCTTCTGCAGTGGACCACATTTTGTCAGAACTCTCCACCATGACCCACCATCTTGGGTGGCCCTACACAGCATGGCTTATAGTATCGTTGAGTTAGACAAGGCTGTGGTCCATGTGATAAGTTTGGTTTGTTTTCTGTGATTGTGGTTTTCATTCTGTCTTCCTTCTGATGGGTAAGAATAAGAGGCTTGTGGAAGCTTCCTGATGGGAGGAACTGGCTGTGGGGAAACTGGGCCTTACTCTGTTTGGGGAGGCCATGCTCAGTAAATCTTTAATCCAATTTTCTGCTGATGGGTGGGACTGTGTTCCCTCCCTGTATCTTGGCCTTAGGCCAAACTATGTTAGGGGTAATGGTGACCTCTTGCAAAAGGATTTATGCCAGGATGCTGTGGCTCCCATGACTGTTGTAGTCAGTGCCCGTGATTACGCAGTAGGCCACTGTCAACCCACACCTGTGCTGGAGGCTCCAGGACACTCAGCAGCAAATCTGGCTCAGTCTCTTGTGGGGTCACTGTTCCTTTCTCCTGCTTCCTGGTGCATACAAGGTTTTTGTTGTGCCCTCCAAGAGTCTGTTTCCCCAGTCTTGTGGAAGTTCTATAATCAAATCCCACTGACCTTCAAAGTCAAATTCCCTGGGGATTCTCAGTCCCTTTGCTGGATCTGCTGGATCACAGATGGTTAAGAGAGGTAAAGCTTCTGTATATCACTATGATTGGTAAAATGACTATCGTACATTGTGTATAAGGTGTAATATCCAGAACAACTAAAACTTGCAGAGAGATACATTTAAAAACCCTTCAGAAAAATAAAAAAAAAATTCTAAAAAGTACTCAAGTACCCCATAGGAAGGCAGGAAAAGGAAAACAGGGAAGTGAAAAAACAGAACAAACAAAAGATGAAATTTCAGACTTAAGTCCTAATATACCAGAATTACATTAATTATTAGTGTTATAAATACACTAGTTTGAGGACATTGGCAGATTGGGTTAAAAAACATGACAAAGTATGTGCTGTCTACAAGAAACTCACTTCAAACTTAATGATACTGGCTGGCTGTAAGTAGAAGGATTGGAAAAGATATTTCATGCAAATATTTGTCAAAGGAATGCAGGGATGTCTACATTAATAACAGATCAAGTAGACTTCAGAGGAAAGAAAACTACCAGTGTTAGAGAAGGACATTATATAATCATAAAGGGATCAATCTACCCAGAAGAAATAACAGTCCTAAATGTATCTACAAAAATGATAGAACTGAAAATAAAAATGCATAAATCCACAATTATAGTTGAGAATTTAAACACTGCTCTCTCAGAAACTGATAAAACTAGGCAGAAAATCTACAAAGATATAAAAGACCTGAAGAACACAGTCTAAGCAATGGACTCCTACATATTTGGAAGCTCCATTAATAACAGCAAGATAACATTTTTTTTTCAAATTCTGTAAGCATTTTATTTATCATTGAAGAAGAAACACAGGAGCATTGTGTTGGCTTCAATGAGACCAAATAGTTAATCTTTAACATAGCTACCACACTCCAAAATAGAAGTCAACACAGGGGATATACATGGGTTTTAACAGTCCATAGAACATTTACAAAAATAGTTATCCTAAGACATAAAACAGACCTCAACAAATTTATAAGAATTGGGATCATAAAGTGTATTCTGTGACTGCAGTGAACTCAAAATAGAAATAAAAGAGTGGTAATAGGACAATCCCCAAATGAAAGTGCAACATAAAAAATTGTGGGACACAGCTACAGCCATGCTGAGAGAGAAGTTTACTTTAGAAAAGTACATACTTTAGAAAAGAGAAGTCTTAAATGTATAATCTGAGCTCCCACCTCAAGAACCTAGAAAAAGAAGAGCTAAATAAACCCAGAGCAGAGCAGAAAGAAGGAAATGATTAAAATAAGAACAGAAATAAATGAAATTGAAAGAAAATCAGTAGAGAAAATCAATGCAACAAAGAGCTTTTCCTTTGAAAGAGTGGGGAATAAACTGGCAAACTTCTAATAAGACTGACAGAAAAATTGCAGTGTCACTACAGACACTGCAAATATCAAAATAATAAGAGACTAAGAACAGCTCTACCCATAAACATAGGAACTTATATGAAAGGGGTTGGTACCTCTAAAACTGTGAACTAGCACAGTCACGCAGTATGGAATAAGTAATTCGAATAGCTCTGTATAGGCATAGCTCAGAGGTACTTGGTTCTAGACCACTGAGATAAAGCAAGTCATTCCAAGTTTTTGGTTTCACAGTGCATGTAAAAGTTACATTTACACTGTAGTTTATTAGGTGTACAATAGGAATAGCATTATCCAAGAAACCAAATAAATGTACACACTGTAATTAAAAATACTTTATTGCTAAAAAATGCTAACCATTATCTGAGCCTTCAGCAAGTCATACTTTTTTTTTTTAAACTGGTCTTGCCTTGATGTCAATGGCTGATGACTGGTCAGGGTGGTGTTGCTGAGGTTGGCAGGCTGTGACAATTTCTTAACATAAAACAGCAGTGACGTTTGCCACATCAGTTGACTGATTCACAAATGATTTCTTTCTAGTACGCCATGCTGTTTGATAGTGTTTTACCCACAGTAGAACTTCTTTCAGAGTTGAAATAAGTCCTCAAACTCTGCTGCTGCCTTGTCAACTAAGTTTATGTAATATTCTTAATTTTTTTTTTTCTCTTTTTGTCATTGCAAGTCTTCATAGCAACTTCACTAGGAGTAGAGTCCATGTCAGTAAACCAGTTACTTTACTCATTCCTTAAAGAAGCAACTCCTCATTTGTTAAAGGGTTTTTTTTGTTTGCTAATTTTTTTTTCTGTCATGAGATTGCATCAACTCAGTGACAATCATCAGACTCCACTTCGAATTCCAGTCCCCATACTGTTTTCACATACCTGCACATCTGATCACAGATCACCATAACAAATACCATAATGAAAAAGTTTGAAATATTGCGACAATTACCAAAATGTGACACAGAGACATGAAGAGAGCAAGTGCTGTTGGAACAATGGCACGGATACACTTCCCTGGCACAGGGTTGCCACAACCTGTCAATTTGTATAAAAAAAAAATCACAGTATTTACAAAGTGAGATAATGTTTGTAACTGTTAGGGAAATTGACTATAAGAACTTCCAAAAAGAAATCTTCAGGCCCAGGTGGTTGCACTGGAGAATTCTATCAAAAATTTTAATAGCAATTAGTATCAATCTTACAGAGTCATTTCCAGAAAATAGAAGAGGAGAGAACACTTCCCAGTCCATTTATAAGGCTAGTATTAACTTAACCAAAGACTGCATTGGTAATAAAAACTAAAGACCAGTATCCCTCATGAGTATAGATGTGCAGGTCCTTAGGAAAAACTTAGCAAGTGGAATTCAACAACATATACAGAGAATTAATTACTGTTACCAAGTGGCATTTATTCCAGGGATGCAAGTCTGTTTTAATTTTCAAAAAGCAGTCAGCTTAATCCATCATAGTAGAAGGTTAATGAAAAGAAAGAGGGTTACTGTAAGAGAGCAACCCAGAAATCCTTGTGGTGAAGGAAATCTCTGCATCTTGACTGTACCAGTATAGACTCTAGTAGTGATGTGTTATGTGATTTTGCAAGATGTCACTATTGGGGGAAACTGGGTAAAGGGTACTGGAATCTTGTGTTTGTTACTTCTTGCACTTAGATCATTATATAGCTTTTCTTTTCTCGCTTAAAAACTAGGCTTTTTTAATGTACCTAGGCATTTAATTTGTATGTGAAGTTTGATGAGAACATCTCTTGATCTACTCACGAGATCTAAACAGTGTGCCTTGCACTCTTAAGTAGGGAAGTAATAAAATATTTGTTGAATGATATAATTTATTCAGCACTCAGTGGGAGAGGGTAGCTGTATTAAAAATGTAAAAGACTGAACAATTAATGTACACTTAATTACAGAGTTTATGAGGCTTTTGAAATGATTTTTACCTAGCTATTTGCTCTGATATTTAAATTAGCTTTTAGTTCTTAGGAAGCATTCTTGTTTTGTTGCTGGCTTCATAATAAAACTTTACAGTGAGTAATTTGCTTTGATCAAGAAGTGACTTCTAACTTTTCTCCCTTGTACAATTAAGCAGATTTTAGTGGCAGTAAAATATTCATTTGAATTTGAAAAATATTAATAAGGAAAAGTTTTTGACTTACATTTTAAACACTTAATGTGTTTTATTTTCATTAGTCATTTTTGCATTTTACTATAATTGTGTTTCTTTTTTGTGTACACATGATTAATTTTATTTGTATCTGCCTCTCCTCACATTTATACAAATAGTAAAACCTATTGGGATATAAAAAAGAGATAAATCAAGATAGAGACATATAGGTATGGAAGTTTATTTTACTTTGTATAATATCTTTAAGGTTCATCCATTTTGTATCGTGTATTAGAGATCATTGTTCCTTTTTATGGCTAAATAATATTCTCTTGTGTGTGAATACCACATTTTGTTCATCTTGTCGCCTACTGATGGACACTTAGGTTATTTCCACCTTTTTGCTATTGTGAATAATTCTGAAATAAACACTGGTGTACAGGTACCTCTTGGAGTCTCTTTCACTTTTTAAAGGTATGTACCTGGGAGTGGAATTTCTGGGTCATATGGTTTGATCCCTGGGTTGGGAAGATCTCCTGGAGAAGGGAAAGGCTACCCACTCCAGTATTCTGGCCAGAGAATTCCATGGACTATATAGTCAGTGAGGTCGCAAAGAGTCAGGCACGACTGAGCGGCTTTCACTTTTACTTTTTTCATGGTATGTTTAGGTTTTTTAGAAACTGCCTGGCTGTTTTGCATGATGGCTATGCCATTTTATAGTCCCACTAGCCGTATATGTGGATTCTAACTTCCTCATGTTCTTGCCAGTGTTTGTTATTTTCCCGTTCTCTGATTATAGCCATCCTAGCAGGTGTAAAGTGATGTATCATGTGATGTTTGGTATTGTTTCACATGCTTACTGATCAGTTGCATATCTTTGAAGAAATGTTTTTTTCAAGTTCTTTGCTGATTTTAAAAATTGAGTTGTTTATCTTTTTATTGTTGGGTTTAGGAGTTCTTTATATGCTCTTGATATTAAGCCCTTATCAGATACATGATTTGCAAATATTTTCTTCCATTTTGTAGATTGTCATCTCCCTTTCTGGATAGTATCTTTTGATTTCCAAAAGTTTTAAATTTTGATGAAGTCCAATTTACCTATTTTATTTTTCTTCTACCTATTTTTTTTTTCTGATGACTTACTAACAGAACCATTAGCAATTTCATGAGCTGTTGTTGAAATGATTTTTTCTCTGATCACAGATAGGGGTTGAGGTGCCATTTTTGGTCCAGGGTCAACAAAAAGTAACAATATTAGATGTCACTGACTGAATACCTAATATGTGCTAGGTGCCATTGGGAATCCTGAGTAAAAAGACTTAAAATGAAGCAGAGGGTCATAATTTCATTCTCTTTTTTTTCTTTTTATTTTAATTGGAGGCTAATTACAATATTGTGGTGGTTTTGCCATACATTCACATGAATCAGCCATGGGTGTGCACGTGTTCCCCATCCTGACCCTCCCTCCCACCTCCCTCCCCAGCCCATCCCTCAGGGTCATCCCAGTGCACCAGCCCTGAGCACCCTGTCTCATGCATCAAACCTGGACTGACGATCTATTTCACATATGTTAATATACATGTTTCAATGCTATTCTGTCAAATCATCCCACCCTCGCCTTCTCCCACAGAATCCAAAAGACTGTTCTTTACATCTGTATCTCTTTTGTTGTCTCGCATATAGGGTCATCATTACCATCTTTCTTTTTTTTTTTTTTTTCATTGCCATCTTTCTAAATTCCATATGTATGCGTTAATATACTGTATTGGTGTTTTTCTTTCTGACTTACTTCGCATAATTTCATTCTTGCCAGGTAAATTCTGCTGACATCATTGTAACCTCCCGGAGAGATTAGAAGATAGTTCCCCTATCATTTGCTAGTCAGAACTACTATCTGTACTGCACTAACCAGGTTCCTGGCTCTGCTCTGGTTCCTGGGTTCCCCCCACATTTCAGCCTGTGGAGGTTCTAGGTTTTTTTATTTCTACATTTCATTGAGTTTCTTGCTTAGCTAGCTTTCTACCTTAGCTGCCTAGCCCACATCATCTTTACAGACTGCTTAAGAATCTCAAAGTAAATGGATTTCTTACAGAGGGACTAACATTTTAAACTAGCCCTTAAATCTGTTTTATTGCATTAGAAAAGTGAATTTCCCCACATTTATAACTGAAATTATTCCTATAAGAAGCTCTGTATGTGATACTATTGATTAAAATACTGAGGCTTTTCCTGTTTGTGGTTTGAGTACTTCTTTCTAGTATATTTCAGATGATTCAATAATTGTTCATGTTTCCCGTCAAACTATGAAAGCACAAATATTAAGTGCTCTATCACTGTTTATTATGATTTATTCTCATTTTTTCCCCCTAGCGGATCTAAGAAGAACAATTGCTGTCCTTTTGGATGACATTTTACAACGTTTGGTAAAGCTGGAGAACAAAGTCGACTATATTGTTGTGAACGGCTCAGCAGCTAGCACTACCAGTGGTACTAGTGGGAACCCAGTGCCACTGACCACAAATAAAAGGGTAAAAGCATCAGGCAGCATTAGATAGCAGTGGAAGATCACCTCGTGCTGCTACATTCACCATGGATTATATCCTATGGCAGAAAATCACTGGCTAGCATAGAGTAATACTTTACAATAAAAGCTCTGCGCATTTTCAAGGAATATGCTGGATTCATGGAACTTTAATTCTGTATATAATTTAAAAGTTATTAGTTTGCTTTCAGGCACATCTCTTCAATGCTGTACTATAGCCTTAAAGGGAATTTGGTAACATGGTTGATGTAGTAAGCAGGTAGGTGATCTTTGTATAAATCTTTGTGTTTGAGACCAAGTTGAAACAAAAACACTGAAAGACGGATTCATTTCTACAAAATATTTATTTAAATATATAACATTTTTTAGACAAATGAGGAATATTGTTATTGAATCGTTTTGTCATTTGTTATGGATAGATGTGAATGTTGGACTAATACTATTAGAAAATGTGCTTACTTCCAGTACTTACTATATTTTGTTATTCAGATTATGAGCAGAGAGAAAGGAAGTATAATATTGAAAATAGTGTTTTGAAATGATGACCCAAAGAATGTCTTCATTTGCACTATCCCTTCAGAATAACTGAAGGTTAATTATTGTATATTAAAAAAAATTACATTTGTAAGAGTATAATCTTGAAATGGGTAGTAGCCACTGTTTGTAAACTATTCTAAACATTGGGGCAATTAAATAACATTAAAATAGTAATCTCCAATCTCATATGTAACATTTTCTTATATACTTGTATTCTGAAGAGTAAAAGATATTTTTATGATGAGATTAAATATTAATTCATGATTTTTCATATAGATGAATGTTAATTTAAAAATATAACACTTTGATTATGCTGTCAAGAAAGCACATTATTTCCATATTTGGGTAATTTTTGCTTTTATTATATTGACAAGGAAGCGGGAAACTGAGATATTTGTGAGACTGGAACTCTTAAGGACTTTAGCCAGATGTGTATAATAAAAGTATTTGTGTTGCATTAAATTGTTTGGAAAATGTTAACATTATAGTATATAGAATATATACTCTTTATGAAATGTTGGATTTGTATGATATACAGTAGATATTCATTTTATGTAGTGACCATTTAAAAATAAGAGCATTTAAAATGTAATTTAAATTATGAAGATGGACTATCTTTTCAGGAAAACAGCTATTCTATATATAGCACAAGAGAGCTCAATCTTGGGTAATTCTGGTATAGAGCAAAGTACACCTTTATTTAAATTTTCCTTGTTGCAAATTTAATTGCCATATGGTGCCCTATGTTTCATAGTATTTATTCTCTAAGTGCAGCTAGCTTCTAGATTTAGACTGTATTGTATTTAGTTTTGGAAATTGTATTGTTCATTATTACAATGTGCTACCAGACGTGGTAGCAATAATTATACTGGTTTATTAAAGTAAGTATGAGAAAATACTTCTTGAAGGTATCTTTGCAAACTCTTCCCTGTACCCTGCCATTATGTGAAGAAATTATTTACATACCGTTTCCAGGTGAAGTTTGGAATAGTTGTTCAGTCTCTCATTAGATGTGTACATTTTTTGTTTTTGTTTTCAGGGATGAAATAAAATGTATTATTTGTACTTTAAAGTGTTATAAGTTTTCTTCTTTAATGATGATTGTTCTTTTAATAAATGGTAAGTGATTAAAAGGAATTTTAGATAATTTTGGGTTTTATTCCATCAATTTCCAATAGCTGTTTCAAAAGAGAAAAATGAAAGATTGCCTCATTCAGATTAGAAGAGTCTGAACTTGGGGATTGATGGGAACGAATTCTGAGGTTTGTGATTGGAAGTGGTTCCTAGATTTGTTCCCTCAAGTTGAAGTTTACTGTTGAGTCTTTTTTTAAATTTTAATTTTACATTGGAGCATAGTTGATTACCAGTGTTGTGTTAGTTTCAGGTATCCAGCAAAGGGATTCAGTTATACACGTGTCTGTTCTTTTTCAAATTCTTTCTTCATTAGGTTATTACAGAGTACCGAGCAGAGTTCCCTGTGTTGTACAGTAGGTCCTTGTTGATTATCTGTTTTAAACATAGCCCTGTGTACATGTCAATCCCGAACTCCCAATCTATTCCTCCCCCTCTACCCTTCCCTCCTGTTAACCATAAGCTTATGCTGTAAGTCTGTGAGTATATTTCTGTTTTGTAAATAAATTCATTTTTATCATTTTGTTAGATTCTGTATATAAGCAATATCATACGGTCTTTGCCTTTGTCTGACTTCCTTCAGTTTGTATGATCATAATCTTCAGGTCCATCCATGTTGCTGCAGATGGCATTATTTCTTTGTTTTTAATGGCTGAGTAATATTCAAGCGTGTGTGTGTGTGTGTGTGTATGTATATATATATCTTTTTTTATTAGTGTCAGTATCTTTCAGACATCTTTCCAGAATGAATTTAGGGCTTCCAGTAAGTCTTTATTAGGTCAAATGTTACTTCATGTTGCTTCTTTTTGAGTGTTGATTAGCATTATTCATTTAAATAAATCATTTTTCATTTAGCTTTCTTGGAGTGTTTAATTCAGTCATCCACCCACTCTTTCTTTACTATTTCATATCAATTAGACATTAATAGTTAATACTGATTTTTTTTTTTTCAGACCAAGAAGTAAACTTTGGTTCTGAGGATTCTCTTTAAATGGGAAGGTGATGTGAGGTATAATAGCAAAGTTTGAGGAGAGGAAACATTTTGAACCATTGGTGTTTGGAAATTTACCCATAACAGATTATGTTCAATTTTGAGATAAATGTGCTTTTTGTTTGCTTTTGCATCTTCAGAGTTTGAAAGGAGGAAAAAAAAATTCCCTTTTGAGTCTTTTCTTGAGATTGGAATTGGGAGTTTCAGGCCAGAAGCCTTGAGTGGATAATTGAAGCAGGAGAGCCCAGAAAGGGGATCTCTGCCAGGTAAAAAGGGCCACTGGCCTCTGCCTCTTGAAAGAGGCTCTACACGTTGTGTATTAAAACTATTCAAAACCACAGTGTGTTCTGGGAGGAAGGATTTGGAGAATTTATTTTTAATAATATCCCTCATGTGATGATATCATTACAGTAACACTGAACATCTACTAAGGGCTGATCCCTGCACTGTGCCGTCATGTACAATGTCTTATTTTAATCTTCAAAACAGCATTGTGAGGTAGGTTCTGTTAATCCCCATTTTGTAGGTGAGGGACTAAGGTATGGAGAAGCTGGATATGAGGGCTCTGGTCACAGATCTTTTATGCTGTTCAGCAGAGATTCAGACCTAGAAGGGTTGGTTTATAGGGTCTGTGCTCTTGGTCACTGTGCCTTATCAGCTGTTCTGCGAATCTTGGCTTAAGTAAGCTCAAGCATTCTCCCTTCTTCCTCTTATCTTGTCCCCTGGACCTACGGACTTTTCTGTTGTGATCCAGGAGAGAGCTCCTCACTGTCCTCAAATGCCTGGGTCAACAAAGTGCATAGAGTCTAAAGAGGCATCACACAGTAGGTGCTGGGCTCCCAGGCATTGGTGGTAGCTCCGACCCAGGCTGATGGCCCAGGATGACTGGGCCATTTGTGAATAACGGGAGATGAACACACACCATAGTATTTGGGAGCTTATGAACAAGCCTGTCACGATAGCGGCTGTTACATCACATCTTGGACTAAAGAGAAGGGAGGAATCAACTTGGTGCATATTCTCTAGGGTGAATAGAATCTGCTCAGTCTTCCCGTTAGGGCCATTTTTTGTGTGTCCAGCATGGAATTTAGGGCACTTCTCCATCAGTATCTAGTATGTGTGTGCATGCTCGGTCGTGTCCGACTCTGCGACCTCAAGGACTGTAGCCCACCAGGCTCCATGCAAGAATTTTGCCTGGATTTGCCAGGCAAGAATACTGGAGTGGGTTGCCGTTTCCTTCTCCAGGGGATCTTCTTGACCCAGGGATTGAACCTGCATCCTCCTGCTTTGGCAGGCGGATTCTTTACCACTGAGCCATGTAGGAAGTTATTGAGAGTATTTTAAATTGCAAAAGCTCTGAGTCCACCTGTTTTCTGTCTCTGGATGATTTCTGCTCACTGTACATGGTCCTTGCACTGATTACCAGCCTGGAATTAATCTCTCCATGGAGAAGTGAGGAAAATTTTTCATAGAATTCATCTTTTTAGCATTTTCATTAGTACTCATCCTGTATAAATAAAAGGGTTCTCTGGCCTTCCCCTGAATTTGATGTATTTAAAAGTAGAATGAATGTAAAGAATGTTTGTTGTGAACTTTAACAGTGCATTTTAGCTAAAAATGCCCTTCTTTTAGCTTCCAGGCAAAGACACAGTTGGAGGAGAAAGGCAGTCAGAAGTTGGGGGTTGGAGGATTGACATATTTATGTAGTTTATTCTCTCTTTATAGGCTGCTACTTTTTCTGCCTTGGGAAATAACTAAATGGTGCTTGGAAATAAACTCTTCCAGGAAGTTGCTATGAATATTGATAGTTTCAAGTAAAAATAGCTTTCTCTTTACGTGGCTTAATTCTTTTTATCTTTTCCCCTAAATATCAAGTGCTAAAAACAATGTTAAGTTTAAATACAGTGCTGAATAACCATGGTTAAAGCAGAAGAAAGGTTGCTCTTTTTTTGATTAAAACAAGTGACTTCTGACACAGAGTGTTAGCTTAGGGGCCCAGAGACCGCAAAAGTGGCCACTCTGCCTTCTGTTTCTAGAAAGAAACTTTTCCTGAGGCTGAAAAGGAAGCCAAGGCCACAGCTCTAAAAGGAGGAAGTTTTTCTTCCTGTCGATTAGGGCTCTGTTAACTTTATCAGGGAAATAATGAACTTGGAGAGGACATAAATAAGCTCTACTTTTTACACCTTTCTCCAGGGAGTCTTCACTTCACATATACTGATGCCAAGGTGGAGAGAACTGATTTCTTCGCAACCCAGAAGGCCAGATGGAAAGTATTCTTTGCCTGTGCAAAGCTAGTATTTCTTGCTGATGATAAGGCATGAGTGCTGGCTTCGTGAAATAACGTCCCATGATAATAGGCACGGCTGGGACCCATTACAATCTTACAATGTCACATTGGGATTCCAAGCAGATGAAGCCCAGCCCTAAAGAAGTCACAACTACGAAACAATTCTGCTGTCAGGCTTTGACTACCCTGTTTTATATCATGTAGTCCTGATTTGTTCTTTTCTATTTGCTTTCTTGGAAACCCTTCCCCTTACTCTCTCTGGTTTGAGTACAGTTTTTTTCCCCAATATCTTTGTCGGGTTTTCCCTACTTAGTATTCCAGGCTTTCCACTCCCAGCCTCAAGAGATTGCCCCTTTCTTTGGAATCCTGTTATCACTTGTGGTCCCTGCTTCATGCATTTAGTCCTTCATTCACACTGTTCCCTCCGGATTCCCTTCTCCCAGCTGTCACGAGTGGCTTCTCTTTCTTTAAGTCTTAACTGAAAGCCACTTCTACAGAAAGACCTTCTCTCACTACCATTCTAAAATAGGAGGCTTTTCTGTATATTCAGAGACCGTCAGGTTCCTAGTTCCCAGCACAGTAGCTGGTACATAGTAAATGTTTATTAAATGAATTACAAATGAATTTGTATGTTATTTTTTTTAAATTTTATTATTTTTGGCTGGCAGGGTCTAAAATTGCTGTTCCGGCTTCTCTGTAGTTGTGGTGAGCAGGGCTACTCTTCGTTGGAGTGCATGGGCTTCTCACTGTAGGGACTTCTCTTGTGGAGCAGGGGTTCTCGGGCACATAGACTTCAGTAGTTGCGGCTCCTGGGCTGTAGAGCACAGGCCAGTAGTTGTGGCCCATGGGTTTAGTTGCTCTATTACATGTGAGATCTTCCCTGACCAGGGATCAAACTCGTTGACTCCTGCTTTGGCAGGCAAATTCTTTACCGCTGAGCCACCAGGGAAGAAGTCCTGTTATTTCAGTTTAACGTGTAATGATTTGCAGCTTAAAAACAAAAGCTTTCAGAATAAGATCAAATTATAAATTGATTTGGAAGGAACTGAAATCTTTAATTGAATCTTTCTTTCCACAATTTGGTAACTCTTAAAAATTTATTAAGATTTTCTTTAATGTTTCTCAGTAAACTTTTATAAGTTGCCTTGCAGAGAGGTTTTATATGTGTTTTGTTATATTTATTACTAAATATAGTGTGTTTTATACTGTTGAGTTGTATCTTTCCACATTTCATTTTTATTACTGATAATATATAGAAAAATAAAAAGAACAAAAACTTTGCTAACTCCAAGAATTGAGACATATCTCAAAACAGAGGTGATGTGACCCATGTCCATTTGTGTAAGGAACTAAGAAATTTTCTGGAAGATAACTCCTTGTAGTAGATGAAACCTGTGAGATGCCACTGTATGTTTCAAGGATAGTAATACGAGTAAATAGGAGTGATTTTTCATGTTTTCCTCATTCTCTATGGTCTTCTGTTAGTTGTTTTCTAGGGATTTGGAGACAAATGTTTTTATCTTTAAATGGTATTTAATGTAACAAATACATTATGATAGATGGATATAAGTTAAATAGGACATGATCACACTTTTAATCCCAGTTAAAAGGCATTATGTATTTTAATATAAAAAAATGCTATTTTGAAGTTGATTTTTCAAAATATTCTATTAAAAATATTTTACATTTTTGAAGTTGATAAAAACTGTTTCTTAACTTCTATTACATTCATGGTATGACTTTTGGCAGAGCTGTTTTCATTTTTCTTTAAGAAGAAAAATAATGTACAGAATTCTAATAATTTGCTACTAGCAGCAAATGTGGTCCACTGGAGAAGGGAATGGGAAACCACTTCACTATTCTTGCCTTGAGAACCCCATGAACAGTATGAAAAGGCAAAAAGATACGACACTGAAAGATGAACTCCCCAGGTCGGTAGGTGCCCAATATGCTACTGGAGATCAGTGGAGAAATAACTCCAGAAAGAATGAAGGGATGGAGCCAAAGCAAAAACAGGACCCAGTTGTGAATGTGCCACAAGGCAAATTGGAAGTGGTCAAACAGGAGATGGCAAGAGTAAATGTTGACATTTTAGGAATCAGCAAACTAAAGTGGACTGGAATGGGTGAATTTAACTCAGATGACCATTATATCTACTACTGTGGGCAAGAATCCCTTAGAAGAGATGGAGTAGCCATCATAATCAACAAAAGAGTCTGAAATGCAGTACTTGGATGCAATCTCAAAAACGACAGAATGATCTGTTTCCAAGGCAAACCATTCAATATCACGGCAATCTGAGTCTATGCCCTGACCAGTAATGCTGAAGAAGCTGAAATTGAACGTTTATATGAAGACCTACAAGACTTTATATAACTAACACCCCCAAAAGGTGTCCTTTTTATTATAGAGGACTGGAATGCAAAAGCAGGAAGTCAAGAAACATATGAGTAACAGGCAAATTTGGCCTTGGAGTACAGAATGAAGCTGAGCAAAGGCTAGTAGAGTTTTGCCAAGAGAATGCACTGGTCATAGCAAACACCCTTTTCCAACAACACAAGAGAAGACTCTACACATGGATATCACCAGATGGTCAACACCATAATCAGATGAATTATTCTTTGCAGCGAAAGATGGAGAAGCTCTATACAGTCAGCAAAACAAGACCGGGAGCTGACTGTGGCTCAGATCATGAACTCCTTATTGCCAAATTCAGACTTAAATTGAAGAAAGTAGGGAAAACCACTAGACCATTCAGGTATGACCTAAATCAAATTGCTTATGATTGCACAGTGGAAGTGAGAAATAGATTCAAGGGATTAGATCTGATAGATAGAGTGCCTGATGAACTATGGACGGAGATTCATGACGTTCTACAGGAGACAGGGACCAAGATCATTCCCAAGAAAAATGCAAAAAAGCAAAATGGCTGTCTGAGGAGGCCTTACAAATAGCTGTGAAGAGAAAAGAAGCGAAAAAAGCAAAGGAGAAAAGGAAGGATATACCCATTTGAATGCAGAGTTCCAGAGAATAGCAAGGAGAGATAAGAAAGCCTTCCTAAGTGATCAGTGCAAAGAGATAGAGGAAAAGTATAGAATGGGAAAGACTAGAGATCTCTTCAAGAAAATTAGAGATACCAAGGGAACATTTCATGCAAAGATGGGCTCAATAAAGGACAGAAATGGTAGGGACCTAACAGAAGCAGAAGATATTAAGAAGAGGTGGCAAGAATATACAAAAGAACTATACAAAAAAGATCTTCATGACCCAGATAATCACGATGGTGTGATCACTCACCTAGAGCCAGACATTCTGGTATGCGAAGTCAAATGGTCCTTAGGAAGCATCACTACGAACAAAGCTAGTGGAGGTGATGGAATTCTAGTTGAGCTATTTCAAATCCTGAAAGATGATGCTGTGAAAGTGCTGCACTCAATATGCCAGCAAATGTGGTAAATTCAGCAGTGGCCACAGGACTGGAAAAGGTCAGTTTTCATTCCAATCCCCAAGAAAGGCAATGCCAAAGAATGCTCTAAGTACTGCACAATTGCACTCATCTCACATGCTGCTGCTGCTGCTGCTGCTAAGTAGTAAAGCTCAGAATTCTCCAAGCCAGGTTTCAACAGTACGTGAACTGTGAAATTCCAGATGTTCAAGATAGTTTTAGAGAAAGCAGAAGAACTGGAGATCAAATTGCCAACATCCACTGGATCATCAAAAAAGCAAGAAAGTTCCAGAAAAAACATCTATTTCTGCTTTATTAATTATGCCAAAGCCTTTGACTGGGTAGATCACCACAAACTGGAAAATTCTTCAAGAGATGGGAATACCAGACCACCTGACCTGCCTCTTGAGAAATCTGTATGCAGGTTAGGAGGCAACAGTTGGAACTGGACATTGAACAACAGACTGGTTCTAAATCGGGAAAGGAGTCAGTCAAAGCTGTATATTGTCACCCTGCTTGTTTAGCTCATATGCAGAATACATCATGAGGAACCCTGGGCTGGATGAAGCATAAGCTGGAATCAAGATTGCTGGAAGAAATATTAATAACCTCAGATATGCAGATGACACCACCCTTATGGCAGAAAGCAAAGAAGAACTAAAGAGTCTCTTGATGAAAGTGAAAGAGGAGAGTGAAAAAGTTGGCCTAAAACTCAACATTCAGAAAAGTTAAGATCATGCCATCTGGTCCTGTCACTTCATGGCAAATAGATGGGTAAACAGTAGAAACAGTGACAGACTTTATATTTTGGGCTCCAGAATCACCGCAGATTGTGACTGCAGCCATGAAATGAAAAGACACTCCTTGGAAGAAAAGTAATGAGCAACCTAGGCAGCATATTAAAAAGCAGGGACATTACTTTGCCGACAAAGGTCCATCTAGTCAAGGCTATGGTTTTTCCAGTGGTCATATATGGATGTGAGAGTTGGATTATAAAGAAAGCTTAGCACCAAGGAATTGATGCTTTTGAACTGTGGTGTTGGAAAAGACTCTTGAGAGTCCCTTGGACTGCAAGGAGATCCAACCAGTCCATCCTAAAGGAAATCAGTCCTGAATATTCATTGGAAGGACTGATGTTGAAGCTGAAACTCCAATACATTGGCCACCTGATGCGAAGAACTGACTTATTTGAAAAGACCCTGATACTGGGAAAGATTGAAGGCAGGAGGAGAAAGGGATGACAGAGGATGAGATGGTTGGATGGCATCACCAAATCAATGGACATGAGTTTGAGTAAACTCGGGGAGTTGGTTATGTACAGGGAGGCCTGGCATGCTTCAGTCTCTGGGGTCGCAAAGATTTGGACATGACTGAGCGACTGAACTGAACTGAACTGAACCAGCAGCAAGGAGAGTAACAAAATTCTATACCAGACAAGCCAGGTAGGACTTTTATCTCCCTTCAGATTGGTTGAAGAAACTAAAATACACCTACTTTACTAATAAATTCAAGTTATGTTCTGGGAGCTCCTTGATTAAATTTTTCTTTATAGACTTAACCCTTACTGTGCAATTAATCATTTCTCATTTTTTATAGGAAACATGGCACTGTCTAAATATGACTATCAACTAATAGTTTTAAGTCACACTAAGTACCGTGTGGTAGTTTGAACATTCTTTGACATTACCCTTCTCGGCTATATTTTGTCACTCCGCTTATTTAACTTATATGGAAAGTACATCATGCGAAATGCCAGGCTGGATAATCACAAGCTGGAATCAAGATTGCCAAGAGAAATACCAGCAACCTCAGATATGCAGATAATACCCCTCTAATGGCACAAAGTGAAGAGAAAGAGCTCTTGATGAAGGTGAAAGAGGAGAGTGAAAAAGCTAGCTTGAAACTTAACTTTAAAAAAAATGAAGATAATGGCATCTGATCCCATCACTTCATGGCAAGTAGAAGGGGGGAAAAGTGGAAGCAGTGACAGATTCTATTTTCTTCGGTTCCAAAATCACTTCAGATGGTGACTGCAGCCATGAAATTAAAATATGCTTGCTCCTTAGAAGAAAAGCTATGACGAACCTAGACAGTGTATTGAAAAACAGAAGTCACTTTGCTGACAATGGCGCATATAGTCAAAGCTATGGTTTTTCCAGTATATATAGATGTGAGAGGTGGACCATAAAGAAGGCTGAGCACCGAAGATTTTATGCTTTCAAATTGCAGTGCTGGAGAAGACTCTGAGAGTCCCTTGGACTGCAAGGAGATCCTAAAAGAAGTCAACCGTGAATATTCATTGGAAGGACTGATGCTGAAGCTCCATACTTGGGCCACCTGATTCAAAGAACTGACTCTTTAGAAAAGACCCTGATGCTGGGAAAAAATGAGAGCAGGAGGTAAAGGGGGCAGTAGAGGATGAGATGGTTGGATGGCATCACCGACTCAATGAACATGAATTTGAACAAACTCAGGAAGATAGTGAGGGTCAGGGAAGCCTGGTGTGCTGTATTCCAGGAGGTTGCAAGGAGTCAGACACGACTTAGTGACCAAAAACAACAAAAGACTGTTCTTTCAAAAGTATTGTGAAGACAAGTTATATATACTGCTTAAAAGGAATGAAGATTTGTATTTTTCAAAGTCCTGTAACAAATTTCTTTCTTCAAATTATGCTTACTTGCTACTTACTGTGTCCACCTGAGAAAAGCTTTCTTACTGAACCTATTTCAGAGGAGGCAACAGAGCTTTAAATTTATTTTCAGTCTTTTATTACAGAACTTTCTGACATACAGCAAGGTTGAAAGAATATGTCCACCATCCAGATTCTACTGTTAGTTTTTTTTGTTATAGTCTGCCATATCTACCCATTAAGTCATTTTCTTTTTTTATGTTCGCTGAAGCAAATTACAGTTTTCACCCACTTTTTGCTAAGTGCTTTAACATTTGTGTCATTAACTAGAGTTCAGTGTTTAAAATTTCTTCTCTGGATGTAAAATTTATATAAAGTAAAATACACATATTTTAACACACTTTAGCTGAGTTTTGACAAATGCATTAGCCTGTTAACTGTTAATATATGACACTAAAATCACACCTGAAAGACCCCTTATACTGTTCCTAGTTAAATCCCAACCCCCCACCCCCCCCCCAATGCAGTTTTTTCCGCCATAGATTACTTTTGCCCGTTCTAGAATTTCATATAAGTGGAACCAGTCTGGCTGCTTTCAGTCATAGTGAAGTGAAAAGTATTTTTGATTTTCATTTATGTTGTTGCATGCATCAGTAATTTGTTTAATGTAGAGTAGTATTTCATTGTATGCATATAACACAGATTACATTTTCTTCTGTTGGTAAACATTTGGGCTATTTCTAGTTTGGGACTGTTATGATAAAACTGCTGTGAACATTCTTTTTTGTGGACATAAATTTTCATTTCTTTTGGATAAATACCTAGGAGTAGCATTACTGGATCCTATAGCAAGTATATTAAGAAGTGCACTATTTTTTCAAAGTGTTTGTGCCTTTTTGCATTCTCACTGGTAGCGGTGTGATTGGATATCTCCACACTTCCTCATGCTCAGGGTAGGTAATAGAACAGTCATAACACTTCACTCCTTTGAGGACATTTACTCCACTGTGCCCAGAAAACTTAGTTGTAGATTAGGAGCAAACTGGTAAAATCATGTGAGTAGGGTTCCTGAACTGCTCATGCATACACCAGAAAAAGGTAAATTCTTCCAGCAAAGGGATGATAAAGCATTGTCTTGAAAACAGAGAATAAAGGGACCCTTTGGCCCATCTCTGTCTATGTCCCCAAACTTATCTCATTGCTGCTTATAAACAGAATAAGGCCTAGCCAAGAGGAGAGAGTAACTCTTTGGCAATATTCTAAACCAAGTTGCTACCTATTTCCCTGGGAAGAATTTTATATGTGTGTGTGTATATATACATACACACACACACACACACACATTTGTTTTAGATTTACTATACAACTCGGGTACCAGTGTTTAATTTCTATTTTATATTCCTGTCAGTTTGCATGTTTTTCTTTATTCTTTTAGTATGGTGAAATGCAGTGATTGATTTTCAAATATTAAGCCAACATTGCATTCAAGTTTGTAATGTATTATATCTTTTGTAAGTTATTGGATTCAGTTGCTACTATTTTGTTTTAGGGATTTTTAAATCAATAGATTTATGGAAAAGTTAATCTGTAATTTTCTGTCCTTGTAAGTCCTTCAGTTTTCGTGTTGAGTTTATTCTGGTGTCATAAGACAAGTTGAAGAGTATTCTCTATAAGAGCATTATAAGATTGATGTTATTTCTTTGTTAATTTAGAAGTCACCAATGAAGTGATACGGCTTGGAGATTTCTTTGGGGGAAGGTCTTTAATTATGGGTTCATTTTCTTTAATAGGTATAGGGTTATTTAGATTTACTTTTTCTTTTTGTGTGAGTTTTAGTAAGTTGGCTTTTCTCTATTTTTTTTCTTGTCCATTTTCAAGTTTATTGGGTTAAAGTTGTTGATAATAATAATATCTAGTGTGGTTTGTAATGTTGTTGCTTTTCATTTAGTTTTTGCTTTGCTCTTCAGTTATTTCTTAGATAAAAGGTAGCATTTTATACCCATTGTCTGTGACATAGTTTATACATTTAAAAATATATTCTGGAGATCACTTCATAGTAGTATTTAAGAGGTCTTCCAGTTTTTTTCCAACATTGCACAGAACTTCATGGTGGCTATTCATGCCACCAGTCCTTTTTTTAATAAATGTTTGGTTTCCAGTTTTTATGCTGTAACAAATAGTGCTGAAGGAAATACCTTTGTATGTATGTTTTAAAACAAATTTGCTGGTTATGATCTCACTTACACGTGGAATCTAAAAGACAGAAACCAAGTTTGTAGATAGAACAGACTGTTGGTTGCTAGAGGCGGGGGTTGGAGGGTGGGCAAAATGGATAAAGGGAGTTAAAAGCTACAAATTTCCATTTATAAGATAATAAGTCAGGATGTAATGTATAGTATGGCAACTATATTTAATAATACTGTATTGCATGTTTGAAATTGCTGAGGGTAATGAAACATCAAAGCTCACATCAGAAGAAAAACGTTCTATAACTCTGGTGATGCATGTTAACTATACTTATTGTGATCATTTCACAGTGTACACAGATATCAAATCATTATGTTGTACACCTAACATGTAATGCTGTATGTCAATTTACCTCAATAAAAAAAATCAATTAACATTTTTTTTGCTAGTGTTATCTTTGGGATGTGTGATCATAAAGCTGATATGACAGAATGTGAACAATGGTTGAATCTTAGAATACCATTTCCTACTTTTGTCTATGTTTTAAAATTTCATAAGAAAAATTATATAAGAATTATTTTATGTTCGTAGTGAATTATACTTTTATTTATTTTTGTTATGACTTTACAATAAGGATTTTTCTTAAAAATATATTTTCTCATATAATTATCTCATAATCCTTATATACTATCTTAAAATATTAGTGTGATTTCTTCTGGTTAGTGTTTGGGAGTCAGTCTAGAGATAGCAGCTGCAGAGGAAGCATCCAAGGAGAGCTGCAAAGATGCTGTTTGTGCACACATCCTTGGGCTGTGTGGCTTGTACACCCTCCCTTGGCAGGCCAGGCTGATGTTCAAAATTTGAGATCATCCTTTTTTGCTAAAAGGAACCTCCATGCCCCTAACACTTGTCTTCAGAAGACTGGCACTTCAGAGGTACTCTCCAAGAATGGAGGATACCTTGGCTCAGATGGTACAGAATCCGCCTGTAATGTGGGAGACCTAGGTTTGATCCCTGGGTTGGGAAGATCCCCTGGAGAAGGGAATGGCAACCCACTCCAGTATTCTTGCCTGGTGAATTCCATGGACAGAGGAGCCTGTTGGGCCACAGTCCATGGGTCTTAAAGAGTCAGACATGACTGAGCAACTTTCACTTTCTTCTGATGAAAAGAGGAAGCTGTACTATTACATATCTACACTGCTGTTGGTCAAAAGAGATCCATCGTTGCCCAGTTGGTGAAGACACTTAACAGATGTGGATGCCATGGAGAACATGAATACACTAATGTGGTTTCAGCTTCTGCTTCTAACACAGCTCCACATTAGTACCTGATTGCTTATTCTTACCATCCTATGGGGGTGGGGGGAGTATTTTAGGGACAATGGCAAACATACTTTGATTGTCCATGAATGAGTTACCTATAAACAGGCTGTTGCTTATTGTCAGGTGCCTCTGCTGACACGCAGGCCACTCTACTACTCTTGAGACCCAGCCTGGTGATGTGTTAGATCTACATTCCCACCTCCCGGAGAGAGCAAACATAATGAAGGATTCTTTTGTTGGTGGCTTCTTGACTTCTTTACCAGAAGCACAAGCTGTTGATGTGTCTGGTTACAGTCCAGTGAATGTTATTTCTGTCAATGATGGACAGATCTTCTTGGAAACAGAATTGTTCTACAAAGGTATCTGCTGTACCATTAACATGGATTTTTGTGTGTCCTATGTCAGATCTGCCCACACCAGGTTTGTGAAGTAGGTGCAGGTACCCTGTCGAAATTGGCCCCTTACATTGAGGTTGCTGCATTTGCCTAGTTCAGTTCTGACCTTTATGCTTCTACTCAACAACTCTTGGGTTGTGGTATTTGAGTTGCTAAAGCAGGAACAGTATTCTATGGCTGTTGAAGAACTCAGGGCTCTTATGCTGGGGTAAGTGATTATCTTGGTAGCTGAAGCTTATTTTATTTATGTCTTGTAGAAAGTGAGTCAGTAGTCCTGTTTGTTGTCTAGAAGTGAGATCTAAAGACTTGATTGTATTCTGTTTCAGATTTTTGCCCAGCCATAAGTGATATTACAGACTTCATACTGTTTATCACCTGGAGAACCACATAGTGTCAGATTGTCTCACTTTTTTAGTAATGCTTAATTCAGGTGGTGACTTAATTAATTCAGGTGTTTAATTCAGCCTGATTTCTTCCCTGTGAAGTTTCCCAGCAAACTTTTAACTAATGATTTTAATATCTGTTGATGATCATTGTCTGATTCATTTTGAAATAGGGGTTGTAAGATGGTAGTTTCTAGTTTGATCATTACTTCTACATTTATTAGCTAGAATTATTATGTATAGAGGAAATTTTAATATGTCCTTTAGAATTATTTGATTAGCCTGGAATACTGTTCAAACAAGAAATACAGCAAAAATCTTCAGTTATTTCCTTAAAATTATCCAATTTTAGAGTAGTGTGTTGGTTACCTAGCAACCTCCATCATATCCAAAAAAATCTCTCTCTCTTTTTCCTTTTTTGAGTATCACTATGACCTCGTGACTTTGCACATTCAGTGTATTTTTGTCAGTTGCAATTGTGTGATATTCACATTATTCTGTTTTGGTCAAAGGGGAACATTTTGATGTTTTCTGTATTCACTTAATTTGTCAATATTGAAGCTTTTGATAGCTTCCTTCCTTTCTATCACAATGTGATATCCCAAATGTAGTTGGTACATTTCCTGGAACTAACTTTGTTAAAAAAACACCTGAGTTCTTTTGCTGTGGAATGGTGTTTGGGGACCACAAAATGGCTTGTTGCTACTTGATTATCACCACTTTCAATGGACAGAGCTAGAAAATATGTAACTTAATAAAAAGGTTACAAATTCATACCAATACTTAGAACCACAATGTAAAATTCCAAGATATTTTTAACTGACCACAGTGTAAAATTACAAGATATTTTTAACTGACCTTCTTATGTTGAACATTGGTCTTGAGCAGTTTTAACATAGTTTCTTAGTTCTATTACATTAAAAATATATACACGTTAATTTCAAAATAATATATTTGTTACTATTAACAATAAAACTACAAACGACATTAGGTATTTTAAGATTTGTTTGCCATTTCGGTATTTTTGTCCTAAGAATATATTGTATAAAGGACTGTATAGACAAAATAGTAGGCTGCTGCTGCTGCTGCTAAGTTGCTTCAGTCGTGTCCGACTCTATGCGACCCCATAGATGGCAGCCCACCAGGCTTCCCTGTCCCTGGGATTCTCCAGGCAATTCTCCAAACAACACTGCAGTAGGTTGCCATTTCCTTCTCCAATGCATGAAAGTGAAAGTGAAAGTGAGGTTGCTCAGTTGTGTCCGACTCTTCGTGACCCCATGGACTGCAGCCCACCAGGCTCCTCCATCCATGGGGTTTTCCAGGCAAGAGTACTGAAGTGGGGGTGCCACTCTAAGACTAATTGGAATAATTCTTTTTTCTGTGTTTGTTGTCAAAATGATATACAGTTAGTTTCATTTGTTTCAGTTTCTTTTCAAATTCTAGGCATTGGTTTTTATTTTCTTTTTAGATTTAGTTTTCTGTTTTGTTATACCACCTCCTTGAAATACTTCTTTCTTTAAAAATTTTTATTGAAATATAGTTGATTTACAATGTTTTAGATATACAGCGAAGTGTGATTCAGTTATACATATGCGTGTGTGCTCAGTCGTGTTTGACTCATATGTACATATGTATTCTTTTTTAGATTCTTTTCCATTATAGGTTATTATAAGACATTGAGTACGGTTACTTGTGCTATATTGAATATTGCTGTGTGTGTGTATGTGTAATATGTATTGCTATATTGAAATACTTTTTTACTTGTCTGGGACACTACTTTTTCTTGTGTTTATTTTAATTTTTTTCTGTCTCACTTGGGGCTTTGATTAAGTCTTCTTTCTTAGATCCTCCTTCTCTTCCTGCTCTCAACTTTGGGAGTATAGCAGGACCTCTCTTCCATTCATATTCATCTCCTAGAGCTTGCATCTTGTCCCATGGCTTGAAACACGACCTATTTTCTAATCACTCTAAAATGTATATCTCTGCCTGGACTTCTTCCCTGAACTGCAGACCTCGATATACAACTTTTATTCACTGTTGGCACTTGGAGGCCTAATAAGTTATCTAAACTTAAGTCCAAAGATGAACTCTCAGTCTCCATGCAGCTATTCCTCGGAGTCTCCCCTGTTTCAATAAATGGCAACTGTATCAGGTGCTCAGGCCTAATACAGTGAAGTCTTCTCTGATTGTTCTGTCTTACATTCCATAACCAATTCACCAATGTGTCTTGTCAGTTTCTACCTTTGATATATATTAAGGATCTAGTCAGTCCTCCATATCTTACCATTTCCACTGCCATCACTTCCAACTGAGCTGCTGTAAATGCACCTGGATTATTGTAACAGGCTCATAACAGACAAAGGGCTGTGTAGTCAAAGCTGTGGTTTTTCCAGCAGTCATGTACAGATATGAGAGTTGGACCATAAAGAAGGCTGAGCACCAAAGAACTGATGCTTTTGAACTGTGGTGTTGGAGAAGACTTTTTGAGAGTCCCTTGGACAGTGAGGAGATCAAACAAGTCAATCTGAAAGGAAATCAAACCTGAATATTCATCAGAAGGACTGATGCTGAAACTGAAGCTCCAATACTTTGGCCACCTGATGCGAAAATCTGACTCATTGGAAAATTTCCTCATTCTGGGAAAGATTGAGGGCAGGAGGAGAAGGGGGAGACAAGGGATGAGATGGTGGGATGGCATCACTGACTCAATTGGCACGAGTTTGGGCAAACTCCAGGAGATAGTAAAGAAGAGGGAAGCCTGGTGTGCTGCCGTTCATGGGTTTACAAAGTGTCGGACACGACTGAGCAACAACGTAACAAGTCTTCCTGTTTCCATCTGTGCTTCTCCTTCACAAGATATTCTCCACTTGGCAGTCAGGTGAGCTGTTAAAAGTCATTCCTTTGTGAAGAACTCTTCAGTATATTTCTTCAAAATAATCTAGGTTTGGGGAAGGTGCATGGAGGGAGAGATGGCCAGATGTATTGCTGGTGGTTGAAACTGGGTGGTGACAACTTTAAATTCATTATATTGTTCATATATATATATATATATATATAACATATGAATATTTTTTATCAGTTCAGTCAGTTCAGTCACGTCCAACTCCTTGCGACCCCATGGAATGCAGCACGGCAGGCCTCCCTGTCCATCACCAACTACCAGAGTTTACTCAAACTCATGTCCATTGACTCGGTGATGCCATCCAACCATCACATCCTCTGTCATCCCTCTCCTCCCACCTTCAGTCTTTCCCAGCATCAGGGTCTTTTCAAATGAGTCAGTTCTTCACATCAGGTGGCCAAAGGATTGGAGTTTCAGCTTCAACATCAGTCTTTCCAGTGAATACTCAGGAATGATTTCCTTTAGGATGGACTGGGTGGATCTCCTTGCTGTCCAAGGGACTCTCAAGAGTCTTCTCTGACACCACAGTTCAAAAGCATCAATTCTTTGGCACTCAGCTTTCTTTATAGTCCAACTTTTACATCCATACATGACTACTGGAAAAAACCATAGCTCTGACTAGATGGACCTTTGTCAGCAAAGTAATATCTCTGCTTTTTAATATGCTGTCTAGGTTGGTCATAGCTTTTATTCCAAGGAGGAAGTGTCTTTTCATTTCATGGCTGCAGTCATCATCTGCAGTGATTTTGGAGCCCCCCAAAATAAAGTCTTCCACTGTTTCTATTGTTTCCCCATCTATTTGCCATGAAGTGATGGAACCAGATGCCACCATCTGGTTCACAAAGTGTCGGACATCATAGTTTTCTGAATGTTGAGTTTTAAGTCAACTTTTTCACTCTCCTCTTTCACTTTCATCAAGACGCTTTTGAGTTCCTCTTTGCTTTCTGCCATAAGTGTGTTGTCATCTGCACATCTGAAGTTATTGATATTTCTCCTGGCAATCTTGCCCAGCTTGTGCTTCATCCAGGCCAGTATTTCTCATGATGTACTCTGCATATAAGTTAAATAAGCAAGGTGACAATACACAGCATGGACGTACTCCTTTCCCAATTTGGAACCAATCTATTGTTCCATGTCAGGTTTTAACTGTTGCTTCTTGACCTCCAGATTTCTCAGGAGGCAGATCAGGTGGTCTGGCATTCCCATCTATTTAGGAATTTTCCACAGTTTGTTGTGATCCAGTCAGTCAAAGGCTTTGGCATAGTCAATAAAACAGAAGTAGATGTTTTTCTGAAACTCTCTTGCATTTTCAGTGATCCACCGGATGCTGGCAATTTGATCTCTGGTTCCTCTGCCTTTTCTAAATTCAGCTTGAACATCTGCAAGTTCATCGTTCATGTACTGTTAAAGCCTGGCTTGGAGAATTTTGAGCATTACTTTGCTAGCATGTGAGATGAGTGCAATTGTGCGGTAGTTTGAACATTCTTTGGCATTGCCTTTCTTTGGGATTAGAATGAAAACTGACCTTTTCCAGTCCTGTGGCCACTGCTGAATTTTCCAAATGTGCTCGCATATTGGGTGTAGCAGTTTCACAGCATCATCTTTTAGGATATGAAATAGCTCAACTGGAATTCCATCCCCTCCACTAGCTTTGTTGGTAGTGATGCTTCCTAAGGCCCACTTGACTGCATTCCAGGATGTCTGGCTCTAGGTGAGTGATCACGCCATCGTGATTATCTTGGTCTTGAAGATCTTTTTTGTATAGTTCTGTGTATTCTTGCCATCTCTCTTAATATCTTCTGCTTCTGTTAGGTCCATACCATTTCTGTCCTTTATTGTGCCCATCTTTGCTTGCAAAGTTCCCTTGGTAGCTCTAATTTTCTTGAAGAGATCTCTAGTCTTTCCCATTCTATTGTATTCCTCTATTTCTTTGCACTGATCACTGAGGAAGGCTTCTTATCTCTCCTTGCTATTCTTTGGAACTCTGCATTCAAATGGGTATATCTTTCCTTTTTGCCTTTGCCTTTTGCTTCTCTTCTTTTATATATATATATATATATATATATATATATATATATATATGTAAAACAAATTTAAAAACCCTTTAAAGGCTTTATACTTGTCTATAACAGCACCGATGCAGTAGCCACTTGGCACATGCGCACTTGAGCAATTGAGCACTTGAAATGTGCTAGCTTGAATGTAGATGTGCTGCGCATATAAAATATCCATCAGATTTCAAAGACTTTTAGTAGGAAAGATAAAATGTAAGAACGTTATTCATATTTTATTGTATTGATTATGTATTGAAATGATATTTTAGATATGGTGGGTCAAATAAAATACATTATTAAAATTAATTTCATTTCTTTTTCTTTCTAAAATATGGTTGCTAGAAGATTTACCTATGTGTCTCATGTCATCTTTCCATTGAATCCATAGGCCCCATACGATCTGGGCCCTGTTTCCTCTCTGACTTCATATCCTACTTATTTGCCTCTCCCTTACTTATACTACTCCAGTCACACTGATCTCCTTGCTTAGAACAAGCAGAATATACTTTTGCCCTGGGACAGTACAGTTTGTACTCACTAATCTGCCTGCCTGGAGTGCTGCTTCTCAGTGCCCTGAGACACTGTCTTGTTTCCTTCAGAGATACTTACCTGATCTGTATAACACCTCTTCCCCTTCATTCTCTAGTCCCCTTAACCTGCTTTCTTTTTCTTTGTGATATTTATCACTGCTGACTGTTTTTGTTTTGTTCCATTTGTCTTCCTCTATCCCAAACTCCTAGCATAATGCTCATATAGCATAGACATTTGGTAACAGTTTGTAGCATGGATGTCTATAGACTGTGAAAATAATTATGTTAAGTTGAATCTCTGCAGTAAGGCTCAGGTTTCCTAAATATATAAAGGGTAAAAATTATTAGAGTAAAATAAACTTTAATTATAACTGTGTGAAATTCCCTGCATAAGGAAATAGATACCTTGTTCAATGATATAAGATGGCTATTTTATTTCCTTCAAAGGAACTAAGGTAAAATAACTTTATATTAATCAATTTTTATATTGTATAATTGGTAAGAAGGAGAGTTTAGAGATACTTAGGAGATATTTAAGAAGGTAAACAAACTACACAGACCAAGACTTACTTAAGGGTCAGAAATTTTTTTTTTATCCAATAGATAATATATGAACAAAGCTAGTGGAGGTAATGGAATTCCAGTTGAGCTATTTTAAATCCTGAAAGATGATGCTGTGAAAGTGCTACACTCAATATGCCAGCAAATGTGGAAAACTCAGCAGTCGCCACAGGACTGGAAAAGGTCAGTTTTCATTCCAATCCCAAAGAAAGGCAATGCCAAAGAATGCTCAAACTACCGCACAATTGCACTCATCTCACACGCTAGTAAAGTAATGCTCAAAATTCTCCAAGCCAGGTTTCAGCAATATGTGAACCGTGAACTTCCTGATGTTCAAGCTGGTTTTAGAAAAGGCAGAGGAACCAGAGGTCAAATTGCCAACATCCGCTGGATCATGGAAAAAGCAAGAGAGTTCCAGAAAAACATCTATTTCTGCTTTATTGACTATGCCAAAGCCTTTGTCTGTGTGGATCACAATAAACTGTGGAAAATTCTTCAAGAGATGGGAATACCAGACCACCTGACCTGCCTCTTGAGAAACCTGTATGCAGGTCAGGAAGCAACAGTTAGAACTGGACATGGAACAACAGACTGGTTCCAAATAGGAAAAGGAGTACATTAAGGCTGTATATTGTCACCCTGTTTATTTAACTTATATGCAGAGTACATCATGAGAAACACTGGACTGGAAGAAGCACAAGCTGGAATCAAGATTGCCGGGAGAAATATCAATAACCTCAGATATGCAGATGACACCACCCTTATGGTAGAAGGTGAAGAGGAACTAAAAAGCCTCTTGATGAAGGTGAAAGTGGAGAGTGAAAAAGTTGGCTTAAAGCTCAACATTCAGAAAATGAAGATCATGGCATCTGGTCCCATCACTTCATGGGAAATAGATGGGGAAACAGTGGAAACAGTGTCAGACTTTATTTTTGGGGGCTCCAAGATCACTGCAGATGGTGACTGCAGCCATGAAATTAAAAGACGCTTACTCCTTGGAAGGAAAGTTATGACCAACCTAGATAGCATATTCAAAAGCAGAGACATTACTTTGCCAACAAAGGTTCATCTAGTCAAGGCTATGGTTTTTCCTGTGGTCATGTATGGATGTGAGAGTTGGACTGTGAAGAAGGCTGAGTGCGGAAGAATTGATGCTTTTGAACTGTGGTGTTGGAGAAGACTCTTGAGAGTCCCTTGGACTGCAAGGAGATCCAACCAGTCCATTCTGAAGGAGATCAGCCCTGGGATTTCTTTGGAAGGACTGATGCTAAAGCTGAAACTCCAGTACTTTGGCCACCTCATGTGAAGAGTTGACTCATTGGAAAAGACTCTGATGCTGGGAGGGATTGGGGGCAGGAGGAGAAGGGGACGACAGAGGATGAGATGGCTGGATGGCATCACTGACTTGATGGATGTGAGTCTGATTGAACTCTGGGAGTTGGTGATGGACAGGGAGGCCTGGCGTGCTGCGATTCATGGGGTCGCAGAGTTGGACACGACTGAGCGACTGAACTGAACTGAACTGAAAAGCTAATTGATTCCCATCATCTGGGTTGAGAAAGACAACTGTAGACTACAACTGCACTAAGTCACAGGCTCAGCTGCAGTTGAAGTGCCATATGTGGTATCCTTTCCATTGCAAATGAACATAGTCTCGAGTCAATGGTGGGCAGACATTGGTTGGCATAATTTCCATCCCTGTTAGGAAACTAAAAGATCAGAAACAGTGTGTGTTCACAGGGAATAGACTATAGTATACCCTTGTGATTTTACCTCAGAGCTGTTTAAACTTTCTTGTCCTTTGTCATCCTATAATTTGAAGAGGATGCCACAGAGAACGTCACTTTAATACATTATATCAATGATAATGTATTTATTAGATCCTATGAGCAAGAAGTTGCTAGCACATCGGACACTTTGAAGAGACACACATGCTCCCTAAAGAGTAGGAGAGATATCCTAGGAGAGATACCCTAGGATTAAGGGGCCTTCTCACATCAGTAACATTTTTGGAGTTCCATTGGTCAGAGGGATTCCAGGATGTGGCTTCCAAAGTAAAGGACAAACGATTGCCCCCTGAACTTCCCAAACATGAAGAAGGAAGCATGATGGCTAGTAGGCCTCTTCGGATCTTAGAGGCAGTATATCCCCACTGGAATATATTTAGGTTCTTCCACACAATGGCATAAAACGGTGCCAGCTGTGAGCAGAAAAGGGCTCTGCAGTCATATAGCCTGGCAGGTTCAAAGGCTCTAGAGACTCCAATAGAAGGAAAGCTGGAGTTTATGGCAAGCACCAGTGGGAAATCACAACTGAAGCCTTGGGTTTTAGAGTAAGGCCATGCCATCTTCAATGGAGAATTACATATTGTATGAAAAAGGAAAATAGTTCACTTTATGAGATGATGTATGAGAGACGACGTACTTGACCATGGGGCAAAATCTTCATGTGGTTACAACTGGCAGTCTTGAGTTGGGATTCTTTGAGACCCATAGAGTCATAACTTGAAGCAGGTGTGCAGTAATCCATGGTAAGATGGGACTGGGCCATCCAGGGTTGAGCAAGAGCAGGACCTGAGGGCTTGTGGGAATTGCATGAGCAGGCATCACGGACCCCATGCCATCCATCACTGCTGTATCTCTCTCAGGTCATGCCTACAGGTGTATGGGCCATCCTTTATGACCAGTTGGAAAAAGGAGGAAAAACCCAGACTTGGTTCATGGACTAGCTGCTTCTGTGGGTGCAAGCTGAAAATAGATGGCATTTAAAGTCAAACACAGGGAAAATCTTTCCAATGGGCAGAGATTCAAGTGGTGACCTAGTCTACCCCTGTGTGTGGAAAGAGAAATGGCATGAGTTTAGAATACATGTGGACTCTTGGGTGGTGAAAAATGATTTGACTGGCTATTAAGGGGTTTGTGGAGACAAAGATTGGAAGATCAAGTGAAAGGGGTACAGGCAAGTGGCATGTGGGAGTGGGCATGAAGTGTGAGCATCTTCATATCACACGTTAATATCACCCCAGTGCTGGCACAGTGGGTTTGTGAGCAGAAGGGCTATGGGGCAGGGATGAAAGCCACGACTCGGCTCAATAATATGGACTTCTATTCATTTAAGTTGATCTAGTGTTTCTACTTTTGTTGGAAGTTCAAGTTGTCAGAAACAGACTAACAGTGGGCTCCTGCTACAGCACCTTGAAGAGACCAAGCTGGCACTTGATGACAAGTTTACGCGAGACACGGTAGCAGATGTATTCCAGGTATGAGTTTGTCTTTCTTGTTCCCACTGTCACAATTTGAGGATTCGATTTATTGGCATGGAATCTTACGTACTTTCCTGTTACAGTAGGGGACTGACTTTACAGCTGAGGTATGGTAGTGAGCCCACAGTCAGGTCGTCTGTGGTCTTAATTCATACCCAGTCACCAGAGCTTCCCCAATGATAAGAATTTTGGAATGGCCTGTTAAAGATCTATGTGCTCAGTTTCTTCAGTCGTATCTGACTCTTTTGAGCCCTGTGGACTGTAGCCCACCAGGCTCCTCTGTCTATGGGATTCTCCAGGCAAGGACATTGGAGTGGATTGCCATTTCCTCCTCCAGGGGACCCTCCCAACCCAGGGATTGAACCCACGTCTCCTGCATTGGCAGGCGGATTCTTTACTGCTGAACCACCCAGGAAGCCTGTTAAAGGCACAGCTGTAGCATTAGCTTAGCAGTGTGGAGGTGGCACTTTTGAGGATGGGATATCATCTAGGATATACTATATACTTTGAGTTCAAGGTGCCCAATATGCTACTGGAGATCAGTGGAGAAATAACTCCAGAAAGAATGAAGGGATGGAGCCAAAGCAAAAAGAATACCCAGCTGTGGATTTGACTGGTGATAGAAGCAAGGTCCGATGCTGTAAAGAGCAATATTGCATAGGAACCTGGAATGTCAGGTCCATGAATCAAGGCCAGTTGGAAGTGTTCAAACAAGAGATGGCAAGAGTGAATGTCGACATTCGAGGAATCAGCAAACTGAAACGGACTGGAATGGGTGAATTTAACTCAGATGACCATTATATCTACTACGCATTATATTCCTACTGCGGGCAGGAATCCCTCAGAAGAAATGGAGTGGCCATCATGGTCAACAAAAGAGTCTGAAATGCAGTACTTGGATGCAATCTCAAAAACGACAGAATGATCTCTGTTCATTTCCAAGCCAAACCATTCAATATCACAGTAATCCAAGTCTATGACCCAACCAGTAATGCTGAAGAAGCTGAAGTTGAACGGTTCTATGTAGACCTACAAGACCTTTTAGAACTAACACCCAAAAAAGATGTCCTTTTCATTATAGGGGACTGGAAAGCAAAAGTAGGAAGTCAAGAAACACCTGGAGTAACAGGCAAATTTGGCCTTGGAATATGGAATGAAGCAGGGCAAAGACTAATAGAGTTTTGCCAAGAAAATGCACTGGTCATAACAAACACCCTCTTCCAACAACATAAGAGAAGACTCTATACATGGACATCACCAGATGGTCAACACCGAAATCAGATTGATTATATTCTTTGCAGCCAAAGATGGAGAAGCTCTATACAGTCAGCAAAAACAAGACCAGGAGCTGACTGTGGCTCAGACCATGAACTCCTTATTGCCAAATTCAGACTTAAATTGAAGAAAGTAGGGAAAACCACTAGACCATTCAGGTATGACCTCAATCAAATCCCTTATGATTATACAGTGGAAGTGAGAAATCGATTTAAGGGCCTAGATCTGATAGATAGAGTGCCTGATGAACTATGGAATGAGGTTCGTGACATTGTACAGGAGACAGGGATCAAGACCATCCCCATGGAGAAGAAATGCAAAAAAGCAAAATGGCTGTCTGGGGAGGCCTTACAAATAGCTGTGAAAAGAAAAGTGAAAAGCAAAGGAGAAAAAGAAAGATATAAACATCTGAATGCAGAGTTCCAAAGAATACCAAGAAGAGATAAGAGAGCCTTCTTCAGCGATCAATGCAAAGAAATAGAGGAAAACAACAGAATGGGAAAGACTAGGGATCTCTTCAAGAAAATCAGAGATACCAAGGGAACATTTCATGCAAAGATGGGCTCGATAAAGGACAGAAATGGTATCGACCTAACAGAAGCAGAAGCTATTAAGGAGAGGTGGCAAGAATACACAGAAGAAGTGTACAAAAAAGATCTTCACAACCCAGATAATCACGATGGTGTGATCACTCACCTAGAGCCAGACATCCTGGAATGTGAAGTCAAGTGGGCCTTAGAAAGCATCACTACGAACAAAGCTAGTGGAGGTGATAGAATTCCAGTTGAACTATTCCAAATCCTGAAAGATGATGCTGTGAAAGTGCTGCACTCAATATGCCAGCAAATTTGGAAAACTCAGCAGTCGCCACAGGACTGGAAAAGGTCAGTTTTCATTCCAATCCCAAAGAAAGGCAATGCCAAAGAATGCTCAAACTACAGCACAATTGCACTCATCTCACACGCTAGTAAAGTAATGCTCAAAATTCTCCAAGCCAGGCTTCAGCAATATGTGAACCGTGAACTTCCTGATGTTCAAGCTGGTTTTAGAAAAGGCAGAGGAACCAGAGGTCAAATTGCCAACATCCGCTGGATCATGGAAAAAGCAAGAGAGTTCCAGAAAAACATCTATTTCTGCTTTATTGACTATGCCAAAGCCTTTGTCTGTGTGGATCACAATAAACTGTGGAAAATTCTTCAAGAGATGGGAATACCAGACCACCTGACCTGCCTCTTGAGAAATTTGTATGCAGGTCAGGAAGCAACAGTTAGAACTGGACATGGAACAACAGACTGGTTCCAAATAGGAAAAGGAGTACATTAAGGCTGTATATTGTCACCCTGTTTATTTAACTTATATGCAGAATACATCATGAGAAACACTGGACTGGAAGAAGCACAAGCTGGAATCAAGATTGCCGGGAGAAATATCAATCACCTCAGAAATGCAGATGACACCACCCTTATGGCAGAAAGTGAAGAGGAACTAAAAAGCCTCTTGATGAAGGTGAAAGTGGAGAGTGAAAAAGTTGGCTTAAAGCTCAACATTCAGAAAATGAAGATCATGGCATCTGGTCCCATCACTTCATGGCAAATAGATGGGGAAACAGTGGAAACAGTGTCAGACTTTATTTTTTTGGGCTCCAAGATCACTGCAGATGGTGACTGCAGCCATGAAATTAAAAGACACTTACTCCTTGGAAGGAAAGTTATGACCAACCTAGATAGCATATTCAAAAGCAGGGACATTACTCTGCCAACAAAGGTCCGTCTAGTCAAGGCTATGGTTTTTCCTGTGGTCATGTATGAATGTGAGAGTTGGACTGTGAAGAAGGCTGAGCGCCGAAGAATTGATGCTTTTGAACTGTGGTGTTGGAGAAGACCCTTGAGAGTCCCTTGGACTGCAAGGAGATCCAACCAGTCCATTCTGAAGATCAGCCCTGGGATTTCTTTGGAAGGAATGATGCTAAAGCTGAAACTCCAGTACTTTGGCCACCTCATGTGAAGAGTTGACTCATTGGAAAAGACTCTGATGCTGGGAGGGATTGCGGGCAAGAGAAGGGGACGACAGAGGATGAGATGGCTGGATGGCATCACTGACTCAATGGACGTGAGTCTCAGTGAACTCTGGGAGTTGGTGATGGACAGGGAGGCCTGGTGTGCTGCGATTCATGGGGTCGCAAAGTCGGACATGACTGAGCGACTGATCTGATCTGATGTCTCTGAAAAAAGAATACTTGGGTGTGGGAACCAATAGGCAGAAGCAGGAGTGGCCCTACTTAAGTGTTCCTCTTGGAATTTGTGCTTCCCATCTGAGTAATTCCTGTTGAGTTATAAGCTGCAGTTATCACTTAGCCCCTTTGGGTTCCTTGTATCAAGAGACCAGCAGACAAGGAGGCACCATCCCGGTAGGAGTAATTGACCCTGATGCCTCTTTTAATAAAGAACATGCACCCCTGTTGGTGGGAGTACAGGCAGTAGACACTGTCAGCTCCTTCAGGAATTCCCAGCTGCAGAACCTCCTTACCTAATCATGCCCCATCTTGGCGTGGTTATTGAACATTTACTGATTTACCAGTCGGCTTCACCTAGGAACCCTCAAGATTCCTGTGGGGTCAGTTAAGTCCAGAGGCACTCCTTAGAAAACCACCTGTATGCTAAACAAGAGTTTACTTCCTGTGGGAACCCAACCTGTGATGAGTTGCCTTTAAGGCTCTCAGCTTTTATAGTTTAACTGTACCAAAACAGAGAAGAGTATGGGATTACTATTAGGGGCAACTAATATGGTCCCTGGGGAGCCTCAAAGAGTTATTGAATAAAAATAACAATTTAGTCCTTCAAAGATGTTTGTTAATAATGAGAACAAACTGTTTTTGAAATATGAGAGTATTTTGAAAATGGGTATTTGTCCATTGTTATGTGAGTTCACTACTGAAAACATGTCTCTGTAAAAACCCTCATACTTAACAAATGGAATTTTCTATCCTGTTTACCAATTTTTATTAACTGTCTATTGGTGTTGAAATTTTCCTTATATTTGAATTTTCTCTAAATTATTGAATTGCCTAGTGATCAAAGCAGTCTTCATGTTTTGAAACTTATCTACAATTCATTGCCACCCCTTTTCTCATTTCTTGATACCAAATTAGGGATTTTTTAAAACTACTATTTTCTACAAAACATTTGTGCTACGTCTTAGCTGTGGCATTTGAGACCCTTAGTTGCAGCATGTGGGATCTAGTTCCCTGACCAGGGATGGAATCCAGGCCCCCTGCAATGGAATCTCAGCCACCAGACCACTAGGAAAGTCCCCCAAACTAGGGATGAAAGAATGAATTTTGGAAGAAAGTATTTCCAAAGGTAAGAAAAATTATTTCATTTCATAAGCTAGCCTGGTTAAGTTTTTTTCCTCATAGCTTCTAATGAGCTACAAATAACTCCTCAGTGCCAGCACCCAAGCATGGTCCACCAAGTTCACCTTCAAGTGTCAATGTTTCTGGTAATAATGATTTCTAGAACTCAAGACACTGAAATACATTTTTTTGTGTTTTGTGTGAAAATGAGGTTTTTAAAAGCAATATTATGGAAATCTTTTAATAGACAATACATAAAACCAGTGTACCTAATTTATAATGCTAAATTTTCAAATTCTCAAAATTTTACTTGAAATTAGTTTTCACTGACATAAAGCAAATTCACTATTCATAATTCTTAGAAAACAATTATGAACACAGTATGTAGAGTCACAAGTTTATTCCATTTTTTCTAAAATAGGTATGCAATTCTATAGAAAAATGCAAAATCACTTTTATTGTTAATATTTACATTTGGTTCTGTAAACAAAACTGGCAAACCCCCATTCCCCAAACTAAGAATTTTTATACATATTTATAAAAATGTCAAGAATATGATCTACATTGCTTCTGAAAGGCATTTATTTTAAACCTAAAAGCCAGTAAATGTAGAAGTTGAAGGGGAAGAGAAAAACATTGTTAACAGATTTGAATTTTCCTCTTCCAAAATATCTAAAACATCACATATATTATTCTTTTCAGTATAGCTTGTGAAACCCAAAAATTCTGATTTCTCTTCACTAGTCTGAAATAAATCCAGTAGAGATTTTACTGGTGAGCTACAAACTCTGTTTTCTTGTGTAGTAAGAAATTCAGTTCTTTTTTTATCTAACTCTACATTTGGTTCCAGGTTTTCCTTTTTATTTCTTCCTAATGGTATTTTCACTTTCCGACAGATTTTACCAGAAGGCAAACTATCCGTACTCTTGATGTCACACGTGTTGGGTTCCTCAGGAGGGCTTTCGGATGGAATTTCTGCCCAAATTGTCAGGTGCTCCTGTGAACTGTTTATTGCTAACAGGTCACAATCACGATGAAATACCGAATAAAGGTTCTTTTCTTTCAGATGCTTTGCTGGAAAAAGCACAGTATCTAACTTTTGTTTCCATTGAGATGCGCTATCATCTGTATTGAAATTAGAAACTTGTATAGATGTCTGTGGCCTACATGGACAGTGATCTACCTTTACTTCTAAGTCACTTTCATTTAAAATTAATTTGTGTTCAGAAACATCAAGAATGTATTCTTGTTTACTTTTACATGGAGGCAGAGGTGTAAAATTTTGTTTTACGTTATTTTCAGCTGGATTTAACATGGAACATTTATGAGATGTTTTATCATCAAGTTCTCTCAGTTCACTAGAACGGCGGAGGGTATGTTCTGAAGAAGACACAAACTTTTGTTCAGGTTCCCGAACAGGTTCTTTATATAGGAAACCCTGCTCCATCATATGTACATTTTCCCTGGAGTCTTTCTGAGAATTATGCAGCAATTTCAGCTCTTTAGTTCCAGACCTTTTCACAACATTTGCAATAATAGGAGAAAGGGATCCAACACTGTATTTTATTCTTCAAAGGAAAAAAAAAAAAGAAAAAAATTAAAATAATTGCTATCAAAACTCTTTGAGTATCTTTTAAACCTGTTTATGAAATTTAATTAAGAAAACATTACAAAAATATAGAACTCTTAACCTTTAGCCAAATTTGCTTTAGATGTTTTTGAAGTAATGAAACTTTACAGATATAGCTGAAAACTCTAGTGTGCCACTCCTTATCCACATTCTTCCACTTTCTACCACAGGCAAGCAGTATCTTGAACTTGGTATTTAAAACTGCTTTGACCATATAAACCAAGGAAAGATGATGGTGAAGGGATTTGAGTCTGCTCCTAATTTTTTTATTATCTTAAAAATTTTCTTCCATGTTTTGATTTATTTTATTAAATTAGTAGTCCTTAAGCTTCATACACATATTTGACCTGAAACTCTCTTCTTCATAGAGCCTCTTAATATTCTTGAGATGCTATTTTGTATTGTGTGTGTGTGCTCAATATCCTACTCTTTGTGACCCCATGGACTGTAGCCTGCCAGGCTCCTCTGTTTATAGGATTTCCTAGGCAAGAATACTGGAGTGGGTTGCCATTTCCTCCTCCAGGGAATCTTCCCAATCCAGGGCTTGAACCCATGTCTCCTGCATTGGCAGGTAGATTCTTTACCACTGAGCCATGTGGTTACAACAGCTCACTAATTATGTTTTGTTATACATGTCATAGATAACAAAGAAAAATACAGAAGTCCAACTGCCCCTTCAAAACCAGAAGGGTTCCTTTTCTACTTATTTTGATACTTTCACTTAAGACTCCTCTTGAACAAATGGAGGATATAAAATATAAAAACACTAGTCCAACACCACTCTCTCCTTTGAAAGTCCAGAGATGTTTAGGTGACTTGCCTGTAGAGATAAAAATTGTGCAGGTAATAAGATAACTGATTATGGAATAACCAGTTGATGTATAAGTACTAGTGTAGAATTTTGCTGCAGAATGTTTTTAGGAAATTCCACATTCTTACCATAGCCTATATATGTTTTAATAGTTGAAGATATGCTTCCTCCCCAAATATTCTATTAAATCAATCATGAGCAGTCATTCTGAATGTTGCAGAAATACGATGTTTAGTAGTCTTTATGCATTTATGATTGGTCTAGAAACAGATATAAGGAGTAAACAACCTACTGCATTATTACCAATTCTAGGGTATATCCACATGAAAGCATTTTTAAAAATTTTAGATTTATTGGTATAAACTTAATGAGGCTTAGTTTGTCAATGTACAGTTACTGTATATTGAACAGCACTGTATTCACTTAATATTTATTAAAGGTACTGACACAACTTTTATCAGCAAGCAGAGCAGAAATATCTAGTAAAAGTATAAAGAAGACTTAACAGAAGTAGAAGAATTTCTTAAAACTCCTTAAGAATAACAAAAAGTTCTATTTTTTGAGTCCAAGGAGATGGTCTAGATGAGGGGCCAAATCTATCTAGTGTGCCACCTATTTTTTAAATAAAGTTTTACTGGAACATAGCCATACTCATTTACTTTACCGTCTGTGGCTGCTTTCATTGTACAGAGGCAAAGCTGAGTAGCTGCAGTAGACATCTTGTGGTTCACAAAGCGTAAAACAATTCTCTATATTTTTTGCCAACTCCTCTTTTTGACTATACTGTTAAGAAGAGAGCCTTAAAAGTAATCTAAGGTAAGCACTTTTGGTGGTGGAAGTAATCAGTTCTTAACCATATTTATATCCTGAAATTATAATCCTTCTAACAACAGAAAACTTTGGATTTATTTTTAGTTTAATAGTCTGATAGTCTTAAAACTTAGGTTGATAAATTACCTTTTCTTTTTAGGCATGTCCCTTTCGTACTCCACAAAGTCAAAAACTAACTTAGATATAATGTCATCAACAACTTGATAGTGATTACTCTGTGCAAAGTTTCTGTGTTGCTCACTCAGAAGATGCTAAAACAAAAAAGTATATAATAATTATATTTTAAAAGCAATAGATACTTTTTTGTTCAGGTTTTCTAATATTTTCTTGCACTTAAAATTAAGTTTCTAATAACTACTCCAAAGAAATATCCTTTATCAGAACTTAAAATAAGTAGAATAAAAGTTATCTCTCAGAAACCACTAAAACTACTTTGGTTTTCAGTCTTCCATTTTCCAATGAGAAGAATCAAGTACTAATGAATTTGTGGTTTTAAGGGAACTGAAAATGAGGGAGTTACATCAGAAAATGAAATAAAGCTGAAGAAAAACAGAAACACTGAGCATTTAGAGTATGCTATGAGCATTTAGAGTATGCTAATATTTTTGGAAAGACTTCTCTTTACTACATTATTTTATCCTTATATAATTACCACCAAGTAGTAAGTTAGGTAAAGCTTATAAAATATTAAAATACATGAAATGTTATTTAACATATAAGAACCCAAAATAAGAATCTAGAAGATATATTAAAAAGAAAAAAAGTACAACTAATGCTGGGAATAAAAACAACATTTTTGAGATAAGCAAATAATCTCAATTACCCAGTACTTATGACAGAGAGTACCGAGACGGCCTTCTTCATTTTAAGGGTGGTCAAGAACAAAGTCAACAAGTTCAGTGTATTGAGATAAAACTTAGACGAAATATTTTTGAGAAAGTTCAGCTTTTGATTAAAAATAATTTAAAACTATTTTCCTCCTTTATTAGATAAACTGAACACAAAAATGTGACACAAACTTCTGTTATAAAACAATTTATAAATTCAATTTAGAGTCTAAATTCAATTTAGAGTCTGAAGACAGAGGTATAGTTTATGAATCAGATATTTCAAGTACTTTTTCTCAACGTTCCCACTATCTTCTACCAAAACCAAGTACCAAAACAGACCTAACTATTATTTTAACAATTAACATTCAAACAATAACAGCTAATATTTAACAAGCACAGTGCCAGGTATTGTCTAAAGTCACAGAGGCAGGAAGCCAGGATTCAAACCTGGGCTAGCCTGGATCCAAAGCTCTTTTGCTTTTTTTTTAATCAGTTTACAAATGTAATTGTTCCCATCTTCTCTTCAGACCACATACATTTTCATCTATTTCTCTTTCTGCTATTGCAAAAAAAAGTCTCCACTTTCTTCTCATCCTCCCATTAGTAGATCTCTTGCCCATTTGTAAATTGCTAAGGACTGAAATACTGCACTTCACAGCCATGGCCCTTCATCTCCTCTGTCTCTCCCAACATCCAATCAATTAGCAAGCCTCCTTGGCCTTAAATCACATCCACAGTCTCACCATGTCTGACCACTTCTGCTACCATTGTTTAGTCCACCAATATCTGTTCTTTGATCCCATCAGTTTACTTTACCATTTCTGCATTGCTTATTTCAACATTCACAAGTCTGTCCCCTCAAAGTCACACAGGTCTCTACTCAGATATCACCTGATCAATTAGGAATTCCTTGTCTAATCTAAATAAACAGCAAGATCTTCTATTCCTGCTTTCTCATAGCACTGATGTAATGTTCTCTATATATGCCTCACTATTCTTTTATCCTACGGTTACCTCTTTCTCCTCCCCTTCCACAGAATGTATCTTCACGAGGGTCAGGAATTGGTCTCTTTTGTATGATGCTTTTCACTCAGAGCAGTGATTGGTACACAGTAACCGCTCAATAAATATTTGTTGACTGGATAAAAATGACTTTTCAATATATATTTCCCCAGTTGGGGTTCTTAAAATATAAGATAATTCTATCAAAAAGAAGTATATGCTACTTCATAATTACAAAGCTACCAACCACAATCAAAAGAATAAGCTAAAATTTATACAGCAGATATTATTCATAGTTCTGGAAACATCAACCCCCTGAATACAAAATCATATTTACAATGTCAAGATCTTCATATTTCTGCAAGCAACATTCACAATATCCCTTTTTTTTCTTCTCTTTTAACTGGAATTGAACTGGAATTCCACCACATTTATCACCATCTGTTTGGATCCTGATAGAAATACATGGTAAAAGATTAACTACTGAACACAGGGAATACTTAAAAAAAAAATTTACAGTCCTAGACTTTAAACAACATCTGCTATAATCTGCAGAGATTTATATAAACAAATACTTCTAACCATTTTTCTTTTTAAGAAAATAAGCAAAATGAGAATTTAATGATTATTCAGGAATTATCTCATCACTGAAGAGAAACAAGGTATTTTAATAATTTTTAAGTATTTTTTAGCTTCTCCTCTCAAACCCCAATCTAAAGTGTCTAAATGTGACACAATGAAAAAAATTCAGACTTTAAATCTAGCAAAGGGGCATGAAAAATATCCAAAGGAGAAACCTTAATAGTGATCACTCACACATACACCCCCCCCCACAGCATTAAATGAATTATTTAAAGTATTTATTAAAAAGATTAAAAACTGCTTGAAGGTAAAACCAACCTTAGTTTAACTTGAGTTTGCTTTTGGGTGCTAGATGGCTTCTCTGCATCAAATGGGCTGGAGGGCTTCTGAATAGAATAGTTTATAAAAGGCATATTGGTCAGCTGAAGATAAAATGGCCTATAAAGCCTAAAAGAGTATAAAAACAAACACATGAGAATCTTTATGATGAAAGAAAACATGCTTTAAGTCTTATATTTTAAAATCATATAATTCCTCTGAAGTCTGAAACAATAGAAATCAGTTAAAACTTACTATCTTTCAGTTCAGTTCAGTTCAGTTGCTCAGTCGTGTCCGACTCTTTGCGACCCTTTGAATTGCAGCACGCCAGGCCTCCCTGTCCATCACCAACTCCTGGAGTTCACTCAAACTCATGTCCATCGAGTCGGTGATGCCATCTAGCTATCTCATCCTCTGTCATCCCCTTCTCCTCCTGTCCCCAATCCCTCCCAGCATCAGTCTTTTCCAATGTGTCAACTCTTCGCATGAGGTGGCCAAAGTACTGGAGTTTCAGTTTTAGCATCATTCCTTCCAAATAACACCCAGGACTGATCTCCTCTAGAATGGACTGGTTGGATCTCCTTGCAGTCCAAGGGACTCTCAAGAGTCTTCTCCAACACCACAGTTGGAAAGCGTCAATTCTTCAGTGCTCAGCTTTCTTCACAGTCCAACTCTCACATCCATACATGACTACTGGAAAAACCATAGCCTTGACTAGATGGACCTTTGTTGGCAAAGTAATGTCTCTGGCTTTTGAATATGCTATCTAGGTTGGTCATAACTTTCCTTCCAAGGAGTAAGCGTCTTTTAATTTCATGGCTGCAATCACCACCTGCAATGATTTTGGAGCCCAGAAAAATAAAGTCTGACACTGTTTCCACTGTTTCCCCATCTATTTGCCATGAAGTGATGGGACCAGATGCTATGATCTTAGCTTTCTGAATGTTGAGCTTTAAGCCAACTTTTTCACTCTCCTCTTTCACTTTCATCAAGAGGCTTTTTAGTTCCTCTTCACTTTCTGCCATAAGGGTGGTGTCATCTGCATATCTGAGGTTATTGATAGTTCTCCTGGCAATCTTGATTCCAAATATTTACTATTTTTAAGAACACAATTCAGTTGTATTAAGTATATTCACAATGTTTTCAGATTCTTAACACCTGTTCATATCTAAAGCTTTCATCTTTCAAAACTGAAACTTTGTATCCATATACAATAAAATAAGTAACTCATTTTCCCTTGTATTAAATATATCCACAATGTTTTTAGATTCTTAACACCTGTTCATATCTATAGCTTTCTTCATCTTTCAAAACTGAAACTTTGAATCCACATATAAAATAAGTAACTCTTTATTCTCCCTTCTCCACCAGACCTTGACAAGCACCATTCTATTTTACTTTGTTTCTATGAATCTGACTACACTAGGTATCTCATTAGATAGAATCATGCAGTAATTTCCTCTTATTTCATTAAGCACAATGTCTTCAGAGTTTATCCATATTGTGGTATGTATCAAAATTTCATTCCTTTTTAAAGTTGAATAATATTCCATTGGGGGCTTCCCTGGTGGCTCAGATGGTAAAGAATCTGCCTGCAATGTGGGAGACCTGGGTTTGATCTCTGGGTTGGGAAGATCCCCTGGAAAAGGGAATGGCAACCCACTCCAGTATTCTTGCCTGGAGATTTCCATGGACAGAGGAACCTGGTGGGCTACAGTCCATGGGGTTGCAGAGAATCAGACATGACTGAGCAAGGCTAAGCATAGCAATATTCCATTGTATATATATATACCATATTATCCATTCATCTGTTGATGAACAAATTTTGGTTGCTTCTGCCTCTTGGCTATTGTGAATAGTGTAGCGCTGCATGCATGTGCAAGTACTTCTTCAAAACTGTGTGTTTCTTTTGGATATATATACTCGGAAGTGGAATTCATGGATCATACAGTTCAGAATTTTTGAGAAATCTCTATATGGTTTTCCTAAGTGGTTACACTATTTTATAATCCTACCAATAGTGCACAAGAGTTCCAGTATCTCCACATCTTCACCAACACTCATTTTTTCTTTTCAAAACAGTAGCCATCCTAATAGTTGTGAGGTATTAGATTTCTTTGGAGAAGGAAATGGCAACCCACTCCAGTATTGTTGCCTGGAAAATCCCATGGACCGAGGAGCCTGGCGGTCTACAGCCTATGGAGTCGCAAAGAGTCGGACACGACTAAGCAACTTCACCGATTTCTTACTGTGGTTTTGATTAGCATTTCTCTAATGATTAGTAATGTTGAACATCTTTTCATACGCCTGTTGGTAATTTGTATATCTCTGAATCAATGTATGAACTTTGCCCCTTTTTCAACTGGGTCATTTGACTTTCTGTTGTTCTTTATAGTAACATCTTATTAGATACATTATTTGCAACTTTCTTCTCCCTTTCCATAGGTTGCCTTCTCATTGTGTTGGGTTCTTTGGGCACAGAAATTTGTAATTTTGATGTAGTAAAATTTAGTTCTTTTTGCTTCTGCTTTTAGTGTCATATCCAAGAAATCAGCACCAATTCCAATGTCATAAAGCTTACTCATGGTTTTTTACCCAAAAGCTTTATAGTTTTAGGTCTCTGATTCATTTTGAGTTAATATTATATATTGCATAAAGTAAGAGTTCAACTTCATTCTTCTCTGCATGTTGCTATCTAGTATTCTCAATTTCATTTATTAAAAAGACTGTCCTTGCCCTACTGAATGCTCTCAGCACCCTAGTCCACAATCATGTGATCATATAAAGATTTGCTTTGGGGCTCTTTCTTCTATTTCATTGGTTCATACATCTGTCTATATGTCAGTACTGAACTGTTTTGATTACTATAGCTTTGTAGTAAGTTTGACATCAGGAAGTACAGACCTCCAACTCTGTTCTTCATTTTCAAAATTACTTTGGGTGTTCAGGGTCCCTTGAGATTCCATATGAACTTTAGGATGGATTTTTCTCTTTCTATAACAACAGTCATTGGGATTTTGATAGGGACCGCACTGAATCTGTAGATCACTTTGGGTAGTACTGACATCTTAAAAATAAGTCTTCCAATCCATGAACATGGACTGTCTTTCTACTTATTGATGCTTCTCTAGGCCTAATTTTAAATTGTACTTTTCTGTCACAGCAGAACATTTAATAAAAAGTGTTCAACGCATCTTTATCACCTCAGTGAGTACCTAAGAGAATTAATCACATGTGTCTAAATGAGTAGTAGAATGTTAAGAGAAATCTAATTCTCCCATGCCAAATTAATTTACTTATGTCTGTAGTCTTCATTAAGATTATGTTACAGAGGTTCAGAATGAGTTTAAGAAAACTATCAACTTAGATGTTATAGTCAGATTTTACATTTCCAAGTAGTAACTAATAATTTCTTTTTCAAAAATGTAAATGCAATCTTTAAGTAAATCTTTAACTAAATTGTATGGTATTACATTCAGCCAGAGAAGGGTTATTTGAAGTACTGAAAAATGAGTTGGTCTCATGGTTGCTCTAAACTATATTTTTAAGTAATTATTATCTAAAACCTACTGAAACTAAATTCAGTCCTCAAACACAAAGTAATTAATGCTTTTTAAAAAATTTTAAATTGAAGGATAATTGCTTTACAGAATTTTGTGGTTTTCTGTCATACATCAACAAGAATCAGCCATAGGTACACCCATGTCCCCTCCCTTCTGGACCTCCTTCCCAGCCCCACCCTTCAGCCTGTCTCAGAGGCATGTTTGAGTTCCCTGAGTCATACAGCAAATTCCCATTGGCTATCTGTTTTACATATGGTACTGTAAATTCCTGTTACTCTCTCCATAGATCTCCCTTTCTCCCTCCTCTCCTCCTACCGTGTCCATAGGTCTGTTCTCTATGTCTGCTCCATTGCTGCCCTAATGCTCCTTTTTGAAACTGTGCCACGTGCATATTAGTATCATGTAAATCTAACATAAAGGGCCCTAAGAGTATTAGTGGAAATAGCTTAATTAGATTTTCTCCTTTAATCAAATATTTTCTCCTTTTAAATCATACAGATTGAATTCAAGATACTTACTGGCTCATATCTTCCACCTTTACAAAAGGCTTTTTGAGTCTACCTGCTTGGGAATATATAAAGTATGATATTAGGTACTTACAAATCCAGAATTTTTAAAAATTTTTTAACAAAACTTCTTGGGCTAAAATAATCCAACTATGTATCCATTACCCATTTCATTTCAGTTTGAAATTTTCAGCTTCAGGTAAGGTATCTTATAATTATAAATCCATTTCCAAAATAACAAACTCTCTGTCTATATTCTGAAATTCTTAAACTGAATCAATCCCTCAAAGGATCTACAAGTAGAATTCAGGAGAATTTTGAGCTAAAAACAGGAAAATTTGAATTTCATGTTTACTAGTCTCTAAACGAAATTCAACATTTCCTCCAATTCTGCACATAACTAAGGGCCACAGTAGTATTAGCAGTGCTTCTAATTTTGATACCAGTTGAACATTTCCATATCATATTAGTTACTACAAATATTTCAAGGCATCATTTACACTCATCATTTAAAAACCGAATTACAGTAGCAATTATAATCTCTGGTAGAACTTTTTAATGTGTAATAAAAACAAGTATATAACTATTGTACACTGAAAAATATTCTGATAACTGAATTTCAATATCATTTATTTTCTTAGTAATATGATGAATTAAAAATGTATAAAAAATTATTCCAACAAAAGCCCGCAGGCTTCACCAGACAGCCATAGGGTAAAAGGCTACCAACCCACTGAATAAGTCATTTAAAGGGTTGGTTACATGATTTTTCAGTAGACTTTTTAAGTTTGTTCTATTTTCTAGCAAAACATGCACACTTAAGAAAATCAAAATACCTACTTTTTGTTTTCTGAGTGCCAACACCTACTCTCTTCCCCTGGAGAGGTGGGGGGAAATATAGATATATAGTGAAAACACTGGGCTTGAAAAGGGAAAACAGGTACTACAACTGTTCAATATCCTTAAAATTAAAAAACCATATAGAAAAAGAACTATATAAAGGAAGGCTGATTACTGTAGTTTCATGGGGGAAAAAAACGAGAAAAAGCTGCTTTTTAAAATCAGTTCAACCAAAGAAATGAAAGGAAACAAAGATGATTCAAGAATTAAAGATCTTAACCACTGGTATGGAACTTAGTAACCCAAGCTTACTTTTACAGTACACCCAACACATACCTTGCATTTTAGCTATAATTGGTTTTTATCTTCACAGAAAGAAATCAACCAATAATGAAAAAGCATGGTTAAAAGAATAATCTAAAAATAGTCATGTTAATTATTTTTATGTCCTTATTCAGCAAAACCTTTGTGATAAACTCATCAAAGAATTATTAAAAAATTTATTAGCCTGTTAATTCTAGTCAAGATGGAATATATTCTATATGGTCACTCCCCATATGAAGTGATGACAATAAAAACTGGACAAAATTCAATGAACTACTACTTGAGGACTAAAAGTAAACAAAAGTAGGTGTACTGCAGAAGAAGTCAAAATTATCTTTAAGGGTAAGGGGATGGGGGATATTTTTTCTATTCTCCTACTCTCTTTTCTCTTGCAATGCTTCTTGAAGAATGGACCTCTAGTCCTGAGATTGGCAGCAATAGCAGAGTCAGTGGCTGTAACTCCTATACAAACCTCATCTTTTTGGCTACAAAGAGCCAGGAAAGAGTACAAAGGGAATCCCTGTATTATTTCCTCTTTCTTTTTTCCCTCAGTTTTGACATGAGAGTGGACCCCAGTTAAGACACTGCAGCTGTAAAGGTGCCACAGGCAGCCAAACTTGGAAGCAACCAAGATGTCTTTCAGAAAGTAAATGGGTAAATTGTGGCACATCCAGACGGTGGAATATTCAGCAACAAAAGGAAATGAGCTATCAAGTAACAAAACAATATGGAGGAACTTTAAATGCCTATTAGTAAGTGAAGAAGCCAATCTGAAAAGGCTAAAGACTGTATGATTTCCAACTCTACTGCATTTTGGAAAAGGTAGAACTATGAGAGTAAAATGATCAGTCTTGCAAGGAAATATCGTTAATTGGCTATCACAGGATCCTTCCAAAATAGCTATCCAACCAGGTTCCTCTTCTATTAGTTATTTCTCAGTCATGTTCCAAACTCTTAAAAATAAAATCTAACTCTACATAGTGTTCAAAGACCTATCTTAACCTACTAACCTTTCTAGCTTCATTTATCACTTTCACACTCAAAGATCAGGTTGTATTATACTACAGAAAATTTTCCAAACATGCCATCTTACATATGGCTTCATGTCTTTATATACATTCTTCTATAAAATTTATTTACCATTTAGATTCATTCAACAATTGAGTGAAAAAAAACCAGACCACAAAAGAATGTTGTGAGATATGACAACTATGAGAAAGCAAAGGGATGAGAGAAGTTCCAGATGAAAATAAGTTCAAGGAGGAAGTGAACAGTAGCTGAGAGAACCAATATGACTGGTTTTTAAAAAGTGCACACCTGAAATGCCAAATTGGTCAGTAGTACAGGTTGAAAAGTGAATGGGAAGTGTAAAAGTGGAAATGTCAAATGCCTGGATGATATAAAGATTAAATAGTAGGTAGGGATGTGAGGTCAAGGAAGTTTTTATTGTATTTATTGTTTTAAAGGACAGAAGAGGTTTGTTTTAAAGGATCATGAAGGCAAGATTCTATACAGAGGCTTTGTCAAGGAAGCTAGTCAAGAGAGAAGAAACGGAAGATGTAGAGCATTAGGTCTAACAGACGTTAATGCCCAACACACTTATTTAACAAATATTTTGAGGTTAGGCCAGATAGTCATACTATATGACAGAAATTAGAGAACTTGATAAGTAAGCCTCCTTATTTGTGTTCCTGAAAGGAGTGTATTATACACATTAGGAGCTTCTCATGCAATATGTCAGTCATGGTGTTTTCTTTCAGAATGAACAAAAATATCTGTTCTTTTGGCTCCAGTAGCCATCAAAGAGGAAATGGCAACCCACTCCAGTGTTTTTGCATGGAGAATCCCAGGGACGGGGAAGCCTGGTGGGCTGCCGTCTATGGGGTCACAGAGTCGGACACGACTGAATCGACTTAGCGGTAGCAGCCATCAAAGAAGAAAATAAAACTATGCCAACCATCCCTGAGACAACTTTCACCGTATGAGTAAATCCTAAAGTGATAGGCAATAATTTATTCAGATAACAGAATATGTATACAGTATACATGATTACCCCTTGTATATTCTGGCAGTAATATTTTCCACTTGGCAAAAAAGTTTATAGATACATAACTAAAAACCAAGCTTAATCATTTTCTCTAATTAGTTTAAAAATTAAGGAAAATAACATACCACATCTCTTGCAGAAGTGCTTGACTTCTTGAGTAAATACAATTCCTTTTTCCTTTGTTCAATGTAATATCTAATGTCTTTTTTAAAAGAAAGAAGGGTTTAAGATTAGCATTTTTGCCTTTGCAGTTAAACACTGCTACTTTCTTAAAATTGTACTAAGTTTAGATGAAAGAATTAATGTTACAGGTATGTCTTACTATTAAACTCTCACTATCTAAAATTAGGAAGCAAGAGACAGATAGACACTTAGAGCAAATACTGTCAAAAACAGTAATAAAATCCTTACCATCAATATGAAGAATTTTTACTCCCCATGATAAGGCATTAGATAATATACTGTTTGAAGGAATAAAGTCCTGTTAAAAAAAAAAAGTTTGACAGATTTTCTAGGAAATTACTATTTTAAATGAGCTAAATTAAAAATATTATTGAAGTTTAATATCACTTATGGTTATTCAGAACAGACTCTACACAATTACAATAACCATGAGGACAGCAGTTTTTCCTTCTGGAATTTCTAAAACCATTCCTGATTAATACACTCTGATATTCTTGACAATGTACCCTGTAGCCTTACAGTTAATAGTTTCAAGAAATTATTTTGTTTTAAATCACAGAATGCCACAAGCTTCAGAAGTGTCCAGTAATACTTTAAAAGGCCACAAGATGGAGGTGTTACTTCATGAAAAGCATAAAACAAGACACATGCTGATATTTAGGCTTTTTCTATTAAAAATGAGGAAAAGATTTCAGGAACATCTCTATTTTATATTTCAGTTTCTAGTAACAGAATAAACACTGTGAATTTTTAAAAAATTCCTACTTACATGGTCCTTGATAGCTTTTTCAACTAATAATTTTCCTCTGCTCAAACACACCTATAGAAAGACCAAAGAACAACCAAACTATAGTTATACATAGTGCCTTACTGGAAAAAATTTTAAAAAGACAAAATGAGCAAAAGTAGATAAAATTTAAAAATGAATTTTAATATAAACATGAGCTTTAAAATACATACATTTTATTTACACAAGTCTTAATTACCATCAGCGTAATAAATATATGGTAAAAACTGATCCCCTTACAGTCTTTGTTTGCAATTAGATTTCTGATGAAAAAGTTTGTTTCTTCTTTTTTAAGTAGAGCAACTGAACTCAGCTGAATGAGATCCAAGGTCAGTTCTGTAGTAAAAGTTATTCAACGTGAAAAATAAAATAGACTGATTTGAGATTCCGTCTGTAATTAAATGTAAGTTTACATTTTTAATTTCTTGTTTAACTGAAGACCTAATGATATGAGTAGACTGGATATATTGGTTTTTACACAGCTTCAGTTTTAAATAAGACATTAGGAAAATTAGTTGAAATGCTATCAGCAGCAACTAATTTGGAACTAGTCACGGTTGTACAACCTTGTTCCTCAAAAAAAGCAGGAACTGAAAGAATGTATGAGGCTTCCTAGGTCTCTCCTTCTTTGACTTTTTTCTTCTATATATTTGTCTCTTTTTTCCCAAGTGATTTCTCTTGTGTAACTCATTTCTCTTACCTGTTCTTCCCTGCCTCCAGGTGTCCCTGCTTCCCAAATGGCTACATGAGGTAAATGGGGACGATATTTAAAATTATTTAATTAATTTCAATTTAAAAATGAGATAAACAGTATTTTTCCAATCTCTTCTGCTTTTCCTAACCAATTAAATCAATTTAATTTACCCTTCACTGTATCTTACAACTTACTGACAACTGAGTGGTAGTGATGTGACTGAACGCAGGAGGAGAAGGGGACAACAGAGGATGAGATGGTTGGATGACATCACCGACTGGATGGACATGAGTTTGAGTAAACTCCAGGAGTTGGTGATGGGCAGAGAAGCCTGGCGTGCTGCAGTCCATGGGGTCACAAAGAAGTCAGACACGACTGAGCGACTGAACTGAAGTGATGTCAGTAAATCTAGACCAGGGGCTGGCAAACTTTTTCTTTAAAGGGCCAGACAGTACATGTTCATATGACTCTGCAGGCCATATAGTCTCTGTTGCAACTATCCCACTCTACTTTTATAGCAGTAAAGCAATCAGTCAATACCTATATGAATGGGTATGTCTGTATTCCAATAAAACTTTTATTTATGAACAATGAAATTTGAATTTCATATAACTGCCAATTGTCACAAAGTATTCTTTTTGAATGTCCCCTCAACCATTTGAAAATGTACATGCCTAGCTTGCACGCTATAAAAAAATCGGCAGCAGGCTGCATTTGGCCCCTGGGCTACTGTTTGTTTACTATGCTCTGAAACAAACAAAAGGCATCTATTCCTTCTTTAAAAAATGACCTGCTGTCATCTTTTAGTTGTAAATTACTCTAAACATAAGTCATCACTAAATGCAAGGGTGTATTTTAGGAATCAGAGTATGATTGTGCTCAGTCAACCAGTCATGTCCAATTCTGTGCCACCCCATGTATTGTATGTAGCCTGCCAGGCTCCTCTGTCCATGGAATTTTCCAGGCAAGAATATTGGAGTAGGTTGCCATTTCCTCCTCTAGGGGATCTTCCCAACCCAGGGTGTGAACCTGTGTTTCCTGCATTGGCTGGCAGATTCTTTACCATTGCACCACCTGGGAAGCCCCCTGGAGTAGGACTATATAGTATTATTAGGAGAAAAAAATCACCATTCTATATACAACAGCAGCCTTATGGACAACTAGAAAGCCACATTTAATGTAGATACACTTAATGTAGATATTATTCTACCTAGGTGAACTCTGCTGTCAGCCCACTCTTAATTATAACATCCTATAGACTTTCAGGGGCTTCCCTCATAGCTCAATTGGTAAAGAATCTGCCTGCAATGCTGTAGACCCTGGTTCGATTCCTGGGTCGGGAAGGTCTGCTGGAGAAGGGATAGGCTACCCACTCCAGTATTCTGGCCTGGAGAATTCCATGGACTGTAGAGTCCATGGGGTGGCAATGAGTCGGACACAACTGAGCAACTTTCACTCACTCATGCATAGCCTTTCAGAGTCTCAAAGCATATTTAAGAGACTTACTGTATCTGGAGACTTAAATGAACTTCCATCATGGCTGGGATGAGGTGATGTGGTTTCCGCAGTATTCGCAGATTCTGGACTTGGTATAGGAGAGATTCGTCCCAAGGTTTGTGCAAATTTAGCTTCCTTTTTATTTGAAATAAGATAACTGATATCTTTGCTGAGAAATTCTTCAACTCGCTAAAGGAAAAAAAAAATATTTTTAAGGAACTCATATAAACCATTAACTGTTTCATATGCTAGGCACAATAGGAAATGTCAATCTGAAACATATTCAATATTTTCTAAATTTCTATGCTGTATTATTCTGAGCCTTGAGTCCTGAGAAAGTACAAGGGGAGTTCTAACAACCCAAGAACAGCATGTAGTTTATATATAATAATTAGTTTAATCCACATAACCCATGGTACTGGAGAAGAAAATAGAAGAGAAGTGAAGGCACCTACCTGAGGTTACGCCAGTCATAAAGGAACTTGAATAAAGGTATTTTTTTCTTAACCTTAAAAAAATTTTTTTTAATTGACGTATAGCTGATATACAATGTTGTGTGAACACAGGTATTCTGATTCACGTTGATGCTCTAAAGCAGAACTGTCCAGTAGAATGCATTGTAATGATGGAAATGTTCTTTATCACCATTGTTCAATATGGTAGCCATTGCCACATGGAGTACTTGAAATGTAATGTGATTGAGCAAATGAATTTTAACCTGGTTAATTTTAGTTACCTTAAATTTCAGTAGCCAATTGGCTAATGGCTACAGTAATGGACAGCACAATTCAAACTCATAAAGTTATAATATTTTTCCATAAGAGAAACTATTAAAAGATAGGAAACCTTTACCCTTAAGAGTGTATGACTATTTTGAAGAGAATTTCCCTAGTCTGAAAACCACTGCCTGAATTAATAAACACATATACCAAAGTCAATGCTGAAAATCACTCCCATTCAAAGGTAGGAAAATTAACTATTTGCATAAATGAAGCTAAAAATATTTTAAACAGCTGTATCTAATTTCTACAGCATCTCACAACATAAATGAGGATAATAAAAGTGAAACAAACTATGTAATAATGACTTAATTTCATCTAAGCATTACATAGAATTTGTCGCTAAGACCAGCAGCTGCCTTGGTTAAATACAAATCACTACGTCTTTTTCTGAATAACATTTTCATCACCAGTAAATAAAGTACATTTATATATGCCAAGGATTACAAACTCAAATGCCTACAAGGGTCATCAAGAATGCAAATGAACAATTACATATCAAATACTCTTAAAAAATTTTTTTTTCATAAATATGTGGGCCCTCACACTAACAGAAGTCCCAGTTTTTCAAGAGAAGCCCAATCTCCCACGTTTTAAAAAAAACCCAAAAAAACTGTGATAAAATATTTAACAATATTTTCCTTTTAGACCATTTTTGAGTGTACAATAGAGTGACATTGAGTACATTCACAATGTTTTAATAACCATCCCATTATCAATTAAGATCATGGCATCTGGTCCCATCACCTCATGGCCAATAGAGGGGGAAACAATGGAAAAAGTGACAGACTATTTTTTGGGGGTCCAAAATCACTGCAGATGGTGACTGCAACCATGAAATTAAAAGACGCTTGCTCCTTGGAAGAAAAGCTATGACCAACCTAGACAGCATATTAAAAAGCAGAAACATTACTTGGCCAACAAAGGTCCGTTCAGTCATTGCTATGGGTTTTCTAGTAGTCATGTATGGATGTGAGAGTTGGACTGTGAAGAAAGCTGAGCACCGAAGAATTGATGCTTTTGAACTGTGGTGCTGGAGAAGAGAGTCCCTTGGACTGCAAGGAGATCCAACTAGTCCATCCTAAAGGAAATTAGTCCTGAATATTCATTGGAAGAACTGATGCTGAAGCTGAAGCTTTGGCCACCTAATGGGAAGAACTGACTCATTGGAAAAGACCCTGATGCTGGGAAAGGCTGAAGGCGGGAGAAGGGGATGACAGAGGATGAGATGGTTGGATGGCATTACTGACTTGATGGACCTGAGTTTGAGTAAACTCTGGGAGTTGGTGATGAACAGCAAAGGAGTCGGTCACAACTGAGCAACTGAACTGAACTATTGATTTCTAGAACTTGATCATCATTGTAAGCTGAAACTGTACCCACTGAACAGTAACTCCCCATTACCCCTCCCACCAGCCTTTTTATCTCTTTTAATCTCTACTTCCTATTTCTGTGAATCTGACAATTCTGTCATTGGTTAGTCACTAAGTTGTGTCCAACTCATTTATGACCCCATGGACTGTAATCAGCCAGACTTCTCTGTCCATGGGATTTCCCAGGCAAGAATACTGGAGTGGGTTGCCATTTCCTTCTCCAAGGGATCTCCCCCACACAGGGATCAAACCCATATCTCCTGCACTGCAGATGGATTCACTGCTGAGCCATCAAGGAAGTCTCTTGACAATTCTAGGTAGTTCATATAAGTAGAATCCTGTAGTTATCTTTTTGGGTCTGATTTATTTCATGTAACAGTGTTTTCAAGGTTTGCCCATGATGTAGCATGGAACAGAATTCCATACCTTCTCAGTGTTGAATAATATTCCAACCACAACGGTGTGATCACTCACCTAGAGCCAGACATCTTGGAATGCAAAGTCAAGTGGGCCTTAGGAAGCATCACTACCAACAAAGCTAGTGGAGGTGATGGAAATCCAGTTGAGCTATTTCAAATCCTAAAAGATGATGCTGTGAAAGTGCTGCACTCAATATGCCAGCACATTTGGAAAACTCAGCAGTGGCCACAGGACTGGAAAAGGTCAGTTTTCATTCTAATCCCAAAGAAAGGCAATGCCAAAGAATGTTCAAACGACTGCACAACTGCACTCATATCACATGCTAGCAAATAACGCTCAAAATTCTCCAAGCTAGCCTTTAACAGTACGTGAACAGAAAACTTCCGTATGTTCAAGCTGGATTTAGAAAAGGGAGAGGAACCAGAGATCTAATTGCCAACATCCTTTGGATTATCAAAAAAGCAAGAGAGTTTCAGAAAAACATCTATTTCTGCTTTATTGACTATGCCAAAGCCTTTGACTGTCTGGGTCACAACAAACTGTGGAAAATTCTTCAAGAGATGGGACTACCATATCACCTAAACTGTCTCCTGAAAAATCTGTATGCAGGTCAAGAAGCAACAGTTACAACTGGACATGAAACAACAGACTGATTCCAAATTGGGAAAGTAGTACGTCAAGGATGTATATTGTCACCCTGCTTATTTAACTTATATACAGAGTACATCATGAGAAATGCTATACTGGATGAAGCACAAGCTGGAATCAAGATTGCTGGGAGAAGTATCAATAACCTCAGACATGCAGATGACACCACTCTTAAGGCTAAAAGCAAAGAACTAAAGAGCCTCTTGTTGAAAGTGAAAGAGTAGAGTGAAAAAGTTGGCTTAAAACCCAACATTCAGAAAACTAACATCATGGCATCTGGTCCCATCACTTCATGGCCAATAGATGGGGAAACAACAGAAACAGTGACAGACTTTACTTTTTTGGTATCCAGTATCACTGCAGATGGTGACTGTAGCCAGGAAATGAAAAGACACTTGCTCCTTGGAATAAAAGCTATGACCTAGACAGCATATTAAAAAGAAGAAACATTACTTTGCCAACAAAGGTCCGTCTAATTAAAGCTATGGTTTTTCCAGTAGTCGTGTATGGATGTGTGGGACTAGAAAGAAAGCTGAGCACCAAAGAATTGATGCTTTTGAACTGTGGTGTTGGAGAAGACTCTTGAGAGTCCCTTGGACTGCAAGGAGATCCAACAAGTCCATCCTAAAGGACATCAGTCCTGAATATTCATTGGAAGGACTGATGCTAAAGCTGAACATCCAATATTTTGGCCATCTGATGCGAAGAGTTGACCCATTTGAAAAGACCCTGATGCTGGGAAAGATTGAAGGCAGGAGGAGAATGGGACGACAGAGGATGAGATGGTTGGATGGCATCACCGACTCAATGGACATGAGTTTGAGTAAGCTCCAGGAGCTGGTGATGAACAGGGAAGCCTGGCATGCTGCAGTCCATGGGGTCGCAAAGAGTCCGACACAACTAAGCGACTGAACTGTACATATAAACCACATTTACCCATTCATCTGCTTATTAATATCTGTTTTTTTCCCCCACCTTTTGGTTACTGTGAGTAATGCTGTTCTGGACATGGGTATATAAATTATCTCTTCAAGATGCTTTCAGTTCTTTTGGATATATACCCAGAAGTGGAATTGCTTGAACATAATAATTCCTTTCTTTATTATTTTGAGGAAACAACATGTTTTCCATAGTAGTTGCACCATTTTACAATCTGACAGTGCACAAGGGTCCCAGTTTCTCTACATCCTCACTGACACCTATGTTGACAGTCGCTGTCCTAATGGATGTGAGGTGGTAACACACTGCTTCTTTGGACTGACATATAGTTAATTTACAATGTTGTGTTAGTGTGTGGTGTACAGCAAAGTGATTCAGTTACACATTCATATATATATTCTTTTTCATATTCTTTTCTATTATAGTATATTACAAAATACTGAATATAGTTCCTGTGCTATACAGTAGGAACTTGTTTAATTTTAAGTTGGTTTTCTATGTCTGTCTTACTGGGGTCTTGATTTGCAGTTCCCTTTATTTTTTTGGGCTCCAAAATCACTGCAGATGCTGACTGCAGCCATGAAATTAAAAGACACCTACTCCTTGGAAGGAAAGTTATGACCAACCTAGATAGCATATTCAAAAGCAGAGACATTACTTTGCCAACAAAGGTCCATCTAGTCAAGGCTATGGTTTTTCCGGTAGTCATGTATGGATGTGAGAGTTGGACTGTGAAGAAAGCTGAGCACCGAAGAATTGATGCTTTTGAAGTGTGGTGTTGGAGAAGACTCTTGAGAGTCCCTTGGACTTCAAGGAGATCCAACCAGTCCATTCTAAAGGAGATCAGTCCTGGGTGTTCTTTGGAAGGACTGATGCTAAAACTGAAACTCCAGTACTTTGGCCACCTCATGTGAAGAGTTGACTCATTGGAAAAAACTCTGATGCTGGGAGGGATTGGGGGCAGGAGGAGAAGGGGACGACAGAGGATGAGATGGCTGGATGGCATCACTGACTGGATGGACATGGGTTTGGGTGGACTCCGGGAGTTGGTGATGGACAGGGAGGCCTGGCGTGCTGCAATTCATGGGGTTGCAAAGAGTCGGTCACAACTGAGCGACTGAACTGAACTGAATAGTGATGTGGCACATCTTTTCTTGTGCTTATTGGCCATTTATATATATCTTCTTTAGAGAAAGGTCTACTCAAGTCGTTGCCTCATTTTTGAACTGGGTTGATTTTTGTTGAGTTGTACTCTTTATAGTTTGGATATTAATCCATCAACAGATATTGCAAACAGAAAAAAGTTGCAAAATTTTTCTCTCTCATTATGTGGGCTGTCTTTTTTACTCTTGACAGTAGTCCTCTGATGCACAAAACCTCATTTTTATTAAGTCGAATTTATCTATTTTTTTTCATTTGTTGTCTGTGTTTTTGGTATGATAGTCAAGGAATCAATGCCAAATCTAATACCATTAAGATTTTCCCCAATACTTTCCTCTATGGGTTTTAGCTCTTACGTTTTAGATCTTGATCCATTTTTAATTAACTGCATCATATAATGTACAGTAAGGGTACAACTTTATTCTTCTGCATGTTGATATTCAGTTTTCCTAGCATTTGTTGAAAAGATTATCCTTTCCCCATTGAATGGTCTTGGCAACCTTGATGAAAATCAGGTGACTATGAGAGGATTTCTGGTTTCTCTCTTCTATTGTATTGGTTTGTATGTCTGTCATTATGCTGCTGCTGCTAAGTCACTTCAGTCGTGTTGGACTCGTTGCGACCCCATAGACAGCAGCCCACCAGGCTTCCCTGTCCCTGGGATTCTCCAGGCAAGAACACTGGAGTGGGTTGCCATTTCCTTCTCCAATGCATGAAAGTAAAAAGTGAAAGTGAAGTCGCTCAGTCGTGTCTGACTCATTATGCTAGTACCCACATTTCCTACACCTCTTGTAACTCTTTAGTAGTGAACAAAATATCTTTCATAGTCTGGTCCCAATGTAACATTGTTTCTTGCTATTTCCCCCATCTAAATCCCAAGATCAAGTCATACTCTATTATTAACAGCTGCTCAAACCACACATACATATATTTTATGTATGCTCTTTCTTCTATTTAGTTCGTTCATTCTACCTGGTATATTCCTACTAGGCTTTCAAGATTCAGCTCAAACTTTATCATTGCTATAAATTGTAAAAGGCAGAGTTAATAATTTCCATTTCTGTATTCTAATGGCAATTTCTACATAATTTCTGATAAAGCACTGACAGTGCTATACTGCAATTTATTTATTTAGGCGTCTGATGTTCCTATAGGCCGAGAATTCATAGAGGATTAGACTACATCTAATTTTTGCATCCCTGTCATCTTAAAAAGTGCTACCATATGGGAAACACTGGTGGAATAATTTCTGAATGAATTTCCATATGTTCAAATCATAATCAATCTTCAAAGCTGAGTTCAAATTGTGTCCATATAATGGCCTCCAAGGTTCCTCAGTTGGAAATAATCTTTCCCTTTTAACATTGTTATATAACAATTGTAACAATGCCATCTCTACTTGATTAGAAATTGCAGGTGGACTAGGTATCAGATTCATTTTTGAATCTACCAAAAAAGTTAATACTGGGTCCTGTACCATTAACTTAGTTTTGTCAGTCTTTATTAGCTATTATTGAATCTAGGTCTTTAAAAGTGTAAACTCAAAATTTATTTTCTAATGACTCAAAGGTTACACTGAACATCAAAAACAAGTAACTTTATCCTCAAGTCCATGATATGGTAAGGTATCTGACCCTGTATCTCTTTTCTTTCCCAACTCTCTTATTTTAGCCCACACTGTTTAGACATGGGCCTTTATATGGATGGTTTTACAATAGCAGTCTTCCTTTCCACTATTAAAGATATTTTCCCATTATGTCAGACTTTCCTGATGTGCTCTCAGTGGTTTAATTTTCAGAAGTGTATTCTCCAAATAAAAAGTGTATTTAGATGTTTTCACTGACTCAATGGACATGGGTCTAAGCAAGCTCTGGGAGTTGGTGATGGACAGGGAAGCCTGGTGTGCTGCAGTCCACGGGGTTGCAAAGAATCGGACATGACTGAGCGACTGAACCAGATGTTTTCATTAAGATGAGAGAAAAAAATGCATAGACCATTTTAAAACAGACTAACACTGTTAATAGCCTGAGGCAGGATAAATTACAAATGGATAAAGGATTTAAGTAATTATAAAAATAGTAAGCATAATCCTTTCAAGGAATATCTATGGAACTATTTCTTAGAGTTGAATCTTAAAACTTAAGTGTATGGAGGTCAAAGTTCCTTTATAGTTCACATTTGAGATCTTAACAGTCTTTTTCAGTGATAGAAACAGTACTGTGCTAGGGACAGAAATCATGACATCAATGAATTATTGGAAAGGTAGTGTGTTGGGGAGATCAGAATTTGATTTAAAAGTTTTTAAGAGAAATTAAAGAATAATCAAATTCAGTGCAAAATCCACAGCTCTGGGGAAATACGCTCTTCATTTCATTGGCCTACTTCAAACCATTTTAGGATGAAAATTTGATAAAACCAACTCTCAACTATTATCTAATGTATAAGTTAACTCAAAATTTGGTTCTTGCAAGTGTCTCAGGAACTGCTATAGGGATGAGAGCTTCTGTACTGCTCTTTTAGCTAGAGCAGTGGCTTTATACATTGGTCTTCTTAACATGATTTTGTTTGAAGGGCTCCACTGCTAAAAACGCAAATCTAAAATTACTGATTTACATCAGTAGGGTTAATGAGTTTTTCCACTGTAGCCATGGATTCTAGAGGAACAGAATGGTGCAATACAATGTGAGTCTGGAAATTAGGCTGATTCTACCCTGAGCCAGTCACTTAACTTCTCTGAACACTTGAGTACTTACTTTTTAAAATGAAAGGATCCTTTATTTAAAGGTGCTAGGTTACAAAACATAACCTTTAGGAATGCAGTCATATGGTTATTCTGATAACATGCTACTACTATGACAAGTGTGTGACAATGTTTTAGTCTAAGAAAACAGCAAAACAGTAGAATAGTTTTTCAAAGACAGAATAAGTAAAATATCAGTAAATAGTTCCAAAAAACCTCTTACATGTTCAGCAAATTTTTATTCTCATTATGGCAGGATTTACTCATATTATTAAAAAATGCTGCTGCTGCTAAGTCACTTCAGTAATGTCCAGCTCTGTGCGACCCAATGGACGGCAGTCCACCAGGCTCCCCTGTCCCTGGGATTCTCCAGGCAAGAACACTGGAGTGGGTTGCCATTTCCTTCTCCAATGCAGGAAAGTAAAAAGTGAAAGTGAAGTCGCTGAGTCGTGTCGGACTCCTAGTGACCCCATGGACTGCAGCCCACCAGGCTCCTCCGTCCATGGGATTTTCCAGGCAAGAGTACTGGAGTGGGGTGCCATTGCCTTCTCATATTAAAAAATGCTAACCAAGACAAACTCAAAGTACAGCAGGAAGAATCAGGAAATTAAATCTTAACCTTGGCAAAATTTATCCAGTATCGCCCTTAATCCTAAAAAAATCTTGTAATTTATCCAAATTTTCTAATACTCAAATGTATAACGTAGGAAAGAAGCATATTTCCCATATTCATAAACCAAAAGTGGTACCTTAGTGACATTCATTCTTTTGAGTCTGTATCAGTCAAAAGAAACTTTAAATCTTTGTGGTTTAAACAGGTTTTCCTTGTTCTCTAAATACCATCTTATTTATATTTAGCTTCCTAATAATCACAATCAAAGAGCTCCTGCCATCTGAAGGACATCCCAACATTACAATGAAAAGGCAATCAGCAGTTCCTCCAGGACAAGGGTGTCTCATTTTTCACACTGTGAACTTTACACCAGATAGAAACCTGAAAGTTCTGTCAGGTTTCCGAAGTTACATGACTTTGCATTAATGATAAACAGATGATAAAAAATTTAAGCTTGGTAAACAGTGAAAGTGTTAGTTGCTCAGTTGTGTCCAATTCGTTGTGACCCTCGACTGTATAGCCCTCCAGGCTCCTCTGGCCATGGAATTCTCCAGGCAAGAATACTGAAGTAGGTAGCCATTCCCTTCTCCAAAGGATCTCCCCTACCCAGCTATTGAACTTGCGTCTCCTGCATTGCAGGCAGATTCTTTATCTTTTGAGTCATCAGGGAAGCCCCTGGTGCTATATGGTTATACCTTTTTTTTCCAAAAGAAAAATTTTAAATGATTATAAGTTAGAAAGTTTTTCTTTTTGGTCAAAGTGCATGGATTTGACTTACCCCTCCCAGATCCTTAATGTCCTTTTGCAGTTTTTCAGATGTGGTGACAGAAGGTAAGTCAATGTAAAATACTTTACCCCAGAGAGGTTTATATTTGGATTTTTCTGGTTTGTTATCAGTTTTCAGAGATTTCAAAGATGGTCGGTTTTTTTCATTTTTAACTTGGATTCCACCTGTTGTTTAAAAAATTAGAATTAGATCATGCTTTATGCAGACAGAAAATTTTTCAGTTCAGTTCAGTCGCTCAGTCGTGTCCGACTCTTTGCGACGCCATGAATTGCAGCATGCCAGGCCTCCCTGTCCATCACCTACTGTTTAAAAAATAATTTATGTAATAATCATATCACAGAGGGAAAAATATAATCCTACTAATTCAGCATTAACATTTTAATATATTTCCTCTGTAGTGTCACTTAGGATAATGGCAAAATAGTCTTTAAACAGATACTGTATGTCACAAAACGTTTATTGTTCATAGGAACTGATTTGCAGGAAATATTCATGCATTTAATCCTGTTTTATGCATTAAGGCATAGAACTATATAAAACCAATTTCAAAGTTTTCATAGGATGTAAACTCCATGGAGTATTTACTCAACAAATACTTACTGAGCTTCTGGCATTCTGTTGAACACTCAAAACTGGTACTGACCTAGTCCTCAAAGGTTCCTGACTGCTCAAGGTTAAGTTTCATGTAGAGTCAGTGTATATTAAAAAAACTTAACGGTCCACTTGAAGAACCAAATCACCATTTATTTCATTCTTTCTTTTGAAAACAGATCTAAGCTACAAACAGCTGCTTAAAAATTAAAGAACTCAAATCTGTTTATAGTAGGAGACCATGTATACATACTGTACATAAAGACACACACACTATATATTAGGAAGAAACACTTGGAGGCCGGACTACTTAACAAGTGCCTGAAAATGAGAGTTTGCTTTTATTTCTGTTTATAATGTTGAAAACAGCAAAGGTGTGTTTGAAATAAAATACTTTGCTTCAACTTCATAAGACCAAAAATCCGCAATTTAATCAGGAAGCGAAAAGCCCCGAACACATCTGCTTTTAAACCAAGGCTCGATCTGCAGCCTCCAAGGGTCGCAGCATCTGTGGGAGCCCCGGCGGGCTCCCGGGTCCGCACACTGTCTTCTCGTTTTATAATCGACCATACGACGAGGAATTTGGGGCCGAGATCCCTCTGCTCCCTGAACCGTGCCTTCCTTCAGGCCACAGAGCAGGACGCACATGTCAGGCAGAAAAGCAGAGAGCCCCAGGGCGAGAACTCTTTAGAATCAACAATGGAACCAGGAGGGGAGGAAAGGATTAAAGGGACTGCAAACGGAGGAGGGGCTTCCTACCCTGAAAATGTCCTTTGCTGTGGATCCTCATGACTCCGGAGTTCATGGCAGCCGCCCAACACCTACATGCTGGGTTGGGAGAGGGTGTTGCCCCGGGCCGCCGCGAAAACTCGGCTTCTTCGAGGTCCGTTGACCCGCCGGTCGCCTTTCCCCTTCCGCGGGCCACCACACCCACGCAGTAGAGATGCCGCGCCCGCTGGCTTGGTTTCCGGGGCCGAATCCGGCCCCAGAGCGCGGAGAAGGAAGAGGAAAAGCAAAAACGACTGGGCTGCGGCGGTTGAAGATTTGAAAACGCGTCACGCGGCCGCGGCGCCGATACGTGCGCCCCGCCCCCCTCACGTCGCGCGCCCCGCCTCGCGCTCGCCCCCACGTGCCCGCCCCTCGCGCCGAGCGCCCAGTCCCTTAGTGCCCGCCTCCTCGCCCTGCGCGTCCCGCCCCTCGCGCCTGCGCCCCGCCCCCAAGGGTGGTGTCTCTGTGCCCCGCCGGCTCCTCCTATGCGATGCCTTCCCGGCTTCAGGTCCGCGCTCGGTGGTCGCCGCCCCGCGTCCCTTCGCTACCCTGAAGAGTCCTTGTGGTTCCGAGTTGACCGAACAGAGTGAATGCAGTTATCGCCGCCGGCCGGCCCAGCTCTCCACCGGGGTCATTCCGGCTTTCTAAGGTTGCTCGGACCGCCGGTCCTCCAGTTGCTCCCTCCACCAGGTACGCTTGTTCCCCGCGGGTCGACTGTTCCGGCTGCGGGGGACGCAGCGGTTGCGGCCGAGCCCGGACTCAGATTGGGGCGGGGCGGGTTGGCTGCTGCAGGCTCTGTTCTCCGCGCCCCGAGTGCGGTTTTCCCGCGGTCATCGGGCCATCTGGAGGCAGGCCGCAGAGAGATTTCACGGGACAGAGCGGCGGGGGGCGTCGAAGCGAGGGTTGGGCCAGGAAGCCCCCGGCCTAGAGCGCGTCCTGGGCGCCTTGTGCTTTTTGTTATTTACGTGCGCTACTCTATTGACCTCTTGTACCTACATCTGATTTCGTTTTACTGAGAAGTTTATTTCAACAGTACCTGGAAAGGAGATTTGAAATCTCAAGTCTAGGTTTTTGGGTCTGGACAGATCCGTTTGTAAAAATTTGGTTAAATTACTTACTCCTTTTGAATCTCGGTTTTTTACATCTCTTAAAATGGGATTTGTAGTAAGGATTCCATTGAGATGCTTTGAAAACTAAGTTAATTTCGTCTTGTGAGAAAACACTTCACACACACACAAAAGGATTTTGGTATGTTTCTGCCTGTAAACTTCTTAAGGAGTAAAAGAGTTAAATTTTGTACTATGCATTCCTTACCACCTGGCCATGATAATCACTCATTGTTTGGTGGTTGATTTTTAACTTGTTATGAAAAAGCTCAGGGAAGTTAGTGCCAGTACCGCTGTTCCACAAATAGGTACCTTAAAAAGCGTAGAAAAGGGGATATTGTAAGTACCTTTAGCCAAAATGGAGGACACAAAGAGATGGTTCAGCTTTGCTAAGGGAAATAAGAGTTTTGCTGTGAATGGCCTTAGTTTGAAGGGTGTGGGGAGATACTAAAGGATCTATTTTTATTAGATCGTTGATAACATTTGTTGTAGTTCAGGGGAGATGTCTGGGAGAGAATGGTGGGCGTGTCGAATAGAGGGAAGATAGTTTGAGAGACTGACAGCCCAAGCACTGATTCTCAGTCACGGGTGATGCCTATGAGGTTGTCAGAGCTTTAAAGGCTGAAGGAGGTATAGTTTGGACAAACATGCAACATTATAATTTCTATTTGGGAAAAATCTGTTTTCAAAAAAGAAGCTACAGGAAGAGCGTGAGGTTTTTATGTTTATAAAAAGTTTTAAAAGATTGAGAAACACTGATACAGAATGCAGTTAAAGTTATGGGAGGAAATGGAAATTGCCCAGGAGAGCATGTGAAATAAGAGAAGTAGTGATGAGCAGAGGATGATGAAATAGTGAAAGAGTTGGAGAAAAGGCCACAGAGTTAGGAAGAAAACTTGGAATTAATCTTCAAATGTCACAAAATTATGAACATTGGCATCGTGCAGGCTTCACTGACTATATGGTTTTTGGGTAATTTTGATCCTAAATTTTAATATCTGAAAAGGGAGTAAAAAACACTTCTCAGATGTGAAAATTAATTGGAACGTTTTTGAAAGCCTAATTAGTACCGTGCCTGGCACAGAGTAAGAGCTAAGTAAGTGCTGTCATCCTGGTGAACTCTATATCAGCCTCTCCAACTTCTCGGGTTCTGAAAAGTTAAGTCTTGAAAAATGGGCCTTTGATTCTGGTGTCTAAGATGTCCTTGGTGCATTAGTGAGAATTTCAGGAGATGGCTAAGGTAAATACAGTACTAGATGAAAATGATGGGCTTGAAGTGGTGGTGGATTGAGTATACATTTTGCAAAAAATGTGTCAGTATAGGAAATTATAGTGATAGGAAGGGAAGATAGGGTCTTTGGAAGGTTTGGGGATATGAAAGTCAAAGTTTTAGTCGCTCAGTCATGTCCAACTCTTTGTGACCCCCTGGACTGTACCTCTATTCATGGAATTCTCCAGGCAAGAATACTGGATTGGGTTGCCATTACTTCCTCCAGGGGATCTTCTAGCTCACTGACTGAACCCAGGTCTCCTGCATTGTAGACAGATTTTTTACTATCTGAGCCATCTAGGAAGCTCTTAGGGGATATGGAAAAGATTTAAATATGTTTCTGTTGAAGAACACAAAAATAGGAAGGCCATTTTATGTTGCAGTGAAAGCTGAGGTACCTTTCTTATTTGCTATAATGAGGAAGGACAGTAACACAGTAGCACCCAAGGCTTTGAGACACACCCTCGACTGCACTGCAGGTGATAATGTCAAGCTGTGAATAAGCAGAAAGTTTGTTTTGCTGCACAGTGTTAGAAATTTTCTGATCTGTAACCCAAAGACAATTTTAAAAAATTATTAGTGGAGCGCAGATCTTTTGGTAGCCAGTGGAAGAAGGATGTAGTCATATATCTATGGCCTGTAAACATAGACACCTCTTTACCATCATGTATATAATCGGGGTTATTGGTAAAAGAATAAGGTTTATGTTAAAGTATTTCTTGAGATGTGCTTCAGGTGAAAGTTATGAATGCAAGAAGAGATACATGGAGGCAGCATTCCTTGTGGAAAGTTGATTAAAGAGTTCTGTTAAGCAAAGCTGGAGAATATGAGCAAAATCATGGTCTAATTAAATGAACATTTGGCAGTGAATCAAGAGAAAATGAGTTTCATTCAGTACTGACTCTGTTCCTAGGTAGTTTTATGACCTTAGGTAAATATTAACCTTGCCATACTGTAATTTCCTCATCTGTAAATGAAAATAATATGTGTTCTGTCTAACCCACAACTTTTTGTAATTATCAAATGAGACCTTTGCTTTTCCAGACCACCTCATATATATACAAATATAAATTTTTTAATTCTTGAATCTAGGCAAAGGGATTTATTCATTCTTCTGTAATATCACTATCCTTTATTTCTTTTCCTTAAGCCTCTCTACCTGCTGATAATCGTTCCTCTTGCCTTTTCATAGTAAGCCTGACTTAGAATTAACCTTTTTCTCCTTCGGGCCTTCAGTAGTAGCCCAGTTTGATTTATTTGCCAACTATTGATATATTGTCTGCTGAAATGTGTTCTGTTGCTGTATTTATTATTTGAGAGTCTCACTACCCTGGTGAATTGGAGGACCTAAGGTTCTTCTGAGGTTAAGTTCGTAGTTTTGCAAGCTAAGCATATGAAAGAATAGAGTTGAGTAGTGGCTGTGGCACTAAAGTCCATGTCTTAGTTGACTGGGAAACCGAGGAAAATTCAGCATGTCAAGTCCTTGAACACAACCTAAGTAAAGGGTCAAAAATGAAATTTGAGAGTGGATCACCCTGGGACAATATAATCTAGAGGCTGTTGTGGCACCTGTAGGAGCTGTGAAGGATAATGAGTCGGTTCAGAGGTTGTGTTACATTCTGAACTAGATAGTAAAGTCCTTTAGGACAGTATGGAATCCGTTTTGGGCTGTGATTATAAAACAGTCTACCTTCCTAGTACACCGTTTTCTTCTGCGCTGACTGAGCACCTGCGAGTGAAAACTAGAATGAAACCCAAAGGGTGAATAGGAGTTTGTCAAGAGGGAGCATAACACATTTCAGGAATTGCAAAAGCTCGTGTGCTGGAGCAAGGTTAGTAATTTATGTGAGAGGTGATTTGTAGCTTAGACTAGGGTGATGACAGTACAGCGAATGATATTTGAGGGTTAGAATGGTTAGGGCTGGATGATAGGTTGGATGAGGAGGAAGAGCAAGAATGACTCCCAGAGTATTGAAATGGTTAGTTTTACTTAGTGGGGAAGATGAGCAGGTTGTGGGGGATTTTTGAAAATTTCTTCTGCTTAATAAATCTGAGATTGTTTATGAAACAAGCCAGCGGTGGGTGCTCAGGTGGTTGCATTTGTGTGAGCTTTGAATCCTTTTTGTGGGTTATCTCAACTTTATCCACACCTTGGAAATGGGGCTTTTACTCCCATTTCGTAGATTGGGAAACTTACGCAAAGAAAAGTGAAAGGAAGTTGCTGAGAGTGAGGACATTGACTTAGGGCAAGTCTCTCCCTCAGCAAATGAATTCCCAGATTGAAATCGCTTCCATTTTGTAATTTTTACCATATGTTCACTCATTATATAATAGTTATTGTACTTCTACTGTGTGCCATTGACTGTGCTTAGTAGTGGCCCTTCTTAAATAGTCATAAATACTGCTTACTGACTGGGTGTCTGCTGTGTCCCTCCATTTTCCTTACTTCATTCTCTTTACCCCAATTCCTTGTTTTTATACTAGTTTGCCTTGATTTTCTTTTCTTGCTCATTTCTATGTTTATAGTGTTGTTTTAGGCCCATGTATGATGACTTTACAGGTGTTCTAGACTAGCTCACAGGCTTGCTTTTCTGTTTTATGCTGAGGTAAGCATGGTGATGGAGAAAGCAGTGGCACCCCACTCCAGTACTTTTGCCTGGAAAATCCCACGGACTGAAGAGCCTGGTGGGCTGAAGTCCATGGGGTCACAGAGAGTTGGGCACGACTGAGTGACTTCACTTTCACTTTTCACTTCATGCATTGGAGAAGGAAATGGCAACCCACTCCAGTGTTCTTGCCTGGAGAATCCCAGGGACGGGGGAGGCTGGTGGGCTGCCGTCTATGGGGTCACACAGAGTCGGACACGACTGAAGCGACTCAGCAGCAGCAGTGAGATTGGTTTACTTTAAGACTCCCATAGAAATTGCGTCATGTAGATTTATAAAATTTCTAATACCTTTTTATAATACACATACAATACAATGCACCCATTTTAAGCATACAGATTGATGAATTCTAACAAATATATATATCCATATGATTACCACCTCCCCCATCAAAATAAAGAACATGTCTGTCACCTCAGAAGGTTATTTCACTCCTTGTTCCAGTCTCCTTTCTCCTGCCATTGAAACCACTCTTCTTTCTTTCTTTCTTTTTATTTTTTAAATTATGAAAGTATGATAACACATTTACAGGAGACTTGGAAAATACAGAACAAAGTTACATACAGTTGCATTATATATTGCAGTTATTTTTTAAGTAGATAAATTGAGATTTTTAGTTGGAGTTTCAATATCAAACTCTCAAAAATTAACAGAATGAATATACAGAAAAGTAGAAGGATATAGTAGACCTGAAAAGCATCATGAACCAATTCAACATAATTAAGATTTATACAAATTTCACACAACAGGATACAAATTCTATTCAAGTTCCCATAGATTATAAACTAGGAGACATTGAGACATATCCAAGGACTTTATAAAACAAGGTGCAAAAATTTCATGATCTAAAGAGTATTGAAATCTTACAGAGTCTGTTCTTTTATCACTGTGGAATTATGTTAGGAATCAATAGCAAAAGATATTTGAAAGGTAACCACTCTTGTGATTTCTAATATCATAAATAAATTTCCCTATATTCCAGATTCATATAAATGAAATCCTATAATTTATATGTTTTGTATCTCAGATATTTTGTATAACATAACATTGTTTATGATTCATCCATGTTGCTGCATGTATCTATCAGTAGTTCCATTCCTTTTTATTGTTGAGCTGTTGTGAGAATATGCCACAGTTTATCCATCATCTGTAGATGGATATTTGAGTTATTTCTAATTTTGGTCTTTTATGATAATGCTGCTATGAACATTTGTATGTAGTTGTGGACTTTTTTTTAAATTTTTCTTGGAGTTGACTATAGAATTTTTTTGGCTGTACTAGATCTTCATTGCGGGGTGCAGGCTGATCTTGTTGTAGAACATGGACTCTGGAGCACACAGGCTCTCTAGTTGCTGCTTGGAGTCAGTAATTTTGGTGTGCAGGCTTAGTTGCTCCATGGGAGAAACTACAGACGTTTTTAATAACCATTCCCTCCAGCAATGTATGCGAGTTCTAATTGTTAAACATCCTCCTCACTCACTGGGTGCAAACTAGTATCTCATGTCATTTTTTAAACACTTGAGATGAAATTCTGTAACATGAAATTCATTTAAATTATTTTGAAGTGACTTTCACTGTATTCATGGGGTTGTGCAACCATCACCACTAGAATATATGCAGGACGGTAGAAAGAAATTAAACAGGCATTCCTGATCCCACCTTCCTATCCCTCACCCCGTGGCACCTACTAATCTGCTCTCTGTTTGTATGGATTTGCCCATTATGGACATTTCATGTAAATGGAATCATAAAATAGGTGTTTTTTGTCCTGGCTTCTTTCTTCTGGCATAATATTTTCAGGGTTCATCCATGTGTTAGTACTTCTGTCTTTTTTTAGTAACTGAATAAAAGAAAATTCCCTGGTAGGGATAGACCACATTTTGTTTATCCATTCATCCATTTGTTTTGTTTAAACATTTGAGTTGTTTATTCTTTGGTTGTTGTGAATAATAACTCTCTGAACATTTGTGTCCAAGTTTTTGTTTGACTCTGTTTTTTCAGTTTGCTTGTTAATATACCACCACGGTGTGATCACTCACCTAGAGCCAGACATCCTGGAATGCAAAGTCAAGTGGCCCTTAGGAAGCATCACTACAAACAAAGCCTGAACACTCGACTGTTTCAAATCCTGAAAGATGATGCTGTGAAAGTGCTGTACTCAATATGCCAGCAAATTTGGAAAACTCAGCAGTGGCCACAGGACTGGAAAAGGTCAGTTTTCATTCCAATCCCCAAGAAAGGCAATGCCAAAGAATGCTCAAACTACCGCACAGTTGCACTCATCTCACACGCTGGTAAAGTAATGCTCAAAATTCTCCAAGGCAGGCTTCAACAGTATGTGAACGGAGAACTTCCAGATATTCAAGCTGAATTTAGAAAAGGCAGAGGAAACAGAGATCAAATTGCCAACATTTGTTGGATTATCGAAAAAGCAAGAGAGTTCCAGCAAAGCATCTACTTCTGCTTTATTGACTATGCCAAAGCCTTTGACTGTGTGGATCACAACAAACTGTGGAAAATTCTTCAAGAGATGGGAATACCAGACCACCTGAACTGCCTCCTGAGAAATCTGTATGCAGGTCAAGAAGCAACAGTTAGATTTGGACATGGAACAATAGACTGGTTCCAAATCGGGAAAGGCTGTATATTGTCATCCTGCTTATTTAACTTATATGCAGAGTACATCATGTGACATGCCAGGCTGGATGAATCACAAGCTGAAATCAAGATTGCTGGGAGAAATATCAATAACCTCAGATATGCAGATGTCACTACCCTTATGACAGAAAGCGAAGAAGAGCTAAAGAGCTTCTTGTTGAAAGTGAAAGAGGAGAGTGAAAAAGTTGGCTTAAAACTCAACACTCAGAAAACTAAGATCATGACATCCGGTCCCATTACTTCATGGCAAATAGATGGGGAAACAATGGAAAAAGTGACCGACTTTATCTTTTTGGGCTCCAGAATCACTGCAGATGGTGATTGCAGCCATGAAATTTAAATATGCTTGCTTTAAAAAAGCTATGACCAACCTAGAGAGAGTATTAAAAAGCAGAGACATTACTTTGCCAACAAAGGTCCGTCTAGTCAAGGCTATGGTTTTTCCAGTAGTCATGTATGGATGTGAGAGTTGGACTATAAAGAAAGCTGAGCGCCAAAGAACTGATACTTTTGAAGTGTGGTGTTGGAGAAGACTCTTGAGAATCCCTTGGACTGCAAGGAGATCCAACCAGTCCATTCTAAACGAGATCAGTTCTGGGTGTTCATTGGGAGGACTGATGTTGAAGCGGAAACTCCAATACTTCAGCCACGTGATGGGAAAAGCTGACTTATTTGAAAAGACCCTGATGCTGGGAAAGACTGAAGGTGGAGAAGGGGACAACAGAGAATGAGATGGTTGGATGGCGTTACTGACTCGATGGACATGAGTTTGAGTAAGCTCCGGGAGTTGGTGATGGACAGGGAGGCCTGGTGTGCTGCAGTCCATGGAGTCCCAAAGAGTCGGACACAACAGAGCAGCTGAAATGAACTAACTGAGAATTGCTGGGTCATCTAATGTTTAACATTTTCAGGAAGCTCCAAACTTTTCCACAGGGGCTGCATCATTGTACATTACTATAAACAGTGTATTATAGAAGTTTGCCTATTTCTCCACATGCTCGTCTGCACTTGTTATTTTCCTTTTTTTTTAAGATTAAGTTAATAGGCTTCCCACTGGGAGTGAAGTGGTGTCTGATTGTGGTTTTGATTTGCATTTCCCTAATGAAAGTGAATGGCACCCAACTCCAGTACTCTTGCCTGGAAAATCCCATGGACGGAGGAGCCTGGTAGGCTGCAGTCCTTGGTGTCGCTAAGAGTCGGGGATGACTGAGCGACTTCATTTTCACTTTTCACTTTAATGCATCGGAGAAGGAAATGGCAACCGACTCCAGTGTTCTTGCCTGGAGAATCCCAGGGACGGGGGAGGCTGGTGGGCTGCCATCTATGGGGTCACACAGAGTTGGACATGACTGAAGCGACTTAGCAGCAGCAGCAGCAGCAATGAAAGTGAAAGAGGAGAGTGAAAAAGTTGGCTTAAAGCTTAACATTCAGAAAACTAAGACCATGGCATCTGGTCCCATCACTTGATGGGAAATAGATGGGGAAACAGTGGCAGACTTTATTTTTTTGAGTTCCAAAATCACTGCAGATGGTGATTGCAGCCATGAAATTAAAAGACGCTTACTCCTTGGAAGGAAAGACCAACCTAGATAGCATATTGAAAAGCAGAGACATTACTTTGCCAACAAAGGTCCGTCTAGTCAATGCTATCGTTTTTCCATGTATGGATGTGAGAGTTGGACTGTGAAGAAAGCTGAGCGCCGAAGAATTGATGCTTTTGAAGTGTGGTGTTGGAGAAGACTCTTGAGAGTCCTTTGGACTGCAAGGAGATCCAACCAGTCCATCCTAAAGGAGATCAGTCCTGGGTGTTCATTGGAAGGACTGATGCTAAAGCTGAAACTCCAATCCTTTGGCCACTTCATGCAAAGAGTTGACTCACTGGAAAAGACTCTGATGCTGGGAGGGATTGGGGGCAGGAGGAGAAGGGGATGACAGAGGATGAGATGGCTGGATGGCGTCACCGACTTGATGGACATGAGTTTGGGTGAACGCCGGGAGTTGGTGATGGACAGGGAGGCCTAGCGTGCTGTGATTTATGGGGTTGCAAAGAGTCGGACACAACTGAGTGACTGAACTGAACTGAATGATTTGTGATATTGAGCATCTTTCATATGTTACTTGGCTGTTAGTATATCTTCTTTGAGTAAGTGGTCAGGTACCTTGCCCATTTTTTAATTGGGCTTTTCTCTTTTTGTTGTTGGATTGTAAGTGTTCTTAAAGATTTTCTATTCTAGACTCTTATCACATAGATTTGCAGATATTTTCTCCAATCATGTGGCTTGTCTTTTTTACTTTTTGGATAGTGTCCTTTGATACACAACAGTTTTAAATTTTGATAAAATTCAATTTTATTTGCCCTTTGTGTTTTTGTTTTTCGTACTTTTGGTGTTATCTTTAGCAACCTGTTGCCAGATCAAGGTCACTTAGCTTAGCTTTACTTCATCTTATCTTCTAAGAGTTTTATAGTTTTAGTTTGGGTCTTTGACTTCCCTGCTGGCTCATACAGTAAAAGCGTCTGCCTACAATGGGGGAGACCTAGGTTCAGTCCCTGGGTCGGGAAGATCTCCTGGAGCAGGAAATGGCAACCCACTCCAGTACTCTTGCCTGGAAAATCCCATGGACAGAGGAGCCTGGTAGGCTACAGTCCATGGGGTCGCAAAGAGTCGGACACGACTGGGCAACTACACTTTCACTTACACTTTAGGTCTTTGACCCATTTTAAGTCAATTTGTGTGTATAACATGAACAAAGAAAGGGTCAAACTTCATTCTTTGGTATGTGGAATCCATTTGTACCAACATGGATACATGTTGGTATCTTTCTTCTCAAGAAAGCCTGTTGACCATAGATGTATGGGGTGGTTTTAGGACTATGAATTCTATTCCATGATTCTTATGTTTATCCTTAAGCTAGCTAGTTCCACAGTTTTGATCACTGTAGCCTTTTAGTAAGTTTTGAAACTGGGAAGTCTCAAGTCCTCTAAATTTTTGTTTTTCTTTTTCAGGATTGTTTTAGTTATTCAAGATGTCTTGAAATTTCGTATGAGTTTTAGAATAAGCTTGTTCATTTCTACAAAAAGAGCAGTTGGAGTTTTGAGAGTGATGGTATTGAATTTGTATAGATTTGCAATCTTGACAGTATTGTGGATTTCTGTCCATGAACACTGGATGGTTCCAGTTTGTTTAGGTCTTCTTGAGTTCATTCTGCAGTGTTCTGTAATTTTCATTACTTATACATTTTTGGTCTTTACTTTCCATTAAATACTTTCCAACAGCACTATGTGGACTTCCCTGGTAGCTCAGCAGTAAAGAATCCGCCTGCCAGTGCAGGAAACGCAGGTTCAGTCCCTGAGTCAGGAAGATCCCCTGGAGAAGGAAATGGCAACCCACTCCATAGAGGTGCCTGGTGGCTTACACTTCATGGAGTTGCAGAGTCAGACATGACTTGACAACTAAACAAGACCACTGCATGGTCTGTGGTGGTTTGAATTTATGGAACCTCAGATGTAGGAGGCGAGAAGACCAACTGTAAAGTTATACTTGGGTACTTTTGTAACAGAGATTGTTTTGTTAATTTTATTTTCAGGTTGTCAATTGCTATATAGAATCTCAACTAATTATTATATATTGATCTTGTTTGCTGAATTAATTTATTAGCTCTGGTAGTTCTTTTTTGGTGTATTCTTTAGAATTTTCAAGATATAAAATCATGTCATCTGTGAATAGAGATTGTTTTACTTTGTTCTTTCAAATCTTCATGCCTGTATCTGTTTTTACTGCTTAATTGCCCTTGCTAGAACTTGCATAATTATGCAGTAAAGCAGCATTTTTGTCATTTTCCTGATGTTAGGGGGAATGTTTTCCGTTTTCTTCCATTAAGTCTGATGTTATATGTGAGTTTTTCTTAGATGCCTTTTATCATGATGATGAAGTTCCTCAGTTTTTATTGTATTAACTGAGTTCATCATGTGGTTCTGTTGATCTAATTAATATGGTGAATTCTGTTGATTGATTTTCATAAGTTGAACCACTTTTGCATGTTTGAGATAAATCCAACTTGATCAGGGTGTAAATTATTTTAATATAGGGTTAGATTCAGTTTACTAGCATTTTGTGGGGAACTTTTGCATCTATATGAAACTTGCACAACTCAGATGAGACTTAAACCCATGGGCTGAGACTGTTACTCAGCCAAACTCAGTTTAGGACTTGAGCCCACAGACTGGGACTTGAACCCAAGTCTTTTTATTGAGATTGCGCACCTGGTCTCAGGACTTAATGAAGCTCAGGTTCTTTATATTTTGTCTCAGAAAGACTTCAGTTCAGTTGAGTTGCTCAGTCATGTCCAACTCTTTGCAACCCCGTGGACTGCAGCATGCCAGGCCTCCCTGTCCATCACCAACTCCCGGAGTTTACTCAAGCTCATGTCCATCAGGTCAGTGATTCCATCCAACCATCTCATCCTCTGTCGTCCCCTTCTCCTCCTGCCCTCAATCTTTCCCAGCATCAGGGTCTTTTCAAATGAGTTAGTTCTTCGCATCTGGTGGTCAAAGTATTGGAATTTCAGCTTCAGCATCAGTCCTTCCAATGAATATTCAGGACTGATCTCCTTTAGGATGGACTGGTTTGATCTCCTTGCAGTCCAAGGGACTTTGAAGAATCTTTTCCAACACCACAGTTCAAAAACATCAATTCTTCAGCACTCAGCTTTCTTTTAGTCCATCTCTTACATCCATTCATAACGTCCATTCATAACTACTGGAAAAACCATAGCTTTGACTAGATGGACCTTTGTTGGCAAAGTAAAGTCTCTGCTTTATAATACGCTATTTTTTGGTCGTAACTTTTCTTCCAAGGAGCAAGCGTCTTCTAATTTCATGGCTGCAGTCACCATCTGCAGTGATTTTGGAGCCCAAAAAGATAAAGTCTGTCACTTTTTCCATTGTTTCCCCATCTATTTGCCATGAAGTGATGGGATCAGATGCCATGATCTTAGTTTTTTGAATGCTGACTTTTAAGCCAACTTTTTCACTCTCCTCTTTCACTTTTGTCAAGAGGCTCTTTAGTTCTTTGCTTTCTGCCAAAAGGGTGGTGACATCTGCATATCTGAGGTTATTGATATTTCTTCAGGCAATCTTGATTCCAGCTTGTGCTTCTTCCAGCCCAGTGTTTCTCATGATGTACTCTGCATATACGTTAAATAAGCAGGGTGACAATATAGAGCCTTGGTGTACTCCTTTCACTATTTGGAACCAGTCTGTTGTTCTATGTCCAGTTCTAACTCTTGTTTTCTGACCTGCATACAGATTTCACAAGAGGCAGGTCAGGTTGTCTGGTATTCCCATCTCTTGAAGAATTTTCCACAGTTTGTTGTGGTCCACACAAAGACTTCAATGAGTGACAAAGCAATAGTTACGAAGTAGGATTTATTTAGAGATACACATTCTGTAGACAGAATGAGATCCCATGTCAAAAGGTGAGAGTGGTCAAAAATACATGGGGGCATTAATTTTTAATGGGCTGAGTAACTTCATAGGCTAATAAGTGGGAGGATTATTCCAACTGTTTCAGGGAATGGGGGGAGAATTCTAGGAATTTGGAGATTTCTAGGAATTGGACCACTGCCCACTTTTTATCCTTTTATGGTTTTCCTGGGAACTGTCATGGTGCCCATAAGTATATCATTTAGCATGTTAATGTATTATGATGAGTGTGTGATAAGGTTCAAGGTCTACTGAAAGTGGAATCTTCTGCCATCTTGGTTCTGACCTGTTTATGTCATATCATCGATATGTCCTTCTTTAAGGTTATGTCCTGCCTCCTTCCCTCCTGTTTTTTATATATATATATATATGAAATATTAGTATGTAGTTTTCAAGTGATATGTTTTTCTGGCTTTGATGTTAGAGTAATATTTGTTTTATAGAATGAGTTAGAAAGTGTTACCTTTCTTCAGTAACTTTTGGTACTTTGTGTGTTTCTAGGAATTTGTTTATTTCAAGTAATTTGTTGACAGATTTTTGTTCAGTTGCTAAGTCATGTTTGACTCTTTGCAACTTCATGAATTACAGCCCATCAGGCTTCCGTGTCCTTCACTAGCGCCCGAAGTTTGCTCAGACTCGTGTCGTTTGAGTTGATGATGCCATCCAACCATTTCTCATTCTCTGTTACCCGCTTCTCCTGCCCTCAGTCTTTCCCAGCATCAGGGTCTTTTCCATTGAATCGGCTCTTTGCATCAGGTGGCCAGAGTATTGGAGCTTCAGCTTCAGCATCAGTCCCTCTCTAGTGAATATTCAGGGTTGATTTCCCTTAGAATTGAGTGGTTTGATCTCCTTGCTGTGCCCCAGACTCTGAAGAGTCTTCTCCAGCACCATAATTTCAAAGCGTCAATTCTTTGGTGCTCAGCCTTCTTTATGGTCCAACTCTACTTGTTCATTTCCTGTAATAATTTTTATTCCTGTAAAGCTTCTGGTAATATCTCTACTTTCATGCCTGATTTTACCAATTCGAGTCTTCTTATTTTTCTTGGTCAGTTTAGCCAAAAGTTAATTTTGGTGATCTTTTTTAAAGAGGTCTTCCATGGTGGCTCAGACAGTAAAGAATCTGCCTGCAGTGGGGGAGACCTGGGTTCAATTCCTGGGTCAGGAAGATCCCCTGGAGAAGGGAATGGCAACCCACTTCAGTATTCTTGCCTGAAAAGTCTCATGGACAGAGGACCCTGGTGGACTACAGTCCATGGGATCGCAAAGAGTCGGACATGATTGAGTGACTAACATTTCACTTTTTCTTTTTTGAAGAACCAATTTTTGGTTTCATTGATTTTTCTCTGTAGTTTTTCTACTCTATTTACATTCTAATCTGTAATATTCCTTTCCTCTTCTTGTTTTGGGTTTAGTTAACTTTTTTCTTGGGTTCCGTAAAGGAGAAGTTCAGGTTTGAATAAAGATTTGAGATCTTTTGTTTTTTTAATGTAGACCTTTACAACTATAAATTTCCCTCCTCTTAGCACTCTTAGTACTGCATTTGTTGCATTCCTTAAGTGTTGGTACGATGTGTTTTCATTTTAATTTCTCTCAAGGTATTTTGTAATTTACCTTGTAATGGATTCTTTGACCTGTTGGTTAATTAAGAGTGTATTGTTTCATTCAACAGCTTTAAATTTCCAAATTTCCTATTGTTATTGATTTCTATTTTTTTCCTCCTGTGATCAGAGAAGATGCTTTATATAATTTTTAGTCTTCTTAAACTTAATGGAACCTTATTTTGTATTGTAACATATCTGTCATGGAGAATATTCCATGTTCACTTGAAGAATGTATTTTGCTCTCGTTTGGTGGAGTATTCTATGTATGTCTGTTAGGTCTAGCTGGTTTGTAGTAGTTAATTTTCTAGCTCCTTGTTAATCTTTTGTCTAGTTCTGTTTATCATTGAAAATGAAATATTGAAGCTTCCAACTGTTGTTGTCTTCTGTCACTTTTTGCTTCATATAATTTGGGGCTCTGTTGTATATATGTTTATAGTTTTTTAAAATCGTGGTACATTGACCTTTATATCATTCTTCTTCGATGTTGTAACTATTTTTGTTTTAAAGTTTTTGTCTGGTATTATATTGGCACTCTGGCTCTCCTTTGGTTACAGTTTTCATGGAATAAATTTTTACATTTTCATTCTCAACCCATTTACAAACGTATTTGGTTCTAAAATGAATTTCTTGTAGACAGCATGTAGTTAAATCACTTTTTATATTGACTCTTCCAGTCTCTTAGAGAATTTAATTCATTTGTCTTTAATGAAATTATTCAAAATAGAAGGCTTACATTGCCACTTTGCTCTTTTTTTCTGTATGTCATACTTTTTCGTTTCTCGATTCATTTACCACCTTCTTTTGTGTTGGATGTTCAGGTGTAATGTTTTGATTGTATTCTCATTTTTTCTGTATATATTTTAGTTATGTTTTTAGTTTATTTCTTGAGGATTGCAATTCACATTTAATTTTTAAGTGTATTTCAGATTAATACCAATTTGGTTTTAATGGTATGTAAAAACTTTTCTCCTATATAACTCCATTCCTCCAACCCCCTTGTAAATGACATATCGTTACTGTTATATATTATGTATGTGATATATATAAGCACATATAATGTGCACTTAAATGTGTCAATTACAAATATGTAACATAAGTATAAATATATGATGTTTATACATAGTAAAGCATATATTGTATATAAGTAAATATGCAACATTAATGATATTGTGTATTGTAAATAACAATGTTATGCATGACAGTGATTAACATAGTTGTTGGTTTGTATAATTGTATTTTAAGTCATTAGAGGGAAGAAAAAGAGGAATTACTAATTAAAGATCCATTAATGCAGACTTTGGGCTTCCCTGGTGGCTCAGAGGATAAAGCGCCTGCCTGCAATGCAGGAGACCCGGGTTCAATCCCTGGGTTGGGAAGATCACCTGGAGAAGGAAATGGCAATCCACTCCAGTATTCTTGCTTGGAGAATCCCATGGAGAGAGGAGCCTGGCGGGCTACAGTCCACGGGGTCGCAAAGAGTCGGACACAACTGAGCGACTTCACACATCACACACAATGCAGACATTTATGTTTATGTTGCCTATACTTATGTTTTATTATTTTATTATAAGTTTATTTTTGTGTTTGAATCTAAAATAGGTCTCTTATAGCTAGGATATAGTTTGATCTTTTTTTTAAAAATTCTGCCAGTCTTTGCCCTTTTCTTGAATTATTTAATCTGTTTTACATTTCAGTTCAGTTCAGTGACTCAGTCATGTCTGACCCTTTGCGACCCCATGAACCGCAGCATGCCAGGCCTCCCTGTCCATCACCAACTCCCGGAGTCCACCCAAACCCATGTCCATTGAGTCAGTGATGCCATCCAACCATCTCATCCTCTGTTCTCCCATTCTCCTCCTGCCCTCAATCTTTCCTGGCATCAGGGTCTTTTCAAATGAGTCAGCTCTTCTCATCAGGTGGCCAGAGGATTGGGGTTTCAGCTTCATCATCAGTCCTTCCTATGAACACCCAGGACTGATCTCCTTTAGGATGGACCGCTTGGATCTCCTTGCAGTCCAAGGGACTCTCAAGAGTCTTCTCCAACACCACAGTTCAAAAGGATCAGTTCTTCGGCTCTCAGCTTTCTTTATAGTCCAACTCACACATCCATACATGACTACTGGAAAAACCATAGCCTTGACTAGGCAGACCTTTGTTGGCAAAGTAATGTCTCTGCTTTTTAATATGCTGTCTAGGTTGGTCATAACTTTCCTTCCAAGGAGTAAGCGTCTTTTAATTTCATGGCTGCAGTCACCATCTGCAGTGATTTTGGAGCCCAGAAAAATAAAGTCAGCCCCTTTCTACTGTTTCCTCATCTATTTTCCACGAAGTGTTGGGACCAGATACCATGATCTTAGTTTTCTGTGTGTTGAGCTTTAAGCCAACTTTTTCACTCTCCTCTTTCACTTTTGTCAAGAGGCTCTTTAGTTCCTCTTCACTTTCTGCCATAAGGGTGGTGTCATCTGCATATCTGAGGTTATTGATATTTCTCCCAGCAGTCTTGATTCCAGCTTGTCCAGCGTTTCTCATGATGTACTCTGCATATAAGTTAAATAAGCAGGGTAACAATGTACACCCTTGCTGTACTCCTTTTCCTATTTGGAACCAGTCTGTTGTTCCATGTCCAGTTCTAACTGTTGCTTCCTGACCTGCATATGGGTTTCTCAAGAGGCAGGTCAGGTGGTCTGGTATTCCCATCTCTTTCAGAATTTTCCACAGTTCATTGTGATCCACACAGTCAAAGGCTTTGGCATAGTCAATAAAGAAGAAATAAATGTTTTTCTGGAACTCTTTGCTTTTTCCATGATCCAGCGGATGTTGGCAATTTGACCTCTGGTTCCTCTGCCTTTTCTAAAACCAGCGTGAACATCTGGAAGTTCACAGTTCATGTATTGCTGAAGCCTGGCTTGGAGAATTTTAAGCATCACTTTACTAGCGTGTGAGAGTGCACTTGTGCAGTAGTTTGAGCATTCTTTGGCATTGCATGACTTTGGGATTGGAATGAAAACTTACCATTTCCAGTCCTGTGGCCACTGCTGAGTTTTCCACATTTGCTGGCATATTGAGTGCAGCACTTTCACAGCATCATCTTTCAGGATTTGAAATAGCTCAACTGGAATTCCATCACCTCCACTAGCTTTGTTCGTAGTGATGCTTTCTAAGGCCCAGTTGACTTCACATTCCAGGATGTCTGGCTCTAGGTAAGTGATCACACCATCCTGATTATCTGGGTTGTGAAGATCTTTTTTGTACAGTTCTTCTATGTATTCTTGCCACCTCTTCTTAATATCTTCTGCTTCTGTTATGTCCCTACCATTTCTGTCCTTTATCGAGCCCATCTTTGCATGAAATATTCCCTTGGTATCTCTAATTTTCTTGAAGAGATGTCTAGTCTTTCCCATTCTGTTGTTTTCCTCTACTTCTTTGCATTGATTGCTGGGGAAGGCTTTCTCATCTCTCTTTGCTATTCTTTGGAACTCTGCATTCAGATGTTTATATCTTTCCTTTTCTCCTTTGCTTTTTCCTTCCCTTCTTTTCACAGCTATTTGTACAGCCTCCTCAGACAGCCATTTTGCTTTTTTGCATTTCTTTTTCTTGGGGATGGTCTTGATCCCTGTCTCCTGTACAGTGTCACGAACCTCAGTCCATAGTTCATCAGGTACTCTGTCTATCAGATCTAGTCCCTTAAATCTGTTTCCACTTCTACTGTATACTCATAAGGGATTTGATTTAGGTCATACTTGAATGGTCTAGTGGTTTTCTCCAATTTCTCAATTTCAGTCTGAATTTGGCAATAAGGAGTTTATGATCTGAGCCGCAGTTAGCTCCCGGTCTTGTTTTTGCTGACTGTATAGAGCTTCTCCATCTTTGGCTGCAAAGAATATAATCAATCTGATTTCAGTGTTGACCATCTGGTGATGTCCATGTGTAGAGTCTTCTCTTGTGTTGGTGGAAGAGGGTATTTGCTATGACCAGTGCATTCTTTTGGCAAAATTCTATTAGTCTTTGCCCAGCTTCATTCTGTACTCCAAGGCCAAATTTGCCTGTTACTCCAGGTGTTTCTTGACTTCCTACTTTTGCATTCCAGTCCCCTATAATGAAAAGGACATCTTTTTGGGGCGTTAGTTCTAGAAGGTCCTGTAGGTCTTCATAGAACTGTTCAACTTCAGCTTCTTCAGTGTTACTGGTTGGGGCATAGACTTGGATTACTGTGATATTGAATGGTTTACCTTGGAAATAAACAGAGATCATTCTGTTGTTTTTAAGATTGCATCCAAGTACTGCATTTTGGACTCTCTTGTTGACTATGATGGCTACTCCATGTCTTCTAAGGAATTCCTGCCCACAGTAGTAGATATAATGGTCATCTGAGTTAAATTCACCCATTCCAGTCCATTTTAGTTCGCTGATTCCTGGAATGTTGATCTTCACTGTTGTCATCTCCTATTTGACCACTTCCAGTTTGCCGCGATTGATGGACCTAACATTCCAGGTTCCTATGCAGTATTGCTCTTTACAGCATGAAACCTTGCTTCTATCACCAGTCACATCCACAACTGGGTGTTGTTTTTGCTTCGGCTCTGTCTCTTCATTCTTTCTGGGGTTATTTCTCCACTGGTCTCCAGTAGCATATTGGGCACCTGCCCACCTGGGGAGTTCCTCTTTTAGTGCCCTATGTTTTTGCCTTTTCATTCTGTTCATGGGGTTCTCAAGGCAAGAATACTGAAGATTTGTATCTGTCATTTTGCTATTTGTTTTCTGTATGTCTTACATTTGTTGTTATAGTCTTCCTTCATAACTGCCTCTTTCATTTTAAATAGATATTTTCTCATACACAGTTCCTTGTCTCTGTTTCATCTATTATATTATTTTCTTAATGGTTGCCTGGGTAATTGTAATTAGTATTTTAATTTATAACAATCAGGTGAGTGTCTTTTTAATTTCAGTAGTATACGGCTCCACCCCCTAATGCCTTCGTGTGTGTTGTTGCTGTCATGCAAGTTACATCTTTATGTATTGTATGCTCATTATCAGAGATTTATTTTATTCCTTTATCCAGTTGTCTTTAAAAAAAAAATATTTTATTGAAGTATATTGACCTACAATGTTTCAGATGCACAGAAGGTGATTCAGTTATACAAATACACATATATTATTTTTGAAATTATTTTCCATCATAAGTTATTACAAGATATTGACTCTAGTTCCCTGTGCTATGCAGTAAACCTTTGTTGCTTGTTTCATATCTATTTTTTAATTAGAAATCTAGCATTCTATTTATACTAAGTCAAACAGGTAGAATCAAAATGTCATAATTATTTTAGTTAGGCAAAAGTTCATAGGTTTTCTAAAATATATATATTATGCATATATATATATGTATGTATGTACGTATGTAAGAAGAGATGGAGAAATTGGAGAACATAAACTAAATGAAATGAGAGCACTGAATATGAAATAGAAAAAGGGAAACAAACTAGATAAAAGTAAAAGATCATCATATAGTTCAGTTGTTTTTAAGCATGACTGCTCATTAGAAACATATCTGGAACTCTGGAGGAAAAAAGGCAATACTCAGGTATTTGTATACAAATACATTTGTATTTTTCAAAAAATTTCAAGAAAATTCTTGAAATTTTAAAATTCTTGGATTTTAAAAAGGGATTACAAGTTTTTCTATTAGATCCTAGTTTTGGTGATATAGAGTTCTACTCTTCTGTTAACCAATCATGATACAATTAAGTGAGTAATAGTTACATAATCACAATAGTAAAAGATGTTTATCAGTTTTCACGATCAATAGCCAGACCAAAAAAAGATAATTGTAATTGCAAGCCATCATGGGAACATGATTAACTTAATATAAAAGAATTGCATACAGTTTGTGGGGGTCAAGCAGAGTGATAGGACAAGTGGAAGTGCATACATGCACATGTTTTCATCCACCCAGTCTGTGTCTTTTGGTTGGTGCATTTATTAATCCTCTTACATTTAAGGTAATTATCAGTATGTATGACCCGATTACATTTTCTTAATTTGGGGGGGTTTATTTTCTGTATGTCTTTTTCTTCTCTTGTGTTTCCTGTGTAGAGAAGTTCCTTTAGCATTTGTTGTAAAGCTGGTTTGGTGTGCTAAATTCTCGTAACTTTTGCTTGTCTGGAAAGCTTTTGATTTCTCCATCAAATCTAAAGGAGAGTCTTGCTGGGTAGAGTATTCTTGGTTGTAGGTTCTTCCCTTTCATCACTTTAAATATATTATGCCATTCCCTTCTGGCTTGTAGAGTTTCTGTTGAGAAATCAGCTGATAGCCTGATGGGAGTTTCTTTGTATGTTATTTGTCACTTTTCTCTTGTTGCTTTTAATATTTTATCTGTATTTAATTTTTGTCAGTTTGATTACTATGTGTCTCAGTGTGTTCTTCCTTGGGTTTATCCTGCCTGGGACTCTCTGTGCTTCCTGGACTTGGTTGACTATTTCCTTTCCCATGTTTGGGAAGTTTTCAGCTATTATCTCTTCAAATATTTTCTCAGGTCCTTTCTCTCTTCTTCTGGGACCCCTGTAATGCTAATGTTGGTGCATTTAATGTTGTCTGAGAGGTCTCTTAGGCTCTTTTCATTTCTTTTCATTCTTTTTTCTATATTCTGTTCTGCGGCAGTGATTTCTACCATTCTGTCCTTCAGGTCATTTATCCGTTCTTCTGCCTCAGTTATTCTGCTATTGATTCCTTCTAGTGTATTTACCTGGAACTGCTTTTCAAAAAATTGGAGAGGGAAATGGCAACCCACTCCAGTGTTCTTGCCTGGAGAATCCCAGGGACGGGGAAGCCTGGTGGGCTGCCGTCTATGGGTCGGACACGACTGAAGCGACTTAGCAGTAGCAGCAGTGTATTATTTATTTCTGTTTGTTTGTTCTTTAGTTCTTGTAGGTCTTTGGTAAACATTTCTTGTATATTTTCATTCTTTGCCTCCATTCTTTTTCCAAGATCCTGGATCATCTTCACTATCATTCTGAATTCTTTTTCTAAAGAATGGGTTGCCTATCTCTACTTTATTTAGTTGTTTTTCTGGGATTTTATCTTGTCTCTTCATCTGGGACATAACTTTCTGCTTTTTCTTTGTGATTAACTTTCTGTAATATGGTTTTTGTTTTAGCCACCTTGAGACTCTGGTTCTAAGTTCTTCTTTTGTCTGCCCTCTGATGGATGAAGCTAAGAGGCTTGTAAGCTTCTTGATGGGAGGGACTGGTGATGGGGAAAACTGGGAATTGCTCTAGGGGCAGAGTCTCAGTAAAGCTTTAATCCAGTTATCTGCTGATGGTTGCACGCCCTCCCTGGTAGCTCTTTGGCCTGAGGTGACCCACCAGGGGGTCTGCGAGCTCTATGGTAAGATTAATGGTGAACTCCAAGAGGGTGTGTGCTAAGGGGGACCTTCTAGTGACCTTGCCCCTGTGGTGAAGCCCTGCCAAGCCAGGCCTCCACAGGAGCCCCTCCAACACTAGCAGGTGCTTTTGGTTGAGTCTCCTGTGGTGTCACTGCTCCTCTTCTCTGTGTCTTGATGCACACAAAATTTTGTTTGTGCCCTCCAAGACTGGAGTCTCTGGTTCCCTCAGTCCTCTGGAAGGCCTGTGATCAAATCCCGCTGGCCCTCAAGGCCAGGTTCCCTGGGGATTCTCAGTCCCTTTGTTGGATCCCCAGGCTGGGATTCAGACCCTTCATAATAGTGGGAGAACTTCTTTGGTGTTATTATTCTCCAGTCTGTGGGTCACCCACCTGGCAGGTTTGGGATTTGATTTTATTGTGATTGCGTCCCTCCTACTGTCTTGCTGCAGCTTCTTCTTTGTCTTTGGACGTGGGGTATCTTTTTGGTGGGTTCCAGTATCCTTCTGTCGATTGTTGTTCAACAGGTAATTGAAATTTTGGGGCTCTTGCTGGAGGAGATAAGCACACATCCTTCTACTCTGCCATCTTGAGCTGGAAGACCCTTTGTCTTTTATATTTATCTATGTTGTTACTTTTGCCAGTGCTTTTTGCTTCATCATATGAATTCTAGTTACTATGTAGTGGTGTGTTTCATTTTAACCTGAACAGTATGCCCCCTAGTATTTCTTGTAGGACAAGATCCCTAGAGACAAAATCTATCAGATTTTGTTTATCTGGGAATGTATACTGCCTTCTGGCCTCCAGGTTTTAGATGTGAAATCAGCTTGTACTCACTGAAGATCCTTTTAATGTAATGAATTGCTCCTCTCCCTGTTTTCAGGATTCTCTTTGTGGTTGGCTTTTGGCAGTTTAATTACAGTGTTTTTAGTGTGGCTCTCCTTGAGCTTATCCTACCAGGAGTTTGTTGAGACTCTGGAATGTGTAGTTTCTTTTTCTCCTTCTCTTCTTCCTCCATCGCCTCCCCTCCCACCCTTCTGTTAATCAAAGTTTGGAGGCTTTTGGCTTCTGTTCTTTTTGTTCCTTTCTGTCTTCTGGGACTCTCATCATGTGTAGGTTAGTATGCTTGATAAAGTCACGTAGGTCTCTTAGACTCTGTTCATTTTTCTTCATTATTTTTCTCTTTGTTCCTCAGATTGAGTGATCTCAATTGATCTTCAGGTTTACTGATTCTTTTGTCTGTTCTATCATATATGCTGTTGAACCTCTTGTGAATGATTCATTTCTGTTTTTGGTTGAATTGTTTCTGCCTTTTTTGGTTCTAATTTGCGCTTCTTTTTCTGGTTTCTTAAAGCAAGTGCTTAGATCCTTGTTTTTTAGATTTTTTTTTTAACAGAAGCATATAATGTCATAAATTTCTTTGTAAGCACTGCTTTAGATGCATTTCACAATTTATGGCAACTCTTGCCATTTTACTTCGATATAGGTTTTGGGAAGTATTTTATCAAATCCACAATTTTTTAAAAATTGAGAATTTTTGTTAGGATTCCTGTAAATTTAGAACCAATTTGGAAGGTTTGATATAGCATTTATTATTTCAGTCCATAAAGTGGTATTTTTTTCTATTAAGACCTTTAATTTTGTTTTAATTTTATTTTTTAAATTGAAATATAGTTGATTTACAGTGTTTTGCCAATCTCTGCCTAAAGGAAAGTGATTCTCTTATGTACATATAGAAATGCTTTAAAATATTCTTTTCCATTATGGTTTATGGCAGGATGTTGAATATAACTCCTGTGCTATATAGTAGGACCCTGCTGTTCATGTGTCCTGTATATATAGTGTACGTCTGTTAATCCCAGATTCCCAGTACTTGCCCCACCTTGGCAACCACAGGTCTGCTCTCTGCGTCTCTGAGTTCATTTCTGTTTTCTGGATAGGTCCGTTTGTGCCGTATTTTAGATTGCACATGTAAGTTACATCATGTGGTACTTGCTTTTGTTTTTCTGACTTACTTCACTTAGTAATGGTCATCTCTGGGTCCATCCATGTTATTGCAAATGGCATTATTTCATTCTTTTTTATGGCTGAGGAGTATTCCATTGTATATGTGTACCACATCATCTTTATCCATTCATCTGATGATGGACATTTAGGTTGCTTCCATGTTTTGACTATTGTGAGTAGTGCTGCTGTGAACATAAGGGTGCATGTATCTTTTTGAATTATAAAAACTTGTATTTTTCTTTTTGAAGTGTTTTATTTTATTATTATTGGAGTGTAATTGACATACAATGTTGTGTTAGCATCTCTGTACAATGAAGTGAATCAGCTGTGTGTACACATACATCCCCTCCCTCCTGGCCCTGCCTTCCAGCCTCCCGTTTTACCCATCTAGGTGATCACGGAGCACCAAGCTGAGTTTTCTGTGCCATTCAGCAGGTTCCCACTAGCTATCTGTTTTATACATGGTAGGAGAATCCCAGGGACGGCGGAGCCTGCTGGGCTGCTGTCTATGGGGTCGCACAGAGTCGGACACAACTGAAGTGACTTAGCAGTAGCAGCAGTATTTATATGTCAGGCCTGATCTCCCAGTTGTCCCATCCTCCCCTTCTCCCATGTGCTCATGTCTGTTCTCATGTCTGCATCTCTATTCCTGCCCTGCAAATAGGTTCGTCTGTATCATTCTTTTTTAGATTCCACATGTGCATGCATGCTAAGTTGCTTCAGTCATGTCTGACTCTTTGTGACCCTATGGACTGTAGCCTCCCTGGCTCCTCTATCCATGGGATTCTCCAGTCAAAAATATTGGAGTGGATTGCTGTGCCCTCCTCCCGGTGGTCTTCCCGGACCCAGGAATCTAACCCACATCTGTTATGTGTTCCGCATTGGCACGTGAGTTCTTCACCACTAGTGGCACCTGGGAAGCCCCAGATTCCACATACATGTGTTAATATATGATACTTGTTTTCCTCTTTCTGGCTTACTTCGCTGTGTTTACAGACTCTAGGTCCATCTACATCTCTGGAAATGACCCAGTACAAATAACCCAAATTTCGTTCCTTTTTATGGCTGAGTAGTATTCCATTGTGGCCTTCCCTGGTGGCTCAGCAGTAAAGAATCTGCCTGCCAGTGCAGGAGTCATGGGTTTGATATCTGGGTTGGGAAGATCTCCTGGAGAAGGAAATGGCAACCCACTCCAGTATTCTTGCCTGGAAATCCCATAGACAGAGGAGCCTGGTGGGCAACAGTCCATGGGGTTGCAAAGAGTCAGACAGAACTTAGAGACTAAAAACAACAACAGATATTCCATAGTATATGTGTACCACATCTTTATCCATTCATTTTCCAGTAGACACTTACGGTGTTTCCATGTTTTGACTATTATAAATAGTGCTGCTCTGAACATAGGGGTGCATGTATCTTTTTGAATTATAAAGACCTGTAGTTTTTTTCCCCTCGGCAATGTTTTGTTGTATTGTTTTTTTATTGGAGTATAATTGCTTTGCAATATTGCATTAGCTTCTCCTGTACAACTAAGTGAATCAACTGTGTGTATACATGTATCTCCTTTCTCTTGGACTTCTCTCCCATCACTCCTCCCATCCCACCCATCTAGGTCGTCACAGAGCACCAAGCTGAGTTCCCTGTGCTCCATAGCAGGTTCCCACTAGGTATCTGTTTTACTGATGATACCGTATATATGCCATCCTAATCTAATTCATCCCACCCTCCCAGCGCCCCTTTGTGTCCATATGTCTGTTCTGTATGACTTATTCCTGCCCTACAAAAGAGTTCATCTGTACTGTTGTTCTAGCTTCCACATATATATGACATTTATTTTTCTCTTTCCCACTTCACTCTGTATGACAGGCTCCAGAACCATCCACGTGTTTACAAATGGCCCAATATTATTCCTTTTTATGGCTGAGTAATAAATATTCCATTGTTTATATGTACCGTATCTTCTTTATCCATTCACCTGTTGATGGACATTTAGGTTGCTTCCATGTCCTGGCCCTTGTAAATAGTGCTGTAATGAACCCTGGGGTACATGTGTCTTTTTCCATTGTGATTTGCCCAGTAATGGGATTATTGGGTCGTATGATAATTTTATTTTTGTTTTTTTAAGATGCCTCCATACTGTTCTTCATAGTGGCTGTATCAATTTACCTTCCCACCAACAATACAAGAGGGTTCCCATTTCTCCACACTCCCCAGCATTTATTGTCTGTAGGGGTTTTTTTGATGATGGCCATTCTGACTGGTGTGAGGTGATACCTCATTGTAGTTTTGTTTTTTTTTTTAACTTTTAATTTTGTATTGGGGTATAGCCAATTAATGTGGCTTACCAGGTGGCACGATTGTAAAGAATCTGCCTGCTAATGCAGGAGACTCAGGAGACGTGAGTTGATGCCCAGATTTAAAGATCACATGGGGTGGGAAATGGCAACCCGCTCCAGTATTCTTGCCTAGAAAATTCAGTGGACAGAAGGAGTCTGGTGGGCTACAGTCCATGGGGTTGCAAAGAGTTGGACATGACTGAGCAACTGATTAACACACACAGCCCATTAGCAATGTTGTGATGGTTTCAGGTAAACAGCAAAGGGGCTTAGCCATAAAGATACATATATCCATTATCTCCCAACCCTGCTCCCATCCAGGCTGCCACATAACACTGGGCAGAGTTCATGTGTTATGCAGTAGTCGCTCGTCGGTTACCTGTTTAAATACAGCAGTGTGTACGTGTCCATCCCAGCTCCCCAACTGTCCCTCGTGCACATCCTTCCTCTCCTGGTAACCGTCAGTTCTATCTCTAAATCTGTGAATCTTCTTCTGTTTTGTAAGTTCATTTCTATCTATATCATTTCTTTTTAGATTCCACATATAAGGGATGTCATACTATGTTTCTGCTTCTCTGTGTGACTTAATTACTTAATTAATTACTGACACTCTGTGTGTCAGTCTCTAGGTCCCTCTATATTGCTGCAAATGACATTATTTTGTTCTTTTTAATGGCTGAGTAGTTAAGCTATTTCAAATCCTAACAGATGATGCTGTGAAAGTGCTGCACTCAATATGCCAGCAAATTTGGAAGACTCAGCGTGGCCACAGGACTGGAAAAGGTTGGTTTTCATTCCAGTCCCTAAGAAAGGCAATGCTGAAGAATGCTTAGACTACCACACAGTTGCACTCATCTCACACGCTAGTAAAGTAATGCTCAAAATTCTCCAAGCCAGGCTTCAGCAATACGTGAACCGTAAACTTCCAGATGTTCAAGCTGGTTTTAGAAAAGGCTGAGATCAAATTGCCAATATTCGCTGGATCATGGAAAAAGCAAGAGAGTTCCAGAAAAACATCTATTTCTTCTTTATTGACTATGCCAAAGCCTTTGACTGTGTGGATCACAATAAACTGTGGAAAATTCTGAAAGAGATGGGAATACCAGACCACCTGACCTGCCTCTTGAGAAATTTGTATGCAGGTCAGGAAGCAACAGTTAGAACTAGACATGGAACAACAGACTGGTTCCAAATAGGAAAAGGAGTATGTCAAGGCTGTATATTGTCACCCTGCTTATTTAACTTCTATGCAGAGTACATCATGAGAAATGCTGGGCTGGAAGAAGCACAAGCTGGAATCAAGATTGCCAGGAGAATATCAATAACCTCAGTTATGCAGATGATACCACCCTTATGGCAGAAAGTAAAGAGGAACTCAAAAGCCTCTTGATGAAAGTGAAAGAGGAGAGTGAAAAAGTTGGCTTAAAGCTCAACATTCAGAAAACGAAGATCATGGCATCTGGTCCCATCACTTCATAGGAAATAGATGTCAGACTTTCATAGGAAACAGTGTCAGACTTTATTTTTGGGGGCTCCAAAATCACTGCAGATGGTGATTGCATCCATGAAATTAAAAGATGCTTACTCCTTGGAAGGAAAGTTATGACCAACCTAGATAGCATATTGAAAAGCAGAGACATTACTTTGTCAACAAAGGTCCGTCTAGTCAAGGCTATGGTTTTTCCAGTGGTCATGTATGGATGCGAGAGTTGGACCGTGAAGAAAGCTGAGCGCCGAAGAATTGATGCTTTTGCAGTGTGGTGTTGGAGAAGACTCTTGAGAGTCCCTTGGACTGCAAGGAGGTCCAACCAGTCCATCCTAAAGGAGATCAGTCCTGGGTGTTCTTTGGAAGGACTGATGCTAAAGCTGAAACTCCAATCCTTTGGTCACCTCATGCGAAGAGTTGACTCATCGGAAAAGACTCTGATGCTGGGAGGGATTGGGGGCAGGAGGAGAAGGGGACGACAGAGGGTGAGATGGCTAGATGGCATCACCGACTTGATGGATGTGAGTTTGAGTGAACTCCAGGAGTTGGTGATGGACAGGGAGGCCTGGCGTGCTGCGATTCATGGGGTCACAAAGAGTCGGACACGACTAAACCACTGAACTGAATTGAATAACGAGTGATGTTGAGTTTCTTTTCATGTGTTTATTAGCTATCTCTATATCTTTGGAGAAATGTCTATTTAGGTCTTTTTCCCACTTTTTGATTGGGTTATTTGTTTTTCTGGTATTGAGCTGCTTGTATATTTTGGAAATTGTCAGTTTCATTTGCTATTGTTTTGTCCCATTCTGAGGGCTGTCTTTTCACCTTGCTTATAGTTTCCTTTGTTGTGTCAAAGCTTTTAAGTTTAATTAGGTCCCATTTATTTTTGTTTTTATTTCCATTATTCTGGAAGATGGATCCAAAAAGATGTTGCTGCTGTTCATGTCATGGTGTTCTGCTTATGTTTTCCTCTAGGAGTTTAATAGTGTGCAGTCTCACATTTAGGTTTTTAATCCACTTTGAGCTTATTTTTGTGTATGGTGTCAAAGAATGATCAAATTCTGTTTTTTAACATGTAGCTGTCTAGTTTTCCCAGCACCGTTTGTTGAAGAGACTGTCTTTGCAGCATTGTGTAGTCTTGTCTCCTTTGTCATAGATTAATTGACCATAGGTGCATGGGTTTATTTCTAGGTTTTCTATCCTATTCCATTGATCTGTGTTTCTATTTTTGTGCCAGTACTGTGCTGTTTTCATGACTGTAGCTTTGTAGTATAGTCTGAAGTTAATTTCTCAAGATTGCTTTGGCTTTTCAGGGACTTTTGTGTTTCCATAAAAATTTTGAGATTGTTTTTTTTGTTCTAGTTCTGTGAAAAATGCTATCGGTTGGTAATTTGATACGGATTGTGTTGAATCTTTAGATTGCTCTGGGTAATAGAGTCATTTTGACAATACTGATTCTTCCTATCTGTGAACATTGCATATCTTTCCATCTGTTTGTGAATTTTTTGATCAGCTTCTTAGAGTTTTTGGAATACAGGTCTTTTGTCTCCTTAGGTAGGTTTATTCCTAGTTTTTTTTTTGATGCACTGATTAATGGAATTGTTTTTTGGCTTTCTCTTTCTGATCTTCTGTGGTTGGTGTATAGAAATGCAACAGATTTCTGTGTGTTAATTTTGTAATCTGCAGTTTTGCCTAGTCCATTGATGAGGGCTGCCATCTATGGGGCTGCACAGAGTCAGACGTGACTGAAGTGACTTAGCAGCAGCAGCAGTAGTTTTCTGGTAGCAGTTTTACTGTCCTTTATGTATAATATCATGTCACCTGCAAACGGTGACAGTTTAACTTCTTTTCCAACATGGATTCCCTTTACTTCTTTTCCTTCTCTGATTGCTGACGGTAGGACTTCCAAAACTATGTTGAAATAAAGTGGCAAGAGTAGACCTCCTATTCTTGTTCCTATTTTAGAGGAAATGCTTATAGCATTTCGCCATTGAGAATGATGTTAGCTGTAGGTTTGTCATATACTGCCTTTGTTATGTTGAGGTATGCCCACATTCTGGAGAGTTTTTTTTTAATCATAAATAGTTGCTGAATTTTGTGAAAAGCTTTTCTGCATCTATTAAGATGATCATACGGTTTTTATTCTTCAGTTTGTTGATGTGGTGTATCACACTGATTAATTTGTGGATATTGAAAAATCTTTGTATCACTGGGATGAACCCCACTCGATCATGGTATATGATCTTTTTAGTATGTTGTAGGATAAGAATCACTAGTATTTTGTTGAGGGTTTTTGCATCTATGTTCATCAGTGATATTGGCATGTAATTGTCTTTTTTTGTTGTATCTTTGTCTGGTTTTGGTATCAGGGTGATGGTGGCCTCATAGAATGAGTTTGGAAGTTTTTCTTCCTCTGCAGTTTTTGGGAATAGTTTCAGAAGGATAGGTGTTAACTCTTCTCTAAATATTTGATAGAATTTGCCTGTGAAACCATCAAGTTCTAGACTTTTGTTTATTGGGAGATTTTTAATCAGGATTTCAATTTCAGTGCTTGATTGGTCTGTTCATATTTTCTGTCTCTTTCTGGTTCAGTTTTGGGAAACTGTACCTTTGTAAGAATTTGTTCATTTCTTCCAGATTGTCCATTTAATCAGCACACAGTTGCTTCTAGTAGTCTCTTATGATCCTTTGTATTTCTGTGGAGTCAGTTGTAACTTCTCCTTTTACATATCTTTTTAAAAAATTTTATTTATTTTTGACCGGAGGATAATTGCTTTATAATATTGTATTGGTTTCTGCCATATATCAACATGAACCAGCCATAATTTGTTTCTAATTTTATTGATTTGAATCCTCTCCCTTTTTTTCTTGATAAGTCTGATACAAGGATTATCAGTTTATCTTTTCGAAGAACCTGCTTTTAGTTTCTTTGATCTTTCCAGTTGTTTTCTTTGTCTCTATTCCATTTATTTCTGCTCTGATATTTATGATTTCTTTCCTTATACTAACTTTAGGTTTTATTCTTCTTTCTCTAGTTGTTTTAGGTGTATTTGTTGTTTTATTAGCCACTCAGTCATGTCCCACTCTTTGCAACCCCACAGACAGCACCATGCCAGGCTTCCAGTCCTTCAGTAACTCCCAGAGTTTGTTCAAACTCATGTCCATTGAAATGGTGATGCTATCCAACCATCTCATCCTCTGTCATAATCTCCTGCCTTCAGTCTTTCCCAGCATCAGGGTCTTTTTCCAGTGAGTCAACTCTTTGCATCAGATGGCCAAAGTATTAGAACTTTAGCATCAGTTCAATGAATGAATCAGGGCTGATTTCCTTTAGGATTGGCTGGTTTGATTTCATTGCTGTCCAAGGGACTCTCAAGAGTCTTTCTCTAGCACCGCAGTTCAAAAGCATCAATTCTTCAGCACTCAGCTTTCTTTATGGTCCAACACTCACATCCGTACATGACTACTGGAAAAACCATAGTCTTGACTATATAGACCTTTGTTGGCAAAATGATGTCTTTGCTTTTTAATACATTGCCTAGGTTTGTCATAGCTTGTCTTCCAAGGAGCAAGTGTCCTAATTTCACGGCTGAAGTCACTGTCTGCAATGATTTTGGAGCCCAAGAAAATAGTCTGTTGCTGTTTCCATTTTTTCCCCTTCTATTTGCCAAGAAGTGATGGGACCAGATGCCATGATATCAGTTTTGTGAATGTTGACTTTTAAGCCAGCTTTTTCACTCTCCTTTTTCACTTCCATCAAGAGGCTCTTTATTTCCTCTTCACTTTCTGCCATAAGGGTGGTGTCATCTGCATATCTGAGGTTATTGATATTTCTCCTTGCAATCTTGTTTCTACCTTCACCTTCATCTAGCGTGGCATTTACCATGATGTACTCTGCATATAAGTTAAATAAGCAGGGTGACAATATACAGCCTTGACATATTCCTTTCCCAATTTTGAACCAGTCGTATGTTCCATGTCTGGTTCTAAATGTTGCTTCTTGACCTGCATACAGGTTTCTTAGGAGGCAGATAAGGTGGTCTGGTATTCTCATCTCTAAGAATTTTCTAGTTTGTTGTGATCCACACAGTCAAAACTTTCATGTAGTCAATGAAGCAGAAATAGCTGTTTTTCTGGAATTCCCTTGCTTTTTCTGTGACCCAATGAATGTTGGCAATTTGATCTCTGGTTCCTCTACCTTTTCTAAATCCAGCTTATACATCTGGAAGTTCTCGGTTCACATACTGTTGAAGCCTAGCTTGAAGGATTTGAACATTACCTTGCTAGCATGTGAAATGAGTGTAGTTGTGCAGTAGTTTGAACATTCTTTGGCATTGTCCTTCTTTGGGATTGGAAGGAAAACTGACCTTTTCCAGTCCTGTGACCACTGCTGAGTTTTCTGCATTTGTTGGCACTTTAACAGCACTTTAACAGCATCATCCTTTAGGACGTGAAGTAGCTCAGCTGGAGTTCCATCACCTCCACTAGCTTTGTTCATAGTAATGCTTCCTAAGACTCATTTGACTTCACACTTAAGGATGTCTGGCTCTAGGTGAGTGATCTACTACATTGTGGCAGTACAGGTCATTAAGACCTTTTTTGTACAGTTCTTCTGTGTATTCTTGCCACCTCTTCTTAACCTCTTCTGCTTCTGTTAGGTCCATACCGTCTCTGTCCTTTAGTGTACCCATCTCTGCATGAAATGTTCCCTTGTTATCTCTAAGTTCCTGAAGAGATCTCTAGTCTTTCCCATTCTATTATTGCCCTCTCTTTCTTCGCACTGTTCGCTTAAGACTTTATCTGTCCTTGCTGTCCTTTGGAACTCTGCGTTCAGATGGATTTATCTTTCCTTTTCTTCTTTTGTCTTTCACTTTTCTTCTTTTCTCAGCTATTTGTAAGCCCTCCTCAGACAACCATTTTGCATTTTTGCATTTCTTTTTCTTGAGGATGGTTTTGATCACCGCCTCCTTTACAGTGTTACAAACCTCCATCCATAGTTCTTCAGGCGCTCTATCAAATCTAATTCCTTGAATCTATTTGTCACTTCCACTGTGTAAGCATAAAGGATTTGATTTAGGTCATATTTGAATGGCCTTGTGGTTTTCCCTAGTTTCCTCAATTTAAGTCTGAATTTGGCAATAAGGAGCTCATGATCTGAGCCACAGTCAGCTCCCAGTCTTGTTTTTACTGGCTGTGTAGAGCTTCTCCATCTTCGGCTGCAAAGGATATAATCAATCTAATTTCAGTATTGACTATCTGGGGATGTCCATGTGTAGAGTTGTCTCTTGGGTTGTTAGAAAAGGCTGTTTGCTATGACCAGTGCGTTCTCTTGGCAAAACTTTGTTAGCCTTTGCCCTGCTTTATTTTGTACTCCAAGGCCAAATTTGCCTGTTACTCCAGGGATCTCTTGACTTCTTCCTTTTGCATTCCAGTCCCTTATGATGAAAAGGACATCTTTTTTGGTGTTAGTTCTAGAAGGTCTTGTAGGTCTTCATAGAACCATTCAGCTTCTTCAGCATTAGTGGTTGGAGCACAGACTTGGATTACTGTGATACTGAATGGTTTGCCTTGGAAACTAACCGAGATCATTCTGTCATTTTTGAGATTGCATCCATATACTGCATTTTGCACTCTCTTGTTGACTGTGAGGGCTACTCCATTTCTTCTAAGGGATTCTTGCCCACCGTAGTAGATATAATGGTCCTCTGAGTTAAACTCGCCCTTTCCCCTCCATGTTAGTTCACTGATTCCTAAAATGTCAGTGTTCACTCTTGCCGTGTCCTGTTTAGCCATATCCAGTTTACCTTGATTCATGGACCTAACCTTTCAGGTTCCTATGCAGTGCTGTTCTTTACAGCATCAGACTTGACTTTCAGCAGCAGACACATCCACAGCTGGCGTTGTTTCCACTTTGGCTCAGCCTCTTCATTCCTTCTGGAACTATTTTTTTACTTCAGTAGCATATTGGACACCTACCGACCTGGGAGGGTGGGTTCATCTTTCAGTGTCCTATCTTTTTGCTTTTTCATCCTGTTCATGGGGTTCTCAAGACAAGAATGCTGAAGTGGTTTGCCATTCCCTTCTCCCATGGACTATGTTTTGTCAGAATTCTCCACCATGACCTGTCCATCTTGGGTGGCCCTACACGGCATGTCTCATAGTTTCATTAGGTTATACTAAGTTGTTATCTGCAGGTGTAAGGTGAGGTTGTTTATTTGTGATTTTTTCCTTGTTTCTTGAGGTAAAATTGTATCATCATAAACTTCCCGCTTAGAGCTTCTTTTGCTGCATCGCATAGGTTTTTTACTGTTGTGCTTTCGTTTTCATTTGTCTCTAGGTATTTTTTTATTTCCTTTTTTATTTTTTCAGTGATCCATTGGTTGTTTAGTAACATATTGTTTAGCCACCACGTGTTTGTGTTTTTATAGATATTTTCTTATAGTTTATTTCTAATTTCATAATGTTGTGATCAGAAAAGATGCTTGATATGATTTCATTTTTCTTAAATTTATCAAGGCTCGCTTTGTGGCCCAGCATGTGGTCTGTCTTAGAGAATGTTCTGTGTACACTTGAGATGAATGTGTAGCCTGCTGTTTTTGGATAGAATGTCCTATAAATAGCAATTAAATCTCTCTGCTCTGTTACGTCATTTAAAGCTTGTGTTTCCTTATTTATTTTCTGTCTCCATTATCTGTCCATTGGTGTAAGTGTGGGGTTAAAGTCCCCCACTATTATCATGTTACTGTCGATTTCTCCCTTTATGGTTGTTAGTTTTTGCTTTACATGTTGAGATGTTCCTGTGTTGGGTGTATATGTATATTTATGATTGTTATGTATTCTTGACTCGAATACTTAATCATTATGTAGTGTCCTTTGTTTCTTATAATGCTAAGTCACTTCAATCGTGTCCGACTCTGTGTGACCCCATAGACGGCAGCCCACCAGGATTCTCCAGGCAAGAACACTGGAGTGGGTTGCCATTTCCTTCTCCAGTGCATGAAAGTGAAAAGAGAAAGTGAAGTCGCTCAGTTGTGTCCAACTCCTAGCGACCCCATGGACTGCAGCCTACCAGGCTCCTCCGTCCATGGGATTTTCCAGGCAAGAGTACCGGAGTGGGTTGCTATTGCCTTCTCCGGTTTCTTATAATAGTCTTTGTTTTAAAGTCTGTTTTGTCTGATATGAGTATTGCCACCCCAGCTTTCTTTTGATTTCCATTTGCATAGTATACCTTCTCCCATCCCCTTACTTTCAGTCTGTAAGTGTCCCTAGGTCTGAAGTGGGTCTCTTGTAGACAGCATATATTCAGGTCTTGTTTTTGTATCTACCCAGCCAGTCTGTGTCTTTTGATTGACTATTACTATGTGTGATCCTAGATGTTATTCTTTTTGTTGTTGTTGTTTATGGGATCCCCTGGGTCAGGGACTGAACCCATATCCCCTGAATTGGTAGAAGACAATGGCAACCCACTCCAGTACTCTTGCCTGGAGAGTCCCAGGGACGGAGGAGCCTGGTGGGCTGTCGTCCACGGGGTCTCACAGAGTCGGACACGAGTGAAGCGACTTAGCAGTAGCAGCAGCAACAGCCCCTGAATTGATAGGTGGATTCTTCACTACTGAACACAAAGGAGGCCCCATAGGTGTTTTATTCTTTTTGTTGTAGTGATAATTGGGATTGTTTCCTTAATTTCTCTTTGTGATCTTTCATTGTTAGTGCATCGGAATGCAAGAATTTCTGTGCATTAATTTTGTATCCTGCAACCAAATTCATTGATCAGCTCTAGTAGTTTTCAGGAGAAGGCAATGGCATCCCACTCCAGTACTCTTGCTTGGAAAATCCCATGGACGGAGGAGCCTGGTAGGCTGCAGTCCATGGGGTCTCGAAGAGTCGGACACGACTGAGTAACTTCACTTTCACTTTTCACTTTCATGCATTGGAGAAGGAAATGGCAACCCACTCCAGTGTTCTTGCCTGGAGAATCCCAGGGATGGGGAGCCTGGTGGGCTGCTGTCTCTGGGGTCGCACAGTTGGACACGACTGAAGCAACTTAGCAGCAGCAGCAGCAGTTTTCCAATGGCATCCTTAGAATTTTCTTTGTATAGTGTCATGCCATCTGCAAAAGGTGAGAGTTTGAGTTCTTCTTTTCCAGTTTGTATTCCTTTTATTTCTCTTTATTCTAGGATTGCCGTGGCTAGGATTTCCAAAACTACGTTGAATGAAAGTGGCGAGAGTGGATATCCTTGTCCTATTCCTAATTTTATAGGAAATGCTTTTGATCTTTCACCATTGAGAATGATCTGTGCTGTGGGTTTGTCAGTATGGCCTTTATGATATTGAGGTAGGTTCCCCTGTGCCCATTTCCTAGAGAGTTTTTATGATACATGGGTGCTGAATTTTGACAGATGCTTTCTGAATCTGTTGAGATGATCATGTGGATTTTTTTCTTCAGTTTGTTAGTCTGGTATATCACATGGATTTTGCATATATTGAAGAATCTTTGCTTCTCTGGGATAAATCCCAGTTCATCATGGTGTATAATCCTTTTAATGTGTTGTTGGATTGGTAGGATTTTGTTGAGGAGCTTTGTGTCTGTATTCATTGGTGATACTGGTCTTTAGTTTTCTTTTTTTGTGTGATATCTTTGTCAGGTTTTGGTATCAGGGTGATGGTGGCCTCATAGAATCAGTTTGGGAGTGTTCTTCCCTCTGCAGATTTTTTGGAAATTGTTTGAAGAGTATAGGAAGGATAGGTGTTTAGCTCTACTCCAAATATTTAACAGAATTTGCTTGTGTAGCCATCTGTTCTGGACTTTTATTTGTTGAATGATTTTTAATTACAGCTTTAACTTCATTACTTACGGATTGATCTGTTTATACTTTCTATTTCTTCCAGGTTCAGCCTTGGAAGATAGTACTTTACTAAAAATTTGTACATTTATTTCAGGTTGTCCATTTTATTGGCATATAGTTGCTTATAGTAGTCCCTTATGTATTTCATGGCATGGGTTGTAATTTCTGCTTTTTCATTTCTGAGTTTATTGATTTGAATCCTATCCTTTTTTTTCTTGATGACCTTGGCCAAATGTTTATCAACTTTATCTTCCCAAAGAACCAACTTTTAGTTTTATTGATCTTTATTTCTATTTCATTTACTTCTGCTTTGGTCTTTATGACCTATTCCTTCTGCTAACTTTAGGGGTTTTTCCTATCTTTGTCTAGTTGCTTTAGGTGTAAGGTTGAAAGTGAAAGTGTTAGTCGCTCAGTGGTGTCTGACTCTTTGAGACTGCATGAACTGTAGCCTGCCAGGCTTCTCTGTCTGTGGAATTCTCCCGGCAAGAACACTGGAGTGGGTTGCCATTCCCTTCACTAGGGAATCTTCCAACCCAGGAATTGAACCCAGGTCTCCTACATTGTAGGCATATTCTTTGCCAACTGGACCACCAGGGAAGCACCCAATTGTTTGTTGGAGATTTTTCTTGTTTCTTGAGATGAGATTGAGTTGCTACAAATTTCCCTTAGGACTGCTTTTCCTTTGTTCGGTAGATTTTAAGTTGTGTTTTTCATTGTCATTTGTTTCTATGTTTTTTTGATTTCCTCTGATATTTCTTTTAGTGATCTCTTGGTTATTTAGTGGTGTAGTTCTTAGCTTCCATGTGTTTGTATTTTTTTTTTTTTTTTTGCAGTTTATTTTTCTTACTGATTTCTAATCTCAGCATTGTGGTTAAAAGAGATGCTTGATATGATTTCAGTTTTCTTAAATTTACCAACACTTGATTTGTGGATGAAGATGTGATCTCTCCTGGAGAGTGTTCTGTATGCACTTGAGAAGAAAGTGTGTTCTGTATGCACTTGAGAAGAAAGTGTGTTTTGCCACTTTTAGGTAGAATGTCCTGTAAATGTCAGTTAAGTCCGACTGGTTTGTTGTGCCATTTAAAGCTTGTGTTTCCTTATTTATTTTCTGACTGCATGGTTTGTCCATTGGTGTAAGTGGCGTGTTAAAATTCCCCACTATTGTGTTGCTGTATTTCCCCTTCTACGACTATTAGTATTTGCCTTATGTATTGAGGTGCTCCTATGCTGGGTGCATGTATATATATAATTGATATATCGTCTTGTATTGATTCCTTGATCATTATGTAGTGACCCTCCTTGTCTCTTGAAACAGCCTTTATTTTAAGGTCTAGTTATCTGATACGAGTATTGCCACTCCAGCTTTCGATTTCCATTTGCATGGAATATTTTTTTGTCTTCTCATTTTCAGTTTATATGTGTCCCAAGGTCTAAAGTGGGTCTCTTATAGACAGGATATATATATAGGTTTTGTTTTTATATCTCTTCAGCCACTCTGTGTCTTTTGGTTGGAGCAGTCATTCTATTTACATTCAAGGTACTTAGCAATGTGTATGTTCCTATTACCATTTTCTTAATTGTTTTGGCTTTGTTTTTGTGGTTATTTTTCTTCTTCCTAGAGAAGTTTTCTTCTTCTTAGAGAAGGTCCTTTGGCATTTGTTATTAAACTGGTTTGGCGTTGCTGAATTCTGTTCAGTTTCGCTTGACTGTAAAGGTTTTGATTTCTCTATTAAATAGGAATGAAACCCTTGCTGGATAGAGTAATCTTGGTTGTAGGCTTTCCTCTTTCATCACTTTTAATATATTCCACCACTGCCTTCTGGCCTGCAAGTTTCTGTTGAAGAATCAGTTGATAACCTTATGGGAATTCCCTTGTGTGCTATTTGTTGCTTTTCCCTTGCTGCTTTCAATATTTTTTTCTTTGAATTTAATTTTTGTTAGTTTGATTAATATGTGTCTCAGCATGTTTCTCCTTGGGTTTAACCCTATATGAGACCCTGTGCTTCTTGGACTTAGTTGACTATTTCCTTTCCTGTGTTAGGGAAGTTTTTGACTATAGTCTCTTCAAATATTTTCTGACTCTTTATCTTTCTCTTCTTCTGGGATCCCTGTAATTTGAATGTTGGTGCATTTAATGTTGTCCCAGAGGTCTCTGAGACTCCCCTCATTTCTTTTCATTTTTTTCCTTTATTCTGCTCTTCAACAATTATTTCCACCATTCAGTCTTCCAACTCACTTACTCGTTTTCTCTGCTTCAGTTGTCCTTCAGTTATTAATTCCTTGTAGTGTATTTTTTCTTTCAGTTGTTGTGTTGTTCACCACTGTTCTTTAGTTCTTCTAGGTCTTTGGTAAACATTTCTTCTGTTTTCTTGATCTGTGCCTCCCTTCTGCTTTTGAGGTTTATTATCAATACTCTGAATTCTTTTTTGGGTAGGTAGTCTATTTCCTCGTCATTTATTTGATCTTGTAAGTTTTTACCTTGCTCCTTCGTCTGTCCCATCTGTCCCATATTGTTTTGTCATCTCATTTTTTTTGGATGGATGGGGCTTTGTTTTTCCCTTGCTGGTTGTTTGCTGCAGTGTCCAGCACTGGAGTTTGCATGCAGTTGGATGGAGCTGAGTCTTGGTGCCAAGATGAGGATCTGTGGGATAGCTCACACCAGTTAACATTCCCTGGGATTCTAGATTCTCTGTTGGTCTAGTGGTTTGGACTTGGTGCTCCCACCATGGGAGCTCAGGCCCAAAGCCTGGCCAGGAATGGAGACCCCTGTATGCCATGCAGGGGGGTAGGGTGGGTAGGCAACAAAGAAAAAGGAGCAAAACAGTAAGAAAGAATAAAAAATTTAAAAAGAGTAGATATTTTAGGAGAAATGAAAATGAGACGACAACAACAAAGTAAAACAAAACTACAACAGCAGAAAAAGCCAGAGAAGGCCCTAGGGGAGGAAGGCGCTTAGGCTGAAGAGGCCAGCAGCTAGAAGAGGCCCTTGGCGGGGGTGGGGGCTAGGCTCAGGACCCTCTAGGCTGGAGGGGACCCCAGAAGGTGGAGATTCAGGCCCGAGACCCCAGCAGGCTTGCCAGTGGTTGAGTAGGTGGGGGAGATGCTGGGTACATTCCCCTCTGGTCCACTGTCTCCCCAAATCCCTTCCCATCCCTGCTAATCCTCGCTCTGTGGGCGGGCCCCTCTGAGAGTGGTGACCCCTCTCATCCTCCTGCTGCCCCTCAGGGTTTCTGCTCCCATCCCGCCTCTACTTTTCTTTTCCCCCCTTTCCCCCCATCATCCTACCCAGTCGCCTGGGAATTCCTCCCATCCCTTAGGTGTCCAAGGCCTCTCAGCAGCCCTGGTAGGTGCCCGGGTTTTGAGAAGATGTGAATTCAGCATCCTCCTGCTCTGTCATCTGGACTCCACCCATAAAGACCTTTTAGTTGGTGAAATTTTATGTTTTTTAAACAGATGTCTTGAAAATATTTTGTAAAACTTATCCCCAGAGTACATGAAATTCTTCCATGCTCCTATACATGCTGTTTATTTTAAATTTTATTTTCTATGTATTACAGGTATATAGAAATGATTTTTAACACTTTAAAAATAATATTTATTTGGCTGTGCTGGGTCTTTGTGGCCGCACAGGCTTTTCTCTAGTTGCGATGAGCAGGGGCTGCTCTCTAGTTGTGGGGTGCATGGCCCTCTCAGTGTGGTGGCTTCTCTTGTGGAGCACAAGCTCTGGAGTGTTTAGGCTCCAGTATTTGTGGCAGGTGACCTCAGTAGATGCAGCTCCTGGGCTCTGGAGCACAGGCTCAGTAGTTGTGGCGCACAGGCTTGCCTTGCAGCATGTGGGATCTTCCTGGACCAGGGATTGAACCTGTCTCTCCTGCCTTGGCAGGCAGACTCTGTACCACTGAGCCACCAGGAAGCCTAGCATATTGATTTTTATAGCTAGCAACGTTGCTAACTTATTAATAATTCTATGATGAGTTTAAGTTTTCTGTGTTCACAATTGTGTCATCTGGAAATACTGATTTTTTTTTCCTTTATGAACTTTATATGTACTTTTTGCTTATCTAGATGGCTAGGAACTTTAATAAAACATTAAGTAGGGGTAGTGATAAATGTATGTTCTTATCATGTGCTTGATATCAAAAGGAAACCTTCAATACTTCATTATTCAGTGTAAGAATGCTTTTTAATTTTTACTTTGATACATGAGATGTTTGGAGGGGTGTTATTCAGCTTCCCGTTATTTAGGGATTTCCAGATACCTTTCTGTTATTCTTTTCTAGTTTGTCAGAGAACATATTTTATATTATTTAAATCCTGTTAAATTCATTGAGACCTGTCTCATGACTAGAATGAGGCTTATTGTGGTAAATTGTTTGGTAAATTGTGTGTCTGTTTTTCCCAGTAGCAAAAGAGTAGTTTAATACTTGTGGATAATCTAAAGGATGAATGTTAGATAGCCTGTTTAAAATTCCTCATGGAAGTAGCCACTACCAGATGGAGTATTTATGCATTTAAAATTTATAGTGATTTGTAGAATTGAATACTTGTGGCTATGAGAAACCCATGCATGTAGTGAAGAGTATTGTATCTCTTATGTTACAAGTAGTGACTCAAGTGGCCCCAAATTATAAAACTCAATAACGATTTCTCTTCTCCTTTGGCTTGTGTGTGTTGGTCGCTCAGTTGTGTCCGACTGTTTGCAACCCCATGGACTGTAGCCCTCCAGCCTCCTCCGTCCATGGAATTCTCCAGACAAGAATATTGGAGTGGGTAGCCATTCCCTTCTCCTGGGGATCTTCCCAACCCAGGGATCAAACCTGGGTCTCCTGCATTGCAGGCAGATTTTTTATTGTCTGAGCCATCAGGGAAGACTTTCTTTGGCTTAGTATATGTTATTACTTTTTTGTGATTAGGTTGGTGATTGTTTATGTACAAAGTATTGATAGCCTTTTCATCACGAAAAAAATACATGAAATTTTCCAACTATTCAACAAATAATAAAATTATGCATATTTTGAAAAGATGCACAACATCATTATTCCTTGGGAAAATGCAAAGTACTACTACATTGGGATATCACTACTCAGCTATTCAAATGATTACAGTTTTTAAAAATAACTGTACCAAGTGTTTTAAGGATATGGAGCAACCAGACCTTACATGTTGGTGGGAATATAAAATGATTAAACTGCTTTGGAAAATACGTTTGCAGTTTCTTAAGAATTTAAGCATGCATTTGCTGTTTGATTCAGCCATTTTATTTCTCCTTATTTACTTAAGATTTATATGTGAATAATTCATAGCCCCTTTATTTGTACTAGTCCCCATCTTGAAGCAACCTAAATTTGTATCAGCCAGGGAATGAATAAAGAAATTGTAGTATATTTATGCAGTGGGATACTACTTAGTAATAGAAAGGAAGTAAGTATCAATACATAAATGAGTGTCAGAAGACTTAGGGTAAATGAAAGATGCCAAAAGAAAATTAATACATACTGTGTGATTCCATTCGTGTGGAATTTTCAGAAATTCTAACTAAACTGTAGTGACAGCAGGTCACAGCTGCATCCGTGCAGGGATGGGAGCTGGGAAGTAGCACCGGCAAAGGAGCAGAAGGACACGAATGGGCCCGCCACTTCTGTTCATTTTGTTGATGAGTGATAGTTTCACAGATGGTCAACACTCATGTTGTAAGCTTTACTTATATGCAGTTCATTGTATGTCAGTTAATCCTCAGTAAAATTGTGAAGAGAGAAAATAACATGTGATATAGATAAATAGAATGTTACTCAGCTAGGAAGAAGCGATTCTGCCATTTGTGACGTCATTGATGGACCTTGACATTATGCCCAGTGAAATAAGCCAGAAAGAGAAACCCAAAGACTGCATAGCACCTCTTGTACGTGGACTCTTAAAAAAATCAGAAACAGAGTAGAAAAGTGGTTGTCAGGGGCCAGGGTGTGGAGGAAATAGGGAGAGGTTAGTAAATGGTGAAATTTTCCAGCTGTAAGAGAAATACAGTTTGATGATCTCATGTAAAATATGGTGACTATAATTGATAATACTGTGTTGTATAACTGACATGTGCTAAGAAAGTAGAACTTAAATGTTTTCACTAAAAGACATATTGCTAAATATGTGAGGTGATGGATGTACTGATTGATTAGATAGAAGGTACTTTTTCACAGCATATACATATATCAAGTCACTATAATAATCTTAGGAATTTTATATCAGTTTTACATTAGTAAAGAAAAAAGAATGAAAGGAAAAGAAAGTCTGTAGCAAATTAGGATTGGAAAGAAAATTCCTTAATGTGATGAAGAATGTTTAAAAATAAATGGATAAAAAGTCTAGAGCAAACATCATTCTCATGGGTAATCTTAGAAGAATTCTTTTAAAATTCAGAAATGGAACAAATATACTCATTTTCTCTATTTATCTAATACTGTATTAGACATCTTAGCTATGCAAAAAGGAAATTAAGATGGTAGCATGATGATTAGGAATGATGGAAATCAGTCATTGTTTGCAGACAAATATGCACTTTGATGGACTTCTCACATGGCACAGTGGTAAAGAACCCGCCTGCTGATGCAAGAGATGCAGTTTCACCCCTTGGGGTTGGGAAGATTGCCTGGAGGAGGAAATGGCAACCCACTCCAGTATTCTTGCCTGGACAATTCCATTGACAGAGGAACCAATGTATAGTCTATGGAGTTGCAAAGAGTCAGACATGACTGAGCCACTGAACACAGCATAGCATACACATTTACATAAAAAACTCAGCGAGAGTCTATAAGTCAACAGTTAAAAATAATAGAGGATTTTTTTTTTTTTTTAGCAAGATTGGCTGGATACATGCTTAATAGATAAAAAAAATCAGTTGCATGTTCTAACTGCACAGAGCAAGGGAAAGTCGCTCAGTCATGTCCCACTCTTTACGACCCCATGGACTACAGTCCATGGAATTCTCCAGGCCAGAATACTGGAGTGGGTAGCCTTTCCCTTCTCCAGGGGGGTCTTCGCAACCCAGGGATCGAACCCAGGTCTCCTGCATTGCAGGCAGATTCTTTACCAGCTGAGCCACAAGGGAAGCCCAAGAATACTGGAGTGGGTAGCCTATCCCTTCTCCAGCAGATCTTCCCAACCCAGGAATCGAACTGGGGTCTCCTGCCTTGAAGGCAGGTTCTTTACCAACTGAGCTATCTGGGAAGCCTGACTGCACAGAGAACATGTGATTAAAAGGAAGACACTGTTTTATGTTAGTAGTAGAGATTATCAGGTACCTAGAACTAGATCTGCCACAATATGCAATATCTCTGTAGGACAAATTTTAAATCTTCTCAGAACAACATTAAGATCGGAGTAAATGAAACAAAGGTCTGTCTAGTCAAAGCTGTGGTTTTTCCAGTAGTTGTGTATGGATGTGAGAGTTGGACTATGAAGAAAGCTGAGTGCCGAAAAACTGATGGTTTTGATCTGTGGTGTTGGAGAAAACCCTTGAGAGTCCTTGGAACTGCAAGGAGATCAAACCAGTTAATCCTGAAGGAAATCAGTCCTGAATATTCATTGGAAGGACTGATGCTGAAAGTGAAGCTCCAACACTTTGGCCACCTGATGGGAAGAACTGACTCATTGGAAAAGACCCTGATGCTGAGAAAGATTGAAGGTGGGAAGATAAGGGGACAACAAAGGATGAGATGGTTGGATGGCATCAGACTGGATGGACATGAGTTTGAGTAGGCTCTGGGAGTTGGTGATGGACAGGGAAGCCTGGCGTGCTGCAGTTCATGGGGTTGCAAAGAGTCGGACACGAATGAGCGACTAAACTGAACTGAAATGAAAGAATAGACTGTATTCATGCTTAAAATCCTCACCAGTTTTATCTGTAGATTCAATTCAATTTGAGTCAAAATCCCAAAGAGGTTTTTCAAGGAACATGGTAAGATGGTTTTTAAACTTCTGTGAAGGGACCATAGGGCCAGGAGTAACCATGACACTTGTGAAGAAGAGGTACAGAGAGGGTAGACTTACTCTACCAAACATGAGGACTTGTTAGAACATAATAATAATACAGTGTGCTACAGTTTAAGGATGGATAAGTTGGCAAATAGAATAGAGAGACCGGAAGCAATTCCATACTGAAATGAAACTTAGTTTTGACCAAGTAGTATGTCAGTTTAAAGGAGAAAGGAAGGATTTAATATTTTTTTAATATATTTTTTTTTGACATGGACCACTTTTAAAGTCTTTTTGGAGTCTGTTACAATATTGCTTTTATCTTTCCGTGTTTTGGCCCTGAGGCCTAGGGGATCCTTGCTTCCTGACCAGGGATTGAACCTGTACCCCCTGCATTGGAAGACAAAGTCTTAACCACTGGACGACCGGGGAAGTCCCAGAGGGATTTAATGTTTGGAGCTGGGTAAAGTGGTTATCTGTTTTAACATGGAAAAAAGTGAAATTGGATCACTGCTTCACATGCTATTAAAATACTTCTGCATGGATTGAAGGTGAAAGTTTAGTCACTCAGTCATGGATTAAGGACTTAAAATTTGGTGATAGCAAAAGTTTAAAACTTTTAGGGAGAAATATAGATGAATATGTTTTGGACATTTGAGTAGGGAAAGATTGTTTAAAGAAAGCACAAAAAAGTTATCTATAAAGGAAAAGATCAATAAATTTGGCTACATTAAGAACTTTGACCTTTTCCTTATACCATATACAAAATCAACTCAGAATGGATTAAGATTTAAGCATGAGGCCCCAAATATAAAAACTCCTGGAAGAAAACAGGATAGCAGCTTCGTAGCATTTATCTTGGCAGTGATTTCTTGGATGTGACATGAGAAACAACAATAAAAATGAAAGTATATTAAACTGAAAAGTTTCTATACACCAAAGGCAGTAAACTGGTAAAAGGACAGTCTATAGAATGGGAGAAAAATATTTACAAACAATATATCTATTAAGGGTCTAGTATCCAATGGCACCCCACTCCAGTACTCTTGCCTGGAAAATCCCATGGATGGAGGAGCCTGGTAGGCTGCAGTCCATGGGGTCGCTAAGAGTCAAGACTCAGCGACTTCGCTTTCACTTTTCACCTTCCTGCATTGGAGAAGGCAATGGCAACCCACTCCAGTGTTCTTGCCTGGAGAATCTCAGGGACGGGGGAGCCTTGTGGGCTGCCGTCTATGGGGTCGCACAGAGTCGGACACGACTGAAGTGACTTAGCAGCAGCAGCAGCAGTATCCAAAATATTTGTGAAGCACCTGCAGCTTAAAAAACAAATAATTTGATTTAAAAATGGATAGAAGACCTTAATAGACATTTTTCAAAGATGAGGTACAAATGACCAACAGTATGTGAAAAGACACTGAGCGTGACTAATCATCAAGCAGATGAAATCAAAATCCCAAGGTTGTCACTTGATACTTCTTGTTCAGTCGCTTAGTCATGTCTAACTTTGCAAGCCCATGGACTGCAGCATGCCAGGCTTCCCTGTCCTTCACTATCTCCAGGAGTTTATTTAAACTCATGTCCACTGGGTCCATCCACTGAGTCAGTCCATCGTCCATTCAACTATCTCATCCTCTGTCTCCCTCTTCTCCTGCCCTCAGTCTTTCCTAGCATCAGGGTCTTTTCCAATGAGTCGGCTCTTCTCATCAGATGGCCAAAGTATTGGAGCTTCAGCATCATTCCTTCCAGTGAATATTCAGGGTTGATTTTCTTTAGGATTGACTGGTTTGACCTTGCTGTCCAAGGGACTCGCAAGAGTCTTCTCCAGTACCACAGTTCAAAAGCATCCATTCTTCAATGCTCTGCCTTCTTTATGGTCCAGTTTTTACAACCATATGTAACTATTGGAAAGACCATAGCTTTGACTATACGGACCTTTGTCTGCAAAGTGATGTCTTTGCTTTTTAACACAGGTTTGTCATAGCTTTTCTGCCAAGAAGCAGTTGTGTTCTAATTTCACAGCTGCAGTCACCATCTGCAGTGATTTTAGAGCCCAAGAAGAGGAAAATCTGTCACTGCTTCCACCTTTTCCCCTTCTATTTACCATGAAGTGATTGAACCAGATGCCATGATCTTAGTTTTTTTTTTTTCAATATTTAGTTGTAAGCTGGCTTTTTCACTCTCCTCTTTCACCCTTATGAAGAGGTTCTTAAGTTCTTCTTTGGTTTCTCTCATTAGAGTGGTATCATCCGCATGTCTGAGGTTGTTGATATTTCTGGTAATCTTGATTCCAGCTTGTAACTCACCCAGCCTGGCATTTCTCATGATGTGCTCTGCGTATAAGTTAAATAAACAGGATGACAAACAACAGCCTTGTTGTACTCCTTTCTCAATCCTGAACCAGTCAGTTGTTCCATACAGAGTTCTAACTGTTGCATCTTGACCCACATGCAGGTTTCTCAGGAGACAGATATGATGGTCTTGTATTCCCATCTCTTTAAGAGCTTTCCACAGTTTGTTATGATCCACACAGTCAAAGACTTTAGCATAGTCAGTGAAACAGAGGTAGATGTTTTTCTGGAATTCCCTTTCTTTTCTCTGTGATCCAGAAAATGTTGGCAATTTGGTCTCTGGTTCCTCTACCTTTTCTAAATCAGCTTTTATGCCTGGAAGTTTTCAGTTCACGTGATGCTAGTCTAGCTTTGAGGATTTTGAGCATAACCTTAATAGCATGGGAGATGCGTGTAATTGTCCAGTGGTTTGAACATTCTTTAGTGCTACCCTTCTTGGGAATTGGGATGAGGATCAACCTTTTCCAGTCGTATGGCCACTGCTGTGTTTTCCAACTTTGCTGACATACTGAGTGCAGCACTTTGATAGCATCATCTAGGATTTTAAATAGCTTTGCTGGAATTCCATCACCTCCACTAGCCTTATTGATAGCATTACTTCCTGAGGCCCACTTGACTTCACACTCTACAATGTCTGGCTCTGGGTGAGTGATCACACCATCGTGGTTATCTGGGTTATTGAGACCTTTTTTGTACAGTTCTTCTGTACCTCTCTTCTTGATCTCTTCTGCTTCTATTAGGTCTTTACCATTTCTGCCTTTTATTGTGCCCATCTTTGGATGAAATGTTCCTTTATATTTCTGATTTTCTTGAAGAGATCTCTAGTCTTTCCCTTTCTGTTGTTTTCCTCTATTTCTTGGCATTGTTTGTTGAAGAAGAGGAAATTTGACAAATAGAACTATAGATAGAAGTCCATAATATTGTACAGTAGGCAGCGAACAAAATCATTCCAAAAGACCTCTTATGTACATACAATAACATTATCTCACCAAACAAAATCAAGAATATTTTTGAAATATCTGATATCCAATCCGTATTCAGATTTCTTTAGTTACTTTCAAACTGGCTTTTTAAAGTTCTCTTCTTTAAACCAGGATGCATTTGAGTGGATTCCTTTATTCTAGAACAGTGCACCTCCCTGCCACCTTTTTCCCACCGTACTTTCACTCAAAGAAGCTAAGACCTTAGTCCTGTAGACCAGAGGGTTACCTTCTCCTGTATTGTGGCAACCTTTACCATGTTACCTTAGTCTGAATTTCCTCCAAGCGTCACAAAATCTGGTTGTTCAACTCCTATTGATACTAAGACGGATCAGTATGTGCAGGTTTAGAATTGTCGGTTTTTAAAGTAGAGTATATTTGCTGGGATAATATGAAGATTTTTGTGTGATAATGCTTTCATAACTCTAAGGTAATATTTCTGGAGTGCTCTTCATATTCTGCAAAGTACTTAATAAAATATTTCATAAATAATAGTTAATAAATATTAGTTGATTTATGTTTTAAAGCTTTTTTATATACTCCTTTCCTTTAGGTTTGCTATCCGTTTCCTGTGTGAAAAGATAAGACAGTTTCTTTCTTTTTTCACTACAGATTTTCAGATACTGATGTTACAAACAATAAAATATTGGAACATAGAGTTGAGGAAAAGACTTAAATCAGGTAGGTAAATAATAAAAGCCTAAAGAAACAATAGAAGCATTCATTTTTATAAAGGTTGTAATTGGGATAATTGACAAAATTGGAAAATGAACTTTAGAATACTGTCAGCATTAAGTTTCCTGAATTTGGTAATTGGACCTCAATTATATGAAAATATTCTGAGGTGTGTAGGATGAACGGGGTATGATGTATGCAGTCTACTTTCAAATGGGTCAGAAAAAATAAATGATATGTAGTATGGGAGAGTGTTGGTGAATTTATGAGCTAACAGTAACTCATATATTACCATAGAAATATAAATTGGTCCAGTCTTTCTGGAAAGCAGTGGTAATTTTTCTCAGGTTTTTAGTTTAGCCCAGCAGTCTTACTTTTTCTCCTATAGTAATTGTAAAGACACTACAGTAAGATGTATGTATAAATATATTTATATGAGAGTTCATGAAATTAAAGAATTAATAAATTGGCAATAACCTGAATATCTAAGAGGCTGACTACATAAATATAATTGAAAACCATGTAAGCATTAAAAATGATAATGTCAATCTGTATTTATTAACATATCTATATTTTTAAGCATCAAAGTTGGCTACTAAAAGCTATGAATGGTGTTAATCTATTTTGTCTTTCAAACAAGATGCATGTATAGATACTTGAATGTTCGTACATATTCAGTTAGATGTAATCTGCCTCCATATTTGCGTTTTTGTGTACATAGACCTTTGGAAAGATGATACTATATGTTGCCAGTAGTTATTCTTTTAATAAGTTTATAAGTGATTTTTATACTCTTTTGTGTTGAGTTTTTCAAAAGAGTATATATTGCTTTTCTCACTATCTTATTTCTAAAATAATGCTTTTTATGAAGCTTATGCTTTTGATTTATTTTGTACTTTTGCAGCAGTGTTTGCAGTGCAATAAAAATAGTGCTGTATTTGCTGATAACTCGACTAGATTCAAGTATCTGAGTGGTTCTTATGAGGCCGAATTCTGATTTTGAGTCTTATTGGTCAGCTGCTTTCATTCTGTTCCATGGCCGGAGTGTTTTCTTAATGCTCTATTGATTTGTCTTGCAAATGTGATGCTGCTCACATAGCTTAGCTGAAGTTACCACTTTTGGAACATCCGAGAACACGTTCTATTAATGACAGTTGTGTAGTGCTTTTGCGTATGGAACTTATGTGTATACTTCTGCTGGTCAACAACATGTGCTTTGATAGGAATACTGGTTTTAGTTTTTATAGTTTATTTAACTTTTAGCAGTTAGTTTTGCGGGCATCTTCTGTTACACTTTCATTTTACATCTTGCTTTTCTTTAACAGATTTTGCTGCTGTTAGTTAAAAGGATATGGATCCTGAATCAGAGGGACCAGCAGTTATCACAGTGACGCCGCTTCAGCAAATGTTCGCCTCTTGCACTGGAGCTATACTGACATCACTGATGGGTAAAATAATGTTAGGATGTAGATTATGTATCTGAATGAATTATTGATCCCACTTGAGTTTTACTCTGAAATACTGATAATATTATCATTCATGCTTCATCATGGTAACGGGAAAGAGCCCTGGACAGAGAATCGAGAGACTAGAATTTTAGTCTTTGCTTTGCTGTTCTCAGGATGAATGTACTTTGGGATTGTCTTTATTCTTTTTGAACTTAATTTTTCCTCTCTAAATTTAGGGGCTCAGATCTGAAGTTCTTGGAGGTCTCTGTCAAAACTTTTATGACGATTATCCTTTTTAAAATAGTAAAAATATGGGGTTAAATATTAGCATAATGAAAAACATAGATGTTGGGTAACTTACAGTAGCAACAAATTCAGATTATCATTTACTTTGCTTTTAGTGAATTGCTTAAATTTCTCTGGACTACATTTCTCTGTCTTTAAATGAATTTCTTATAGACACAGCCAAATGACACAGTAGGTGACAGTTTAACATTTGAATGAGTTGGCTGGTTCATTTAAGTAAGATAGCAGGTATTGTCTCTCAGTTCCGTCTGACTCTTTGCGATCCCGTGGAATGTAGTCCACCAGGCTTCTCTGTCCATGGAATTCTCCAGGCAGGAATATTGGAGGGGGTTGCCATTTTCTTTTCCATGGGATCTTCCTGAGCCCGGGGTTGAACCCAGGTCTGCTACCTTGCAGGCAGATTCGTTACTGCCTGAGCCACCAGGAAGCCCAAGATGGTTAGAACAAATGTAAACTAATTGTTTTAGCAGTCCATTCTGAAGGAGATCAGCCCTGGGATTTCTTTGGAAGGAATGATGCTAAAGCTGAAACTCCAGTACTTTGGCCACGTCATGCGAAGAGTTGACTCATTGGAAAAGACTCTGATGCTGGGAGGGAAATGGGGGCAGGAGGAGAAGGGGACGACCGAGGATGAGATGGCTGGATGGCATCACTGACTCGATGGACGTGAGTCTGAGTGAACTCCGGAAGTTGGTGATGGACAGGGAGGCCTGGCGTGCTGCGATTCATGGGGTCGCAAAGAGTCGGACACGACTGAGCGACTGATCTGATCTGATCTGATTTTACTTCAGATCATAATGCCCATTTTCCTTTGCTGCACTGTTCCCATATAGAATAACACAATATGGTAGCAAGAATGAGTTATGGATAGCTTACTCAAATTTTCGATACCTGTGGTTTTTATTTGATACAGATGAATTTAACAGAGGGAAATTTTAATATAGGGAGACATATTATTTGATTATTGATTACTTGTAATACATAGTTATCTTCAGATATTTAAGTGGTCTTTTGGAACATTCACTTTTATCTTAGATAACATATTTTCTTAGAAATACCAGTATTTTAGCTTTAATGTTAATGGAATTATAGCCATAGAAATAGTATAAATGAGAGTTTGCTGCTGCTGCTAAGTCGCTTCAGTCGTGTCCAACTCTGTACGACCCCATAGACGGCAGCCCACTAGGCTCCTCCGTCCCTGGGATTCTCCAGGCAAAAACACCGGAGTGGGTTGCCATTTCCTTCTCCAATGCATGAAAGTGAAAAGTGAAAGTGAAGTCGCTCAGTCGTGTCCGACTCTTAGTGACCCCATGGACTGTAGCCTACCAGGCTTCTCCATCCATGGGATTTTCCAGGGAGGAGTACTGGAGTGGGGTGCCATTGCCTTCTCCAAAATGAGAGTTTAGTACCTGTGAAAGAAGTAACAACTTTTTCTCATTGTTCCTCTTTAAACAAAATTCAAATGCAAAAAATTAGAATGTTAATACTTAAAACCACTTTATGATAAATAGTTTTAACCATTATATAGGTATCATGTGTATTTTCTTTGGACAAACATCTATACAAATTACAGATATCACTTGTTAATTGAAATTTTATGTATCTTCATAGTGACACCCTTTGATGTTGTTAAAATTCGACTCCAAGCCCAAAACAACCCATTCCCCAAAGGTATGTGTTCAGCTTATCCTGAAAATGTTATGTTAGGTTTTTAAATGTCACTGCATTCATTTTTTTAAGAAAATAATATTCTCTTTTTGCCAGTTTTTGAAAACTGATGCCTTTGTCCTCATGCGGAAACATTTTCCTCATTTCTTAGTTATACCTGATGAAGTCTAGGCAGAAAACAAGTACAGTTGACCCTTGAAGAATGAGGAGGTTAAGGTTGCCCACCGTTGGTGTAGCTGAAAATCTGCCTATAATTTACAGTTGGCCCTCAGTGTCCATAATTCCTCTGTTTTTGCAGTTCCTTATCCTTGGGTTCAGCCAACTGCAGATCGTGTAACACTGTGGCATTTACTATTGAAAACAATCTGTATAAGTAGACCCTCACAGTGCAGACTCATGTTGTTCAAGGGTCAACAGGCTGTGTGTATACGTGCATATGTATAACACATATAACACTTTCATGAACCTACTAACAAATGGAGAGGACAGTTTTGTATTTCAGTATATGCCTCACAAGTAAGAACAGAATTTTACTTATAAGGGACCTTGAATCTAGCTTCCTACTTTAGTCCAAGAGCTGTGCCCATCCTACAGTATTCCTCCAATAGGCATCTAATTGTCGCTTGAATAGTAATAGGAAATTCAGTATTTTATCAAGCAGCTTGGTTAATTGCTGGACATTAGAGCTTATGTGGACTTTGAGAAGAGTAGTTATATGTTTTTATTAGATAGGCAAAATAACAATTCCTTGATCCATATTTTGCGGTTTTTATAAAAATGTCATTTCGAACGTGTTTAAATAGCAGAAAACAGCCTGTAAAAAAACTCATACATAAATGCCACTCTGTTGAATGTGTATCAGGGAGACAGAATGAACAACAGGTATTCAGGTGGATGAAAGAATAGGTGGATTGTAGGAAAGGATGAAAAACAGAGTAGTTTCCTATATATTAAAGATAGACCAGTGTATTATGAAACTGATAGAATTATATACGGTCAAATGGAGAAGACAGTTATGGGAGCAAGAATGAATCCAATAATGGGAAGGAATCATTATTAGACAAAGTTGTAGTCAATTGGGAAGGAGCTGGCCAGTGTCTAGATTAAGAAGTAAAAATACAGAGAAAGGGACAAAGCATAGCTTTATTTGCATGGGTTGAGATTATGAAAAACATTTTTTCATAATCGACTTTTTCAGTTGAGATGTAATTGATACAGAACATAGTGTTAGTTTTAGGAATACAGTATAATGATTTCATGTGTGTATATATTGAAAAATGATTACCACAATAAGTTTAGCCAGGATCCATCACCTCATATAGTTAATATAATTTTTTCCTTGTAATGAGCTCTTTTAAGATTCAGATATGCATTGTTTCATAATATATTTTGGTCAGAATTTCCCTTACACACCACAGACTTTTCTTCTGATCAGATAGAGAAGATGCACACCCATACTGTCTTTTCAAAAAGAGGTTTTCCTCGTATCTTTTCTCTCCATTCCCTCAGATAACTGAAGAGAATTTTTTTCTGTGTACATTTTTTGACTATAGTCCTGCAAACAGAATCCAGTAATTTATTCAATTGCTTTTCACCACTGTGAGTTTAGAGCCCAGTGCTGTCATTAAACAAATCAGATTGTTTCATCCTAAAAGGTGAAGACAAAATTGTGTCTTGTTCATCCTGCTCCTTGTATTTTTATTTTGATCATCTGTAAAAATAATACACTTGTGTGAAATAAGTGTTGACCATTGTAATCTTCTTTGTTAGGAAAATGTTTTCTATATAGTAATGGACTTATGGATCATCTGTGTGTCTGTGAAGAGGAAGGCAACAAAGCATGGTATAAGAAGCCAGGACATTTCCAGGGAACATTGGTAAAGAGATTACATTATTTATAATCACAGCATGTTTTTTATTCTTATGTTTATTCTTCTATATGAAAGACTCAACAGTTGCAAGACAGTAAAGAGTCCATCATGTAGTTAGCACACAGTTAAAAGGTAGACATTGAAGCAAAAGAGGAGAAGGACTTTTTTTACTTTTAATTCTTTGTTAACTTTATGTTCATCTGTTTATGCTTTCTTATATATGGGGGAAAAGGAGTAGGCTTTTAAAATTTTGAAATGCTTGTAGATCATAATTTTAAGAAAAATATTCAGAGACAGACCCTGTGTACCCTCTGCCAGTTTCTCCCAGTTGGTTACATGCAACAGGATGAGTACAATATGACCATCAGGATGTTGACATTGATACAGTGAAGATACAGAACAATTCTACCACCCAGGGATCCTTCCTGTTTCCATTCTGTAGTCACACCCACTTCTTAACTCCTACCAACCACTAGCCTGTTCCCCGTTTACATAATTTTGTCATCTTAAGAATGTTCTATAAATGGAATTGTAACAGGACATTTTGGGATTGGTACTTCTGACTTATTTTAATTGTCTGAAGATTCATTCAAGTTGTTTAATGTATCAATAGTTTGCTCCTTTTTATTACTCACTAGTATTACATGGTATGGATATGCCATAGTTTGTTTCAAGTGGTTTCCAATTTTTGGCTCTGAATAAAACTGCTGGATATGTTCATTCACAGGTTTTGGTGTCAACATATAAGAAAAAACTACTCACTGTTTTTCTCTCTGAACACTCAGAATTCTTCTGAACAGATTAGTGGTATTTTCCCCTCTACCAAGCAGTCCTCTAGTTCAGACCGGTAGTGTTCTGCAGTTTAACTCCATTCTGACACCATCTACCTGGAGTTAGTTGTTAGCTCCCATGGGGATGTTCCCATTTCAGATGCCACCCTCAAGGCCAGGTTGTCACCCATGCTTCTGACTGACCGGCTGCAAGTCAAAAGACGGAAGTTCCCACGATCCTTTCCTTGGGTTCAGTAATTTGCTAGAATAGCTTGCAGAACTCAGGAAGGAATTTTACTTAAGAGATTACTAGTTTATTATGAAGGGACACAACTCAGGAACAGCTAGATAGGAGAGGTGCACAGGGCAGGACTTAGGGGAGGCATAGAGCTTCTATGTCCTCTCCAGGCCTGTCATTCTCCCAGCACCTCCCTATGCTCACCAGCCTGGAAGCATCCAGATGCCTTTCTTCAGAGATTTGAATGGAGGCATCACTCGTCATTGTTCACTCACTCAGTCATGTCTGACTTTGCAACACCATGTGCTGTAGAACACCAGGCTCCCCTGTCCTTCACCATCTCCCTGAGTTTGCTCAAACTCATGTCCTTTGAGTCGATGCCATCCAACCGTCTGATCCTCTATTGCCACCTTCTCTTGCCCTCAATCTTTTCCAGCATCATGGTCTTTTCCAGTGAGTTGGCTCCTTGCATCAGGTGGCCGAACTATTAGAGCTTCAACATCAGTCCTTTCAATGAATATTGAGGTGACTTCCTTTAGGATTGACTGGTTTGATCTCCTTGCTGTCCAAAGGACTCTCAAGAGTCTTCTCCAACACCATAGCTCAAAAGCATCAATTCTTCGGCACTTAGACTTCTTTATGGTCGAACTCCGACATCTGTAGATGACTATGGAAAAACCATAGCTTTGACTATACTGACCTTTGTCAGCAAAGTGATGTTTCTGCTTTTTAATACGCTGTCTAGGTTGGTCATAGCTTTTCTTCCAAGGAGCAAGCGTCTTTTAATTTCATGGCTGCAGTCACCATCTGCAGTGATTTTGGAGCCCAAAAAATAAAGTCTGTCACTTTTCCCACGGTTTCCCATCTATTTGCCATGAAGTGATCTTAGTTTTCTGAATGTTGAGTTTTAAGCCAACTTTTCACTCTCTTCTTTCACTTTCATCAAGAGGCTCTTTAGTTCTTTGTTTTCTGCCATAAGGGTGGTGTCATCTGTATATCTGAGGTTATTGATATTTCTCCTGGCAATTTTGATTCCAGCTTGTGCTTCATCCAGGCTGACACTTCTCATGATGTACTCTGCATATAAGTTAAATATGCAGGGTGAAAATACATAGTGTGGACGTACTTCTTTCCCGATTTGGAACCAGTCTGTTGTTCCGTGTCCAGTTCTAACTGTTGCTTCTTGACCTCCAGATTTCTCAGGAAGCAGGTCAGGTGGTCTGGTGTTCCCATCTCTTTAAGAATTTTCCACAGTTTGTTGTGATCCACACAGTCAAAGGCTTTGGCATAGTAATAAAGCAGAAGTAGATGTTTTTTTTTTTCAGAAATTCCCTTGCTTTTTCTATGATCCAAAGGATGTTGGCAGTTTGATTTCTGCTTCCTCTGCCTTTTTTAATCCAACTTGTACATCTGGAAGTTCTTGGTTCACATACTTTTGAAGCCTAGCTTGAAGAATTTTGAGCATTACCTTGCTAACATTTAAAATGAGCTCAGTTGTGTGGTAGTTGGAACATTCTTTGGCATTGTTCTTTAATGGGATTGGAATGAAAACTGACCTTTTGCAGTCCTATGGCTACTGCTGAGTTTTCTGAATTTGCTGGCATATTGAATGTAGCACTTGAACAGAATCGTCTTTTAGGATTTGAAGTAGGTCAGCTGGAAATCCTTCACCTCCACTAGCTTTGTTTATAGTAATGCCTCCTAAAGCCCACTTGGCTTCACACTCCAGTGTGTCTGGCTCTAGGTGAGTGACCACACCATTATGGTTATCCAGGTCATTAAGATGTTTTTTGTATAGTTCTTCTGTGAATTCTTGCCACCTCTTCTTCATATCTTCTGCTTCTGTTAAGTTCATACTGTTTTTATACCTTTGTTCTATGTCAATTAGGAAATTATAGGAATTTTGGAGCTGTGTGCCAGGAACCATGGATTAAGACCAAAATGTATATATTTTCTTAATCATAATATCATTGTAAGTTTTCATTTCTCTGGAGTAAGTATCCATGAGTTTCTGGGTCATATGGTAGTTGCCTGCTTATGGTTTAAGAAACTGCCAGCCTGTTTAGTAGACTGATAGTATCATTTTACATTCCTGTGGCCGTGTATGACTGTCCTAACTTCTCCACATCCTCACTAGTATTTGGTGGTGTTACTATTTTCATTTTAGCAGTTCTGATAAGTGTGTAATAATACCTTATTGTGGTTTTAATTTACATTTTCTGTAGTGGCTACTGATGTTGAAAATCTGTTCATATGTTTATTAGCCATCAGTTTATCCTTTGCAGTGAAATGACTTTTCATGTCATTTGCCCATCTTCTAATTGAACTGTTTATATTTTTACTGTTAAGTTTTGAGTACTCCTTGTATTATCTAGATACTGGTCCTTTGTTGAATATGTAGTTACTAAATTACTAAATTTTTTTCCCCACTCTTTACCTTCCCCCTTTATCCTCTTAAGCAAGGTCTTTCATGGTGTAAAAATTTTTAATTTTGATGAAGTCCAATTAGTTTTTACTTTATAGATCATGCTTCTGGTGTCAAATCTAAGAATTCTTTATTTACTCTTAGATCTGAAGATTTTCTCCTATTTTTAAAGTCCTTGATCCATTTTGAGTCATTCTTATATAATATATAGATTTGAGGTTGAAGTTTGTTCTTTTTTGTTTATTTTACCCAATGGTTGTCCACTTGCATTTGTTGAAAAGGTATCATTCCTCCATTAAGATGCTTTTGCACTTTGTCAGAAATCACTTGGGCATATTGTGTGGATCTATTTCTAGGTTGTTTATCCTGTAACATTTATCTATTACCTACATCAGTACCACACAGTCTTAATTAGTGTAGCTGTAGAGTAAGTCCTGAAATCAGGTAAACTGATTCCTTCTACTTTATTCTTATTTTTCTTTTTGAAAGTTGTTTTAGCTATTTCTAAAGTTCCTTTGTCTTTCCATATAAAATGTTTTTGAAATTTAACATTTATTTTTGTGGGTGCTGGGTCTTTGTTGCTGCACGAGGGCTTTCTCTGGTTGCAGCGAGCTTGTACGGGGGCTACTGTAGTTGTGGTGCTCAGGCTTCTCATTGCCGTGACTTCTTTTGTTGTGGAGCTCTGGTTTACTGCCTATGCTTTCTTCTGTAAGTTTTTTGGTTTCACGTCTTAGATATAAGCCTTTAATCTATTTTGAATTTATTTTTGTACCTGATGTGAGAGAGTAGTCCAGTTTGATCCTTCTACGTGTAGCGGTGCAGTTTTCCCAACACTGTTTATTAAAGGGGCAGTCTTTCCCACACTGTGTATTCTTGCCCCTTTTATCATAGATTAATTGCTTATATAATTGTGGGTTCATTGAGCTGTCTCTTCTGTTGATCTGTGTCTGTTTCCTGCCAGTACCATATTGTTTTGATTCAATTGCTCAGTTCAGTCTCTCAGTAGTGTCCAACTCTTTGCCACCCCTTTCCCTTGTTGATAGTTGTTAGTGTTTAGAAATGCAGTAGATTTCTGTATATTAATTTAGCATCTTGCAACTTTATTGACCTCATGAGGAGCTCTAGTAGTTTTCTGCTGGCATGTTCAGGATTTACTGCGTTTAATATCATGTCATCTGTAAATGGTGACAATTTTACTTCCTCCTTTCCAGTTTGGAATCCTTGTATTTTTTTCTTCTCTTCTGTGGCTAGGACTTTGAAAACTATGTTGAATAAACCATGTTGAGTAATGAGAGTAAGTGTATCCTTGTCTTGTTCCTGATCTTAGAGGAGATGCTTTCAGCTTTTCACTGTTGACTATGATGTTAGCTGTGGGCTTGTTCTGTATGGCTTTTAGTGTGTTGAGGTATATTCCCTCTGTAACCATATACCCACTTTGTTGAGGGTTTTTATCATGAAACAATGTTGAATTGTGTCAAAAGCTTTTTCTGCACCTATTGAGATGATCATGTGGATTTATTTTTAGCTGAATTATTTTATTTTTATATATTTATTTATAAACTTTATTTTCTTCTTGGCGGTGCTGGGGCTTCGTTGCTATGCAGGCTTTTTTTCCGTCTAGTTGCTGGGAGTGGTGGCTACTCTGTAGTTGGTGGTGCACGGGCTTCTCTTTACGGGGCTTCTCTTGTGGAACACAGGCTTTAGGTGGCACAGGCTTCAGTAGTTGGAGCTCACGGGCTCAGTAGTGGTGGCTCTTGGGCTCTAGAGCACAGGCTTAGTTCCTCCTTGGCATGTGGGGTCTTCCTGATCAGGGATCAAGCTCGTGTTTCCTGCATTGGCAGGCAGATTCTTTACCACTGAGCCACCAGGGAAGTCCTCCTCATATGGTTTTATTCTTCAGTCTGTTAATATGGTGTGTCATTGATTGATTTATTGATACTGAACTGTTCTTTCATAAATCTCACTTGATCCTGGTATGTGACCCCTTTTGATCAGTGTTTATCTTATTAAATTTGGTTTGCTAAGATTTTGTTGAGGATTTTTGCATATGTGTCATCAGTGATACTGGCCTGCCATTTTCTTTTTGTGTGTGACATCTTTGCCTGCTTTTGGTATCAGGGTGATGCTGGCCTCATAGAATGAGTTTGGAAGTTTTTCTTCCTGTACAGTTTTTTGGAATAGTTTCAGAAGGATAAGCATTAACTCTTCTCTGAGTATTTGTTAGAATTCACCTGTGAAGCCATCTGGTCATGGACTTTTGTCTGTTGGAAGTTGTTAAATTACTGATTTAATTTCATTTCTGGTAATTCATTTATTCATATTTTCTGTTTCTTTCTGGTTTAGGAATTTTTCCATTTTTTTCCTGGTCATCCATTTTACTGGCATGTAGTTATTAATCTGTTAGGATCCTTTGTATTTCCGTGGTGTCAGTTGTAAAATTCCATTTTGATATATAGGTTTTTGTGTATATATTCCTTTGCTGAGCTGTTCTAATGTTTCATTTGTTTCAGACATCTTTGTAAGTGATGGTCAGTGGTTTATATATTGATTGCTCTAGAACCTTTGTCAGATAATCCTGTCAGTCTCACTGCCGGTGTCTGTTTATTGTCTCCTTTCATTCAGGTTGGCATCTTTCTTCCTGTTTATTTATTTATTGGCTGCACCATGTGGTTTGCAGCGTCTTAGTTCCCCAACCGGGGATCGAACCTGGCACCCTGGCAGTGAGAGCGCCAGTTTCTAACCACTGGACCACCAGGGAATTTCCTCTTCCTGCTTCTTAAAATGACAAGTGATTTTTTAAAATATTTGAACCAGGAAATTTTAGGTATTATGAGTCTCTGAATCTCATTTAAATATCCCAGTTGGCCCTTTTGACACTGTCAGCTCAGGAAGAGGGCGCCACCTTATTAATGGGCTGGCAGAGCTGGAAGTCCGTGTTCCTCACTCAGCCTCCAGACACATGGAGTGGGGGTCGGGGCTTTCACTTTGGGACGCTGTGGTCTGAGTGTTTGTGTTCCCTCCAGAATTCACTGTAGAAATCCTAATGCCTGATGCAATCGTTTTAGGACCTGGAGCCTTTGGGAGTTGATTAGGTCATGAGGGCAGAGACCTCATGAATGAGATTATTGCCCTTAGAAGAGAGACCGCAGAGCTTCCTTGCCCTTCTGCCTTGTGACGACACAATGAGAAGTGTGAAATCCAGAACAGGGCCCTCATTTGACCTGGATCTTGGACTTCCGGCCTTGAGAACTGAGAAATAAATTAGTGTTGTTCATAAGCTACCCACTCTGTAGTGTTTCATTATAGCAGCGTTAACAGACTAAGGCAGTGGGAGTGGAATTTCTGACTCCCCTGGTGATTTCCGTTGCCTCTGGTGAGGCGGCCTTATCACTGTCGGGTCTCCACTATTAGTCCTCTGATACTACTAAGTGCCCTTGACATACTCATCATTGTTACTGAAAATCCCCAGGTTGGTAATTTTAAAATCTCTGCCATATCTGAGTCTGATTTTGATGTTTGGTTTGTTTCTTCAGACTACATTTTTTGCCTTTTGGTATGCTTTGTAATTCTTTTTGTTGAAAGCTGGGCATGATGTATTGGGTTAAAAGACAGACCTTGAATGTGAAGTGTTATCCAGCGAGACGCTGGGCTTTGTTTACTTCTGGATAGCTGTGTTGTAGAGACTGAAATTTCCTCCACTCTCCCAGTTGTTGTCTTACCTGTTGTCTTTTCCTGGAGATTCCTCAGATAGTAAGATAGTTTCCCTTGAGTGTTTCTCCTTTAAAAAAAAGGAGAATAGAGATTTGGGGCATATTTGAAAAGTGGTTTCTTTTCCCCTTACCCTGCCGGAAACAGGAGGGGGTTTCTCTTTGATTTTACCAGTGAGGATCTGGTAGGGCTCAGGGGCTAAAAGTCATAAAAGCGTGAAGGCCCTCTCAGAGTAGCGCCTCAGAGGTTTTGATTCTCCGGTTAGTCTACACTGAGCTTCCAGCCGTTGGTCAGTTGTAGCTCATAGCATTCCTGTTGGTGCTGGTTCTAACTGCGGGCTTCTGCTCTACTGTGCTGTGAGTCTCTGTATTTGGATGGTCTCTCCAGGCTCAGACGGTAAAGCATCTGCCTACAATGCGGGAGACCCGGGTTCGATCCCTGGGTTGGGAATATCCTCAGGAGAAGGAAATAGCAACCCACTCCAGTACTGTTGCCTGGAAAATCCCATGGATGGAGGAGCCTGGTAGGCTACAGTCCATGGGGTCGCAAAGAATCAGACACGACTGAGCGACTTCACTCTCACTTACCAGTGTTCAAGGTAGCAGTTTGACCAGTGACCTCAATTCTCTGATTATCCTAAGAGGAATTGATTTTTCAGTTTGTTCAGGTTTTTTCTTGTTGTGAGGATGGAAGTGATGCTTTCAAGCTCTTTACATGCAGAACCAGAAATCAGAATTATTCTTTGGATTTATTTTGGTCATTGCATTTTACTTTCTTAGGTGGAAACATGAATTATTGATTTTAAGCCTTTCTTTCCTCAACTCCACATTTAAATTTCCTTCAAAGTACTAAATTAGATATGTTCCAAAGATTTTGATGTTGTATTTTCATTATCAGTTGAAATATTTTGTGATTTTCTTTGTAATTTCTTTTGCCATGGATTATTAATTTTCCAATAATTCGATATTTTCCTAGATACGTCATTGTTCCTGATTTCTAATTTAATTCTGATCTGATCAAAGGAATATACTCTTAAGTTTTCAGTTTTTTTTAATGTATTGAGTCTTGTGTAATGGCCCTGTGTGTGATCTGTCTTGGTGACTATTTTGTGCTCTTTAAAGTGTATATTGTATTCTGCAGTTGTTGGGTATAGCGTTCTATAAGCCATTAGGTCAAGGTGGCTGATGTTTTATTTAGATCTGCTGAAGTCTTACAGAGTTTTAAAAATTATTCTATTATTCTCTGATAGAGGATATAATAATCTTTAGATAGGATTGAGGATATGTCTGTTTTCCTTTTTAATTCTCTCTGGTTTGCCTCATAGGGTTTTGAACCTCAGTTATTAGGAACATACACATTCACTTGATATGTTTTTCTGATACATCAGTATTATCTTGCAGTCTTTTATCTGAATGTAGTATAGCCACCTTTCAGCTTGCAGCTTTTAGCTTTCTCATAGTAGTGTTTATGTAGCCTGTCTTTTTCCATTCTTTTACTCCAAGTTGGTGATATAGTTCTGTCTTGTTCTGTTACCCTCTGTGACCCCGTGAACTGCCAGGCTCTTCTGTCCATGGGATTCTCTAGGCAAGAATATTGGAGCCAGTTGCCATTTCCTACTCAGGGGATCTTCCGGACCCAGGGATCGAACCTGCATTGGCAGGTGGATTCTTATCCGCTAGTGCCACCTGGGAAGCCCTAGAGACTCCACAGATAGTATGCAGATGGCTGTTGATGTAGTGAGTTTTAATCGGAAAGTTTAGTCCTTTAATATAATTTTTCATATGGTTGGAGTATTAATCTGTTTTTGTATATTTTTCTAATTGTTCCCTTTTTTCCTCCTTTCCTGTTATTGGTTTGAATTTTAATAACATTATATTGATTCCTCAATTCCTGTTTCTAGGCAAACGGTTCTTCAAAAGTGTTTCATGTGGGGCATATCTCATGTGCGTGGCATTGTCTGTCCTTTGTTCCTGGTCATCTTTTCAAGGCTGTTTGGAGAGTGAATGACCTTGGAAGATAGAGGCATCCTTATTCCCCGTTGTAAATGGTTTGGTCCCCTGAGGTCGGCTTCCTCCCCTGTAGTGCATCCACCGTGTGTTCAGGTGTCATCCAGCCTTCTTCACACGCCTGTGGAAACTGGGGCTCAGGATACAGGGATCAGAATGCCAGTACTCTGGCTGCTGCTGTTGCTGTGATGATGAGCTTTATGTCTCACCCCAGAGAGTTTCGTCTTTACCTGGGCTCTCTTGATGCCATGCAGGCCGACTTGCTAACTCGCAAGTAGAGTGGATCTCGGGCCCCCATGTCCTGGCACCCTTACCCCCTCCTCTTTGTTTGTGCTGCTGCCTCACGGATGGCACATCCTAGTACTTTACAGATGCCACAGTTCACAGTTTAAATAGTTCACAGTTTAAATTCAATTTAAATAGTCTTATGGCAGAAAGTGAAGAACTAAAAAGCCTCTTGATGAAAGTGAAAGAGGAGAGTGAAAAAGTTGGCTTAAAGCTCAACATTCAGAAAACTAAGATCATGGCATCTGGTCCCATCACTTCATGGCAAATAGATGGGGAAACAGTGGAAACAGTGTCAGGCTTTATTTTTCTGGGCTCCAAAATCACTGCAGGTGGTGATTGCAGCCATGAAATTAAAAGACGCTTACTTCTTGGAAGGAAAGTTATGACCAACCTAGATAGCATATTCAAAAGCAGAGACAGTACTTTGCCAACAAAGGTCTGCCTAGTCAGGGCTATGGTTTTCTCAGTGGTCATGTATGGATGTGAGAGTTGGACTATGAAGAAAGCTGAGCACTGAAGAATTGATGCTTTTGAACTGTGGTGTTGGAGAAGACTCTTGAGAGTCCCTTGGACTGCAAGGAGATGCAACCAGTCCATCCTAAAGGAGATCAGTCCTGGGTGTTCATTGGAAGGACTGATGCTGAAGCTGAAACTCCAGTACTTTGGCCACCTCGTGCGAAGAGTTGACTCATTGGAAAAGACCCTGATGCTGGGAGGGATTGGGGGCAGGAGGAGAAGGGGATGACACAGGATGAGATGGCTGGATGGCATCACTGACTCTATGAACATGAGTTTGAGTAAATTCCGGGAATTGGTGATGGACAGGGAGGCCTGGCGTGCTGCGATTCATGGGGTCACAAAGAGTCAGACATGACTGAGCGACTGAACTGAACTGAACTGATGTCTTTGAAATAGTTAAAAAGAAGTACATATTTTACCTGTAACCATATATTTACCACCTCTTTTGTTCTTCCTGCCTTTCTGAAGATGATAGTTACTTAGTGCCACCATGACCCTTTATCCTAAAGAATTCTTTCAGCATTTCTATAATGAAGATATTTTGGCAGTGTAATCTCTGTTTTTGTTCTATAGAAATGTCTTTATAAAGCATTTTTGACATCTTTTTGGCAGCATACAGAATTCTGGCTTGCTTTGTTTTTTAGCACCTTAAATGTGTCATTACATTGTCTTTTGGCCTTTCATGTGTCTGCTGAGAAGTTGGTCTTCATTTAATCATCCTTCGTTCTAATGAGGTGGATGAAACTGGAGCCTATTATACAGAGTGAAGTAAGCAGGAAAGAAAAATACCAGTACAGTATACTAACGCATATATATGGAATTTAGAAAGATGGTAATGATAACCCTGTATGCGATGCAGCAAAAGAGACACAGATGTATAGAACAGCCTGTTGGACTCTGTGGGAGAGGGCGACGGTGGTATGATTTGGGAGAATGGCATTGAAACATGTATATTATCATATGTAAAATGAATCGCCAGTCCAGGTTTGATGCATGATATAGGATGCTTGGAGCTGGTGCAGTGGGATGACCAAGAGGGATGGTATGGGGAGAGAGGTGGGAGGGGGTTACAGGATGGGGAACATGTGTACAACCCGTGGCAGATTCATGTTGATGAACCAATACAATAGGGTGAAATAATTAGCCTCCAATTAAATAGAAACCTGGAATGTCAGGTCCATGAATCAAGGCAAATTGAAAGTGGTCAAACAGGAGATGGCAAGAGTGAACGTCGACATTCTAGAAATCAGCGAACTAAAATGGACTGGAATGGGTGAATTTAACTCAGATGACCATTATATCTACTACTGTGGGCAGGAATCCCTTAGAAGAAATGGAGTAGCCATCATAGTCAACAGAAGAGTCCGAAATGCAGTACTTGGATGCAATCTCAAAAACAACAGAATGATCTCTGTTTGTTTCCAGGGCAAACCATTCAGTATCATAGTAATCCAAGTCTGTGCCCCAACCACTAACGTTGAAGAAGCTGAAGTTGAACTGTTCTATGAAGACCTACAAGACATGCTAGAACCAACACCAAAAAAAAAAATGTCCTTTTCATCCCATTTTTCTTCATTTGTTTTCTCTTCCTTCTTCCAATTTAATTTTAGATTTGTCTTCAGTGACTCCTTGCTGTCTCCTTTCTGCTGTTAAGCCCACTTTTTAAATTTTTCATTTCAGGTTCAGAACTTTCACTTGGCAGTTTTAACAGTAATTATTTCCTTGCTGAATTCCAAATTTGTCCATGCACTATGGACCCATCATCTTTGTAACCCTTGCACATGTTTATAATAGGTGTTTTAGAGTTCTTGTCTGCAGATAGCATCATCTTAATCATCTCAGTGCTGGTTTCTGATGACTACTTTTTCTTTTGTTTCTTTTTATGTCTCATGAATTTTGACTGGATAGTGATCATTATGAAGAATGCTCTGTAAAGACTCTGGGTTCTGTTATATTCTTCCCAAGAGTCAGTTCTGTTCTAATAGGCAGTTAACTTTGGCTAGATTCAGACTATACTCAGGCACCACTGTGGTGGGCTGCAGCTGAAATTCCCACCCCGTCTGCCATCCACGGGGTGTCTGGTTTGTTTTTGTTGTCTTCTCCTGGGGCTGCACAATTGAGTTGTGAGCCACATCTTGTGGCTGACTTTGTTGCTAAATTCAAGGGCTTACATCCTTTGTCTGGAGAAGAAAATGGCAAGCCACTCCACTGTTCTTGCCTGGAGAATTCCATGGGCAGAGGAGCCTGGAGGGCTAACAGTCCGTGGGGTCACAGAGTCAGACGTGACTGAGCGACTAAAAGGGCAACAACAACATGTCCTCTGTAGCCTCTCTTCCTGGGATTTCCCTTCTAACGTTCCGATTAGTCTACGAGCCTAAACTCTGGTGTTTGCTATCTCAAGCAAGTAAATGTACTGTTCCTTGCAGCTCCCACGGGCGAAAAGCTGTAAATGTGCAAACCTCATTCATGGGACTTTGACTTTTAACAGTAAGCTTCCCTCTAGCTTCTAGTTGCTTTTTGTTCTTCCTCAGAGGTTTCAAATATTGGGTTTAAATAATGTTTTCTCAGATCTCATAATGGGAGAGGAGAGTTATTCTAACTTTCTGCCATCCCTCCACTTCCTTTTTATAATAATCTTCAAAAAACATTGCTTCTCAGCCCTAAGTAGAACAATCCCAAGCTGAGTAATGTAGGTTTATTTTGTAAGCAGGAATTGTGATTTAGAAATGCTTTATTTCTGTCTGGAAGTTGAGAAAAATTCTTTTTTTTTCCTTTTTAAATAATGGGCATATATAAATCTGGGAAGCATTTATTTTAGAAATAAATGCTTAAAAGAATCAAATACCGTTTATCACTATAAACATTTTTGTTTATTTTGACCACTTTTTTTTCTATTACAATTTTAGGATGCTTTTTTGAAAATCATTCGAAATGAGGGCATTAAATCCCTGTGGAGTGGCCTTCCTCCTACGTTGTAAGTTGAAATTTAGTATTTTTCTTATTTAGTGATGGTAGTGGTTTTGTTTTGCCTTATCAGTATGATGGGACATCATGCATTTTGAATATCAGAACATTTCATTTTCAAGAGCATTGTTTTGTGACTCTCACAACTACCCCACATTTAATGATTGGCTAGAAGGACTCACAGGATGTATACTAATGTCTGTGGTTTATTACTGCAAAAGGCAGGAAGTGGAATCAGTAAGGAGAAAAGCCACGAAGCAGAATCAGTGAGGGGAGAGGCATGGAGCACAATCAGTGAGGGGAAAGGCATGAGGCTGAATCAGTGAGGGGAGAGGCATGGAGCACAATCAGTGATGGGAGAGGAATGGAGCGGAATCAGTGAGGGGAGAGGCATGGAGCGGAATCAGTGAGGGGAGAGGCATGGAGCGGAATCAGAGAGGGGAAAGGAATGGAGTGAAATCAGTGAGGGGAGAGGCATGGAACAGAATCAGTGAAGGGAGAGGCATGAAGCAAATCAGTGAGGAGAGAGGCATGGAGCGGACTCAGTGAGGAGAGAGGCATGGAGGGGACTCAGTGAGGGGGAAAGACATGAAGCGGAATCAGTGAGGGGAGAGGCATGGAGCGGAATCAGGGGAAAGGCATGGAGCAGAATCAGTGAGGGGAGAGGCATGGAGCAGAATGGAGAGGCATGGAGCGGAATCAATTAGGGGAGAGGCATGGAGTGGAATCAGTGAAGGCAGAGGCATGGAGCAAAATCAGTGAGGGGAGAGGCATGGAACGGAATCAGTGAGGGGAAACGATGGAGCAGTATCAGTGAGGAGAGAGGCATGGAGTGGTTGAGTGCGGGGAGAGGCATGGAGCGGAATCAGTGAGAGGAGAGGCATGGAGCGGAATCAGTGAGGGGAAAAGACATGAAGCAGAATCAGTGAGAAGCGGCATGGAGCGGAATCAGTCAGGGGAGAGGCATGGAGTAGTTGAGTGAGGGGAGAGGCATGGAGTGGAATCAGTGAGGGGAAAAGGCATGAAGCGGAATCAGTCAGGGGAGAGGCATGGAGCGGTTGAGTGAGGGGAGAGGCATGGAGCGGAATCAGTGAGGGGAAATGACATGAATCGGAATCAGTGAAGGGAGAGGCATGGAGCGGAGTCAATGAGGGGAAAGACATGGAGCAGAATCAGTGAAGGGAGAGGCATGAAGTGGAATCACTGAGGAGAAAAGACATGAAGTGGAATCAATGAGGGGAGAGGCATGGAGTGCAATGGGGAGGCATGGAGCGGTTGAGTGAGGGGAGAGGCATGGAGCGGAATCAGTGAGGGGAAAAGACATGAAGCGGAATCAGTGAAGGGAGAGGCATGAAGCGGAATCAGTGAGGAGAAAAGACATGAAGCGGAATCAGTGAGGGGAGAGGCATGGAGCGGAATGGAGAGGCATGGAGCGGAATCAGTGAGGGGAGAGGCATAGAGCGGAATTAATGAGGGGAAAGGCATGGAGCAGAATCAGTGAGGAAAAAAGACATGGAGCGGAGTCAGTGAGGGGAGAGGCATGGAGCGGAATGGAGAGGCATGGAGCGGAATCAATTAGGGGAAAGGCATGGAGCAGAATCAGTGAGGGGAGAGGCATGGAGCGGAATCAGTGAGGGGAGAGGCATGGAGCGGAATCAGTGAGGGGAAAAGACATGAAGTGGAATCAGTGAAGGGAGAGGCATGAAGTGAAATCAGTCAACGGAGAGGCACGAAGCGGAATCAGTGAGGGTCAGGCATGGCGGGGTCTTAGTGAGGGGGGAGGCGCAACAGGACCTGGCCAGCAGAGTCCTCCCGAGACCCCGCTGGTGACACGAAGGGCGCTCTGCGTCTCCCAGCCCCGGGCTGTCACCGCAAGTTCAGGGGTTCTTCCTTACCAGCAATTGAATCTGAGTGTAGGGTTTGCACTGGGGCTAATGATACAGCATGCTGTGTTCATGACTGGCTGTGGTTACTGAAACTCCAGCCCCCCAAAAAGAAGCAGATGTTTGCCAAAACTCACATCATTTGCACAGATCATTGCAGGCAAGCTCGTTTAGTGCTCCAGACGTACAGAAAAGCCTTGTTACAGGGAGTATTTCGAGGGCTAAATTCCTCTAAGATGACCCAAGGTCAATTAGACAAATAGGCCCTCCTGAAGATACTGGATTTGGGGCAGAAGCATTCTTTATTTTTCCATGTTCAGAAATTAAGAAACTAGTGTTCGTTTCGGTTTTTATTTTACTAAAATAATGAGAGGTATTGTGCTATTTATACTTCTTTTCCAGATAATTAAATTCTGTACTAACTAGCTATTACGTGAATTCATATGACAAGCTAGTAAGGCTGAATGTAAAAATTCCAATTAATACCTTGCCTTTCTCTGCCTCGTTTCTTTCTGATTTATCTTGTTATGGAGCCCATTAGTCAGTTTTGAGGCACCTACTCTAAACAGTGCCTAAGGTTATAAGGTTGGTGATAGATCCAGGAGCAGCAGTCAGTCCTGTTCCTAAGTTCTCATCACCACACTTCTCTGTTGAGTATTAGGTGTTCCCACGTGTGGTCTGTGATAGTCCTTTGGTTAGACCAGAAACAGAGACTGGTTTCTTGTTGCGCTAAATCTTTATGACATGATAGTACCTTCGACTTTGTATTTAATTAATAACTCCCTCCTGATATTTTCATTTGAAAGAATGTCATTGGAATTTCCTTTGAGTATATATAATTCTGGTGATGTTATTTTCAGTTATAAGTAGGTATGACATGGTCCACAGTTCAAAAGTATTTTATAATTGTGCTTGTACTTTTTTACAAGTAATATTTACAAGATTTTTTACTTTAGTGATTTTCATGTTACCGTAATGTATGTAGTTGGGAATGAAGACCAGACACAGAATAAGTCAAGACGACTTATTTGTCTTTTCTTATTTATGACCTGACTGGGTGCTCTAAACTTACCTTCTCTACTACATTACAAATCTCTGGAGAGCAGAAACCTACTTTACATCTTTTGTTGTCTAAGTTAAACACTGCTAATTCTTAAAGAAAAACTGATCTCACAGCTGATTTGCTGTGGTTTTCAGCTTCTGTAAAATAGGAGGATCTTCATTTTTACTTCCCAGGTGGTGCAGTTGGTAAAGAACCCACCTGCCAGTGTGGGAGACACAAGAGGTGTGGGTTTGACACCTGGGTCAGGAGGAGCCCCTGGAGAAGGAAGTGTCAACCCACTCTGGTGTACTTGCCTGGGAAGTCCCATGGACAGAGGAGTGTGGCGGGCTGCAGTCCATGGGGTCTCAGAGAGTCTGATATGACTGAGCACACATGCTCTGTGCACTGTGTCTTGTGCTTCATAATAATGTAAGACTATGTTTCAGCCTTTTGATAGTGCTGTACTAATCTTTTCGTTTGTTCTAACAGAGTGATGGCAGTTCCTGCCACAGTTATTTATTTTACCTGCTATGATCAATTAACTGCTCTTCTGAGATCTAAATTAGGAGAAAATGAAAGCCGAATACCAATTGTTGCTGGAATCGTGGCCAGACGTAAGTAATAAATTCACAATGTTTTCATTCTGATTTCTACTTAAAGCTTGCTTTAAAATGTTTACAGTCATAGAGAATTTCGAGTAGTGTATTGCTAACGGTTTATTTTGCATCATATTTGTCCTCATATGTCAACACATACGCTCTAGCGGTCATATTGTGTGGTGACTGCCATCAGAATGGGACAGGATCAGCCTATCCTGTTAATTCTTGGACAGAGGTTTTAGGTTTGAGATTGTAGACCTTAGATTCTAGATTTTAGGATAATAACACAGAGTCTAATTAAAGCCAGAGTCTTTTATCATTTTCTGTATACACTTTGTGATTCAGAGTTTAATCAGAAGGACATTTTTCTCTGTGTAGTGGAAGTGAGGTTTATAATAGTCCTGGTTGATGTATAGTGGCTGTGGAACTGCTCTTGAAAGAGTAAAGTGTGTGAAATACCTTTATCAGGGGGAAAAAAATCTGAGCCAGGATGTTGCCATCATTAGATACTAGATACAGTTTGCAGACATTTCAGAATAAAATTTAAAATACGAAAATGCATGAAATACTCATTTCTGCACGCATGTTTTCATAATGCATGGCTTTGCTTTTGTTGTATTCGCTTGTTTTGTACAGTTGGTGCAGTGACTGTAATAAGTCCACTGGAATTGATCAGAACCAAGATGCAATCTAAGAAGTTTTCTTACGAGGAACTGCATCGATTTGTCAGCAAGAAAGTATCTGAAGATGGTTGGATTTCCCTCTGGAGGGGCTGGGCTCCTACCATTCTTAGAGATGTACCATTCTCAGGTAGGATTTATCTGCTACATTTTAAGTAGCTTTGTATGTACCACTTTTAAATGAAGGAAATTCTAGACTCTTTAAGGCTAAAGGTAAGTTACTGTCTTAGGTGACCACACACACCTCGTTCAGCATGGCTCTCTCAGATCTTGATGAGTATTTATTTAATGAACGGTTTCTGTTTCAAGCCTGGTTTTCTTTTCTCTTTGTTTTCTTTCTTTTTAAATATCAATTGGTGAGTACTCATATGTAGGTAATGAAGCTACCTTTAAAATTATTGTAAAGAAGTCACAATTAGTAAGATATGCAAAGTACTATGAATCAAAATATCATAACATTTAAGACCACCTGTGAATTATATTGACTCCTACTTTTTTCAGTTATTAAAAATCTCTCCCACTTGAGTGAGTGTCTTGTAGGGACTATTATAAATCAGATTCAAGATGGTGCTAATCATTGAATTATGAAGAGGGAGAAAATCATGAAGAAATACAAAATTAACTTATAGAATGTGCATACTTCAGTAGTACTTCTCTTGTGAAACTGATGTTTCCATTTAAAACCTGGAAGAAAGAATTATTGAGGACCATTGTATTAACATTCCACATTCTTTCTCCCTTTGATTTAATCCTTTGCTTGGACTCCTGTTCACAGTCCTGTATCTTTCCCTTTCCATTAGTATTTTTCTTCAACTTTTGTGTTCAGCTGTGCTTTTTAGAAACACCATGGATTCCTAGACCAATACTTTTTCATTTTTTGTTTTGATGTTTTATACATAAAAAGTAGTAAGGATATAAATTACCAAGTGCACTAATAAACACCTGTGACATCACCACCTCTGTATATGAATTAGAACACTGCAGTTTTTAAAATCATGAAACCACGTATGTCCACCTCCACTGTCACATCCTTGGTGGTAACCTCTTACCTGAATTTTTATCATTTATTTGATTTTAAAAAGTAGTTTTATCACATGTGTATTATTGCTAAACAGTGGTATTCAGTTTTGCCTATTTTTGAGGTATAAAATTTATTTTACTTGGAAATATTCCTTAAGTTTTGTTTTATATGTGCAACTGTTTTTTTTTTCACTCTTGTTTATACATGAATAAACAAGTAAACAATGCTGTGAACATTTTTTAAGTCTCTTACTGGGTATGTACAAGAATCTGCAGCTTTTAGTGCCTATTTTTAAAAATCTATTAAAAAAATGTTTTCCAGGTGTTTGTGGATGTTGCAATGTGAGTTGATTTTTTGTCTGTTAGCTTATATTCAGCTTCTTCTAAAACTTATAAATTCTAATTTGTCTGCCTTTTGTCTATGTAGACAATAATGTGTTAATTATAACTATTTCATTTTTAAGTTCGTGATGAATATCCTTTATCCAGTTGAAAAAGCTGCCATTTATTCCTAGGTTTCTAAGAAATTTCTTTGAATGCTTTTCCATCATTTTTCGATTGTTCTACAATTCTGTTAATGTGGCACAGGGCATCTAAAGCATTTCTGTTTATCACCATTGTGTTTATCAGATAACCTAATTTAGTCATGGTGTGTGATAGCTCATGAAATACTTGTTTTTCTTTTTTTGGAGTTTTACATCAGTATTCATGAGATGTGACTCTCCTTTCTTCTCGTGTTCTTGTTGGGTTTTGAGATTAAAGTCCTACTTTTTACTGATGCATAGTTTTGTTTATAAGACTCCTAGAATATTACTGAGAATTTGGTTACTATTTTTACAAATTTCACCCAGTATTTGTCTAAATAGAAAGCAAGGTGTATCAATATTAGAATTCTCCTTTCATTTAATATATAATATTCTTCAAATATTTTCCATAAAGTCCACATTTCATTTCTAAATGTGTTCATTCTATTCTGTTTTTGTAGCAATGTACTGGTATAACTATGAAGTCTTAAAGAAGTGGTTGTGTGCAAAATCTGGCTTATATGAACCAACATTTATGATCAACTTTACCTCAGGGGCATTGTCTGGTTCTGTAAGTTTATTCTTTTGTTATTATATTCCAAAATAGTGATAATTGTCTTACTAAAACAGAACAAAATATTATGTACCATTTCATGTCTATTGAGATAGAACAACTTTAAAGTAGTGCATCCTCAAAGTGCTAAGTATTTACTACCCTATTTTGAAGATAAATTATCAGTACTAGCCATTAAATATTTTAAAATGCATTTTATATCTCTCTTTATTACAAGTACATTATGTCTTTCTGAAACTTTTGACCTTGTTAGATCATTAGTTATGATAATGAGTTTAGATAGTACTTTATTACACAAAGTATTTGGCAATTTGGTCATTAAATACCAGTAGATCTTGTTAGTTAATAGTTTATAAATGTTATCTCTTATGTATCATCTGATTGAGTAGAAGTAATTGCATCCTTTTCTGCTAATTCCTGTTTCTTTGGGAACATTCTAGCTGAGTGCCTCTTAAAAGAATTAAAAAAAAACTTTACAATTAGAAGGGAGCAGTACCCAGTGACAGAGAAGGCAATGGCACCCCACTCCAGAACTCTTGCCTGGAAAATCCCATGGGTGGAGGAGCCTGGAAGGCTGCAGTGCATGGGGTCGCTAGAGTCAGACATGACTGAGCAAGTTCACTTTCACTTTTCACTTTCATGCATTGGAGAAGGAAATGGCAACCCACTCCAGTGTTCTTGCCTGGAGAATCCCAGGGACGGGGGAGCCTGGTGGGCTGCCGTCTATGGGGTCGCACAGAGTCGGACACGACTGAAGCGACTTAGCAGCAGCAGCAGTACCCAGTGACCATTTTTCGGTAGTAGGGAGTTCACCTTTGGCCACTCCTCCACATAATGAAAACTCATGTAGTGGGCCTTTATGCAGATTCTTATCACCATGATCTTGGACACAGCTTTCTTATCCCCATATACTTAGAGAATGAATTTGTGATGACACAGTGATGTGCTGACATATTGGAACCAGATAAATAGAGTGAAGGAGCACAGTGTGGTCATAGAGATTGGCAGAAAAATATTGGAGTCACTGTCAGAAAACCTAGGCTACAGAAGGCACTGAGATTGTGTTCAAAATTGAGACGTGAAGATTCTTGGGTCTGGTATATGTCAAATTAACCCTAGTGGGGTTTAAATATATTGAGGCAAAAGAGCAATTCTTTGTAGCAATTTAAGAAGTTAGAATACCAGCAAAATCTTTATGATTAATTATTTCTATTTGTGAGGTGATTAACTTACAAATTTTATTTATGTCTTAATCCACCATGAATGATAAAAAACAAGTACCATTTATGTTTAGTGATCCATAACAATCGTAGAACCAATTCTGTACTTAGTACTTTATGTAAAAAAAAAAAAAGCTGAATGGCTGTAGGGTGTTGTCTGCAACAGGAAAAGCACATCAGTGGGATAACGTCCAGGCTTTCTCTTAGAAAACCGAACAGCCTAAAGCCTGTTATTCTGTAGACTGTCAGGCTCATACCCATCGTTGCTACCTTTGATATGCCCATCGGCCCTCCCTATCCAGGGGTTCTGCATCTGCAGATTGAATCAATTCGATTCTTGGCTATTGAATCCACAGGTGTGGAACCACAGACACGGCGCCCAATTGTGCTGTGCCATTTTATATCAGGGACAGATACTCCACAGGTTTCAGCATCTGTAGCCAATACACCTCAGATACTAAAGGACAACTATATGTGTTAGATTTTGGAGAAACGATAATTGATTTTATCTTACCTGAGATCTTTGAAACTGATTTCAAGAACTTAAATCTCTTTACATTGATGGGTGAAATAAAAATAGATGACTTTAAAGGTCATTTTATGAGCATATTGGCCAAATGTAAGTTGGGAAACAGAAAATAGAGACTAGGTTTTACTTTGCATGACTGTTATATCAAATATAAGCCATTCTTAAGGGAATTTGTTCTTTCAGAAAACCTTTCTTGCTTAATTAAGGCATTGTGGAAATAACGGTTAAATTGATTAATTTGAAGTTTTTAATTATTTTAATTGGAGGCTAATTACTTTACAATATTGTAGTGGTTTTGCCATACATTGACATGAATCAGCCATGGGTGTACATGTGTTCCCCATCCTGAACCCCGCTCCTACCTCCCTCCCCATCCCATCCCTCAGGGTCATCCCAGTGCACCAGCTCTGAGCACCCTGTCTCATGCTCGAACCTGGACTGGTGATCTGTTTCACATATGGTAATATACATGTTTCAGTGCTGTTCTTTCAGATCATCCCACCCTTGCCTTCTCCCACAGAGTCCAAAAGTCTGTTCTTTACATCTGTGTCTCTTTTCCTGTCTCGCATATAGGGTCATCACTACCATCTTTCTAAATTCCATGTATATGCGTTAATATACTGTATTGGTGTTTTTCTGACTTGTTTCGCTCTGTATAATAGGCTCCCAGTTTCATCTACCTCATGAGAACTATTCAAATGGATTCTTTTTAATAGCTGAGTAATATTCCATTGTGTATATGTACCACAACTTTCTTATCCATTCCTCTGCCAATGGACGTCTAGGTTGCTTCCATGTCCTGGCTTTTATAAACAGTGCTGCGATGAACACTGGGGCACATGTGTCTCTTTCAATTCTGGCTTCCCTGGTGTGTATGCCCAGCAGTGGGATTGCTGGGTCGTATGGCAGTTCTATTTCCAGTTTTTTAAGGAATCTCCACACTATTCTCCATAGTGGCTGTACTAGTTTGCATTCCCATCAACAGTGTAAGACTGTTCCCTTTTCTCCGCATCCTCCAGCATTTTTGTTTGTAGACTTTTTGATAGCAGCCATTCTGATCGGCATGAGATGGCACCTCATTGTGGATGTTGAAACCCATAAAGAAAACATATGTAGCACTAAAAGTTCAAAAGTCCATTTTATTTAATTTTTTTTAACAATTTTAAAAACATTTGGAAAATTGTAAATGCTATTTACTAAGTACTTTAATTTCTGCTTTAAAATACATATTATGCCTTCATCTGTGGTAAAGGAATAATGGAACACACAGGAGCATCAGAAATTGTTATTACTGGTTTTGCAGTCAGAGGTCTGGTTGGAATTCTGACTGCCAACTAGTGTAGTGTGACCTCAGGAATATAGGGGGACTGTTCTCTTAGTCCTGAACTTTGGGAGGAATACACAAGACTTTATCTGTTCTCTTCAACAGGAGCTTCTCTTAAACATCCCTGGTTTCACTTTATGTTTCAGTTTAGTTATGATTTTATTACTGTGTTTATTAAGTAATATGCTAATTAGAGTATAAAATACTTTGGGAAAAATTTAAATTTAAATTAATTTTATTTTTTGTTAGTTTGCAGCTGTTGTAACTTTGCCATTTGATGTGGTAAAAACACAAAAGCAGACCCAACTTTGGATATATGAAAGCCAGAAAAGTAAGTTTAATTAATTTAAAATGTGTCTAAGGTGCCATGAAAAATATTTTCTTTCTAGATAGTTAGGAATATCTAAGGTACGGAAGACAAGATTCCCCCTGCCCCTTGGTTGCCTTCCTCTCTACTTAACTCAAACTAATGTATTGTTAGAATGGAGTACCCAGAAAAACTTCTAAACCTAAACAAAAAATTTAAGAAATTTTAAAGACTATATTAGTATGCATATACATATTATTTTTTCTTTTCTATTTTTTAGCTTCCCTTCTGATGTGTTTTTTTTTCCCCCTGCCTGTTATCCCATCTACTTCTTTATAACCTGTAATTTCTTCTAGAACAAAACTGTCCTGGGGCCTTCCCCTTTAATGCAGAAGGTGCAGGTTTGATCCCTGGTTGGGGAGCTAAGATCCCACATGCCTCCTGGCCAAAACACCAAAACATAAAACAGAAGCAATACTGAACAACCACAATGAAGAATTTAACAATGGTCCATATTTATAAAAAAATACTATTAGTTGCTTCTACTAGATTCATTCTGTTATTATTACAGAAAGTGTAGCAAGCCCACTGGAAATAGGGCTTTGTTTCTGAAACATAAAATTGTTAGGATTTGATCATTTGGATGGTCAGTAGAGGAGTGTTTATTGTTGTCTGTGCTTGAAATATTAATAACCACAGTGTTTCCTTACAGTGTATGGAGTTGCTTTTCCCCTGTAGAAAGAGCTCTGGGACATTGGATCTTTAGGCAGGGCTCTGCTTCCCTCCAGTTGAGATGTCTTCTTGTTCGTCGTCTTTTACATTCATCTCACCCTACTATTAAAATAGAGACCAGTTTGAAACTTGAGCTCCGTAAGATTAGAAATACCCAGCTACTTAGCCTCCTTTCTTTACTAGTTGTTTCCAAAGTTGAAAACAATTAAACAAGGAGTATAAGTTGTCAACTTGTAGTATAAAGCTTTTGTCACTGACTGTTTTTAGAGAGTTAAATTTCAGTCATAAATACTTTGTTCTTGGTTTAAAAATGTATCCTTTCTGTTTGGTTGCTCTAATTACTGTAGTTATACTTACACTATTTATATAGATAGTTTAGCTTCTTAAATGACAAGGCCTCATTTATCTTCATAGGGAATCTGATATTATATAGAAGACATTTTGAGATAATGAGCCCCTCTTCATTAAGTTGCAGATTCTACAGAGCTGTTACTGAATGATCCCTTTGCCTAATTTTCCCTTTTTCCCTAGGCACACGTACTGAAATGTACTTTAACCCTAATGACTCAGAGTAGTCCTCACTGTACACACTGATCACTGTAGTTTCATAGCACAGCTCTCAGAAGCCAGTAAGACCATTAGGAGTGTCTGCCTAGCACGCACTGGTCTGGGAAGACTGAAATCCTCAGCTGTCACAGTGGTAGGATGCCCACCTTTTAGCAGATTTGTTTTCACCTTTAGCGTCTGTAGTCTGGGGGCTAAGCCAGCTGCTTAGAATCACTGTGTACAACGAAGGTCAGTGAACTTTGTGTATGAGCACATTCATGAGGTTTATGTTTGAATCTGAGTAACATCTATTTTTGCTGATTTCAAAAGATGTATAAATCTGTTTCTTTACTGTGTTCCAGACACTTGAGCAGTTGCAAATAAGTGAGATGTTACTGTTAGTTACAGGAAAACTTCCCTTCAGAGGAGACAGGACGGATTTATTTCAAGACTAGCACATCTATTCAGAAAGATTCTAGTAAAGTGGAGCCTCCCTAGGGAGAATAAGCTATTTTTCCTTAAAGCTTCTCTTTGGGGAAAAAAGTTTTTTTAATGTATGCACTAAAAGTACAATGAAAAATGGTTATCGTGGCTTCACTTGGGGAACCCCATGAAAATTCCTGTACATCTTTAAAAATTTTTCCATTATGAAAGATTTTTAAGATACGGAAAAAAGTATAAAGGACACACATCACCAAGCTTAAACATCAATTCAGGAGAGGCTTTCTGTATGTTCCTCCTTGATTGCATCTGGTCCTGTGTACCTTAAAAGTGCCTTTAAAAATTCTTTTTAATGAATCCAACTATTAAAAATAAGATTTAAAATAGTTCTTTATGTAAACAGATCTGTTCTTATTATACTGAAATGATATATCCCAAAGCCCATAAACACTCTTTTATGTGTATTTATCTATATTAGAAATTAAGTGGTAATTTATAATAGCATCGTTTCTTTAACATTTAGTTTCTATGCCTTTGCAAATGTCAACCTGGACTATAATGAAGAACATTGTTGCTAAGAATGGATTTTCTGGATTATTTACAGGTAAAAATATTTCCTTTACCAAACTGTTGACTAAAATGTTTACTTTTTCCTTTTAAATTAATTGCCTTTCAGCAGAAAATTTTTGAAAATATTCCTCATTTACTATTTCCTCCTAAATATCTTTGCTGTAAGTTTAAAAATTTTAAATACCAGTTGCTTTTGAAGTAATTTGGAATCAAAGTGAGGAGTGAACAATTGGGCTTGTTCTTTGACACCAGTTATGGGACAGTGTTTTATATGTTACCTCACTTAATTTGATAACTGTCAGAATGAAACCAAATAAATTACATTTTAAAATGTACGGTAAGATTTGGTCTGAACTTTTCTCTTCCCTTTCTAGGACTGATTCCTCGTTTAATTAAAATTGCTCCTGCTTGTGCTGTTATGATCAGTACATATGAATTTGGGAAGTCTTTTTTCCAGAAACAAAATGCTCAAAGACAGCGATACTAGAGATGCTGTTTCAACCTGAAATAACAGCCATGACCAAATAATAAGAGGAGACTCTTAGGCAAGAGCTTTTTTTCACTTTTTTTGCTATTATCTTACAGTGGTTTTCTATCATTCTTATCTATAATTTAAACGAATAGTAAATCTCTACTTTGCATTTAATCATTCTAATTTCAAATTTTTATCCTAGTTTTTGAGAATTAGAATTCCAGAAATCATAACCATTGAGCATTCTTGTAAAGAAGAGAAAAATTATTCTACACTGAAAGCAATAATCTCAGAGTTTGGTACAGATTTCTGTGTAACTTCATCCTGTTGGGAGTGTCAGAGTCGTCAGACATTTTTGCAGTTGTGTGCTGAATGATGTACAGAGTCTAAAAGAATTCCCAAGTCTTTTATACACATTTAAATCATGGACGTAGATACTTAACTGTTTCAACAAAGTAGATAATGGAAAGCAGTCTTTAAATATTATTATTCACATCATTTACCAAATATTGCCTATCAGTTATTTTCTTTAATTCATATGTATTTGGGTGTTTCCCCTGCTACCCCGCCCTGTTACTATTTTAAGGCCTCATGTGTATTAAGATTTCTCTGATCTGAGGTATGGCTATCTTACATTCATGAACCAAAAATATAACTTGTGTGATATTGATGCTGCTATTTTTGATGTCTAAAGACCCCGTATTATCTACTGTTTCTGTGAGAGAGCGCGTTCACTGACTGTATTCAATGTTCACTTCAAACTTGGGTGTTCAGTGGAAAAGCACGTTGCATTCAGGCAGTGAGAAGGCTGTTTCAGCACAAGAAAGGCCTCTGGTTTCAGCTGTCTTGCCATCAGGTATTACCGTTTGTGAAGTTCTCTAGGTCACGTCTGTTCGCTTGTTCTAACACCACTGAGACAGAGTATGTTCAACATGTCCCTTGACTTTACACATCTCACACAAGTGTGCTAGACAAGGAACTACCCAGCTAGTTTCCTTGAAGAAAGAGCTTTTGGTCACTGGAGGCTAATGCCTAAGAAGTTTAGTTTATGAATGTAAGAATGAAAAAGAATATGATTTCAAGACAAACAATATTTTTAAATATTTTTGTTTTTCTCAGGATCTGTATACTCTAAGAAAAAGCACTTTATTGCAGTCTATCTGTATTTTTTGAAAATGTGAAGCATTTTTTCCCTAAAATGGAGTAATATATATTTAAGTGACAAATCTCTAGTGTTGGTAGGAATTAATGTATTTTCTAATATAGTAGAAAACTATTTAATGTTTCACCTGAAATAAACTATATAGGGTTTGTATTTAAGCTGTTTGTGTTTATTTTATCCTGTGTTGATTTACCTTAAGTTTGCAACATATATATCCATAAAAATATAAATACATTTTCATTGCAATATTTTGTGCTTTCTTAAAGCTACCACTGTGCTTCTAGCTAAATACTTTCATATAAAATTATGTTAATGCTATACTATCAACATATATATAAAACACACATGAAAGTTTATCTTGAACACTGAATTTAACAGTATTCAATTTAAATTTACCTTTGTTCTGCTGTGCTTTTGGGTAACTGGTAGGAAAAGGCAGAAAAATTTAGATTTTGAACAACAGTCTCAGAAAACAGTTATATTTTTCAAGTTAATGTTACTTATAAACAAACAGAAGGGAAACTTTCATTCTCTCCTTGCCCCACTATTGACTGCATTGTGGAAAATTCTTATTTTATAACTAAAAGAATTTAAATAAACCTAATTCCCTGTAGTTTTTGTAACATGCATTACATGCAATGTATCTGAAAGAAAAGAAGTCTGAATTTAGGCTTCGTCTATACTTAAGTGGAATTTCCTGGTGGCTCAGAGGATAAAGCATCTGCCTGCCATGCGGGAGACCAGGGTTCGATCCCTGGGTTGGGAAGATCCCCTGGAGCAGGAAATGGCAACCCACTCCAGTATTCTTGCTTGGAGAATCCCATGGGCAGAGGAGCCTGGCCGGCTACAGTCCACGAGGTCGCAAAGAGTTGGACACGACTGAGCAAGTTCACTTCATACTTAAGTGGTAAAAAAGCATTACTAGTGGGAACCAAAAACGGTTTGGCTACAATCTGTATTCTTGGTAATGTTTCTAAATGCATTCTGTTAATGTTAAAATTTCTAACATACACATTTAATTTCTTATGTGTAAGTTTTTTAAGAAACATGTCTTATTCAAGTATTACATGCTTGCTGCCTTTCATATAATTCCATATTACTTTTCAAAAATAAAGTTATTTCTAGGAAAACTAATCAATTACTATGTTTATTTAGCCACATTTGACTCCTTTAATTCTAGCCTCTTTTTTTTCCCCTGGGGCACAAATTCTAGGGATATGGGAAAGCTTAGTGTATTACTTTTTAATTTTTGTCCAAAATGAACTTTTAAAAGTAAATTACTGTTATTATGTTTTAATCCATCACTCAACACTTACTGTGGTAGGCAGTATAAAAAGCACTGGAGGTAAGACATTGCAGCTACTCTCACTGGTCTTAAGGTTTCAGCTGTGATTGTTAGAAATAAACAAAAGAAGTAATGGAAAAGCTGAAGAATTCTGCGCGGCCTGGGGTGCAGAGGCTGGTTGGGAAATGGTTCTTAGGACAGGCAGTCCAAGGCAACATACCTGGAGGCTGGGAGTCTTCAGGCAGGCAGTGGTACTTAGCACCAGTGGCTTGAGCAGAGTGTACATGCCCCCTGGTAGATCAGATGGGAAAGGAGTCCAGGGGGCCTGGTCTGCCAACGAGCAACAAGAAAGCAAGAGAAAACCTAGGAAGTATTTTGGGCCCAGCTCTGAAAAGTTAGAGTTGTGTTTTGTTTTTCTCTCAAGAGCTTTTTTTTTTTTTAACTGAAAGAAAATAGGATAGCATAGGTTAGCCTTGAATAAAACAGAAAACACCAGAATGTGTCACATATTAAGACCAAGTGTTGTACAGTGAAGCTGGTTTTAGAAAAATGACTGGCAGGATGAAAAATGGGACTTATGATCAGGTGACCTATTTAAAAACAAAAGTTTTGGTTTATACTAAAGTATATTTTTAAAAGGTACCACCATGGCATTGGTATAATTTTATCTTCCCCCTCCTTTCAGTGGGAAAAAAAAGCTAAAGCAAAATAGAAGTTGCTTTGCTTACTAAAGAGCAAAGTGGACCAGGTAAAAGAAATTAAGAGCCCTGATGGTCAAAGCAGTCACATGACATTTCCAGAGTAATCCAGTGTATGAGCTTATCAAAACCAGAAACTGTAACCAACAATGGGAAATTTAACAAAGAATTTACATAAGTTGTAAATTTGAGAAACATTTTTAACCACTTGAAAACTTGTATGTACATCTAATAAAGATGACTTAAAACCAAGTTAGTCTACTTGGATGTTTAAGGTTCCTGTCAGTCACAGTTAATAGTAGTTTGCATTTGGTACTTAACCGCTTCAGAACTTACAATTTTATTTAATGTTGACTTTATCCTGATGCCATCACATAGGTGCTGAGAGGATGGTGGTGGGTCCATTTTACACATCAGAAAACAGGGTTGTTACATAATTAAATCACAACTCAGCCAAAACCACTACTTACTGTACTACTTGAGTGAATGTTGTCAATTTTAAAGCATATTATGTTATTTTTTAGAAAATAAAAAGTAATTTGAAACAAAATGACGATTTCTCCAAAATCATTTTCATATTAGTATTTGAGGTGTTAATACACACTTACCACATTTGTTGAAGCAAAAGTTCAGTGTATACCTTGAATCAAGTAAAATTTTGTCAAAGAAAAAGCAAGACTACTACTGCATGGTACAAAATGTTTAATACACATGCAACAAGTATCGTACATCAAGGCAACGAAATACACATGGAAAGGGTGTGTGAACAATGAACACTGCTGAAGATCGAGACACACCTCATGCAAACACTAACAAACTATCTCTATAACTAGCGGGAAATGAACTGTGTAGAAACCTGAAGTCACATTAGCAGATCAAGTTTATACCAAGAGCTCCAAGAAAGGAGGAAAAGTCACTGTCCTCAGATGTCGTCTTTCAGTCTGCGTTCAGCAGCGTGGTAAGATGCACAAGATTCGGTACACATTAGAACAAATCCGAAAATTCTGATCAATTATGGAATCCTGTATTTCCTTTCTATATTATAAAAATGTATGAAAAATGTAACAATGATTTTCTTAAATTACTAAAGGATAATGTCGTTTGAGAGTGGACCATGAATGAAAGCATTGAAATAGTCTGACTGTTGTTAGGAAAGCAGCAGCAACAGTGCTTAAGGCCAAAAGCCTAAAATTTTCAAAGGTCCCCCCACCCCACCCTTAATCGTCTCTGATTCGCTCCTCCCAAGGTTTCCAGTAACCTTGTTTTAACCTTCCTTCCATTCCCCATGCAGAATTACAAATTGCTGTAGATACATCATTCACAATAAGGTATACAGAATTAAGACGAGATTGATGGTACCATTTCTCAAGAATATTTGCATTACTACAGGTACCAAAGACTTAAGCTAAAGGAAGAAAGCTCTGAGTATGTTCTGATACATCTAAATAACTTAAGGGCTTCTTTGTCCCGGAAATGACATTGTTTGAACTGTCTTAACACAGGACTAGCCTTGTTACTGTTTATTATCTTAAATTCCGAATAATGAGAGTCAAGTATTGCAGAGAACCACCACACTCCCACATTTCTAATACAAAGAATGACTGTGGTAAGTGCTGCTTTTCAATCAGTATTTTAGGAGGAATGTTCTTTCAAAAGTCAAAGTTACTAAGTTTGAATGTACTGTTTTATTAACAAATAAAAAATAGCATACAAAGTCCCGGATAAGTATTGTAATAGCCTCTTCATGTAAACAAGGTATAAAACATCTTTGGCACAACATGTGCCAAAAATGTAGAACAGATGTTGAAAACAATTTTATCTTACTCTAGAAAATGTTTTTCTCATCTTACTCTAGAAAATGTACTTCATACATTTCCTTTTTCAATATGGTGGAATCTGGGGGGACCAAATGTACAATTGTTTCAAAATTTGCAAAAATTTAAAAGACAGCTCAGAGATTTTTAAGAAAACTAATTTTTAACTAGTAATTTTTAAGGTCAGTTTTAAAATGAGATTATGGCTGTTAAAGCACGTAAGACACAATTCACTCCTGCACACGAGAGAAAAACAGCACTGGGTGTCAGACATGCTGTTCAGTGTGGTGATGAGCCTACTGATCCTCATTTTAAAACTTCTCAAATCCTTAAATGAACTTGAAGTCTTTCCTGATAAAATTGTTTTCAACATCTGTTCTACATTTTTAAGTTTTTCCAATTTATGGGACATAAATGTGATCAATTTTAAAATTGGTAAACTTTAAAGGAAATTTTGGAAAACAAAATGTTATTCATTTTACCTAAATGGCCTAAAATACTGTAAAATACTTTCCTCGTGACCTGAACAAATTTAGTAACTGCCTAAAGGCATGTCCTACAAAATTTATAAAATGCTGAATGGAATGTTAGGTTGATGCTAAATGGTAACTGTTACAGACAAACTGAATAAATTGCTGTGAAACTGCAGCTGAGAACCTTTCTCTTCACTTCAAAGGCAAGGCATTTAAACATCAGAACCTGGGAAGGAGTTCATGAAATATGAAATAAGTCATTTTTAGAAAATGTAATCATTGAATAAGAGAGCAAAAGAAAATACTTAAATATCTAGAATAAAACCTTGAACTCAGTCTCTGGCAACTATAATACATTTAAATATATGAAAATCAGCTGAATAATAAATATGTACAATTTGCAATGGATTATTAGAGGATATCTGAAAGTTTTTTAAGCCTATTTTTAAACTTCAGTGACAAATATAATCATTTTAAAATGAAAAATGGCAGCATTTTTTTTTCACCCAGAAGTTTACGTGGAGTGGACTGAATTCTCTAATACAAGCAACAGAATTCCAGACATGTCCCAGAACAATATAAAATTCCAAAGATTTTCCCAGCAGTCAGACTTACGTATATGGAATATTTGCAACATAAAAACTTCTGGCTTTTACATACAATTTTTCAGGATGGAGTCAGACCTGGACTTGTCATCTCTGTTGTAGGACTTGCAAGGTAGTCATTCGATTTTAGGCTTGTTAGAGATTTGTAACTTGCCACTGACGTTAGAGACCCACAGAGGCCAAGTAATGAGGGAGTATCTTCTTTACCTGAAAATCAGGATAAGATAACAAATATTTAATTGCTCTTGAAGCTTGATACTAGTAAGATCCTAAAACCATTAAACTTTACATACTGTATACAATTGCAAACATACTGTAAAATCAAACATCTGTATGTTGATGTTTGATCTTCCAGTAGTTTCAATGCTGCCCCTTATAGAAACATTACAGTGGGATTATTTGTGCTTCTTTTAAGGTTCTAGGTATCGAAGCTTGAGATATTCTGGAACAAAAATGGAATTCACCTTTTTGAGGGAGAATATGGTCATATCCAATTAGTAAAGAATAACAAAAAACTATAGCAACAATACAAGTGCCCAGGTGACAGAAATACCAGGAAATCTGTATGTGGGTAAAAGTGATGCAGAAGCAGCAGAACTGCTTCAGTTCACTTGGAGGCTGGACCTAGGGAACCTCTGTCCACGACTGAATAACTGAATAAACTTATTCAGCATCTACTCTGCACCAGGAATACCATTACCTGCTAGAAGTCAGTCGGTCCCTGAAGGAGGAGTGGCAGAGCTCTGTGTCCATGCCTGGGGAAAACACGTTCTTTCCCGAGCAGAACAAGTTTCAGCCCCCACTGTGCACACACTTGATCTAAGAGGCCAGCCTAAGGCTGTGAAAGGCTAGGAAGGTGAAAATCACATTCACACTATTGTGCAACCATCACCAACCACGATTTCAAAACCTTTTCATCATGCCAAACAAAAACTCCCTACCTCTTTAAACAGTAACTTTCCTTTCTCCCCTTCCCCTCAGTCTCTGGAAACCTCTAACCTACTTTCTGTGAATTTGCCCTTCCTAGAGTCATTCTTAAAAGTGGAATCATACAGCGTTTGCCCTTTTGTGTCTGGCTTATTTCACTTAACGTAATATTTGTTTTCAAGGGTCATGCATGTGGTATGTATTCCTTTTCCATGGCTCATTAACATTCCATGGTGTATATATATGACATTTTGTTACTCCACTCATCTGTATGGACATCTGGGTTGTTTCCACCAATCGACTACTGAAAATAATTCTGCTGTGAACACTGGCATCCAAGTATCTGTTTGAGTCCTATTTTCAATTCTTTGAGAGTACATACTTAGATTACACATATTTTTTAAATATACAGATTATAACAGTAATTGCAAAGACTAAAAGTCTGACATACACACTGGAGTAATATGCAGGTGTAAAAGAGAATGAGAAAGATCTCTATAATTTCCAGGATATACTATGTAGTGGAAAAAGCAAAGCCCATAACGTGATCTTTTATATTGAGGAACATGAATTCATTTTAATTTGCATGTGTTTTTAAAGAGCAATAGATAATTAAACCAATAAGATAGTTACTTATGAAAGTAGAAGTTAGCAGAGTTGAGATGAACCTTAAGCATAGTACTCTGGGATATATTTGCAAGATAAAATAATTAAAAATGAATCAATCTATTTTAGTTTATCCTATTTTAGTAATAGAGATTATTACTTTGAAATTAGAATAATAAGGAAAAGCAAATAATTATGTTCCTATAAACTAGGGACCAATATTTTCCTCATAAGAAAGATATAAAAATACAAAATCAAGTACATGGAAACCTTTTATGTATGAATTACAAAATAAAATAAATTTAAGGTATATTTTTCTTTAAAAAACTTTCTAACTCACTAGTGAAGAGGCTAGAAATAGTGACCAGTCCAGTCAAAACAGGCACCTCTATGGCCCAGATTATGTTCTCCGGTGTCATTTTCTAGTGTAAGGAAACAGGACTTCTTGGAGAAACAGCTGGTCCTGGGTATGGGCATGAAATGTACCAAAGAAACTCAGAACATCTTGTTTTCCACAAAGCAAGGAAGCTGTGACAGACTACTGGGATGTCAAAAGGAACTGTCTTTTAAAGGGTCTCTCTGTGCAAAAAGGACAGTGACCTCCTAATGAGTGTACTAAAAAAGATGCATTATTTATACTGTATTCTCCCTGATGAAATTAAAAGACACTTTTAATTCCTTTCCTTGGAAGGAAAGTTATGACCAACCTAGACAGCATATTAAAAAGCAGAGACATCACTTTGCACACAAAGGTGCATCTAGTCAAAGCTATGGTTTTTCCCTGTGGTCATGTATCAATGTGGGATTTGGACTATAAAGAAAGCTGAGCACCGAAGAATTGATGCTTTTGAACTGTGGTGTTGGAGAAGACTCTTGAGAGTCCCTTGGACTGCAAGGAGATCCAACCAGTCCATCCTAAAGGAGATCAGTCCTGAATATTCATTGGAAGGACTCATGGTGAAGCTGAAACTCCAATACTTTGGCCACCTGATGGCAAGAACTGATTCACTGGAAAAGACCCTGATGCTGGGAAAGATTGAAGGGAGGAGAAGGAGACAACAGAGGATGAGATGGTTGGCATCACCAACTCAAAGGACATGCTGCTGCTGCTAAGTCGTGTCAGGGAGTTGGTGATGGACAGGGAGGCCTGGTGTACTGCACTCCATGGGGTCGCAAAGAGTCGGAGGCGACTGAACTGAATGATTCTTCCCAAATATGTGTAACCAGAATACACTAAGAATGAATGACCAGAGAAATCTAAATTATCAGGGATTTAACAAAACAGTTGGCTTGGTGCATAAAATACATAAATGTCAAGTGAGAAAAAGTTGGGGCGGGGGAGGGGGGGGCGGTGGCGCTGCTCTGCTAGATGAAAGAACACCAAAGAGATTGAAAACTAAATGCTCTGTGTGATCCTTGACTGGATTAAAAAAAAAAAAGCAATGAAGAATCAAAATTAAGAAACATTTCCAGTTACAATAACATCTAAAAGAATAAAATACCTAGGAATAAAGTTAAGCAAAAGTATGCAAGTGTGTACACTGACAACTACAAAATAGTGCTGAAACAAAGTTGAGGTTAAAATAAATGGAAAAACATCCCTTATATTTTGATGGATTGGAAGATAATATTGTTAAGATGGCAATGTCTCCCAAATTGATCTACAGTGTAATCCCCATCAAAATTCTAACTGCCTTTTTTTATTTTTATTTTTTTTAAATTTTATTTTATTTAACTTTATAATATTGTATTGCTTTTGCCATATATCAAAATGAATCTGCCACAGGTATACATGTGTTCCCCATCCTGAACCCTCCTCCCTCCTCCCTCCCCATACCATCCCTCTGGGTCATCCCAGTGCACCAGCCCCAAGCATCCAGTATCGTGCATCGAACCTGGACTGGCAACTTGTTTCATATATGATATTATACATATTTCAATGCCATTCTCCCAAATCATCCCACCCTCTCCCTCTCCCACAGAGTCCAAAAGACTGTTCTATACATCAGTGTCTCTTTTGCTATCTCGTATACAGGGTTATTGTTACCATCTTTCTAAATTCCATATATATGCGTTAGTATACTGTATTGGTGTTTTTCTTTCTGGCTTACTTCACTCTGTATAATAGGCTCCAGGTTCATCCACCTCATTAGAACTGATTCAAATGTATTCTTTTTAATGGCTGAGTAATACTCCATGCCTTTTTTAAGAAATGACAGTTCAGTCGCTCAGTCGTGTCTGACTCTTTGCGACCCCTTGAAAACTGACCTTTTCCAGTCCTGTGGCCACTGCTGAGTTTTCCACATTTGCTGGCATATTGAGTGCAGCACTTTCACAGCATCATCTATAGCTAGTAGTTAATTTCTTTATGGACATGTAGGTAACAATATACTTACTCTGTTAGCCGTGTATTGAGTTCAGCGATGTCACTGATGTCAAACCAGCCTATTTCTTGTCGTAGAATAGCATGAAAAAACTCTTGCCTAATTTTCTTAATCTGCCGGCCAGCTGCCAAAGTCCAAAATGAAACCTGTATATAGGCAGCAACAAGAACTCCAGCACCTAATCCTGAATAATAATATGCATATCTGGAAAACAATTCAAAAGTTTCTTTTAAATAGAGTCTTTATGCTTGCAAGAGAAATATTTAGAATTGGAAATTAATAGTGACAGATCACAAAGACCATGTAGGACATTATAACACGTACAGTTTTTTTTTGTCTTTTCTGACATTATAATAGAATAGTGGCCAATCTGTCCACTTGAATTATCAGCCGAAGGTAAAATAAAGTTGTGTGCTTAACTGCAAACATACAGTGGTGTTTATGAGTCACTTTTAAACCTACACTGATAATCTGTAGACACAATTTGACTCTTCCATAATTCACATTCTAGACTTGCATATCTTACTGTCTGAAAAGCTTCACCACATTGCAAATACAGGAATAAACAGGCTGAACATGCAAAATGGCTCTGAGTGTAAGTTTTTCCCATATTTACACAAAGAACAAAAAGCCCTCTTCCTGATTGGCAGGAGTTGAAAGAATTTTTAAAAACAATGCGAAAATGTTATGAATTCAAATCAACTCAGAGTGTAGTCGTAACTAAATTGGAGGGACGTTAGTATCTTTAGAAATATAAATTCAATTTCATTACTCTCAAATATATTTTCCTTTCAGGCTGCTACGGCAACAGACAGCACTCATTTAAGTCGGCAACATTAATTGAAAAGTAAACACAAACATTATGTGACAGGCTTTGGGGATTTCTATTAAGAAGGTGAAGAAAGGGAAAAAATGCCATAAATGACATTATTAGATCAACAGACAAAACTGGAATTCAGATGGTAGACTGGGTCAAAGTACTGTATCAATATGAAATGTACTGAGGTTGATAGCTGTGCTGTGGTTATGAAGAGAATGCCCTGTTCTTGGAACCAATCAAGTATTTATAAGTAAAGGAACATGCTCTGGGCAACTTACTTTTTAAAAAAATTATTTATTCTTTTGGCTGCCCTGGGTCTTCGTAACAGCATGTGGGATCTATTTCCTTGACCAGGGATCAAACCCAGGCCTCCTGCATTGGGAGGACAGAGTCTTAACCGCTGGACCACCAGGGAAGGCCCCTGTGCAGCTTACTTTATTAATTTTTAAATTTTTTTATTATTATTTTTTTTTTACTTTACAATATTGTATTAGTTTTGCCATACATCAACATGCATCCGCCACTTGTGTACACAGACAGCTGATACAGGAAGCTTGCAGCTTACTTTAAATGGCAGGGGAGGGAGTATAAATGGAAACAATAGGATAAAGAGTCTAACAAAAGCTAAAGAATATCCAGGGATTCTTTGTACATGCTTATAACTCTTCATAAGGTTGAAATTATTTTCAAATAGTTTTTAAAAAGCACAGTATAAAGAAGTACATATGATATATACATATATTAGCCAATTACCTAGTCATTTCTTCCAGAATTCTGCCTGAATTTAGCATTGCCAGTGAAAAATTCACTAAATAAAAACAAAATAAAAATAAGACATTTTTGAAAGGCACTGCCAGGTTTTTAAAATCTTTTTCTCTTTCCCTCACTCTCAAGTCACTCTTACCGTCTGGCCCACGTAAAGGGCCCTGGGGTTTAGGTCCATCGTGGGTCCAGTTGGGGAAGTAAAGCCCTCCCTCCCAGGTGCTGCCCCCCTACCAGAGGCCTTGGGCCTTTAGCAACACAGCTTCCTAGAGCAGCAGAGAGGAGCTGATGAAGGGTATACAGAAGGCAGAGGAAGAAAAAAGAAATGGTCCACATAGAAACACAGGATTTACCAGGCACTTTTTTCTTAGTGGTGCAAAGTGCTTTACATACTTGCTTCTTTTGATTCTATGTTACTATATGTATGTGTTTCCCTTACATTCTTCCTCACAACGTAAATAATGGAAAGTCTGAATTACATTCACGGCAAAGGGAGAAAAAGACAAGAAAGATCACTGAGTTGCTCAAAGACAAGTCAGTGGATCACTGGTGATCCGTCAGGGTCCTGCATTCCTTGTCTTGGTTACTAGCCGTCCTGTAAACTGGTATGTTTAAAGCATTATTAACTGGAAGGAAATCGTCTTTTACTTTGAACTAATTTTGATAAAAGTGTCAATGTGCCTTTTCTGGTTCACATGTTTTAGTAACAGCTAGGATCCAGTGAGCATTTATTGTATGCTGGGCACTGTTCTGAATACTATACACGCATCACATGGTCTAATTCTCACAATTCCATAGATAGGACTATACAGGTAGGGCTATATCATAAATTCCTGTTTTACAGATGAGGAAACTGAAGCACAGGGATATAAGGTAACTCACCCAAAGTCACTCAGTTATGATAGTAAGTAGGCTGAGAGTCCTAACGCTCCTCATACAGCACCCGACACTATGCCACACCAACTGAGTCACGGGGTAATGGCTTATTTTCACTTCTTTAACAGACACAGAGTAAAACAAAAAGAAAACAGCCCATACCTACTGCATTCAGAGTAACAGGATACAGTGTTACCACGGCACTGATGGGAAAAGCACATTTACCATGATGCCCGGAGAGAAACTAGGCTTTGCTCCTTTATCACGGGCAAACAGCCCTGAGGTCACATTTTCTGGGTGCTGTGTTATCACGCTTATCTTCTTCCAAAGGGCGATGAGGTAGAAATTTATTTTAAATTTAACCTACCGTCAGGATCAATTACCAGGCCTGTAGCCCCGATGGTGGCATAATTTCTCCCTCAGGATTGCTCTTTCTGTAGATGTTCATAGCAAAGTGTTTCTGCTTATTGATCTAGCTCGTTATCAGCTACTAGGTCCTTGAGGAAGCAGACTCTATTTCACTTCTGTTCTCATCCATTCAGTTCTGTGTGCTCATTTGCTTCCTGAGTTCATAAATCTGGCACCTTCGATAGCTATGTTAGAAGTGTGTTTGGAATGAGAGGCAGACAAGCTGTGCGAAAGCTGAAGTATGTGCAGAAATCATTATTCAAAACCACAGGAAACCTACAGATTATGCGTGCAGGGCTATTTTCCCCCTGAACTTAGAAAGCAGGTGAAATCTTAAAGTGACTTTTTCTCTCCTCCAACACCAATATTATAACTCGAACTGATCTTCCCTCCTAGGAAATAAGAATCTACAAACATTACAAACGTGACCTGCTCCTTTCTCAGAGTCCCAGGCCGAGAATGGCAATCTAATTCTGCGTGAGCAACCCTAGAAGCCCTAAAGCCCCTAGGAAACCAAGTTTCTGCTGCCAGAGGACCAAGATATGACAAATGTGTATGAATGTGTTCCTTGAAGAGTCATGTGATGAAATCTGGAATGCTAGATCTGGAAATCTCACAGGATTCGATCTGGAGAAGGCCGCTATCTGGTCTTCCAGATGCTACATATTGGGCTTCAGCCTCACAAACAATCTTCAAGGAGTTACCTGGTTGCGTGGCTCACAGCACTGTCTGCCTGTTAGAATCACGTGGGGTGGGTGGAAAAATATATAGGTGTCCAATGGGGACGACAGAAGATGGTTGGATGGCATCACCGACTTGATGGACGTGTTTGAGTAAGCTCCAGGAGTTGGTGATAGACAGGGAAGCCTGGTGTGCTGCAGTCCAGGGGGTTGCAAAGAGTCAGATATGACTGAGCAACTGAACTGAGGCTCCATCCAAGACCAGCTGAATCAGAACCTCTAGCTGAGTCTAGATCATAATCTAAAAATTGCTTCCAGTTGACTTTAATATACCAGGATGGAGAACTCCTTCTCTATTCTGCATAAATGCCTCCCATAGCAAAGAAATGGGAAATTCTAAAGCTGCTTTTTAATTTTAGACAGTTCCCATATATTCCATGCATTTTATAGATGAGGAAACAGAATCTAAGAGTGGTTGTTGCATTTCCAAGTTCTTACAGCTAATTTCCCCTCAGTGTTTATGTTCCAGACACTTGACATAAGTCATCTCATTCAATTCCATCAGCAAGCCTACCTTTCAAAGGTGATAACAGTAGGGATAATAGAGGTTAAGTAATTTGCCCCCAGCTCAGGTACAGGCCTAAATAATAAATGTATCCCTTAAGGAACACTCAAAGAGACACTAAATAAGGAGTGCTGTCACTTTGAGTCTCAGAGTAAATCGATGTCTGCCTCCCTTGATTCGGTCCAGGACTTCTTTTATTAATATTACATAGAAACACTCAGCACAAGACAGAATTGGTGGATGTCCAGGCAGTTTTAGCAGTATGGGTAATAAGTCAAGGTAACTGGGGCTCAAAAATGTCTTTTCCTTTCATCTACGTGGCAATGCAAGGGCACGCAGGGTGTATCAATTTCTCCACACAACCTCCTACATTTTTACAGCCACATAGACTTGGCATAAAACATCAAGTTCCTAATGCTCTGTAGAAATACCCTGTTTCCTATGACTCCATTCTTAGGGTTTGGATGTGGAATGTTTTACGCATAGTTTCTGCACAACTGAGTCACTGTGAGGGAACAGCCTTGCCACGGAGACTTTATTCCGTTGACAAGGATGGAGTCTGTTCACAATAACTCATTGTCAGACCCTCTTGTGATTTAAACCTTTTTTTTTTCTTCTAACATTCTCGTCTCATTTGGCTCCCATTGAGTCTTGCTGCTCAAGAATCCAACAATTCTAAAAAACAGACTCTAGACAAACATCATCTCGGTGAGACGAGCTAGCGAGCTCAGCTATGGACACCTGAGGACTCTACCAGCTCTCAACCCCCATGACTTTGGCTAAACTCTACAAACCTAAACATATCAAAGAGCTGTCTGGATTCAGAGCGAGCATGAAATGTAACAATTCGTTTTCTCCTAAGAGCCATGGGAATATTATTTGTACAAACCTGAAGAGTGAACACTGGCATTAATAACATTTGAGGGACTTCTCATTCCAAACCCTCCAAGATAATCAAGTTGCCTAATGACAAACGTGGCTGTAGGGAACCAAGTGTCATTTAATTCGGAGGTCACCGAAACAGCTGGCAACTCTGGTGAGTGTATCACTCCAGCGGTCACAGGTCTGCAGGGGACTTGCTCGTGCCATTCCCCAGAAAGACCTTGAATTTGGCCCTGGGCACAGTACGTGGCACCTGTCTGCCATTCCAGCTTCGAAGCAATTCAGTTGCATAATTAGAAACACATTAAAAATAAGCAGACTGCCCCAAATAAGGAAGCTGTGGAATTACTCTGGTGTTAGCAAAAACCAAAACGGGACTAATAAAACTGGACCAAATGTCAGCCTGCCTGGGATAAGTACATTGCATCCAGTTAAAAAAATTAACTGTGATAAGATATACATTACCGTCTTAACCATTTAAAGTGTATAGTTAAGTAGTGCTAAATATATTTACACTATAGTAAAATCAATCTCCAGAACTTTTTCAGCTTCCCCAACTGAAACTATGCCCATTAAACAACTCCCCATTTCCTTATCCTCCACCCCCAGCTACCACTATCTTCTTTTCTGTTTCTATGAATTTGGCTACTCTAGACACCTCCTATAAGCAGAATAATTTGATATTTGTCTTCTTTCACTTAGCGTAATGTCCTCAAGATTCATCCATGTTACAGCAGGTGTCAAAATTTCCTTCCTTTTTAAGGCTTTTTAACACTCCATTTAAAATCCTAAATTGAAACCAGTTTTGACTGATAGATTCTAATATGGGCATCCTCCTGTTCTGTGTGTGTGTATTATACATCTATAAAGCTTATAAGAAGTAAAAGGAAAATAAAAATTCCTAGTTTCCTTAAAGACTTTTTAAACTATCCTATCTTACTCTTTACAATATTTGTGTTAAAGTTTTGGCCACTGGTCAAATACAAGTAATTCAGTTAAAACTTTCCCAGACACAATTTTTAAAGGAGAATGTACAGCACTTACATTGGCAGTATAATGTGCACAGTCGTGAGCGTGGTATGGACGTAGAAAGACTCGTAAAATTTGGGGAGGTTATTTATTCTCTCCAAGCCTCAGTTGTCTTCATGTGTCACTGAGAATAAGACCTAGCACATGATACACACTATGAAAGATTTCTATTATTTTTGTTATAAAGAGGTTCTTCTCAGAGACAGTAGTACTAGAGAATAAATAAACTCTTTTTGTAGGACTGTGCTTTAACTATGCCAAGGATGCTTCTACTAGACATCTAAAAGGTAATAGTATTCATCAATATTCATGTAAAGAGATCCTATTGTATAAACTAAGCAATCACGTTCTTAGGTAATTACAACTAAGCCCTACAATGCTAACCAAATATGTAGCTCTCAACAGTGAACACTGGAAACTCTTCCTGAGTGTCATCTAAATACAGTCTACTGCCTCTCGGATGCCTCTACTGTGGAAGCTGCCTCTCCTTTATTAGCCGTCTCCTTCACATCCCCCATCTGTGAGCAGCAGGTCTCTAGGGAGGAACTGAGCCATTGTGCTGGGTAGAAAGCATGGCTATCTTCCTTTCTATGCTAAGTCTGTCTAATATGAAAATAACTTTGTCCATTGGAACCTCACTCCAATGCTGCTGACATAGCCCCTCGCACTGATGGCATTAACTTATGTGACTCCTTTGGCACTCCAGTAATTTTAGTCTTTTGGGAGAGTTTCAAAGCACATCATTCTCATACTGAATCCATTCACTCTTTAGTAAAGTGCTCTGTTAAGGAACAGTCAACCTTTTTGATCCAAATATTAGAGACAGAAAGTAGGTGTCATTTTAGCAAGAAGGATAGGAGAAAGGGGGAGGGGGGGGGAAGAAGAAAAAATAAAAAACAGACCCACAAGCTGAGGACAGCTAAGAAGTATTGCCATGCCAACTGATGCATTTTGAAGCTGCTGCTGCTGCTGCTAAGTCGCTTCAGTCGTGTCCAACTCTGTGCAACCCCATAGATGGCAGCCGACGAGGCTCTGCCATCCCTGGGATTCTCCAGGCAAGAACACTGGAGTGGGTTGCCATTTCCTTCTCCAGTGCATGAAAGTGAAAGGTGAAAGTGAAGTCGCTCAGTCGTGTCCAACTTGTAGTGACCCCATGGACTGCAGCCCACCAGGCTGCTCCATCCATGGGATTTTCCAGGCAAGAGTACTGGAGTGGGGTGCCATTGCCTTAAGTAAAAAGTGAAAGTGAAGTCGCTCGGTTGTGTCCGACTCTTAGCGACTCCATGGACTGCAGCCTACCAGGCTCCTCCGTCCGTGGGATGTTCCAGGCAAGAGTACTGGAGTGGGTTGCCATTGCCTTCTCCTATTTTGAAGCTAGCTCATCAATAGTCATTAACTGAATGGACACTGTGCAGACATGCTCTGCTATGGTTCCACCATCCTCAAGCAGACTAACTTCCTTACTTTATTGAAATACAAAGCTTTCTGGAAATTTCCTTATTCTATACTTAAAGTCCAATAGCATACACTTATTTGTTGAAATTTAACTGATTATTTGAGGAATTTTACTGAGAATTTTAAAACTCCTTCTGTGATATCTGAAGCTACCCAGATGTCCAAACCATGAAGCAAGCAGATGATGAATAGAAAAATCAATTTCTAATCTTTCACTCAGTTAAATAAATGAATACATCTATCAGATCAGATCAGTTGCACAGTCGTGTCCGACTCTTTGCGACCCCATGAATCGCAGCATGCCAGGAATATATCTATACATCTACATATCTTAATTAAAGAAATGCTTACCTGGAAGGGAGAAATTTCCTCCAGTATTAACAAATCTGTCAGTCATTTCTCCAAATACTATCATCATGAGGGGCAGACCTGATCCATGAGTTATGGCCATGATAGTGCCAAAAGACATAAATAATTTATCCTGCCAATCAGAGTATCGAAACTAAAAAAAAAAGAAAAGAGAAGAATACTTAGCTTGTATAACAGAATTTCTCTTTTTTCACAATGTATATTCTTTGGAATTTTCTTTAAGGTCAGTACTTTTGTAACCGTTCCAAATAAATGTATTAGGGAAAAAAGAGAATTTCAATTCAAATCATTGACAGAGTAATTTTGAGATTCTATTTATTTTGTATCTGTGTGGAAAAAATCCTAATTCCATTGAATCAGTGTCTTATTTGGATAAGTAATGGCAATATAATCAGAAGGGACTAAGATTTGGTTTCATTAAGAAATACTGTTTGATCTTCCAGAGCTCCTGAGGTAGTGCATTAGAAACAGCTAGGGGTTGATCTCATTTACATACACACACATAATACATCCTTTAAAAAGACATTCAGAATATTTCAGAGAATTATAAAGGGTGGAGAGGGAACGGATATTCTGGGTTTTGAGGATAAGGCCCCTTTAAGAGGCTTAAGTTAGCTTTTGGAAGACAGATCAATAGTGAAAGGCAAGAAACTTAAGGAGTGCCTGGGTGTGTGCTTTAGGGAAGTCTTGCTTATGGAGATGATACTCATTGTAGAATCTTGAAGGACAAGAGGGAATTAGCGAAGAAAAACTGGGGGGTGCAGAGAAAGTGGGGGAAGTGGGGACTTAGAACAGCAGGGTGACTGGAAACTACATGAGTAGTTTCATTAGTAGTTCACATAGACGGCAGCCCACCAGGCTCCCCCATCCCTGGGATTCTCCAGGCAAGAGTACTGGAGTGAGTTGCCATTTTCTTCTCCAATGCCTGAAAGTGAAGTCACTCAGTCGTGTCTGACTCCTAGCGACCCTGTGGACGGCAGCCTACCAGGCTCCTCCATCCATGGGATTTTCCAGGCAAGAGTACTGGAGTGGGTTGCCATTGCCTTGAGTCCTCAGGGAACTCCACGTGGTGGAATTTCTAAGCACACAGTGCAGAGTATGGAGGACGATATTAGAGAGAGGTCTAAAAGGCCTGGTGGCCACACCAACTATCTTGGATTTAGTACCATCTATAGAGGGCTTCCCTGGTGGCTCAGCTGGTAAAGAATCTGCCTGAAATGTGGGAGACCCAGGTTCAATCCCTGGGTTGGGAAGATCCCCTGGAGAAGGGTAAGGCTACCCACTCCAGTATTCTGGCCTGGAGAATTCCATGGACTGAATAGCCCATGGTGTCACAAAGAGTCAGACACGACTGAGCAACTTCCACTTATCACTTATAGAGGGAAGTGGTTATACCAGTAAAGTGCACAACACCGAAGAACTAACCAGCGATCAGTGTCATAATACTCCAAAACCCTTTGTCCTTCACCACCTTTTTTAGTTCTCTCCAAATTCCCACTTTTTCTCCCCATTTCTGATTGACTGAAACTATGCCTCTCTCTCTGTTCTTCTTTCGTCCTCTGCCTTCCAGACTACATCTCCCGTCTCTCAGTTTTCCATTTCTATACTCTCCCCTCTGTCCCTCACATCTCTCTCATTTTTTAACCCTTATCTCTGCCCATTTCCCCACCCCACTCCCTTTGGGGGACAAAGAAGGAACAATCATCAAGAGAATGGGTGATGAGTCAGGCTGGCAGATGGTCCTTGAGAGCGGAGGCTGAGTCAGAGGGAGTCACTACGCAGGGCACCTTGAGGTTAAAGCATAAAGTCGGGGGGCGGTGTGCCAGCTGCTCTCAGGGATTTCCAGAAGTTTGGTCTGGGAGACCGAATTCCATCATTAAACACAGAGGGCAAGCAAGAGTGTTGAGAGAGACAAAGGGTGGGAAGCCAGGTGGAGCTTGGAATGAAACAAGGTGGGCAGGTAAAGTCCAGAGCAGGTGGGAAGGGCCCCTAAAATTACCACAAAAGGGACCAGTGTCCCCAGGGTTCACCTTAGTGGTTGGAGGGGAAGGGAGATAGAGCACTTGAGTTTCTGGGCCACAGCTCAAGCACAGGAGCAAGTTGACATGCAGTGTTGTCTTCACCAAACATTTACGTGAAATTGCTGCTGCTGTTGCTAAGTCACTTCAGTTGTGTCCAGCTCTGTGTGACCCCATAGACGGCAGCCCACCAGGCTCCTCTGTCCCTGGGATTCTCCAGGCAAGAATACTGGAGTGGGTTGCCATTTCCTTCTCTACGTGAAACTGAGGAAAGTTTTAAATGCTTTTCATAGTACATTTGAAACTCATGTAATGTAATATATTCACTGCACCTCAATTAAAAAGTTTCTCATATTAATGAAACAAAATTTTATTGTCTCCAAGCTTCAGTGAAAATTCCAGGAATTTCACAGTAATATCCTAAGTAACCTAGATCTGTTTTCAGTGATTTTTCAACAAAAGAAGGCCTTTCTGTGTTCTGCTGTGTTAAATCACTCAGTCGTATCCGACTCTTTGTGACCCTATGGACTGTAGCCAGCCAGGCTCCTCTGTCCCTGGGATTCTCCAGGCAAGAATATTGGAGTGGGTTACTCCATGCCCTACTCCAGGGGATCTTCCCAACCCAGGGAACGAACCCAGATCTCCCACTTTGCAGGTAGATTCTTTATCATCTGAGCCATAAGAGAAGCCCGAATGCCTTTCTAACTCCTATTAAAATGCAGTTTTATTCTGAACCTCAATCAGAACAGCAGCAAAAAAATTAAGAGTGGAAAAGGTTACATTTATATTTAAGGTTAAACTTGCAAATTCAAAGGAAAATTTCAGTTTCTACTTTAAGTTTTGTGACATTTTGTTTTCTGTAAGAGGCAGATTTAAAACCTTTGCATTAAAGCCAGATTTAGTTTTATAAACAATTTATTCTCTAAAGTACTGAATTGAAAAGACGTTACCCTTACTGAGATTTTTAAACACAAAAGTCACAAGCATAAGGGAGAAGAGAATGAAACTTAATAAGTTGGAGATTTCAGATGACATGCCTTTTTTTTTTTTTTTTTACCAACTTCTTTGCTATCAAATAATGGCTGTCATAGTTTGAAACATATCATATTCACCAAAAATGGGCAAACATTTTCTTGAGTCCCCTCTCTAAGACATATTACAAATGAAAAACAGATTTGACTTTTTCCAAAAATATGTTGGCTTGCCCTGGACCAGTGGAAAACCACTGAGAATTATCATAAACATATCTGAATCTGTAATAGTAACTTCATATTTAATCAGTTTTCCTGGAGGCCAATGTGAACATAGATTTCTTAAGCATTTACAATTTTCTGTAGTTAACAATCTCCTTATACGCAAGTTTATTTTAAGGTAAATTTGTGTGTGTGTGTGTGTGTGTGTGTGTGTGTGTGAGAAACAAGTGCAGAGATGTATTTTTCTGAAATTAATTGGTTTGTATGGTGCTTCAAACACCAGTCCTAACTTCAATTTCCCTGTACACCAGTTAGCTCTGCTCTCCCAGCCAGCCTATCCCTACCTGCTTTATCTTCCACCTTGAGAATGTGGGCCATTAAATGCAATGAGCCAATCCAGGACATCTGCCGCTGCCTGCAGACAAGCTTAAAGCACTTCTCACCACAGATCCAAGACATCAAACGTAAATGAAGGCAGAACGGATTCAAACTTAGTATTTCACAGCTTACCAATGTTAATGGTCCAATCAAATGTACTTTCTTCATTTTTTCCTTAGCTTGGCTGCTGTAAAATATATATATATATTTTTTATATATAAAATTTTTAAATTTTTGAATTTAAAAACTCTTACATAATATTTCACAGTCAACTGAATATAAATTTAAGTAGTTGCCATATTTGAATATTATATTTTCAAATGTAAAAGAGTGATGTCCACAAACTGTCGAAATTATCCAGTTTAACACGCAGTGTAAGGCAATGACCAAGTGCAAAGGTAACTGTCCAAGGCACTACAGGAATCTCTGGATAACCGGGGAATGGTCACCTGCCTTGCAGCACGCATGCGCAGAAGGAAGATGACCATGTCAACAACGTCTGCAAGATCAGTTAATGCTTCATGTGCTAAAAAGGTACATATTGATCTAAAATTAGTAAAGGCCACTCTTCTGAATGATTACAGGGGGTGCAGTCAGGAAATCCTGTCGGCTCTACATTCAAACTACATCTGGAGTTCGCTCACTCTTCACCACTTTCATAACTATTCTAACAGCCCGGAGAACTCCTGCCTTGTTTCTCCACTTCCGCTTATGCCCACTTGAGTCTATCTGCAACACGATACTCAGAGTCATCATTTAAAAACACAAGTCACAGGCTTGCTAAAGAGGAGGAAGAGGCAAGGGACGGATTGGGAGTTTGGGATTAGCAGATGCCAGCTATTACACATAAGATGGATGAACAACAAGGTCCTCCTGAAGAACACAGGGAACTATATCAACATCCTGTAATAAATCATAATGGAAAAGAACATGAAAAAATGTGTGTGCAAATATATACATATATATATGAATAGTGGATCATTTTGCTGTATAGCAGAAATTAACACAGCATTGGAAATCAACTCTACTTCAACAAATTAAAAAAAAAACTCTCAGGTCATATTATGCTGCTACTCTGCTCAAAGGCTTACAAGTGGCTTCCACTTTTCTCAGAGTAAAAGCCAGATCCTTACACTGGCCTCTCCGGCCCCACATGATATTCTTTGTTGCCTCTCTGAGCACAGTGCCCACTCCCACTCCTGCCAGCTCTGCTCCAGACACCCAGGTCTCTCTGCTGCCGCTGTCCTGTGAACACTCCAAACACGTCCCCCCACAGGGTCTGCATTACCTCTGCTGGGAGGGGTACATATATGCCACACAGCTCTCTCTTTTTTTTTTTTTTTTCAAGTTCTTGCTTAAATATTGCCTTCTCAATATGACCTACCTTAACTACCCTATTTAAAATTGCTTTTTTGCACTCCTGATTTCTTTAGGCTTAATTAACGTGTTCCCATAGCATTCATTACCTGCTAACAATTGTTTGAAGGACTAAGTGCCCCTGGGAAAAGAGTTTATGGATGCTTCTTTTTCACAAATGATCACATATTTGCATAGATCTAACTTTATATTACTTAAAGCCCAAGAGTGCCCCTGGTTTCCTGGTCTGGGATATCTGATGCCCTTTGGTGATAATTTGTCTCAGAAGCACAGGCTATTAATTTGGTTTTAGGTTGGAAATGCTGTTGCTTCTTCAGTCTTGGGTATGGAATGAAACATAATCTGGTTCTCCCCTTAGGCAGGAAGATGGAATTTGATGTAATATTTTTCTTTTATGTATCTTGGGCTTTAATTCCATGGCATATAAAGACTACTTGCAAGATTTTAGCAACTACTATTCAGCATATGTATTGTTTACATCTATTCTCAATAATAAATAAATGCTAACTGTAGGAGAGCAGACTTTTTTTTACCTAAATGCATTTATTTAAATTTCCAGGTAAAGTTTTATTCACAGGACTTGATCCCAAACTATCTGGAACATTTTCTGAAATCAAAGGACTGACATCTGCAATGAAATATGTTCAGAAGAATGTGACAGGCGAAACTGCGTGATCGCAACAACCATGGAACTCAGTTTTCCCTGGACCACTGAAGTGAGCTGAACTTCCTTTAGCATGCAAGATTTGGTCCAGTTTTTATAAAAGTGTGTCTCATTACACTTAAGTTCATAATCTTAACTTTTTCTTAGTCTTTTATACTCTTTGAACTGTCTTCTTCCCAACACAAGGCTGTGAGCTCCACTTCTGAGAACTCCCTTGGGTTCTGCTGTGTTACTGCATCTTTTGCAGGGGTAACCCCTCTGTATACTCACCAATGTTTAGCCTGTGCAACACAGAAATAGACTTCTTGGAGAAAATGCCACCTATTTATAGATTCACAGTCAATTCCAGCCTAAATTGCCAGCGAATGAAAACCACATTTTTCTAGAAGAAAAAATACCACCCATCGGTTTCCCAATTTTATAGGGCAAATTAGATATTCTGTGAATGAATACCATGGTACGTAGAAGAAATAAAGCAAGATCACCGTATGAAGAAATTAACAGACTAAAATAATGCCCCGGTTTAACCACCAGATAGGCATGTTCTCTGTTAACTAATCAGGCCACTTGCAGCTTGAGGACCCACTACAGAACCTGATAAGTTTGTCCCTCTGGGTGATCACTGGATGACACAGGTCAATTGGTTCTGGGTGGCTTGGCATGAACTCAGAGACCACAACAGCCTCATAAATTTTGACGCTGAAGGCAAAAACGATTCACTGTCCTCAAAGTGAAAGAGGGACAAAGCCAGCATGCCACTTACTGATTGCTTCTGCCCCTACTAAGGTGGAGAAGTGAGAGTGACAAGGGCCCTTGGGGCCAAAGAGCCAGCACAGGGAGAAAGACAGGCAAGCAGAGAAAGGCAGAGGTTTCCCCCTTGCATTTGAGCAACAGTTTCTTTGGAAGCGCAGGTAACCCACCCCAGGCTGCTCAAGGTTCCCCTCCCCACCTCACCCCTCACCCCCCAGAGGGGAGAAAGAGGGAACCGGAGAGCTGAGAGGAAGGCGGGTAAAATGAGGAGGAAGAGGAATAATGAGTGGAGGAAGGAGCTGCCTGCTTCACTACACTTGTTTAAAACGCACAACCATGAACAGCAGGGGTCTGATGCTCTTTAAGCCCGGAAGATCAGACGATGCTTATGAGAGATTTCTGGAAAAGTCGTGAGCTCCATAATGCAAGGAGTGTTACACCACACATGCTCATGGAAGGGCCCTGCACAAAGGGAAGGGGCGCCTTCAACCGTGCTCTCTTTCCTGGTGGTGTTTATTGGCGAAGTCGTGTCTGACTCTTTGCCACAAGAGGACTGTAGCCCACCAGGCTCTTCTGCCCATGGGGATTCTCCAGGGAAGAATACAGGAGTGGCTTGCCTTGCCCGTCTCAAGGGGATCTTCCCAACCCAGGGATCCCCGCGTCTCTGAGGGATTCTTTATCACTGAGCCACCAGGAAAGCCAGCCTGTCGCAAAAGAAACCTCAGTGACATTCCTTGGGTAAAGTCAGAACCACAGAGAAGACTCTAAGGAAACTCCAAAACAAAGGCCAAAGGCATCATCCACTCAACTTCTTTGCTCGGCTCCATGTGGCTCTGCTGACTTGTGCGTAACAAGAAAAGCAGAAAAGTAGTGGCCGAGAGTGATGTACCTGCTGACGCCCAGTTCAAATCCGTCCTCCCTGGTCTCGGTGATCCGGAATGTTGCGATCCTTCCCACCTCTGGATCCATCTCCGCCTGGGGAGAAACCAGTCTCAGGTCCAGGGGCACCAGCCCCAGCCCGGGGAGGTCGCTCAGCCTCCTCACAGCACCCCCCTCCTCACCCAGCCGGGGTTCGGGGCCAGCAGACTGGTCGCCGGGACCCGGGAGGACCGCGCTGATGCCACGCTGCCCGCCGCCGGGAGCCCACCTTCCCGAGCTTCCCTCACCCGGGACTGCGCCTGTTTGCAGCTGAGCCGCTGGGCGCCGGGGCTGCGGGGCCTGGGACTTTGCTCGCCCCCGCCCCTCGCCCCTCCCCGAGAGTGTCCGGCCCCAGCGACGCCTCCTGAAGCCGGAGGCGCTCCAGCTGCCAGGCTCGCTCCGCACACCCCGCGGGGAAGGGTGCCCGGCGCGCCGCCCCCCGCTGCGCCCACCCCCGGCGAGCAGCTAGCCCCGCGACCAGCCTGGTGCCGCTGGGGGTTCCGAAAGCCTCTCCTGGCGGGCCACTCGAGCCCTCCAGAGTGACTGTCACACTCCTTCAGTGCAGTTTTCTTTTTGAAGCCTTGCGGGGGACAGTTTGTACATGCTCACCCATGATGGGGCAGCTGAGGGACAAGAGAGACCCCTAGGCTCGCCTCTCGCTGCTTCTGCATCCCCGGGTCTGCTCCCCGGGGGGCACCGAAGCCACCCGTCTCTTGGGATGCTGAGGACAGGGCAGGGCCGCCCAAAAACATCGCATTAAGCTCTTCGCAGGATAATGCAGCCGGTGCCTTCTCAACACTTAGAGGCACAGAACTTTAGGGCTGGAGGGCTCTTTAGAAATCGCCAAATTCAACCGCTTCTCGTCCACTCCCTTTCTAATAGGAGACTGAAGCCCAGAGAGGTCGAGTCTCGCCTGTGGCTGCGTCCTCAGGACCAGGGTCCAGTCTCCAGTGTCCTCTCCTGGCATCCTGCTCTGATCCTGCACTTCTCCCTGTGCTCAGGTGTCTCTACACCTCGCGCTCTAGGTGTAGGATTCACACGGGAATCCTCTGTGTGGTTTTCTCATCCCTTTTCATGAACCGCCACGCTCCTTCCTAAAGGGAAAATCTAAAACAGGGAGCAGCATGTTATCACAGCTTTGAAGCCAGTGGGATCCAAACTCAGAGCTTCGTATCTTACTAGTCATGTCACCTTGGACACTCTCGCTTCTCTAAGCCTCAGTTTCCTCACATGGTAACATAAGGATAAAACACCCCCCTTACTAGGTCACCTTGAGGAATAAATGAACTAAGAAGGCAGAAGGAGCTGGTACTGAGCCTGAAACAAAATACACTCCATAAACGTGGCTTCCCTTCTTCCCAACCAGGTAGCAGGGCTACCTGCTGGGCCTTGCTCCCGCTGTCTTGTTAACACAGAAGTCATCCCGTGGCTTTCTCGGGTTCCCAGAGAAAATTAACAAAGAGCATCCTACAAGAGGAGGTGCTGTCGGCAGACCTTGGAATCTCACCTGTTCACTTACTGTTTGGCCTTAGGCAATTTACTTAATTCTTGATTTTACGGAAACCGTAAAATTGAGGTGTTATTAGGATTAGACATAATGTGTATAAAGTCCTTGGCATATAAGAGGTACCTAGTATTAATAGTTACAAGATCAGAAGAGGCTGATGAGGAGAGACTGGGATAAGAGCCAGGAGCTCTAGCACTCACTCTAAAATATACCACTTATCTCTACCCTGCTCTGCATATCACCTTGAGCTAGGCAGAACCTGATTTGAAGAGATGACTTAGAGTTGATTGGAACTGTGGCATGTTCTAGAATTATTAAAAATGAATTTATTTACAGGTTTTCCTAAAAATGTTTTTTCTTCTTAGCCCATCTACCACTATCAGGAGGATTCTCTTCTTTGATCAACCAGAATTCCTCTTCTTCACAAGTCTAACAGGTGGTCAGATCACTATTTTAAAAATACCCTACAATTAAAGCAACTGAAATTGTTGAGCTGAAAGAAAGCTTGGTGGTGACAGGAGAACATTATAAAGCTCAGTAGCCTGTAAGGAGATGGTAGCCTCTTCAGTTTCTATAAAATACATCTTGGGGGAGTAAAAAGGTAGACACGTGACATAGTAGGAAGCTTCTGAACTAAAAAAAAAAAAAAAACCAAAAAACCAACACACAGGAACATGACATTTTCCCATCAGAGTCAGTTCATAAAGTTGTCCCTATAAAAAGTGCTCATTGTATGTTGCTTGCGTCTGGGGCCTGTGTGTGGGGAGAGAGAAGCCACGCCCACATGACTGTATTCATGTATTTGCCTGTGTTACAGCCCATTCCAAGGGCTACTTTTACATTTATCTAATAACAGTAAAACAGGCTTACCTGGGGCATCCATCCAGTCATTAAAAAACAGTATTTAAGCCACTGTGATAAACTGGGGAATTTATCATGGAGCCATGACATTCAGGCTATAAGAAATCTCAACTTTCTTTTATTGGTAGGATATTGAGATAATCCTGCTTTGTTCTCATTGATGTAGAGTTAATATCCTTCCCTCCATCTTACTTTTTCTACATGTTCCATTAGTTCTTTCTTTTTTAATCTTAATTATTGCTTTTTAAAATTATTTTTATTATTTGGTTCTTTTGATTTAATAAGTGCATATTTCATTTTATATTTAACAGTTAACTGTTTCCTAGAGATTATGACCTATCTTTGACTAAACAGTGGTACTTTTTCCTCTTCCAGGCCAATGCAAGGACTTTAAAATTCTCAAACCTCATTTATCCACCTCTTACACACTACTATTATCATGTACTTTAATTTTTTTCTATCTTTTATGACCCTTGTGAGAAATTATTTTATATTCATTATCATTTAGATTTATCTATACATGTATTATCCTTTTCTTTCTCTTTATTTCTTCCTACACCTCAGAGCCACTATCTTGGATCATTTTCCTTTTACTTAAAGAACGCTTCCTCTAGCCAGTGATAACTTTTCTCAACCTTTTTTTCCTGAGAAGTTATTTCACGTTTATTTAGGAAAATTATTCAGAGATTTGCCTTTGTTGTTCAGTTGCTAAGCCATGTTGGACTCTTTGTGACCCCATGGACTGCAGCTCGCCAGGCTTCCCTGTCCTTTACTATCTCCTGGAGTTTGCTCAAACTTATGTCCATTGAGTCAGTGATGCCATCCAACCCTCTCATCCTCTGTTGCCCCCTTCTCTTCCTGCCTTCAATCTTTCCCAGCATCGGGGTCTTTCCCAGTGAGTCAGCTCTTTGCAACAGAGATTTGCCTTACTGGATATCAAGACTTTTATTGTGAAACAATAGTGATTAAGGCAATACATTTTGGACAGAGATAAACAAAATTAAAGTGAAACAGAATACAGATCTTATAACTGATGGAGCCAGAATTCTAATCCTGCCTGTATTCTTAGCCACCACTTTAACTAGTGCAGGGCAGTGGGGATGGAGAAGATGGGTCAAATGTAGTGGATGGTTAAAACATCTTCTTCCTCCAATTCACTGATCTTAGCATATTTTAACTGTTCCTATTTTGGTGTGCTGTCTTCCACTCATCTTACAGACATCTACAACCCCTTGCCTTCTCTCTTTATCAGGTTTCTTAGTAAAACCACAACTCTGGCTAATTTAAATTATCCAAATACTGCAAGCTTCCACCATGCAACAGAGCACAGCTAAAGAAAGACACAAAACCATTTGACTTGTCCCACCATGAAACTAAGTGATCCTTTACTATATATGTAATGTATTTACAATGCTTATTATTTATTGTCCATTCTGAGGGATGCAAGCTTCATAAGAACAGTTTTTGCTGTCTGATCCACTGGTGTGTTCCCGCCTTTGCTGCCCAATAGCGACTGTCTCCTTATTCACTCTTTCCACTGTGTCAGACCGTTGCTTCATGCTTCCTTTTCCCTCAAATATCTTTCAGTCATTTTATGTCTTCACATTCTGCTGAAGTACTATGCTTCTTATTTCACTGATAAAAGTCACAGTGTTTGGAAGGGAACTGCCACAATCTCCCGCCGTGACACCTACCCACTGCCCAGCATCTGCACCCAGCACCCGCCTTCCCTGAATGAACCAGCTTCTCCAATGAACTACCCATGCCCTTATCTGCAACCGGTCCTTTCATCTGTACTTGGATGCTGTGGATCCCAGCCCCTCGGGAATGAGCTCTTCAGCAGACATGATTCCTCTCTCTCCTGCCTTGTCAACTTCTCTGTCCCTGCTGGACCACCCCTGTTTCTTCATCTTAAAAAACACTCTCTTGACCCCGCTTTTCTTACTAACTGCCACTGCCTTTCCCTCCTTCTCTTTGCAGCTAAGCTACTAAGAGTTCCATCACTTTCTCCATTTCCTGTCCTCCTGTCCTCCCTGAAACACACTCATCAGGAGTTTGACCTGTCACACTACCAAAACTGCCCTGGTTAAGTCACTGATAACCTCTACCGTGCTACCTCCAAAGGTCAATTTTTTGTCCTTATCTGACTTAACAAATTCAAGCAGCTGACAGATTTATCTTTCTCTCTTCCTTGATACATTTTCCTCACTTGAATTCTAGGACACCACATATTTCTTGGATTTTATTCGGCTTTACTGGTCACTCTTTCTCAGTGTCCTTCAGCTTGTGCCTCTTTTTTCTGCCTCTTAGCCGACACTGGAGTGCTCCAAGGCTGACGGTGAATCTTCTCTGCCTAGTCTCACTCCCTCTGAGATCTCAGCCGGTCTCATGGCTTTAAATACTATCTGTACCCAATAATGTCTAATTTTTTTTTCTAATCTAGACTTCCTTCCTGAATTCCTGGCTCATATATACAAGTGCATCTTCGATCTCTCTACTTCGATGTTTAACGTGCCCAACCTTGACTCTTGACCTTTCCCCTGAACTGGCCTCTCCAACAGGTGTCTCTCCTTCTCAGTTGACAGCTCCACCATCCAGATGACCAGCAAAAATATTGAGTCATCCTGCATTCTTCTCTTTCTTCCCCACCTCATACTCCATGAGAAGATTTTATAGGTTCTGGCTTCAAAATATATGCTCAGTTGCTCAGTCATGTCCGACTCTTTGGGACCCCTTGGACTATTGGTCCTGTTAGGCTTCTCTGTCCATGGGATTCTCCAGGCAAGAATACTGGAGTGGGTTGCATTTCCCTCTCCAGGGGATCGTCCTGACCCAGAGATCGAACCCGGGTCTCCTTGTCTCTTGCATTGGTAGGCGGGTACTTTATCACTGCGCTGCCTGGGTCTGACTATCTGTCTCTCCCCAGTTCTACCAGCATGGTGCAAGCTGCTCTCATCTCTCACCTGACTGACTGCAGTAGCTTCTTCAGTCTCCTCTGCTCCTGTCTTTGCCTCCTCTCCTGCCTTTGTTCATTCTCAAAGCAGAAGCCAGAGTGATTCATCTGAAAAGTGGGTCCGATCACGTGATCCCTCAAGTCCTAATTCCCCAGAGGCCCCAGTCCACTGGGAGCCTTGGCCTGCAGTGGCTGCCCTCTCTGCAATGTTTCTGGCCTCACTTTCTGCCTCTCCCTCCCTCACTCCTTGCCAGCCACACCGGCTTCTTGGATGCTCCTCAAACAAGATGGAATTACACTTCAGGGTGTCCGTGCTAGTTGTTCCCTCTGCCCCGAAGTCTCTTCCCCAAATATTCACACGGCTAAAACCTTCACCTCCTACAAGTCTCCTCTCCATTCCCGTCTTGTCGATGAGACCACTCCTGACCTGCTTGAAAACCGCATCTCTTCCTCCCAGGACTCCCAGTTCCCCTTTACTCTACTTCAGTTTTTCTCCCCACATCATTCCCCACCACCTAGTCTACTATACAATTTATGAAATGACTATGCTTGCTATTTATTGTCACCTCAGTAATACATCAGACCCAAGGAAAAAAAGGTATTTTTCTCTGCTTTATTCAATGAGGTGGCCAACATTTGCTACCCATACTTACTAAGTACCAGACCTTGTGCAAGGATTTGAGGACATAAAGAAAAACAGGTCTCAGCTCCTGCCTCAAAACGGACTGAGAATATACCAATACAAAAATCAGATCTCTATAGTTTTTATAAAATTATGAAGCCATCAAACACAGGTTATCACCTCATTGAAATCTCAAAAGAAGCAGCGCGTTCAAGGTAAACAAGTGAGGTGGTATTATTCTCAGTTTAACGGTGAGGAAATCACAATTCCTAAAAAGTGAATGGAATTAGGACTCCCTGGGGAAGACTTGTGCCAGCAGAGTCATGCCTATCTCTGTATCTGTCCCCAAAGCACTTGAAGGTTATTAAATGTGTACTGAATAGATCCCTAGCTTTAAGCTGTGGCATAAAAGATTTACATGCAAAAAAGAATGTCTTATAACTAAGAGCCAAAGGGAAGAACAAACTCCATCTACCAAAGTATTTTAAAATACTTAATATTTTGTATATTTTATATAATATTACATTGTAATTTTGTATATTTTACAAAATATTACATTGTAATAATTGAATATCCTATTTTATATATCTTATATTTACATGTGTACTAATTTGCAACAGTTTTCTCTGCAGAGAGAATGATGGAATCGGCTCTCTGTCCAGTGGACTTTCAGCTTGACGGTAATATTCTCTGCAGTGTTTCTCCTGCTATATTGTCTTTGTGGCTAACAATTCTCAGACTTTTCATCTCTGAAGATAGACTGTTAGATGTTATCTTTGACTGTTATATTTGCATGTCACCACACTGCACTGGTGCTTCACTAGTAGCTGTTAAACAGCCTGCCTGCAATGCAGCAGACCCTGGTTCAATTCCTGGGTCAGGAAGATCCCCTGGAGAAGGGATAGGCTACCCACTCCAGTATTCTTGCCTGGAGAGTTCCATGGACAGAGGAGCCTGGAAGGCTGCAGTCCATGGGGTCACAAAGAGTCGGACACAACTGAGCAACTAACAGTTTAGCACTTCGCTACATTCTGTTTCCAAATTTCCTGCCCCAATACCCCTGCTTAAATCTTGCATCTTCCTCTCCAAGTTGATAGATCATAATTTCTCTTATCTTCACTGCTTTTAAACCATGTTCAATCTTACAATTTTCTCCCAAAATTCTTTTCAAAAACCTTATCTGCTTGAAAAACAAAAATTCCTCTCCACCTCTGACCTCTTATCTCCTAAAAAGCCTTCCCTTTGGGTCTCACTTTTCTTTGCTCATTATAAAATTCATCTAACTCGGCTCCAGCACTTTGGAAGGCATTTGTAAGATGTTAAGGACAAGGGTAATGCTGATTTCCAATGTAACTGGCTTTAATGGATATTTCCAATGATCTCTTCCTTGCCCACTGTGTGTGTGTTCAATCGTGTCCAACTCTTTGGGACCCATGAACTGTAGCCTGCCAGGCTCCTTTCGCTGTGGAATTATCCAGGCGAAATAATACTGGAGTGTGTTGTCCTTTCCTAATCCAGGGGATCTTCCCAACCTAGAGATCTAACCCGCACCTCTTGTGTATCCTACACTGGGAGGTGGATTCTTTACCACTGATGCCACCTCGGAAGACTGAACTCTTCCTTACACCCTCTTAAACCAGGGTAGACTTGCCAAGGTATGACAGAAGTTAAAATTAAAGCAGTTGGGAAAAAGCATCATTATTAATCACCGATGTCATATCATTTCCTCCAGGATAGAGTAATGGCACACTGAGAATCCCAAGGTCACACTGCCTCGTGGAATTCTGTGCCCTGTGAGGATTATGGTAACAGTTGGGTAGACAGGAAGGGGTGCGGGGTGCCAAGGTTGGAGAGTGAATGAATAAGCTCCAGGAGAAGGCAATGGCACCCCACTGCAGTACTCTTGCCTGGAAAATCCCATGGATGGAGGAGCCTGGTAGGCTGCAGTCCTTGGGATTTCGAAGAGTCAGACATGACTGAGCGACTTCACTTTCACTTTTCACTTTCATGCATTGGAGAAGGAAATGGCAACCCACTCCAGTGTTCTTGCCTGGAGAATTCCAGGGACGAGGGAGCCTGGTGGGCTGCTGTCTATGGGGTCGCACAGAGTCAGACACAACTGAAGTGACTTAGCAGCAGCAGCAGCAGGGTCACTATGCTTTGGGTCATTAATGTTGACTCTTAAGTTTATTCTAAAACTGCACATTTTCAAAAAATTATACTTTACTGCATAACAGATTAATAATATTTGCTCATATCATACTAAAATACCTATGGATAACATAACAAAGAAGAACAATAACATTATGTTTGCATTTGTTGTTAGTTCTGTTACTCACAGCACTATTTCCTAGCCCTAAAATTGTGGCATCTTAAGGGTTCTTTAATCACGTTAGAGAGAGTTGTGAGATGTTCAGAAATCTACTGAAGCAAAATAATTGGGGTTTGCAATCATCTGTGCAATATTTTTGGAACTCTACTAATATTAGGTAGAATCTACAACTCTCTTTGTCTCACACCTTTGCTACTCTTTTAAAACTTTTAATTTTGAGATGCTTATTAATTCATATATGGTTGTAAGACAAATACAGAGACTCGCTGTACTTTTCTTAGTTTTCCCAATGGTTATATACTTTATTTATGTACGTAAATTGATAAGGGATATTGGTCTGCTGAGTGATATTTCACTGAAACTTGGACATCTGAGGTGTTCTGTTGTGAGATTCCAGACCTCACTGAAACCTTTTGTTCTCTTTGATTTGAGGACAGTGCCCCACCAGAGAGAGGGTGTCATTCTTCACTTGGTTTCCACTGACACTGAGGTGGGAGGGGCTCCTTGTTACTGTAGAGCAGAGGCAGCGGGGCTGACTCCCCGCTAGGCCTCCACTGATCCCCTCCTGGCTTGGCAGAGAGGGAGTGCATTGTTACAGCTCTCCACGTGGTCGCTACTGACACTGCAATGGGGAGGTAGCCTCGTTACTGTCAACATGAAAGTCCTGAGCCTCCACGAGGCCACCTCTTCTCAAATCCTCATCGCTGCTGGTAGGGATGAAAAGCCAGCTCCCTGCTGGCAGGCAGTGAAGCTGGGGCGCACTTGTACAGCCTCGTGAGGGTGGAAGTCAAGGTTTGCCACTTAGTCTTTCCAGGCATGGGTCTGGAGCATACCATCGTTTTTCCTATGCTGTCTGGCTAGAGTAGAGGCTGCCATCTACACATTTTATGTTTTGCTGGGCTGTCTCTTTCCTGGTCCTTTAGCCAGAGAGAGCTGGCTTTTGTTGGGGCTTTTTTTGTCTGTACACACTGGCATTTCTGGGTTTTCATCTTCTTCAGCTCCAAGCTGACATATATAAGGCAAGAATAAAGCAAAACAAGATAAAAACATCAGACAAAAAAAAAAAAAGAGAAATAAAATATATCAAAATTGGAAGTAAGAGGTAAAATTATCAGAGCATACAGATGATACGATGCTCTATATAGAAAACTCTAAAGACTCTACATGAAAACTATTAGAACTGATAAATGAATTCAGCAAGATATCAGGATTCAAGATTAATATGCAGAAATTGGTTGTATTTCTTTACAGTGATATGAACTACCAGAGAGCAAAAAAAAAAAAAAAAAAAACTCCCATTAAAATCCCATTAAAAAAATATCTAGGAACAAATCTAACCAAGGATGTAAAAGACTCATACACTGAGAACTGTAAGATACTGATAAAGGAAATCAAATATGAATCAAGAAAATGGAAAAATAATCATGCTCTTGGACTGGAAGAATTAATATTTATAGTTAAAATGGCCATACTATCTAAAGAACTCTACAGATTTAATGTGATCCCTATCAAATTACCCATGACATTTTTTTCATAGAACGGGAAACAAATAATTCTAAAATTTATTTGGAACCACAAAAGGCCCAGAATTGCCAAAGCAATCCTGAGGAAAAAGAACAAAGCAAATCTTCGGAACAGAGTAGACAGTCCAGGAATAAACCCACACACCTAAGTTCAATTAATCTTCAACAAAGGAGGCAAGAATATAAAGTGGGAAAAAGTCCCTTAGAAAGTGGTATTACAAAAGCCAAGAGCTGCAATTAATGAATTTAGACTACAGCCTAACACCATACACAAAAATAAACTCAAAATGGCTTAAAGACTTAAATATAAGACATTACATCATAAAACTTCTGGAAGAGAACATAGGCAAAACATTTTCAGACATAAATCATACCAATGTTTTCTTATGTCAGTCTCCCAAGGCAACAGAAATAAAGCAAAATTAAACAAATGGAACCTAATCAAACTTAGAAGCCTTTGCTCAACAAAGAAAATCATAAACAAAATGAAAAGATAACTTATGGAGTGAGATAAAATATTTGCAACCATGCAATATGGTTGCAAACTTTATTATTGGTTGGTTAAACCATGCAACAAACAAGAGCTTAATTTTCAAAACATATAAACAGCTAATAAAACTTAATTTCCAAAACATATAAACAGCTAATAAAACCAACAATATTACTGGTTGATTAAACCATGCAACCAACAAGAGCGTAATTAATTTCTGAAACATACAAACAGCAAATAAAACTCAATAACAAAAAACCCAAACAACCCAATCAAAACATGGGCAAAAGACCTACAGAGACATTTCTTCAAAGAAGACAAACAGATGGCTAAGGAGCACATGAAAAGATGCTCAACATCATTAATTATTAAAGAAATACATATCAAAACTACAGTGAGTTATTACCTCACACCGGAATGGCCATCATCAAAAAGTCCACAAGTAATAAATGCTGGAGAGCGTGTGGAGGAAAGGGAATCCTCTTGCACTATTGGTGGGAATGTAAATTGCTGCAGTCACTATGAAAAACAGTACGGAGGCTCCTTAATAAAATTAAAAGTTAGTTACCATATGATCTACCAATCCCATGCTATGCTGTGCTTAGTCACTCGGTCATGTCCAACTCTTTGCGACCCCATGGACTGCAGCACGCCAGGCCTCCCTATCCATCACCAACTCCCAGAGTTCACTCAGACTCACGTCCATTGAGTCAATGATGCCATCCAGCCATCTCATCCTCTGTTGTCCCTTTCTCCTGCCCCCAATCCCTCCCAGCATCAAAGTCTTTTCCAATGAGTCAACTCTTTGCATGAGGTGGCCAAAGTACTGGACTTTCAGCTTTGGCATCTTTCCCTCCAAAGAAATCCCAGGGCTGATCTCCTTCAGAATGGACTGGTTGGATCTCCTTGCAGTCCAAGGGACTCTCAAGAGTCTTCTCCAACACCACAGTTCAAAAGCATCAATTCTTCGGTGCTTAGCCTTCTTCACAGTCCAACTCTCACATCCATACATGACCACTGGAAAAACCATAGCCTTGACTAGACGGACCTTTGTTGGCAAAGTAATGTCTCTGCTTTTCAATATGCTATCTAGGTTGGTCATAACTTTTCTTCCAAGGAGTAAGCATCTTTTAATTTCATGGCTGCAGTAACCATCTGCAGTGATTTTGGAGCCCAAAAAAATAAAGTCTGACACTGTTTCCACTATTTCCCCATCTATTTCCCATGAAGTGATGGGACCAGATGCCATGATCTTCGTTTTCTGAATGTTCAGTTTTAAGCCAACTTTTTTACTCTCCTCTTTCACCTTCATCAAGAGGCTCTTCGGTTCCTCTTCACTTTCTGCCATAAGGGTGGTGTCATCTGCATATCTGAGGTTATTGATATTTTTCCCGGCAATCTTGATTCCAGCTTATGCTTCTTCCAGCCCAGCGTTTCTCATGATGTACTCTGCATAGAAGTTAAATAAGCAGGGTGACAATATACAGCCTTGACGTACTCCTTTTCCTATTTGGAACCAGTTTGTTGTTCCATGTCCAGTTCTAACTGTTGCTTCCTGACCTGCATACAAATTTCTCAAGAGGCAGGTCAGGTGGTCTGGTATTCCCATCTCTTTCAGAATTTTCCACAGTTTATTGTGATCCCCACAGTCAAAGGCTTTGGCATAGTCAATAAAGCAGAAATAGATGTTTTTCTGGAACTCTCTTGCTTTTTCGATGATCCAGCAGATGTTGGCAATTTGGTCTCTGGTTACTCTGCCTTTTCTAAAACTAGCTTGAACATCTATGTATCTTATATTAACAAATCACTTTTCAGATCTTAATTTTTGATAAAACAAAAGTAACAGAGAGGAAGGTACGTACTAGATTTAAAAAAATGCTTAGCAGAAGAGCAGACACTTACTGAACCTGACTGAGTATATACTAAAGACACCGCCAGACAAAAGAACAAAGTGATGCAAAGACACAATCCTTTCCTCAAAAGGTTCATAAACTAGAAGCAGGCATCTGAAATGAAGTTATGAGTAAGAAAAAGGAATCAAAAACACTTCTTCTTACTGAGACCTGGGAACAAACGGCTGCTGTGTGCATCAGGAAACAGAAACACGTTTTGGCCTAAATTCAGAAGTTCGTTCTGGTGAACAAAAAAATCATCATCACTGTTTAAAGTTGGACAGAGCTGGGTAATCCTAGGATGGAATTAAGAAAATAAAAGAGCTGATTTCAAGCAAACAGCACACAGTGGGACCCATCTGGGTTTAGTTAGTAACCAGGGGCCACACTGTAAAACACCTTCTACTATGATGTCACCTTCAAGCCATGCGAACAAACTACCTTCCTCCTAAGAGAGCTGCTCACCTCCACCCGTGTCACGGCGTTCTCCTAGCCAGTTTCTTCCCCTCCCTCCACCGCTCACATCTAGACTCTGGATATTTCTCATAGCCACTCGTTCTTCTCTCTTCTCACTCATCTCAGACCTCATTACCCTTCTTTTTAAAAAGTAAAATAAAATAAAAGCATCATGTTTAGCTCCCCCTATCTGAGGTTTCTATTAGTTCCCCAAGGCTACTGTGACCAATTAACACAACTTTGGTGGCTTCAAATTAGGGAAAACAATGTGAAGGTTTCTCAAAGATATAAAACCAGGGTCTTCCTGGTGGCCCGGTGGCGAAGAATTCACCCTCCAACGCAAGGGACGTGGTGTCGATCCTGGTCGGGGAACAAAGATCCCACGTGCTTCGGGGCCACTAAGCCCGTGCACCACAACTAGAGAAAGCCTGAGCGCCGCAGTGAAGACCCAGGGCAGCCAGAAAACACATTTTTTTAAAAAATTAAAACTAGAACTACCACGTGATACAGCAATGGCACTTCTGGGTATGCACCTGAAAGAAACAAAATCAGCACTGTATATTCACTGTCACATTACTCACAATAGCCAAAATATAGAAACGTTAAGTATCCACCAAAGGACGACCGGATAAAGAAAACACAGTAAATACTTACAATGGAATACTGTTCAGCCATAGGAAGGAAATCCTGCCGTTTGTGGCAACACAGATGAATCTGGAGGGCATTATGCTACGTGAAAGAGGCCATGGAGAAAAAGACATTTTTTGGTAGAATCTGTAGGGTTTTCTGTATGTGTATATGATCATATCATCTGCAAAGACAACCTAACTTCTTCCTTTCTGATGTGGATGCCTTTTATTTATTTTCTTGCCAGATTACTCTGGTTAGAATGCCCAGTACTATGTTGATTAGGAGACAAGAGTGGGGACTCTTATCTCATTCCTGATCTTAGAGAAAAAGCTTTCAATCTTTCACCAATGAGTATGATGTTAGCTGTAGGCTCACGACATATGGCCTTTATTCTGTTAAGGTATGTTCCCTCTACAGCTTCCCTGGTGGCGCAGAGGTAAAGAATATGCCTGGAATGCAGGAGACATGGGAGATGCAGGTTCAATCCATGGCTCAGGAAGATGCCCTGGAGAAGGAAATGGCAACCCACTCCAGTATTCTTGCCTGGAAAATCCCATGGACAGAGGAGCCTGGCAGGCTACAGTCCATGGGGTCGCAGACTCAGACACAATTTAGTGACTGAACAACATATTCCCTCTATATACAGTTTGTTGAAAAATTTTTATTATGAAAGGATGTTGTATTTTCTCAAATTCTTTTCTACATCTCTTAAGATTATCTTACTTTTATTTTCCATTTTATTCATCTTATTTAATAGAATTAATTTATTAATAAACTATTGATTTGCCTATGTTGAACTATCCTTGTATTCTAGGGATAAACGCCCTTGATCATGCTGTATGATTCCTATAATGTGCTGTTAAATTCAGTTTGCAAGTATTTTGTCAAGAATTTTTGCACCTATATTGATCACCCATATTCATCTGTAGTTTTCTTGTAATGTTTTTATTTGACTTTTTAATCAGGACAATGCTGGCTTTGTAAAATGACTTTGGAAGTGTTCCCTCCTCCATTTTTTGAAAGAGTTTGAGAAAGATTGGTGTTATTCTTTAAATGTTTGGTAGGACTCACCAATGATGCCATCTGGTTCTGGGCCTTTCTTTGTTGGGAGGTTCTGGTTTACTGACTTAATCTCCTTACTCATTATTGGTCTATTCAGAGTTTTGATTTCTGATTCAGTCTTGATATGGTGTATGTTTCTAAGAATTTATCAGTTTATCCTAAGGTTATTCAACTTGTTGGTGTATAGTTGTTGATAGTAATCTCTTATTTCTGTGGTATCAACTGTTGTTTCTCCCCTTTCATTTCCAATTTATTTGATTCCTCTGCTTTTATTTCTAAAGTTTTGTCAACATTGTCACCCTTTGGTGGTATCATGTTTCCTTAATTTTTCACGTCCCTTGAAGTCTGCATTGCAGTCCTCCCATCTGAACTATATTCACCTTCTCCTGTCTTTATTAACTGGTTCAGGAGAGAAGTATCTTCCATCAGCTCTGCCAGTGATTCTGAGGCTTTCTGACTTCCTCTGATTGTACCTCATCCACACTTCTTGCTCCCTCTTGTGGCAGAACCCTTAGGCTTATATGCCTTCTCTTGATCAACAGTGCAGCCGGCTACGTACTGGCTGTCTTCCTCCTGTTTTGCCAGAGGTGGCACTAAAGCTCAGTTTGCAGTTTTTTCCCTAGCCGGTAGATTTGGCTCAGCAGTCTGTGTGTGCTCACCAGTCATCAGCCAGATCCTGCTCTTGCCACTGCTGTCGGGAGCACGCAGGGAGCCGGCCACAGGGTCAGGGGCTATTTGTGGGTGAGGTATCCTGAGCACTTATGGCTCAGATGGTAAAGAATCCGCCTGCAATGCAGGAGACCTGGGTTTGAGCCCTGGGTCAGGAAGATACCTTGGAGGAAATGGCAACCCACTCCAGTATTCTTCCCAGGAGAATCCCATGAACAGAAGAGCCTGGCAGGCTACAGTCCATAGGGTTGCAAAGAGTTGGACATGACTGGGCGACTAAGCACAGCACAGCATATGCTGAGCACTGCAGGTGAAGCATCCCCTGCAGCTTCAGGACAAGCTTCTCGAGTGCAGTCAGCTGGACCCGTGTGCCTTCAATGCCGAGGGGGCTACCAGCCATCTCAATCTCTTCCTGCCTCCCAGTCATGCAGTCCATGTTTCTGGACTCCGGAAGTGGGGAGAGAGAAAGGAGCTTCTTTGGCAGCCTCCCACATGGACTGGAAAGCCACGTGTCACCCACAAGCTCTCACTTTCCCTGAGAGAAACTGCAGGATGAGATCTCTCCTGGCCCTGAGCTGGGTCCCCTTGGGGGCAGGGTGAAGCTGCACCTCCCGCTCTCTCAGTGCATCCAAACTCAGTTTTGGGCTCCAAAGGCAGGCTGAAACTTCTCTTCTGGAAGCCCGGACTTCTCAAAGGCTCTCTGGTCGGTGGGTGACTGTTTCAGACAGTGTTTTCCAGGGGCTCCTGGACCAAGGCTGGTGGCAGGGGGAGGGGGCGCTGCTCGAGCCAGCTCACAGGCTATTTCAGGGTCCAGCCAGGGCCAAGTCTGTATCCCTATCAGTCGACTTGCAGGGAAGCAAGACTCCTTCCTCTCAGGGCCCCTTGGCACAGGGTATTGGATGCCACAGCTCCCAGACGGTACTCCTGTTCGTGGTTCAATGCCAAATTACTGTCGCTGAGGGCAAAACAAAGAGGGCAGATGCCTTATTCTGCCACAAGGCTGATGTCACTCCTCAAGGGCTTGTCATTTTAATCTGCATTTCTTTGGGACCGTGCACTTTCTTTCTCCAGCGTTTCTTCTTTGGGAATTTCTGGACCATGTTCTCTTCCCATTTTTCCTTGGAGGGGATGGCATTTTTGTTCCTTTTAAAATTCTTCATATTTTCAGGATACCAATTGTTCATAATAAATGTGGCAAATATTGCTCCCAGCTTGTGCCTTTCAGTCATGTTTATAGTGCTTTTTGGCTTGTCTTTTTGTAGTTGGAGCACCATTTTCTGATTGTATTTAAACTTATGGCACATTTTAATCATCTGCCACCAGAAGGATCAATTTGGAAGAGACCAGTTTACTGGGAAAAGTGATTCAATATCAAAACAGAAGAAGAATTTTATTGTGAAACGTGCAAAAAGGAACTTCTTGTTGGTCCAGTGGCTAAGACTCTGTGCTCCCAAGACAAAGGGGCCAGGGTTTGATCCCTGATCTGGGAACTGGATCCCACATGCCACAACTGAGAGTGGGAATGCCGCAAACAGAGATCCCGCATGCCGCAGTGAAGATCGAAGGCCCCATGTGCTGCAACCAAGACCCAGGGCAGCCAAATAAATACATGCAAATGTTTTTCAAAAGTACAAAAAGATGAAAAATCTGTAAAAGCCCTTCATAACAACAATGCAACACAGTCAACACACATGACAGTATGTGCTTCACAGCTTCCATCCTCTGCCCCCAAAACCCTGTACTGATCCATGTGAGTGGTCTGAGTCAGCATAATGCAGAAATACAAGAATCAGCAGGATCAAGTTCAAGAAGAAGCCACATGGCTTTGTAGAATAGAACCCAATGTGAAAAGACATGTACAACAGGAATTAATATACAGCTTAACCATTCTTACAAAATTAATGGGTGTTTTAAAAGAATTCCTTTTTTTAAAGTGCAGAAATGATCTTCAATAGTCTAGCTGAGAGATGACAGATTTACAGGCACTTCAGACAAGATGACTCCAGTCATAGAAAAGTTTAGTTTTATTATAGGCACTACATGCAAACATTCAGTACTTTTTGCTACTTCTGTAATCTTTTAGCAGGGCAGTCAGTTACAGTTTGAATAAGAAACTATAAATAACAATTATACACTTTATTAACAAAAGCTACTTTGAATTATTCTATAACCTTTCTTGGAGAAGGAAATGGCAACCCACTCCAGTACTCTTGCCTAGAAAATTCCATGGATGGAGGAGCCTGGTGGGCTGCAATCCATGGGGTCACAAGGAGTCAGACATGACTGAGTGACAAAAAGGAAAGGAAGGAAGGAATAACCTTTCTAATGCAATCAAACCCACTGATTTACTCCCGTTGATGATGCTTCTTTCTGTTCTTTCAATTGTAAAGTCTCTGAAGACCCAGAACAGAGTGTGATGGATCTTCCACTGCGGCAGGAAATGTTAAATAAGTAACTCTACATAGTTTCTCTGGTAAGTGTTCGCTTTTTAATTTTGATTAAATGCCATATTTTAACACAAATACTATAAGACAATATTTGACAGCTTATATGGTCACCGTTCATTGGCGCTTTGTCCCAGCCTGGACACTGACCATGGTGAAATAGATGCCTTTCTGTGCCAGCAGCTGCTGGTGTGTGCCGTGCTCCTTGATTCTGCCATTCTGAAACACCACTATCAAGTCTGCGTTCTGGATGGTGGACAGCCGGTGAGCGATCACGATGCAGGTGCGGCCTTCTCGGGCTTTGTCCAGGGCTTCTTGGACAACCTGTTCAATAATCACACAAATTACCTCTGGTCATGATAATCCTCCCCCTTGAGTTCCTCCTTCATAACAAGCCTCACCATTAATGTATCCAACAATAAGTGCTTCTTTAACAGTGTCAGTGGAATACAACACATATTTCACAAAGCAAGGGATCTGTTATACGGAAGATACCGAATCCTAGTTTGGGTTAGTTCTTGGGTAGGGGCTATCTCCAAGTTGTGACTATAAATACAGTCCCTGTGATCATTTAAAAGCATTCAGTAGTGGGCTTATCCAAGCAGCATCCTTCTGGTCTAGCACCACAGTTAAGTCAGGAAGCCTAGGCACGGGCCAAACACAGCTTCTCTGAATTTTGGTATTTTTAAGATTAAAAAATAATTCTCAGTACAACATTATAAAACAACTATATTCCAATAAAAGATTAAAAAAAAATCTCAGAATGAGCTTATCATTCAGATACCTGAATACTCAACTTTTTCTCAAACTAAAAACAATAGCTAGTATTTACCTAAGGAACAGCCAGGTTTAAACATTTTTCTGTGCTTCCACTTTTTGCTATAGTTGTTGAGGAGATGCTGTCAGTAGAGATGGGACCATGCCTCCTGAATGCAGCTTCTTGGATCAATACAAAGTGATCCAGGGCTATTTTTTGGAGCACACGTGCTATAAGACTAATCTGCCTCATTTCATCTTGGATCTCTTGAATGACAGCTACAGAAAATGTTTAAATTCCACTGAAAGTAACAAAGTTTGTTATCAGCCTGAATTTTGTTCTTTACCGTAGAAGACAGTAGTGCGAATTTAAACCGTCTAAGGACAGCTGCTTCAAGTGTGAATGAGACCAATTTAAATTCTCACCTTTTCACTTTCCGTGTCCAGAGCCGAGGTAGCTTCATCCAGAAGCAAGATGTGAGGCTGTCTAACAAGGGCGCGAGCTATGGCAATGCGCTGTTTCTGGCCACCAGAGAGCTGAGTTCCTTTGTCCCCTACTCTGGTGTTGTATTTCTGTAAACAGGGTTTTGTTATTATGAAAAGCAGAACTGATAAAGCTGTGAGAAAGAGTCTGCTTGCAGAAAATAGGATAACCACTTCCATATACACAAAAAGGTTGAGGTTCAGAAGCTAAGAATGGGTTGATGAGTTTAACAGAAAATTCATAGCTCTAAATGGCAGGATTAATTTGTCTTCTTGAAAATAGACATTTGTGTCTTAAAAATTATGTTTTAGTGTGGACAAATTAACCTGAGGAAGACTACTGCTGCAATGTTAGTCTCTTCAAGCCTTCTGGTTTCACTATATTTGGGACAAAGACTGGTCAGAGGAAGGAAATTTGATTTTAACAGGCTATGCAGAATAATATAATTGAAGCTCATTTTATTTATGACCAGTAGGCGATGCTCTCTGCATTATTTCAAAAAGTGAGGAAGGGAAGATTCTTAGAACGCTAACCTTTTGCTGTCTGTTTTTATAAGACTATTTCCAAAGCGTCAACAATTTTAATGGATGCCAAGAAATTCTATCTTGGTATCTAACTTGAAAAGCTGAAATCTTCTGATTTACTTTTGTTTTTAGAATTCTCCTGACAGTAGATAATTAAGTATTAAATATGACAATAAGGACTGGAATTAACAGGGTAAATAAGTGAGAGCAGAAATGCAATGTATAACCTAGAAAACCACATTATCCTTTTTCATTCTCAGATTCTTACCAGGCTGAAATTTTGTAAACTGTGGGCTCTGATTCTGACATGCAAAGTTTGATTTTAAATCATGTCCTACCTCCTACTCTGCTGGTGAGAACGTAAGCTGGTGCAGCCACTATGGAAAACAGTATGGAAATTCCTCAGAAAACTAAAAATAGAATTACCATATGATCCAGCAACCCCAGTCCTGGGCACACATCCAGACAAGACTCTAATTCAAAAAGATACGTGCACCCTACATTCATAGTAGCACTATTCACAGTAGCAAGACATGGACGCAATCTAAACATTCACCGGCAGATGAACAGTTACCAAAGGTGTGGTGCACACATATGATGGAATGTCACGCAGCCGTAAAAGACAATGAAATAATACCATCTGCAGCCACGTGGATGCAACTAGAGGTTATCACACTAAGTGAAGCAAGTCAGAAAGAGAAAGACAAATATCATATGGTATCACTCATGTGCAACCTACAATATGACACAAGTGAGCTTAGCTGCGAGACAGACTCGCGGACACAGAGAACAGACTCATGTCGCCAAGGGGAGCGAGGTGGGGAGCGATGGAGAGGGAGGCTGGGGTAAAGCAGAAGTAATTACTGTATACAGGATGGATCCACAGCCAAGTCTTACTGTTTGGCACATTTAGTATCCTATAAAAACCATAATGAAAAAGAATATTAAAAAAGAATGTGTACATATATAGGTTACTGAACAACTCTGCTGTATGGCAGAACTTAACACTGTAAATTGTTGTGTTCAACTGTACTTCAATTAAAAAAGACACATGTGCTATGTAGGGTTGCCTGTTTTTTGCTTGCTATTTCTAGCAACCCTAACTCTGTGGCACTCAGCATAGAGCTCTCCACCTGCTGATGGTGTGAGCGAGCTCGGGGAGGTTTGGTCAGACGGTTGCAACAGGCCCACCCCAGAGCTGCAGCCACCAGGGAGGCCGATGCACTGAAGTGAGTCCCACGCAGGTGGAGGGGTTTCCAGGCTGTATGGCCACAATACAGATCCCACTGAGGCAGATAAAGGCAGGACTGTAAACCCCGAGAGAAGGAAGCTAGACCAGTCCCGCTGCAGGATGAGGTAAATCCTAGTGTGAACAACAGAGGTGAAGAAGTAGGTCCTTGGACAGAATGTAGGACTTAAGGGGTTTTGCCTTTTCTTTCCACATGTAGACACTGAGGAAAAGAATTCTGATGTGTACAGGCGTGTTCTGTGGACGCAGCCCAGAGCCCAGGAAGACAGGGCTCTGTGGCAGACAAAGTGAGGGGGGCAAGATACACTTCATAAGCTCGATGATAATCACTCTCAGTATTTGTCTTTGTTAACCCCTAGCCCAGTGGTTCTCTAACTGTACCTGCATCAGTTACCACCTGGGGTACCAGAACACAGATTCCTAGACCCCAGTTCCAAGTTTCTGGTCCAGCAGGTCTGGGGTAGGGCATTTCTCACAAGATCCCAGGTGACACTGAGGTGCGGGCCCATGCCCAGACTAACTGACCTCATCATTAGTGAAGGGGATTAAAGTTATGCATTAAATATTCCAGCCTTAGGAAGGGCCCAATATCCACAGATGGGCTAGAAGGTTAAAGGAGGGGAGAGAAGGTTGGGAGAGAAATGATGGGGACGGTCACACCTGCTTCTGTGGGCCCCATGCCCTGATGTGGAGGGAAAGGCCTCCCAGACATGTACTTTTTAGTCAGACTGCTCACAGGGAGTCAGGCAGGTGGTTGGGTAAACATGACATAGACGGGGATGGGAAGACTCTTGTCTACATTGGGTGTGTTTTGGTTGCTCATTTCTCTTCACCGTTGGGATCCAGCCCTTTACAAATCACAACCACAGGCTCCCAGGCACCGCATCTGGTGAGAGACTTACGTCTGGCAGCATCTCGATGAAGGGGTGGATGTTGGCCTCCTTGGCCGCGCGCTCAATCTCCTCCTGGGACACGACCCGGCTGTTGTCTCCGTAGGCGATGTTCTCGCCGATGCTGCAGTCAAACAGAATGGGCTCCTGGGACACGATGCCCATGTGCGCACGCAGCCACTGGACATTCAGCTGCTTTATTTCCTTGCCATCGATTAACTGAAGACAAGAGATCATGGATCAGCCTCAGAACCGGAACATTTTTGAATTTAGCAAAATTAATGTTGTTATTTCCTACGTTAAGACTGCAAGTTGTTATGAGACTGTTGTTGTTGCTTTTAGTTTGGACTGTCGAGGTTAACTGAATCAGGTTATAACTGCATGCTTTGGGGAACTGTCATGTTTCTTGCATTTTAACTCTAGCTTCTGATATATGCATCTCGAAGGCAGAATAATTGCTGTCCCTTGGACCACAAGATCAAATTAGTCAATCTTAAGGGAAATCAACCCTGAATCAACCCCCCACCGCCATTGGAAGGACTGATGAAGCTGAAGCTCCAGTATGTTGGTCATCTGATGTGAAGAACCGACTCACTGGAAAAGTCCCTGATGCTAGGAAAGATTGAGGGCAAGAGGAGAAGGGGGTGACAGAGGATAAGATGTTGGATGACATCACTGATGCAATGGACATGAACTTGGGCAAACTTCGGGAGACAGCGAGGGACAGGGAGGCCTGGCATGCTGCAGTCCGTGGGGTCACAAAGTCGGACACAACTGGGTGACTAAACAACAGCAACAAGGCATAATAATGCCCGAGTCCTCCATCCCAGATATCCACATTCTAGTTCACGAAACCTGCTCATGCTATTCACACGCAGGGAGAATTACGATGGAAGGCTGCTCATCAGCCGAGTTCAAGATGAGGAGCTTATCTTGGATTATCCAGGTGGAACCAAAATAATTATAAGGGTCCTTAACTGTGGGGGGTGGAGGGCAGCAGACTGGGGATCACAGTGAAGCAACACGAGGACGACTCGATCAGTCGTTGCTGGCTTTGAAGATGGAGGAAGGGGCCATGAGCCAGAAAAGATAAGCAAGCAGACTCTCCCTGAGGGCCTGCAGAAGGCGCACAGCCCCGCTGACACCGTGCGGTCCACTTCGGACATCTGACTTCCAGAATGCATAAGATAGACCTGTGGGGTTTTACTCCCCTAAACTGGCTGTAATTTGTTGTAGCAGCCACCAGAAACTAATAAAACATATTCTATTTCTGTGGCATTTTTTAAAAATAAGATGACTTTTTTAGTTTTCTGGCTGTACCATGTGGCACACAGGATCCCAGTTCCCCAACCAGGGGCTGAACCCTAGTTCAACTGGAGTCTTAACCACTGGACCAGCCAGGGAAGTCCCCCATCCTTACCGCTCTGTATCGATTTTTCACAGGAAAAGCTTCCACGGTTCGATTGGAAATAACTAACTGCTATCACCACATAACAGGCCTGGAGGTCACATTTCTGATCTGACCTGTTAGTCAGGATCAGCTTTTTGAGGACTCAAGTGAAACAGAAGTGAGCGTGGGAGGATGCCGCTATCTCTCTAAATAGTTGTTGACCATAGGAAAGTGAGTTAGTACCTCAGTTTCTTTGCACGTAAAATGGGAATGATTATAATCCCTAAACTCCAGAATTGAGGATTCAGCGACGTCAGCAGGGACCCCACTGAGCACAGTGCTGGGCACAGAGTGTGTGAAGGACTGTCTGTGGTTTGGAACGGTGCCTGTGTGATGCACTTGGAACCACAGCAGAGGGACAGATGTCTGAGGGGATAAAAGGATGGACAGACATCTATAGCTTACCCAGAGCAGCAGGAGGGAGAGCCTGGCCTTTCTCTAGGAACCTGGCTCCCCTTGGATCCCTCTGCAGAAGCCTGGACGTGCCCATTACAGCCTCACAGATAAAAATCCTTCCTCTCTGATGGAGACGTATCTGCCCCAAAGATCTACTTTGCAAGAGAACGCTGGCATTCAAGTGAGAGCTGCCATAATCGTGGAAGAAGACATCAGTGACTCAGCTTCGAGCTTTTCTAATACTGATGAGTATATCCCGAGCTATAAATATACTCTGAATCCCATGTGCCCGGCTGCCCGCCTCTGGGAGACAGCTGGCCAAGGACAGGGTACATACGGGCTTTGCTGCAGGAAGGTAGCTTCTATTCGTGAAACTAACAGGTGCAAAGATGGATGGAAAACATAGCCATGACCTTATTAGTACCCAGCCCAGTTGCCATGGAGACTATTCCAAGCATCTATGCTCCAGGCTTCCTCGTGGTGTTAAGTGAAAGTGGAAAGTAGAGGCTGAAGAGAGGAAAGAAAAACCACACAAGGATGGTTACAAACCATATAGCAGGTCAGGCTAGATGGAACACTGCGCACTTGAGAAATGGAGAACTGAGGGAAGAAAAAGAATTTTTTTCCAGACTTATACCCCTAGGGGGCTTCCCTGGTGGCTCAGATGGTAAAGAATCTGCCTGCAATGCAGGAGACCCAGGTTCAATCTCTGGGTTGGGAAGATCCCCTGGAGAAGAGAATGGCAACCCACTCCAGTATTCTTGCCTGGAGAATCCCATGGACAGAGAAACCTGGGGGCTACAGTCCACGGGGTTGCAAAGAGTCATACACAACTGAGCAACACACACACACACACACACACACACACACACACACACTACTAGGAGAAAAAAAGACACTGTTTAACTAATATAATCAGATGAATATGACTGATCCCTGCAAGCTTCAGTGAGTTTTTCCATCAGACATATAATAAGATGCTTAGAGCTCCTCATCCCCACACTATACACAGCTACTGCTAACTATTTAAAACTTGTGTTTCCTAAAGGATCCTTTCCTGAGGGAAAATATGTTTAAAAGTCCAAATGTAAAAAGATCAATGCACATCTTCTTTGGCTGAGGCACGGGTGGTGGTCTGAGGAAGACCAAGGAAATTCAGTGAGTCTGTTTACACTGCTCAAAAGATCCTGGCCTAAGTGAAAATCTCAAGTAACACACTGACAGTAACAATGAAAGGCTAAATTAAAATGATGAGCTATCCCCATTCTAGACTTAAATCTACTGCCTGATTTCAGTAGCACAATCAAATGTTAAATATGTATCATTTTCCTGTATGTATTTACTCTGAAATAATCATTTTAGACAAGTTATTGAGCACTGATTATATTATAGGTCCTGTGTTGAAGTATGCCTCATGCACTCTCTCATTTCATCTTGACAAAGCTTGCAAGATTGGTGTGATTTTAATCCCCATTTTACTGATGAGGACACGAGCAGAGTTTGGTCGTTTGTGCAGGGTCACGTTCTTAGTGGCTAAGGGAGCTCAGGTCTGCACACTACAGGTTAGATTTTGGCTACACAGTGGTTGAGAATTGAAAAATACTTTCTGTCTTCCTTCAAAGGAACAATGTGTCCATCTTAGCCCAGGTACCCACTGGGTAACGGCCAGACGACAGGCTTTTAGCTGTGTCCTAAGAGGGAGAGAGGACTCTGATGGTGGTGTGAAGGATGGGCAAGGGGAGAAAGGAAAGGTCAGGGGAAGACCAAAGACTCGAGTGAGTCTCAGTGAAGCTAATGAATGTAAGATTCAAGGACCCTCATCTGCAGGCTAATGCTGGGAGTTACACAATGTCCTGGATGAGGGGAGGCCAGGCTGTAGTCAGGGGGTTTTCTGGCTAAGCCTTTAGGATAACTTGCCTAAAAAGGAGAGGGACCAGAATCCTTAAGGCTTTAATATTTTGTTGTGAATTTTTTTCATTAGAAGTAAATATTTACGCTTGTGACTAATTCTGTGTTCCTAACTCTTTCAAGTATAGTCCCTGAACCTGTACAACTTTCGGGCCCCACGAAACTCAGAACCTCTACTCTCTGAACAATCCCATAGCTTCATTTTGTAAGACTCGCCACAGTGTGACCTGAAACTTGCAAAGTTACCAGTTCAGTGGTCCTCAAAGTCTGGTTGGCATCAGAATCATCTGGGAAAGTTTAAAAAATGAAAAGGCCGGGTCCTAACCTGTGTGAATGAGCCAGGGTGGCTGCATTCTTTGTGAGCTCTCCAGACCATTCGGACCCACACCAGTCTGAGAACCAGCACTCAGGTCAACGTTGCTAAGTGTGACTTGAGGCTTGCTGATGGTCACGAGCATTTCCTGACCTCAGGGTCAAGTCCTTGCTTCAGTTCTTACAATCAAATGACGCTCCGGTCCCCAGACTCATTTTTTTTTTTTCATGGCAGTAAGAACTAATTGCTAATAACCTATTGACTTAGTCTTTAAGACTTAGTCTTTATGATCACCAACTGATGTTCATAAACAGAACTTGGCACATTTACTAGCCTTTACTGGGGCACTTCCATTAAGAAGGCCGGCCGCTGTGTAGCACTTGGTGGCATTTCAAAGCTCTAGCGCAAACACACAGAGCAGATCATCGTGTTCCTCCAAAAGATGAGGGCGCTTTGTTTGCAGTGCATCATCACTGTAGTCCTGAGAGGGTTATTCTACGCACTCAGCACTCATTTCCATATTCTTGTGTGTCTGTCCTTTCACCTATCAAGGGACTGCAGGACTAAAATCTATTTCCTAGGCTCCCTTCTGCCGCCAGAAGTAACTGAGGTTCTACCAGTGAGATGCCCGGTGCAAAACCTGGAAACCAGAAGCTGTGGTAAACCGTCACCCGTGTTCCGGCAGAAAGGAGCTTTTGCAGCAGCGAGACTCTGTCCTTGTGTCTTCAGGCTTGGAGCAGCTGTGACATGGGCACCAGTCCCGGCAACTTCCTGGCCACAGGATCCCAGCTGCGGCGCTGATTTGAATGCTGGGAGCGCTGACTCTGACTCCCCTCTGCCAGTGATGATGTGAGCGCTGAACCCCCTTATTAAACGAGCAGCTGCTCGGATGCCCACAGCGCTTTGTTTCCTATGCCGAACCAAAACTGGTATGGTTCATGCCTTTAATTTTGCTCCCCTGCGTTAATGGATGTGGAGAATAACCATTTATTTCTTTACTTTCTTGTAGTCTGATTATTTTACTGTTTACCATTATTGCTGTTTTCAACTCCAACACTCTGTTATCACCAAGAGTTTTTCCCACTACAGTGACTACATGAGCAGTTGTGGGGGCAGGCTGGGGAATGAAAATTTTTTGCCTTTCCTAACTGGGTTATAATCAAACAAGTTCGAGAGTCATTATTCTAATTAAATCTGCTATTTCAGCCAACTTATGCTGCATTCGTGCATGATTAGTTGCTTTTGTTGTGTCCAACTCTTTGTGACCCTGTGGACAGTAGCCTGCCAGGCTGCTCTGTCCATGGGGATTCTCCAGGCAAGAATACTGGAACAGGTTGCCATGCCCTCCTCCAGGGGATCCCCCCAATCCACGGACTGAACTCATGTCTCCTGAGCCTCCTACATTGGCAGGTGGGTTCTTTACCCACCTGGGAAGCCCAACTTATGCTACATTAGGAAAAAATCACTCATCAGCCACAGCTCACATTATCTCTTTCATCAAACAACATCTTGATTGCACACCCTTATAGCCTTATGCCTCTAGTTCTAGTTTTCCCTTAAGAATCAACTCTAGATCTATCATCCATTTTAAAAAAAATTTTGGCCACGCTGAGTGACATGCGGGATCTTAGTTCCCCCACTAGGGATCAAACCCATGTCCCCTACATTGAAAGCAGGGAGTCTTAACCAATGGACCACTGGGGAAGCCCCAAAGTCTATCTTCTTTAACTCATGGAAGGATATGCCCTATCTCTTCAGTTAAAATCTTGAACCATCCCCTATAATTCATTAGAGATTAACATATATGCTGCTTAATAAATGTCTCTTAAGGACCATGATCACTGTCTGAGAGACAACTTTTCCTCCTCTGATGGCTTCATTTGTCAGGAAGGTCTTCACTGAGAGTTCTCTGTCCAAACCTTGAACATAAAACTGAAGCATAAAGTCAGAATTCACAGAAGATATGTGATGAAGTAGTAAAAATAAGGAACCAAGCTTAAAGAAGAACAAAGCGTACATAACTGTCACAGAATAGACTCACTAAAGGCACAACTGTCTTTGGATACAGTAAGAGATATTTATGATCACTGTGATTACTGTGAGGAAGTGCAAAGAGCCCTCACCTACAGGTAGAAAATGCTATTTCCATGTCAACCATTAATACAAGCAGGACCCATAAGGAGCTGGCGGGCATCACCTCACTGTACAAAGCAGGTGTCCATCCTGGTTGGGCAGTGCCCAGGCCATTCCAGTTGTTGAATATTTTGAATGTCACCCCTAAGTATAACTGATAACTCAAGGCCTACATAATGGAAATGTTTTGCTATAAATTTCACTCCTTCCTAATTTGATTCTTTTCTAGTCCCCATTACAGTCATTTCAAAATTCACTATTTGGGGGAGTTCCCTGGCAGTCCAGTGGTTACAACTTCATAATTTCACTGCAATGGCCCAGGTTCCACCCCTGGTCAGGGAACTAAGATCCCACAAGCTGCACAGTGTGACCAAAAAATAACAATCAAAAATGTCCCTACTCCCTTCACAACGCCTATCTCATTCCCAGTGCCTAAGATAGTCCCTGACAGGCACTCATTGACAGTTTACTGAATGTCCCATGAATCAATCTGACCCTTCACTTACCCTTTTAGTTTAGAAAGAAAAGAGAATCCCTCTATGTTCTTTATCTGTTTCCCAAATTTGTTGATATCGCTTTTTTTTTCCTTAGAAGGTGTCTGAATTTCCTTTCTCCATCAATTGTTTTATCCCATCTTCAGCCATAAAAATGTTCAGGATTCCCCATGATGAACATCTTCCCTGGGTTCTGCCCAGTGGTATTTTCCTTCCCTCTCCTTTGATCTGCCGCTAGTCTCCACACACCTCGTCTCCGTTTCCCTCCTAACCATGCCTCAGCCACGTGCAGCTGTCTTCTCCCGCCACCACTTCACTGAGGAGACTGAAATGTCAGAAGCAGCACATTAACGGCCAGCCCCTCCCACGTCTTTTCAGTCTTCACCGTACCCCGTTTCTCCACAGCGTCTGCCACTGGGGACCGCCTTCTCCTTGCCATCCCTGGCTTCCATCTGGCTTCTCTCAGCGCCCCTCCTCTGCCTTTCTGGATTTCCACCCCCCGGATCCTCTCATGTAACTGAGACCAAGGGAAGGGGGATGGCAGGCAAAAAGGCTGCTTGTCGAGGAGGGGAGGGTAGTAGAGTTGAAGGAAGGGTTGGACAAATTGGCTGGAACAGTGGACACAGCTTTGAGACTGTGTCAAGGAGGTCAGGCTTTAAGTGGAATCATTGTTCAAAGGTTTGCAAAGCCATGGCTTATAGTCGAGAATTAAATAGGCATTAAGAAGATGAAAAATTTGGAATGAGCTGAACAAGAAAGGATGCTCAGAAAGACCTAGAGATTATTATACTAAATGAAGTAATTCAGACAGAGAAAGGCAAATATCATATGCTATCACTCACGTGGAATCTAATTTTTTAAAATTATACAAATGAGGAATCTAATTTTTTAAAATTATACAAATGAACTTTACAAAACAGAAAAAAGACTCTCAGATTTCGAAAACACACTTATGGTTACCAAAGGGGAAACATGTTGGGAGAAGGATAAATAAGGAGCGTGGGATTAGCACACACAATCCTCTATATATAATACAGATAGCTGACAAGGACCTCCTGTTGAGGGAACTCCACTCAATATTCTGTAACAACCTGCATGGGTAAAGAATCTGAAAAAAGCGTGGATATATGTATATGTGTAACCGAACTGCTTTGTCGTACACCTGAAACTAACACAATATTGTAAATCAACTACATTCCACAAAAAAATAAAGAAAATAGTGCGCTCACCACTGTGCCAGCCAAGGGGTCACAGAACCGCTCCAGGAGCTGGATGACCGTGCCCTTCCCGCAGCAGCTGTTGCCCACCAGGGCCAGCGTCTGGCCCTTCTTCACCTCCAGGCTCAGCCCCCGTAGCACCGGGATGTCTGGTCGAGTGGGGTAGTTGAACACGACGTCATTAAATGCCACATTTCCTTCCACTGTACTCTAAAATCAGGACAGTAACAGTAAATTTCATTGCTGCAATCCTGAAAACTGACTTTAGAGCCAATCCTCTGTACTGCCAGGTATCAGAGGGCAGCGACCTTGGATTGCAATCAAGCTTCAGTTGTAACTGCTAGAAAGTAATACAGATCTAAAAGGGTCAGCATTTCCACAGCATGTCTCATTAACACAATACAAACGTGATAACCCAAAGCTATAACAGAATTACCTACACATAATAAAACCTGATTCGCAGGATTTGTGTTTAAAATGGGCAGTATTCCTATATCCCTGTGGCTCTGTTATATAAAAGTACTAGATGTTAACATGTATCAATATTATCAGCATTTATTAAAATGAACCCATGATCAAGGAAGTTTCATTTTACTACCAGCAAGTAAAAGCACAGATTTTATTAAACTTCCACTTAGAATACATTCATTCATCAGTTAGGAGCAGGTCACGTAATCAAAACATGAAACTGACCGGCTTTAGGCCTTCTGTGCTGTAGCTGTCGATCAGAGGAATTTTTTCAATGATATTGATGACGTGGGCTGCTGACACTTTGGCCTTGGCATAGTCAGGAGCAAATGAACTGACCTGTCCCACAGCCATGGCACCAAAGACAATAGCTGAGAACACTCTGCCAACAACAAAGACAAAATGTGTCAAGAGTTAACGACTGCAATGCCCAAAGGGTGGCACTTCTACAACCTGAGAGCGCTACCTCGAAGAATTCCAACACATTAGTCAAAAAATAAAACAACCGTTTCCTTATAAGTTCATATCAGTGTGGTTAACTGATTGTAAAATGACCCCACGTTTCACCTCTCTCTGGGTTTTCGCCTTCTTATAATGTGACCTTGCAGCCTCTCCATGGAAGAAGTGGAATTTGTCTTCCTACCCTTGGAATCTGGGTTGGCCTTGGGACTTGCTCTGGCCAACAGGATGTGGTGGAAGTGACGGTTTCCAGCTCCAAGCCTACGATTCAGGGGGCCTTGTGTGCTCCTGTCTCTCTCATTCCGCCACAACCACAAGCCCGGCTGGCTGGCTGGCTGGAGGACAAGGCACAGACAGAAGAGTGTTGTGTGGGCCCCACTGCTCACTGCACACACGCGTGAGCCCAGCTGAGATCTCCTCTGCCTAGGCCAGATAGCAGAACTGCCTGGCTGACCCCAGACTTCAGAGCCAAGAACAGATGTTCACTATTGTACATTCCTGGGGGCTAGCGGGTGGCTGTCTTGCAGCAGTATCTGTGGCCATCAATAACAGATACAGGCAGTTTTGCTGGAATTGGATCAGAGTCTTAGAAAACCCGTGAGCCATGCAGCAAACAAGAGAGTTCCTTAAACAGCCAGATAGTGTGCTGGTCTCAAGATGCTCTGAGTTCTTTTGGGTTTTTTTTTGGCCATGCTGCAGCTTCTGAGATCTTAGTTCCCCTTAGGGATCGAACTTAGGCCACAGTATAGAAAGCAACCGAGTCCTAACCACTGGACCACCAAGGAAGTCCCTGCATCGCCATTCTTAATCTACATCATGGGAATCATAGCAGCTTCAGGTCGGGAAGGACTTCACAGGATGTCAAGTCCAGCTCTCCAAGTTTGTGCCAGGGCGCACACCCCAGGCCAGCTCCCATCCTTTGTTTCAGGAAGGAGGAAGTTTGCTAAAGGAAGTCTTTTGTTAATCAAAGAGAAATGTACATCCTTTTGCCTAATACAGCCCTTCAAAGAACTGGAATATTATTTAAAAAGCCCTTTGCATCTTTGGTAACTCCTTTCACTCCCAACATTCCAGCCACCTTTTTCTGGACACATTGATCAAAATGTCTTTTTAAACAGTGGGCCTAGAACCGATACAACATTGGGGATCTTCCCAGGATAATACCGTGAGTCCATGAACAAATCACTCAGATGGTTCATTTGGTCTTCTTATCTAGACCTGTGGCATCTTTTTCAAACAGATAGCTCTTCAGACAGGTCTCCCCTATCTCTTACTCAGAAGACTTATTTTCCGAATCTAACAATCTAAGAGTCAGCAACTTCCATCAGTTGAATACCTTAACCTCAGAGTAAAGCACTAATTCAGATTCTCTGGTGACTCAGAAGGTAACGAGTCTGCCTGCAGTTTGGGAGACCTGAGTTCAATCCCTGGGTCCAGAAGATCCCCTGGAGAAGGAAATGGCAATCCACTCCAGTATTCTTGCCTGGAAAATCCCATGGACAGAGAAGCCTGGTGGGCTACAGTCCATAGGATTGCAAAGAGTCGGATGGGACTGAGTGACTACACTTTCACTTTCAAAGCAATAATTATCAAATAATTATCTAATCAAGCACCAATACTAGTGAAGCCTGATTACAATCTTTTGGTCATAGTTATAAAGAGCACCTGCATATCATCTGTCAGAGGTTGAGTGGAAATTTTACAATCTTCTGTTGGGGTCATCCTGGGAAAACTGGAATGCATGCACAAATCGATGTCTAAATAGGATGTAAATGTTACACTGACACATACTTCCAAGTTTCAATGATGCTGGTTTAACTATAAAACTGTGTCACCACTGATTATGGTAGCTATTAAAGGGCAGCTCACACATCACCAAATCAAGACACTCAGAAAAATTACACTCACTTTTCACTACCAAACCACGTATTTTAGTTTAACTGTATATTCAGTACTTTAGAAGGAAGTCCAGGCCTGTCTTCTGACTCAGGTACAATCTTCTGCATTTCACGGTGATGAGCCAGATATTCCCATAGAGCTTTCCTTTTTCATTCCTCAATTTCTCCAGCTCTTACCTTCTAATTCCTTTTCTCTTATCAAGCAAAGCAAATGTATCCTAGAATATTCCAGGGCTCTCAGACCTCAGTGCTCCACATCTATTCTTTAGCTGCCCTGTTCAGAATCTTCTCAAAGGAACCAGGTGCTTGACTCTGGGTGAGGCTTCTTCCCAATCACCTAGGCCTGCTGGAAACCCCTTGATGAGTCACCGAGCCATGGATTTGAGAATGTCAAATGTGTCAGCCAGTACTGGAGAGAAGGGCAGATACCAATTCCCCAAATGGAATGGGATGCTTTCTGAGTAACATGGGGACTCAGAGGCAAAAATGCCAACTTCTGAATCACCAAAATCTCTTCATGAAGCTTCACAGTAAGGCTTCCTATCCAGGCATGAAGCACATGCACCTTGGTTTCATTTCTAGAGCCCGACTGTCAATAGGAGCCCCGTACTTACAAGAGAACATCCTGAAACTCCATGATGCCTTGTGCCACCAAGTAGGCACCAAACTGGAAACAGCCAGCATAGGAGAAATACATCATTGCCTGGGTGAAGGCAAATGTAATTCCAAAGACATGTGCTTTCCTCAAAGAGTTTCTGAAAAGAAGACATTCTGACATTTACTTGACTTTCATTTCTCAGTCCTTAAAACATAATCTTTGATGCGTTAGCAGTAGGGGATGGTGGCATAGCAGACAAAATGGGTTTCATTTCCAAAACACTAAGTTTGGTCATCACATCTCCACTTTAATGGAGAACTAACCACACCTCGAAGTGTTGAGGTCAAGGTAAAATAAGCCAAGGACAAGAAGAGTTTGTTAGGGGTTAGTGCACTCCTTCCCTTTCCCCCACCCGTGGACATGTAACATATACGTACTCTACACTGATCGCTCAACACGTGTTGACCCAAAACCCATGAGCTTCAGGGACGTGAAGGGCCATGCAGAGGTGCCAGCTGTGTTCTTGACCTTGGGGACCCAGGAGCTGAGCTGGATTATTCATGAAGTGGAAGTTTCCCTTGTAACACGTTACAGCGAGAGAGGAGGCACTAACCCTCTGGGGGTTTAGGGAAGGTGCCCCCAGGGAGTTAACACGTGTGGTTTTGAGCCACATGGAGCTGGCTGGTGTTGGCACAGACTGGTGAGTGGGCCTGTTTCAAGCAGAGCAGCTCAGCCTCTGTTTCAAGGACTGGGATTTAAACAATTTTTTTCCTATAAAAAGGGTCTACTATAAAACCCAAATCTGTTCCTTTCATTGTATAAGAAACAAGAGTCAAAGAGGTCGGGCCTGCTCGTATCCACGTCACTTTTTAGAGCACTCACCGTGAGTTCATTAAAGGACAAAGGGTCTGCACTGGAGACAGGTAAAGAGAACAAGGAAGGGAGGGTGTCCTCAGGAAGCACCACACCCTCAAGCCTCACAGACACCCCAAATTTCACGTTCCACAAAGAACTCATTCCCAGCAGGATCATGTAGTAGGGTCATCACTCAAACACAGGGTCAGAGCCATTCTCAGTATCCTCGCTCCCTCCCCTGCCCTCGGTTACCTGCTCTCACAGGTTCTACTTCAGAGACGTCCTTGCCTTAGGTCAGGTCCTGTGATTCCTCTCTTGGAGAATTACAGTTTAGTTCAGTCGCTCAGTCGTGTCCGACTCTTTGTGACCCCATGAACCGCAGCACGCCAGGCCTCCCTGTCCATCACCAACTCCCGAACTACACTCAAACCCATATCCATTGTGTCGGTGATGCCATCCAACCATCTCATCCTCTGTCGTCCCCTTCTCCTCCTGCCCTCAATCTTTCCCAGCATCAGGGTCTTTCCAAATGAGTTAGCTCTTTGCATGAGGTGGCCAAAGTATTGGAGTTTCAGCTTCAACATCAGGCCCTCCGATGAACACCCAGGACTGATCTCCTTTAGAAAGGACTGGCTGGATCTCCTTGCAGTCCAAGGGACTCTCAAGAGTCTTCTCCAACACCACAGTTCAAAAGCATCAATTCTTCTGCACTCAGCCTTCTTTATAGTCCAACTCTCACATCCATACATGACCACTGGAAAAACCATAGCCTTGACTAGACAGACCTTTGTTGGCAAAGTAAGGTCTCTGCTTTTTAATATGCTATCTAGGTTGGTCATAACTTTCTTTCCAAGGAGCAAGTGTCTTTTAATTTCATGGCTGCAATCACCATCCACAGTGATTTTGGAGCCCAGAAAAATAAAGTCAGCCAGTGTTTCCACTGTTTCCCCATCTATTTGCCATGAAGTGATGGGACCAGAAGCTGAACGGTTCTATGAAGACCTACAAGTCCTTCTAGAACTAACACCCCCAAAAGATGTCTTTTTCATTATACGGGACTGGAATGCAAAAGTAGGAGAATTACAACTGCTTCCCAATTGGTTCCCTTCTAGAAGTCTCTCCACTTACTCCCTACCTTCTGGTCAAAGTAATTTTCCTGAAAACAAACCTGATGATTGAAAAAGTCCCCATACTCCCCTCCTACTCATCAGTGGCTATTACCTGTATGGTACCTGCAAACTCTGGGCATATATATATTCAAACCTCTCCTCCCAAGTCAAAGAAACAACAGTCCGGAAGTTTTCTATCGCTTCAGTGGCAATCTGTAACAGAGAACACTCCGTCACTAAAGGTACAAAAGCCAGCAGTGGCAACGAGTTGGAATTCCACTAGAGAGATTAATATTATATATTAAATAATATTTATTATGACCTCTGAGTTTCTTTGCTATGGAAAGAGATACTAAGTACGTTATCAAATTGAGTTTTAGATCTGGAAAGAACATGAGCTACTTTAAACTCCTCTCTGCAGAAAGAGATTCTCAAGTGTCAACAGATGAAGACCCTTATCTAAAGCCACATAGCTTTATAGGACCGAAAGTAACCTGAGAAATCAGTATTTACCTCTATTGAAGTGCTCTTTCTTCTATGATGGTCACATTTTCAGTTCATAATTATTATAATATCATTATAATTGCTATTATTAAAAATATATAATGTTTATATTTTTCTCTGTATAACTGTCATTTGAGACAACTAAAGAATATTTGGAAAATATTGAAAAGATAAAGAAGGTAATGGAAAGTTACATATTGGTGTGTTTTACATAATAGCTTACATGCTGTTATTTTCTAAAAATATACCTGTTTAACAAAATTGGGCTGCAGTTTTATGTTTGGCTTTATAGCCTTATTTTTTACCTTAACAAACATCAAGAGCTTTTTCCAAGGTTATTAAATATATATATTAACAATGGGTTGTTTAAAGGGCCACTGAACAAAGCTTTTACTGAGCAAAGTTTTCCGTTCTTATTAAAAAGAATGCTGTGAAAACATCCTTGCACATTTATGTCCCTATTAAATTATTCTCTTAGACATTCTTAAAAGTGAATTAACAAAGTCAAAGAAAATAAACTAATTTTTAAGGAGTACAGCACATATTAACAATTTGTTTTCCAGAAAGTTTCTATCATTTGATTATGTTTTAGTTGAAAGTTAACTTCCATCAAGGCTATCTCATTAGGACAAATACATCATTTACCACTTTTTAGAGTCTGGGTAAAAAGGCTATAGAAAATACAGAAAACACCAGTGTACAATACAAAATGATATTTCAGCCTGCTTCAGCGTGGGACCTTAAAACCTCTGTCTTGTTCTCTTCGTCTATAAAATGAGGGTAGAAAAGAGGGTCTCTGGAGTCCCTTTTAACTCTAATTTTAAGACAAATAAATAATTTTTAGATTGTAAGTCTAAATTATAAATCACTAAGAGAAATTACCCATATTAAGATGTTCTTCCTTTCTCTGGCCTCTTCCCTAGTCAGAATTGACTCTAATACAGACAAATTCAATTATATGAGAGTGATTTATGGCACAAAAATCACAAATCCAAAACCTCACTGATTCTTTACTGAATCCTACACCAATACCTAACTTCAAAGATAATAGTGAATATTTGATAGGACATTGTTAGTTTTAAAGACTAATGCAAAAGGCTACTAGAAGAAAGAAATTAATACCATATTCTTAAAAACACAAAAATTATTTTAAAAATATAGTTAAAAATATTATGTTCTGACCCAGCAGGCCAACAAGACTGAACTAAGTTTACCATAAGCTACTAGCAAATACAGGGAAATGTCCAGATTCAATTTATATTAAAATATTTTATGCAATTATTTACATATTATAAAAATTATACTTATTTTATAAAATACTAACAGTGCAGAAAGCAAAAAGTTAGAGGAAAAAATCTACCTCCAGTCAAACCCTCAGAGATAATAGTTGGTAGAAATATTTTCATTTATGAGGCTTCAAACACAGAAAAGAGGCTTTTTTTGCATTAGTTAAGAAAATTCAGCAAACTTTAAAACTGTCTGCTGAAACAAAACAGACTTTACTGTGAATTTCAATGTAATGATTTTAAGAAATACTTATTTCTGGGCACATTTTTTCTAACGTCACTGTGTATTGTTCGGTTTGTAACGTCATCACTTTATACAGTGTGTGGAGAGCCCAATAAAAGTGAGAGTTCATGAACTGCACACCTTGAATAGTGAGTAAAATAATATAATCACTGCACAATCATCTTCATCTTGTCACACAAGAAGAAATTAGAAAAAGCCTTAATTAGTATTGCATCCTCGCAGCTTCATTTACTCCAAATTTTACATAGAGACTCAGTAACCACTATGAGGAAAGGGACGTTGTAATTTATAAGAAGAGGAAATATCAATAGCACTGGGTTTCCCTCAGAAACCATCATGTACTAAATCATTTTTAGGAATGCAAAAAATATGCACAGGTTTCCTGAAAAACCTCACACTTCTCTTCCTACCCTTGTAGAAACTCAAGTGTGATTACGGCTTTTATTTCTAAAAAAGAAAAAGCATCTATTCTACAAAAATATTCATTCGTGAATAATGTGACAGAAATCAATGGAGCAGGGATCACGAACAGCGTAGAGGTTTTAGGAGCCGGCTCTGACATCACACAGTCCTGCTCTGCAATCCTGGCCCTGCTCCGTCCTTCTAGGGAAACCAATAGATATGATACTGGTCCCCACCTTAGTAGGGAAGACGGTCATCAATCAATAAACAAGTGGGAAAGAAACATCAAGTGCTGAAAAGTGTCAGGAATGAACTCGAATGTCAGGAGAGACCTCTCAGAAGAGCTATGAAGACCAGAGGGAACCAACTTGGAGTTTTGTAGGAACTGAAAGAAGGCCCATGAGGCCAGGGCAGGGTGGATGAGGGAGACAGCAGCGCAAGACAGGGTCAGAGAAGTCATCATGGGCTGGCTCATGCAGAGTTTAATAATCCAGGGTTGATTTTCTTGCCAGTGTGATCACAAGTCACTAGACGGGTGGAGGTTAGCAAGATCTTATTTATGTTTATAAGAGATGACTGTGGCCTCTGTCAGACAAATATAAAAAGTGGACAGACAGCCCAATTAGGCTGCTGCTATGTGACTTTGGGCAAGTTACCTGACTCTTCTGAACCCTGAGTTTTATGATCTAATAGGGTAATTCAAAAGGGTTATTGAGAGTATCAAGTGAGAACATGTAGCATTCTTAGCATGATGCCTGGTATATAATAAACATCAATAAATTGATTGTAGCCTGAGAATGACGATCAGATGGGAGCTGACTTTTACTATTTCATAGACTGGTAGGTCGGAGAAGGCAATGGCACCCCACTCCAGTACTCTTGCCTGGAAAACCCCATGGACGGAGGAGCCTAGTAGGCTGCAGTCCGTGGGGTCGATAGGAGTCAGACATGACTGAGAGCTACTTCACTTTCACTTTTCACTTTCATGCATTGGAGAAGGAAATGGCAACCCACTCCAGTGTTCTTGCCTGGAGAATCCCAGGGATGGGGGACCCTCGTGGGCTACCGTCTATGGGGTCGCACAGAGTCGGACACGACTGAAGTGACTTAGCAGTAGCAGCAGCAGCAGCAGCAGACTGGTTGGTGCAGCAATCACTTCCCCTACCTGCTTTTATCTTTCTCACAAACCACCACTGATTTAGAGCATTTACCTCATTCCCGACCTTTATCCAGAAAACCTGCTATACTCAAACATATCTGTTTCCATCTGCACCCTTTCACCTCCCCCACTTCCAACAAGTTACCAGAGTTTTAAAGCTAATGCAATACCTCGAAGGTGAAAACCTGTGGCTTACAATGAACCAGCTTCCGACTGGTCATCTTCCTACAAACAACCTAAACCTCCGCTCTGGGACACTCTGAACACCTCCATAAACGATGACACTAGAAACAGTAATGCACTTGCTTTGTATGCACGTTTTTTCATCTTCTCATTAGATGAATCAACACCATAGGGGAAAATCCCACAAAGTACAGGATTAAACGAAGTGACTGGTCACAGGACGGACTCCCTGCCAGAGGCCAACGTCACCTGGGCCTGACCACAGCCAACGTCTGAGGGCCAGCACCATGCTGCTGGACTTCAGCACCAAAGGGAAACCTCACATGAGGACTTTCTCCCCCAGACAATCACTGAGAAGCACTAAAGCTGATCCAAAGAAGTTTCCTGAAGGAATCCCAAGGACAGAGGGTACAAAAAGTCAGAGGAGATAGCAGGGAGGCAACGGAAACAGTGAGAGTGCTGATAACCAACCAAAGGACCCTCTTCATCATCCTTATTGGTGAGGTGCCTGGTCCAGAGACAAAGGACCCAAGGCCACTGGATCTGCCCAGGTCGCTGCCTTGAATCTTAGGCACCTTGGAGGGTCCACGGGTAGATGTCACCCTATCCTAGACGGTAGGCCTAGTTCTGAGGGAGCTCGGCTCTGACTGCTCGTTTCTGCAATGATACAGATCATGTGATATCAGACTATGCCCCACCATCAGCAGACCTCTGTTTTATTTTTTTTAAATGGAGGATAACTGCTTTACAATGTTGTGTTGGTTTCTTCTGTACAACAATGTGAATCAGCTCTAAGTGTACGTATACCACCTTCCTTCTGAGCCTCTCACTTACCCTCCATCCTACACCTCTAGGTCAGCACAGGGCACTGAGTTGAGTTACCTGTGTTAAACAGCAGCTTCCCACCAGCTATGTAGTTTACACATCCAAGGAGTGGTGGCTGTGCGGGCGCAGGAGAGCCAAGAGGAGCTACTCCACGTTCAAGGCCAGGAGGGGCGGCGGTGAGGAGATACCCTTCGTCCAAGGTAAGGAGCAGCAGCTGCACTTTGCTGGAGGAGGCATGAAGAGATACCCCATGTCCAAGAGAAACCCAAGTAAGATGGTAGGTGTTGCGAGAGGGCATCAGAGGGCAGACACTGAAACCATAATCACAGAAAACTAGTCAATCTGATCACATGGACCATAGCCTTGTCTAACTCAATGAAACTAAGCCATGCCGTGTGGGGCCACCCAAGACGGGCAGGTCATGGTGGGGAGGTCTGACGGAATGTGGTCCACTGGAGAAGGGAATGGCAAACCACTTCAGTATCCTTGCCTTGAGAACCCCATGAACAGTATAAAAAGGCAAAATGATAGGATACTGAAAGAGGAACTCCCCAGGTCGGTAGGTGCCCAATATGCTACTGGAGATCAGTGGAGAAATAACTCCAGAAAGAATGAAGGGATGGAGCCAAAGCAAAAACAATACCCAGTTGTGGATGTGACTGGTGATAGAAGCAAGGTCCAATGCTGGAAAGAGCAATATTGCATAGGAACCTGGAATGTCAGGTCCATGAATCAAGGCAAATTGGAAGTGGTCAAACAAGAGATGGCAGGAGTGAATGTTGACATTCTAGGAATCAGCAAACTGAAATGGACTGGAATGGGTGAATTTAACTCAGATGACCATTATATCTACTACTGCGGGCAGGAATCCCTCAGAAGAAATGGAGTAGCCATCATGGTCAACAAAAGAGTCTGAAATGCAGTACATGGAAGCAATCTCAAAATGACAGAATGATCTCTGTTCATTTCCGATGCAAACCATTCAATATCACAGTAATCCAAGTTTATGCCACAACCAGTAATGCTGGAGAAGCTGAACAGTTCTATGAAGACCTACAAGACCTTTTAGAACTAACACCCCAAAATGATGTCCTTTTCATTATAGGAGATTGGAATGCAAAAGTAGGAAGTCAAGAAACACCTGGAGTAACAGGCAAATTTGGCCTTGGAATATGGAATGAAGCAGGGCAAAGGCTAATAGAGTTTTGCCAAGAGAACGCACTGGTCATAGCAAACACCCTCTTCCAACAACACAAGAGAAGACTCTATACATGGACATCACCAGATGGTCAACACCAAAATCAGATTGATTATATTCTTTGCAGCCAAAGATGGAGAAGCTCTATACAGTCAACAAAAACAAAACCAAGAGCTGACTGTGGCTCAGACCATGAACTCCTTATTGCCAAATTCAGACTGAAATTGAAGAAAGTAGGGAAAACCACTAGACCATTCAGGTATGACCTAAATCAAATCCCTTATGATTATACAGTGGAAGTGAGAAATAGATTTAAGGGACTGGATCTGATAGATAGAGTGCCTGATGAACTATGGAATGAGGTTCGTGACACTGTACAGGAGACAGAGATCAAGACCATCCCCATGGAAAAGAAATGCAAAAAAGCAAAATGGCTGTCTGGGGAAGCCTTACAAATAGCTGTGAAAAGAAGAGAAGTGGAAAGCAAAGGAGAAAAGGAAAGATATAAGCATCTGAATGCAGAGTTCCACGGAGAAGGCGATGGCACCCCACTCCAGTACTCTTGCCTAGAAAATCCCATGGACGGAGGAGCCTGGTAGGCTGCAATCCATGGGGTCTCGAAGAGTCGGACACGACTGAGAGACTTCACTTTCACTTTTCACTTTCATGCATTGGAGAAGGAAATGGCAACCCAGTCCAGTGTTCTTGCCTGGAGAATCCCAGGGATGGGGGAGCCTAGTGGGCTGCTGTCTACGGGGTCGCACAGAGTCGGACACGACTGAAGCGACTTAGCAGCAGCAGCAGCAGAGTTCCAAAGAATAGCAAGAAGACATAAGAAAGCCTTCTTCAGCGATCAACGCAAATAGAGGAAAACAACAGAATGGGAAAGACTAGAGATCTCTTCAAGAAAAAGAGATACCAAGGGAACATTTCATGCAAAGATGAGCTCAATAAAGGACAGAAATGGTATGGACCTAACAGAAGCAGAAGATATTAAGAAGAGGTGACAAGAATACACAGAACTGTACAAAAAAGATCTTCACAATCCAGATAATCACGACGGTGTGATCACTGACCTACAGCCAGACATCCTGGAATGTGAAGTCAAGTGGGCCTTAGGAAGCATCATTATGAACAAAGCTAGTGGAGGTGACAGAATTCCAGTTGAGCTATTTCAAATCCTGAAAGATGATGCTGTGAAAGTGCTGCCCTCAATATGCCAGCAAATTTGGAAAACTCAGCAGTGGCCACAGGACTGGAAAAGGTCAGTTTTCATTCCAATCCCAAAGAAAGGCAATGCCAAAGAGTGCTCAAACTACTGCACAATTGCACTCATCTCACATGCTAGTAAAGTAATGCTCAAAATTCTCCAAGCCAGGCTTCAGCAATACGTGAACCTTGAACTTCCTGATGTTCAAGCTGGTTTTAGAAAAGGCAGAGGAAGTGGAGATCAAATTGCCAACATCCGCTGGATCACTGAAAAAGCAAGAGAGTTCCAGAAAAACATCTATTTCTGCTTTACTGACTATGCTAAAGACTTTGACTGTGTGGATCACAATAAACTGTGGAAAATTCTTCAAGAGATGGGAATACCAGACAACCTGACCTGCCTCCTGAGAAACCTATACGCAGGTCAGGAAGCAACAGTTAGAACTGGACATGGAACAACAGACTGGTTCCAAATAGGAAAAGGAGTTTGTCAAGGCTGTATATTGTCACCCTGTTTATTTAACTTATATGCAGAGTACATCATGAGAAACGCTGGGCTGGAATCAAGACTGCCGGGAGAAATATCAATAACCTCAGATATGCAGATGACACCACCCTTATGGCAGAAAGTGAAGAGGAACTAAAAAGCCTCTTGATGAAGGTAAAAGAGAAGAGTGAAAAAGTTGGCTTAAAGCTCAACATTTAGAAAACGAAGATCATGGCATCTGGTCCCATCACTTCATGGGAAACAGATGGGAAAACAGTGGGAACAGTGTCAGACTTTATTTTTGGGGGCTCCAAAATCACTGCAGATGGTGACTGCAGCCATGAAATTAAAAGACGCTTACTCCTTGGAAGAAAAGTTATGACCAACCTAGATAGCATATTGAAAAGCAGAGACATTACTTTGCCAACAAAGGTCCGTCTAGTCAAGGCTATGGTTTTTCCAGTGGTCACGTGTGGATGCGAGCGTTGGACTGTGAAGAAAGCTGAGCGCCAAAGAACTGTGGTGTTGGAGAAGACTCTTGAGAGTCCCTTGGACTGCAAGGAGATCCAACCAGTCCATTCTAAAGAAGATCAGGCCTGGGTGTTCATTGGAAGGACTAATGCTAAAGCTTAAAGTCCAGTACTTTGGCGACCTCATGTGAAGAGCTGACTCATTGGAAAAGACTCTGATGCTGGGAGGGATTGGGGGCAGGAGGAAAAGGGGACAACAGAGGATGAGATGGCTGGATGGCATCACCGATTCAATGGACGTGAGTTTGAGTGAACTCTGGGAGTTGGTGATGGACAGGGAGGCCTGGCGTGCTGCGATTCATGGGGTTGCAAAGAGTCAGACACAACTCAGTGACTGAACTTAACTGAACCAAGTCTGTATATGTCAAAGACCTCTTTGTTTCTTAACTGAGGTACAACTTGCGAGCATGACTGTCTGCGTTTGAATAGTGGCTCTGAAACTTATGAGCTCTGAGGCACTGTGGCATTACCTGCCTGTGCCTCAGC